>NC_070615.1:22112500-22737500 GCF_027172205.1 Podarcis raffonei | reverse complement strand
AATCTGCTTGTCTTTGTTTCTCTCAGATTCTCATTTTTCTGGTCTTTAGTTCAGTTCTCCACATTAGTTAGCAATTTTTTAAAAATTATGAAAATTCACGAGCATTTTAATGTGAATTTTTCTCACTATACATTTTTTCATATGACATTTTGCCTAATGGACCCATTTTTATGGAACATGTTTTTCCTAATACTTTTTATTTTCCCCAACAGAATGCATTTTTATATGTTATTTTCACTAATATAGGCACTCCTTACCTTATTACGGTGATACCTTGGTTCTTGAACTTAATCCGTTCCGAGAGTCCATTTGACTCCCAAAACCATTCGAAAACCAAGGCACAGCTTCCGATTGGCTGCAGGAGCTTCCTGCACTCAAGGGGAAGCCGTGTCAGACATCCAGCTTCCGAAAAACGTTCGCAAACCGGAACACTTACTTCCAGGTTTGCGGTGTTTTGTTCGGGAGCCAAGCTGTTCGGGTACCAAGGTACTGCTGTATATGCATTATTGTGCCCATGACTTGGCAGGAGAACTGCATTGCAAAATTCAGAGCTGTGCAGATTTCAAAAGATAGCTGTGTTTCAGTTCATACGTGTGAATTGTGTGCATTCAGCTTTAAATGCATACTCCATCCCCAGTTGCAGTACATAAGAAGAACTTTGCTGCCAGATCAGACTGAAGGCCCATTTAATCCAACATCCTGTTCTCACAAGGGCGAAGCAAGTGCATACTGAAAGACCAGAAGCAGGACCTGAGAGCAACAGGATTCTCCCCTCCTGCAATTTGCAGAAACTGGTGTACAGAGGCATACTGCCTTCATCAATGGAGGTAGAGCATAGCCATTGTGCCTAATATCCATGGAAAGCCTTATTCTCCATGAATTTGTCTAATCCTCTTTTAAAGCCTCTCCCTTTTTTTCCCCTTCCTTCTTTCCTCTTCCCCTTGCAACTGCCAAAATTTAAGCCTTTTTCTTGTTGCTTAGGTCGCTATATATATGGGACGCGGGTGGTGCTGTGGGTTAAACCACAGAGCCTAGGGCTTGCTGATCAGAAGGTCGTGGTGAGCTCCCGTTGCTCGGTCCCTGCTCCTGCCAACCTAGCAGTTCAAAAGCATGTCAAAGTGCAGGTAGATAAATAGGTACCACTCTGGCGGGAAGGTAAATGGCGTTTCCGTGCGCTGCTCTGGTTCGCCAGAAGTGGCTTAGTCATGCTGGCCACGTGACCCGGAAGCTGTCTGCAGACAAACGCCGGCTCCCTCAGCCAATAAAGCGAGATGAGCCCTGCAACCCCAGAGTCGGTCACGACTGGACCTAATGGTCAGGGGTCCCTTTACTTTTACCTATGTCGCTATCTAAATCATTACGTGCTGATAGAGCTATATGAACAATGAGCAATTGTGAACTATGAACCAACAGTCTATAAAGTGTGTGCTTTGTATACAGAAATTTCCAGGTTCAACACCTGACATCTCCATGTAGGGATGTGAAGACCCCTGTCTAAAACACTGAGGAGCATCTACCCATCAGGGTAGACCAGGGCCAGGGAACTTCCAGACTACAGGCCTAAAGAGCCCACCAAGTCTTCCTCTGTGCCCTTCCAGCCTTTGACTTGATGATCCAGGGGCAGGGACAGTCAATGGGATAGAGCAAACATTCAACAACTAGCATACATAGTCAAGCTGGGACAAAGCACTTTTGATGCCTGTTGCACAGGCTGCACTGGCCAGAGAAACCTCTCTGTCTGGCCCAGCACTATGATGGAGATGTGTATTGTACACCCTCTGCTCAACAGGAAGATTGGTGCCTCTGTGTGTGCGCACCTGTGGCAACTGCATGTGGGCGACGGAGCCAAGATATTCTGATGCAATTGGCCAAAGATTCTGGACAGATACACCAGGCCAGTACAGCAGCCACTGCAATGACTGGACTCTCTGCTAGTAAACAGCAGTTCTTGAAACAGGCAGCTTCCAGTGCCCTTCAACTCTTTCCTTGCACCGCCTCTGGGGGTCTGCTTTGTCAACGGACCTGGTGTTACCATGCCGTCACTCTTCCAGGCAGCCATAGACAGAGATTTATCCCTGACTTACCAAGGGTGAATGTCGACTGTGCTGTTTTAAGCTGTAATGGTGATTAAATCATAGAACATTCGCTATTGTGTGTCCCTCTGATTTTTATCTCCATCCTTTTCACATTTCTATTCACTAAGCGAAGGCATGAGGCTTAATGCAGTATTTCTGAAAGGTCCCTGGACAGATTTAGTGCTGGAAAGGAATATATATAGACAGCTGGAATGAGGTACCCTGTTTTTACTACAGCGAATGCCTTGTATTTTAATATGCTCTTCTAGCCAATGCTAAAATGCCTTCCTGGCATGTTCCTCCTAAGGTCATTGGTGTTATTTGGAGGTTTCAGACTTCTAGATTTTGGCAGCACAGTCCCTGGGATTTGGTAGATCAATAATGGAATTACAAATCCCTGTTTGCTGTTGTGCATGCTACCTTTCTACACACACACAAAGGTGTAAAGGTGTAGAACTACCTGCTTTCCTTCAAAAGCAAAGACAATGATCTAGTCCTCATGGAGAAAAGACGTGGATTGAATCTGCAAGCAGTCACTGTATTTGAGGAGGTGCCACTGGGTCAGGAATAGAACTGAGTTATCATGCCTTATTCCATATGCTTTTCAGTCAGGTGGCACACAGAGGAGTATGGGAACCAGCCCAGGAACAGGAAGACTCCGATTCCGAGCAGTTTAAATAGCTGACCAAATAGTTCTTAATGAGAGGAGAAGAAGCTCTGTTTCAAGAAGAACACAAAACATTATTGCTGCAAAGTCAATCCAGAACAGCCTTCTGACTCTCACAATGACCAGTCAGATACTACTTAGTACAAGGGTGACCAAGGGGGCTACCCTCCATATGATGCTGAAAGAAAGCACCCACCCTCCTTGACCACTGGCCAGGCTGGCTGTGTCTGACTGGAGTTGTGGTCCAACGACATCCCTCTTTGCCTTTCTCCAATCCCCAGTATTCAGTAATATGCAAAGTGGCATGCTTTGATTCAGTGCATTGAACATCATGCCTAATAGGTGGCCTTTCCTCTATACTATTCTAGATCAGCCAATGGTCTCACACAGTAGAAGGCCGCTTTCTACTGCAACAAGGACCATAGCATACAGAAGGTCCCAGGTTTAATCCCCAGCATCCCCAGGTAGAGCTGGGAGAGTCCCTGTTCCTGAAACCCTGGAGAGCTGCTATCAGTCGGTATTGTTGATGGAACAATGTTCTAACTTACTATAAAGCAATTTTGTGTGATCCTATGTTCCTATCCCATTTTTGTTCATCAGACCTCTACAGTTCTATGATCCTATGACCTCAAAGTGGTATACATGGGAGAGGTCCATAGGTAGTCTCCCATCCATGGAGACTTGAGACCCAAAGTAACCTTAGCTTCAGCATAGTGAAGCCAATATGATGGATGCAGCGTTCTGTGATGTCATCATTACTGACAAAATAAATAAATAAAACAGACCTTAGTTCAGCCAGCCTTTTAAAGCATTCAGCCCGACCCAAGGCCCAGATCAGCACTTTCCCAACAGATTCAAGAGCTGCTATGAACCCCTGGAGCAAACCAAACCCCAACAGTTGTAAGCTATCACCACACCATATTCTCCAACTTGCAGCAGTGGAAAATTGGGATGCTTATCCTTCGTGGTCGTGCTCCCATGCGCATCACATGACTCGTGCAAGAGCACAACACCACAAAATGTGCATCTTTCAAGGCTGAACTCTCACAGGAGTCAAAACAGGACATCCCAGGATCCAGTCAGAAGCTGGAATGTCTCCTGTAATTCTGGGATGTCCCATTCAAAGCAGGACAGTTGAGGGGTATGCTACGCTTGTTATCTATCCATCCAAACTGATCCAGGAGATTATCAGGCTGTATTTTGGATGTCTCCAAGGTCTCAGGGAGCAAAGACTAAATAACCATTCTTTGCTTCTCAAGGCCTTAGGCAGAATTAGCCAAATAGCACAGCAGCCATTGTGACCAAAGAGATCCAAGACACTGGTTTTAGAACCAAGGCTTTGCCTGGATTGTCCCTGGGTCTGACTTTTTTACTAAAGGTAGCCCAAGAAACTGATAATTGTGGTAGGAATGAGGAACTGAATCGTCTTACTTGGACATCTGCTGCTATATGAACAGTACATTACGATGGAAAACTCCAAAGTTGAGGTTTTCTCCATCAAATCAACATTACAGACTTATAATGCATTCTTTAATTAGATGTCGCTATTAACTGGACTGTTGCGTGATTTAAATCTGGATGTTAATCTCCGTCATTCTACGCTGCCATAGTTTTTATGACATCGAGCGAGTGACTCCTTTATGTAGTAATCTATCTGAAAACCACCTTATTCCCCCCTCTTTCTTTTTTTAGAAGAATAAAGGACATGAGATTGAAATGAAAGCTTTTCTGAGTCCGTCCATTAGTAATTTTCTGCTTAGTATTTGAAAAATGGCTCGTTTTAATTGCTTCACAGAGGAGAAAGCTATCAAAGCTAATGCTCTTTCTTTCCAAACTTTTGTAATTATTTCTCTTGGACTCTTATTTGAAATGGCTTGAAAATATTTTCATTAAAATGTAGATTTTCCCCCCACCCTTCTCTCTCTCTCTCTCCTCTCTCTCTGTGTGTCTGTATGTCTGTCTGTCTCTCTTTCAAATGGGCTTCGATTCCCGAGTGCTTACCCATCAACCCCATCCCCCACTTTTTCTTTGTTTGGCTACTAGCTTTTAACTATGTATAGATGAAATCCAACATTTGAAAATAGGAATGAGGGGACATGTCATTAGCATTGCTAATATTGACTGGGATTTTATCAGGTTTGGATTTCATATCAAACTGCACGGTTTCCAAGGAAAACAATGTTTATGGGAATGTTCTCTCATTCCTGCCACTCCCTGTCCACTCTCCACCCAAAAAAAGAAAAAATCTGAAGATTCACTCAAATAGTTTGACCCTTGTGTTTTCCCTCTTGAACTTTGTGAAGTCAATCTAATCCAGTACAGTGGTACCTCGGGTTACATACCCTTCAGGTTACAGACGCTTCAGGTTATAGAATCCGCTAACCCAGAAATAGTACCTAAAGTTAAGAACTTTGCTTCAGGATGAGAACAGAAATCGTGCACTGGTGGCACGGCAGCAGCAGGAGGCCCCATTAGCTAAGATGGTGCTTCAGGTTAAGAACAGTTTCAGGTTAAGAACGGACCTCTGGAACGAATTAAGTACTTAACCCGAGGTACCACTGTATCTTCTTTTCCACTGTGGCCAGCCATATACTGCTTCGAATCATTGGAACATAGGAAGCTGCTTTATACTGAATCAGACCATTGATCCATCTAGTTCAGTATTGTCCACACTGACCACCAAGAGCTCTCCAGGGATTCATTCAGGCAGAGCACCTTTCCCAGGCCTACCTGGGACGTGCAGGAGGTTGAACGTGGGGCCAAATCAGGTGCTCTATCACTGAATCACCTCCTATTGTTGCTCCCTAGCAAATGGCATTCAGAGGCCTCTGAACCTGAAGGTAGCCTCTCAGTAGCTTATTTTGTAGCCTCTCCTCCATGAATCAAAGGCTGTATCTCAGTGGAAGAGCAGGTGCTTTGCATGCAGAATATTATATACTTATTTTAGATCCCACCTTTCTCACAAGGGCAGGTCCCAAGGCAGCTCACAGCATCGATTAAAAAACATGCATCAACATAATTATTTTTTTAATTAGAAGAAGAAGAAGAAGAGTTTGGATTTGATATCCCGCTTTATCACTACCTGAAGGAGTCTCAAAGCGGCTAACATTCTCCTTTCCCTTCCTCCCCCACAACAAACACTCTGTGAGGTAAGTGGGGTTGAGGGACTTCAAAGAAGTGTGACTGGCCCAAGGTCACCCAGCAGCTGCATGTGGAGGAGCAGAGACGCAAACCCGGTTCCCCAGATTACGAGTCCACCACTCTTAACCACTACACCACACTGGCTCCAAGTTATGGGCATGGTCTCACAGAGACCAAGTTGTCCTCACCACTATTCTCCTGGAAGTCCCCTAGATTCTCCTTCCCTCTCTCCTCTTCCACACTCCACTCAAGCCTTGTAGGGCAACTAGAGGGACCGCTAAGGGTTACCATAAGAAGAGGAATGCAATGCCCCTCCGCCAAAAAAAGAGAGGACTGAATAAAGCACACATATTTGCATACAATTTACATATGTATAGTAATAGATGCAAAAATAGAAATAATTGCTATCTGCTGAAAGCTGCAACGTATCTCACCCTAGTGGGGAATACTGCAGCAACATGATTGGTGCACTTGTTCAGCTTGAGGGCCTGAAGCTTTCTGTTGACGGGGAGCGATGTCTGCCCTCCCTGCTTATAGCTCTTTGCCTTTAAGCCAAACCCTCCAAGTGTCCCTGTTTTCCAGGGATGTCCCTGATTTAGAGAAGCTGTCCCAGTTTCTGACTGGATCCTAGAATGTCCCGCTTTTCCTTAGGATGTCCCTATTTTCATTGGAGAAATGTTGGAGGGTATGGAGTTATCCAACCCCTGAACCGTCTGAAGGCAATCCTGTATAGGGAAGGGCTTTTTTAATGTTTAACCTTTTATTATGTTTTTATATATGTTGGCAGCTGGGGCAACCCAATGAGATGTGTGGGGTATAATAGTAAATGTGTGGGGTATAAGATGAGATGTGTGGGGTATAAATAGTAAAATTATCATTATGGAATGGGACACCCCTATTTTCATTGGAGAAATGTTGGAGGGTATGCTTTAAGCTAGTTTTAGACCAGAGAGCCCTTTAAATAGAGGACTCCTTCAAACAGAGGTCTGTCCTCTGTAAAGTAGGAGACAGGGCCATCCTGAACCCAACCCTTCAAGGCTTGAGAGGGCCCTAAACAACATGCCCTCTAGTTGACTCCTTCCAATACCAATAGGTCACGTGTGACCGAGCCACAGTTGGCAAAGGCAAGTCACCAGTTTAAATTTCCCACAATGCTCTGGTGCAGCATCTTCAACAAGCCTCTCTACTGGGCCCTCAGCACTCTCCTAGACCATACCTCCTACTGGCCCTGCTTCTGGAATGTGTCCTTGAATTGGAGTAAATGCCTTGTGCTTCCTGGATGGAGGATACAGAAGGGAGTGACAAAACTAACCTACTGTGCAAATTTTGCATTAATTGCTCTGCCCCCCTTTGCCTCTAGTCCCGCCAACCACTGGCATGTGTGGCCCCTGGAAGGTTGCTCAGAAAGCAGTGTGGGCCTCAGACTGAAAAGCTTCCCAGCTCTGGCCTTCATCATGTATGAATCTGCGTTTCTGTTCCCCATCCCTATCATTTGGTAAATGGTCAGGGATCCAAGGTATTCTTTTTCTCTCTCTTTCTCTCTTATGTTCCTTTCAAACCCTCCCACTCCAATTTGACTGGTGTGAGAGGTAGTAGCATCACATGTCACAAAGCTCCTATACACAATGTCTCCCCCTCTCCCAGCAAGGCAATGAATGAAAAAGAAAGAAAGAAAGAAAGAAAGAAAGAAAGAAAGAAAGAAAGAAAGAAAGAGCCCCCAGGCCTGGTCTGTACCACTGCTCCCCTACCCTCTGAAGCCATTATGAACAAGCCTCACTAATTATAACTCCATGGCTAGGTGCCCTCCTAAGGCTGTTGTGCTCAGCAGATATGCCTCCTGAAGGAGATATGAGTGAGCTCAGGTAATTCAGAGCAGAGAATGCATTTGGGCAGAGGGGGGATTATGTTATGTCACTACTTTTTCTTTTCTTTTTTAATTATCAGGAACACATTTTTGGCCCTTAAGTGTCCTACTGCACCGGCGACATCATCCCAGCAGCCATTTTTCTAGTGTTTTCCTTCAGAGACAGCTGTTGCAGATAAGCATCTACAATTATAGATTCCGTTTCCTTTATATGTTTTTTTAAAAAAGACGACTGGAAGGAAGAAAGGGAAAGGCTTGGTTTGCTTCTCTATATGGCTGGCAGGTGTTTATTTTACTGCAATGTGTGCTTAGGGGATACCCCAGTAAACTGAGGAACAATCAACATCAACACACTCTTTCGTCTTATTCATTCTAGTAATTATGACGTTGTTGTTGTTGAAATGCCTTTACTCATTATTAGGGGGCTCCTTTGCCTAGCTCACAGGTGAGCAGTCTGCAGGCCACACGTGGCCTGCTACGGCCTTCCCTAAAGCCCAGAAGGGATGTAAGGAGGCAATGATTTCTGTCCCATCCTGTGTTTGTCACAACCAGAGCCTTTTCCATTCTGCTACAGTTCAGCTTATGCTGAAACGTATGCTATTCATCTCACTAGTTCCTATGGCTGGATTTTGCCAACAAGAAAAATAACATTGTTTTTAGTGGAAGACGAAATGCAGCAGAATGGAAACACTGCTACATGTGACATATACCAGGTGGAAGGAAAATGATGCCTTATAATATCCCTGTTGTAAGAGGGAGGTAACAACAGGCTGAGGAGAAGAGAAGAAGAAGAGTTTGGATTTGATATCCTGCTTTATCACTACCCAAAGGAGTCTCAAAGCGGCTAACATTATCCTTTCCCTTCCTCCCCCACAAGAAACACTCTGTGAGATTATTGGGGCTGAGAGACTTCAGAGAAGTGTGACTAGCCCAAGGTCACCCAGCAGCTGCATGTGGAGGAGCAGAGACGCAAACCCGGTTCCCCAGATTATGAGTCTACCACTCTTAACCACTATACCACACCTCAAAATGTGCGGGTGTGCAAAATGCCTTTAGGGAGGGGGAAGAACCCAAAAGGATGAAGGATGCTTCCAGGCTGCCAATATATTTGGGTGGAATTCAGTCACATAGCAGTAAATTCAGGCTGTGCCATTCTACTAGACTTTGAGCCCAGCTCAACAACCTGTTGTCATAGTAGCCAACCAGAAGCCTGTAGGAAACTCACAAGCCAGGAGCTGAGCACAAGAGCAATCTTCTCCCCTATATGCCTCCAAAGCATTGCTGCCTCTTCCTATTCAGGAACTCCACTAAAAAGTCTATGGGTTTTAGCTGAGAAACTGGTATATTAAAAAGATTGGTGGGTTTAAAAAAACAAAACCAGTCACAATTCATAGTGTTAATGAATAGATGCATCCCAGGCTGCAAAACAAAACAATCCCTCCATCTGAATAAAAGAACCATGTTTCCTAGCTAATATTTACACAAGCTCGTTCTTGCCCACAATGGCAAAGTCACTCACTTGGTTTTCTTCAATCTATTCTTCACCGCCCTCCTGGTAACATTTTCATTGTCAGCCCTGAGTTACTGTTTAATCCATGATCGCTTGATAAATGGAGTTCAATTGGAATACCTGTGTTAATTAAACCAAAGATGGAAGAGACAGCTTTCATTTCTTGCTGATAATTTTCTACAGCTTTCTACAGCAGAGAGAGAGAGAGAGAGAAATATGAGGACTTTCTACATCCTTTTACCAAAATGGGGGGGGGGGAGACCCAGGAGTATTCAATAACACCTTCATATGATAATGCTTGCAATTGTTCAATATTCCTGGCTAATTCCTACACAGTCCCTTCGCCCTTTGCAAGTTAGAATTGCTGTTTCATGTCATGAAAACCATTTCCTGTAAAAAATGTAGAGAAATTTCCAAAGATGTAATAGGTGAACAACGGACCCTATTTCACTGGCAGAATATTTGCTTTGCGTGCAGAAGGTCCAAGGTTCAACCCCTGGCATCCCCCAGTAGGGCAGGGAGTGTCCCTTGCCTGAAACCCTGGAGAGCCCCTGCCAGTCCGTGTAGACAGTACTGGAGATAGATGGACCAATTGTCTGACTCGGGGATTATGAGAGTTGTAGTCCAACTACATCTGAAGGATGCATCACGTAGCTCTATACACATTCATCTGCCAACAGCACATACACTAATGTGCTTAGTTCAGCCAAAACAGAAGCGCATCTCGGTCCATTTATTCCAGGTACTCTGATTCTCAGCTTATTTGTTACAAGTAAATGAACTTCCTAAATATAACCGGGCCCTCCTATCTTGATCTCTTGCTAATTTTAGCATAACATTGCAAGAGCTAGTAAGTTTGTTAGCTTAGATGGTTTTGAAACAATGTATGTGTTTGAGAAGGGGGTGTTATACTTTTAAACACACTCTGTGCAATTTGTGGTGGTCATCTTTAAAAATACTGCTCCATTATCCTTTTTCTCCCCATTTGGAATGAATGAGGCTAATTAATTTCAGGCCATACTTGATGAGGTCAGCACCAAACTAGGGGGTGCGTGCTAGACATTGCTAATCTCTTTCAGCTGAGAGTGATGAATTAAAGATGAAGCATGCCTTCACAGACCTAATTTAGAATGTATATTTTTTTTAAAAAAAAACCTACAGCAAATAATGCTATAGCATTCACAACAAAGGAAAACTTGTTCTTGTGGCTCCCATGTAGTGTTGATTTTGAAGAAATCTTTTATTCGCTTGGGGGGCCTGGCTGTGGATGGGTGGAACAGATCAGAAAATTGCAACATGGGCTTGTGTGTGTGTGTGTGTGTGTGTGTGTGTGTGTGTAAAACTCACTAGTGTTTGATATCCAGTATGTATATCTGACATTGTTCACGCTTAATTTAGGGCTTCTTCACTTATTGCACATTTAAGGTGTACACTTAAGATTATTTTAAATGCGGTTCCTTAAAATGTGGCATTCAGATGTGACAAACACCCGTTTCATATAGATATGCTTGACAGAAACCCAGGCTTCACTGGTACAGTGCCAATCGAGATGATCATGGAGAACCATTATTATATATCCCATCTCTTTAAATTCCCTTTAGAAGCAGTTGAGCAAAGAGCAAATTAGATTGGGACTGAATTGCAAAGCAATGGTTAACCCAATGCAAGGGTTAACTCAGTGCAAATCACCCTTTGCTGGCACACCCCACAAACCTGCTACTTTGCCCTGTTAGGGAACACATCTATAAACCCATATGTTTCTCCCCAATAAGACTCATTAGAGCCTGAGTCAGGTGAGTCAAGTAATAGAATACATTGGAGAAAATGGAAGGGAGACGGTTTAACCCTTCCTGCAGCATGGTGATCCCAATCCAGTTTAGAGATATGAAACCTGATCCCAAATCTCCAAAGCCTGAATCTAGTTTACCCCTCAATAGCAAATGCAGGTTTGCTCCCCATAATTTGCTAAACAGTCCTTAGAACCAATCTATTTGTGAAACTCATGACACTCAGTCAAGCTGCTTTGGGTTAAAAAAGGCATATATACGTGTGTGTGTGTGTGTGTGTGCCTTTTTTTAACCTAAAGCATCTAAATAAATAGGTTGCAATCTGGTGGAGACGTTCTGTGTAGGGAGAAAGAGACTTCTTCAACCTTTCTGAGTATTTTTCAACATTCAGAGTGTCGCCCACTCAACCTGGTGTTCCCCAAGGAGGAAAAGACGCCTGCAATATATGGACCTAAGTTAAAACTAGGTGGAAGATTTATACTAGTGCTTCAACTTTCAAATCTTCAGTCAACTGGTCAGAGTCAATTTTAGAGTTGCAAGTAAGAATGCAAGGAAAGGCTGCTGGATTAGGCCGATGACCTATCTAGTCCAGCATCCTGCTCTCACAGAGCCAACCAAATGCCTGTACACAACTGGCATGCCAGACCCAAGCACAATAACCCTCTCCCCTCCTGTGATTTCCAGCAACTGGTATTCAGAAGCATTACTGCCTCTGTCCATGGAGGCAGAGCGTAACCATCTCAGCTAGCAGCCATTGATAACCTCTTCCATAAATTTGTCTAATCCTCTTTTAAAGTCATCTAGGTTGGTGGCTATCACTGCCTTACAGCAAAATCCTATACATGTCTGTTCAGAAGAAAGTCTCAATGACTTCAGTGGGCCAGGTAGGGATGTAAAGAGGCACTGTTATCTCTCATATGCAGCACTGTTTCTGATCCACTGCAGTTCATCTTCCACCCAAAACTACATTATTGCTGTCAGCTGTGGCAAAATGATGTAATTCATGTAAATTGTGCAAATCATATTGTCATTAATAAGGTTACCAGACGTCCCCGTTTTCCAGGGACAGTCCCTGGATTTACAAATCAGTCGCCTGACAAAATCCTATCATTCCTACTGAAGTTGAAAAGTGTCCCTGGATTCATTGAAACAAATCTGGTACCCTTGCATTATGTGATTCCACCCCCATTATTTCAATGCAATGGAAATGCAATGTGAATGTCATGTATCATTTGTGGACGGAAAGCAACGACAATATAATATTCACTGGATTTATTTCCATTCTGGATATGGGACAAATAAGCAAACACCAGCCATTTCTGTTTGTTGTCAGAATTCTCTGACATTCCTACTCCCAAGTAAGTGAATACAGGATTGCAGCCTATTAAATATATCTCATGTTTCAGTATCCCATCAGAAATGACTAATGATGTATGTTTGTTAAGGCAATTTATGACTCCAATTAAAACCTCTGGGCACTGTGATCTTTCCCAGGTGAGCTGTACCTGTGATATACTTTGTTTTGGGGAGGTTTCTGCTTCCCAAATTCAAACTTTGTCTCCTTTCTTATCAACAGTGTGTGCATGATTATAATTGTTTCTTTAAAATGTTGCTGCATTTTTCCATGTTTTCCTGCTAGGTGGGTGGTGTAGATTATATGATAGCTTTTATCAGGCTGGCTTAATACAATAATAACATGTGCCCAGTTTCTGCCTGACAAAGAGGTGCATTCTTCAAGCACAAGGGAGGACTGTAGACCCTTTTCATGTGAGATACTAATGTGTCTCACAACTTTTCTTACAGCACTTGTGGGGTGTGTTTGTTTTGCAGGAGGACAGAAGATGCAAACGAAACTGAAGTTGCATTCTAGGAAGCAACCGTCAAATCTGTCAATTTCAGTTTCTCTCAGTTTCTCATTCTTTTCTGTCTCAATTTCACTTCTCCACATTTCTACATCAGTATGCAAAAATCAGCATTTTAGTGTGGATTTCCCCTAATACACACATTTTTGTATGCCATTTTCCCTAATATAATTTTTATATGTTATTTTTAATAATATAAGCATTTTCATGCATACATTAACCAAGTGTGTGTGCATTTTTGTACATGTTGCCTTGCTGGAAAAGTCAATTGCAACAGCCATAGATTTGCTATTTCTGAAGGCTAGCTCTGTTTCAGCTTGTGCTTAATGTTTTGGAAAGGAAAAATGAGATAAGTTTGCCTTTAAATGAGAACTAAATCCAACCTCTCCCCTATCCCTAAATGCAGACAATGTGGGCCTTGCATCTGTGTGACAAACCAGTCGGCATACGTACAAGTCAGTTCAAGTCTCACACGTGAAATTGTGCTTCGAGACACAAGCTCCAAACTGAGGTACAAACTGAATTAACCAACTATCCTGGCCCCAGTTGCAGAAGGCATTTAGGGGCAACATAAAATGAGCTCAGGACCATTTGTAGCTCCAGAGCCACAGGTTCCCCCACCTGTGTTCTGTGTCGTGGTAGAAAGTCTGTAAGACAGTCCCCTGGTTGAACAATCTTAATCAATGGATCATGCAAAATTTAGTCAATGAATCAATTCATTGGTCAGCTAATTCAACTAATATGGGCCTGAGTCAAAAGGGCTGTTTGGAAGCACAAACGCTCACTTGGTTTGTTTTCATATGACCTCCGCCTTGTGTTTTTTAGCATCAGGCATCATTTTAGAAGATGTATCTCCTTCCTGGGTATAAATGAAGGGTGTGTATACTTCTTAGCAGACCATGCTGGACATCTACACATTTTTGGAAATACCTGTATAAGAAATAATATTTTTTTCAAATAAAAAAAGAGGAAAAACGGCATCCTGATTTTTGGGGAAGGGTCATAGCTTGGTGATAGATTCATGCAGAAGGTCCCGAGTTCAATCCCTAGCAACTCCAAGTAGGACTGGGAATGTCCCCTGTTTGAAATCCTGGACAACTGCTGCCCGTTAGTGCAGATGATACTGTGAGATGAATCAATGGTCTTGCTTGATGTCATGCAGCTTTCTCCCATCGTTCAGCCCAGACACTGAGGTCCGGCTCCAAGGGCCTTCTGGCGGTTCCCTAACTGCAAGAAGTGAGGTTACAGGGAACTAGGCAGAGGGCCTTCTCAGTAGTGGCGCCCACCCTGTGGAATACCCTCCCATCAAATGTCAAGGAAATAAACAACTATCTGACTTTTAGAAGACATCTGAAGGCAGCCCTGTTTACGGAAGTTTTTAATATTTGATGTTTTATCGTATTTTTAATAATCTGTTGGAAGGCGCCCAGAGTGTCTGGGGAAACCCAGTCAGATAGGTGGGGTATAAATAATATATTATTATTATTATTATTATTATTATTATTATTATTATTATTATCTGCACTGATTGCACATTTTTAGATGTTCAATTTAAAAAATGATCAGTCAAGTGAATGTTGCTACTCTAGAGTTCTGAGTTTAAATACACAGGTCCTATCTACTTCGCCTTTCAATTGGAAGTCATCAAGTATACAGTGTTCAAGTATTTTAAAATTGAGTAATATATAGTCCTGTTCAGGTTCACCACTGGAGGAGAGGATGGCTGAGCTGAGCAGCCATGCCCTTGCCACCAAGTGCATTGAGTAGCCCTGCCCCCAGAAATCCATGTATAGCATTAAACCTGAAGTTGCATGTATTTGCTGAAAGCCTTTGTATGGACCAAGCATGGTTGGGATTCTGGGGAGCACAGAAGCTTTCATATGCATTGAGCCCCTGCCTGTAGACATCCTGTGTCTGCAGATGACAACAGAGAGTGTGGCTGCTTCGTGCAGTTCCATTCCTGTGTTGCTCTATGATGGATCTATAACACCTAAATGTGGTTTAAATGCATGTGTGAATCCGCACTACAACTTCTCTGCGTCTGCTGTGTGTGCATGTAAACAATGAATTGTTTTGCTAAAGCAGGGGTGAGGGGGCTTCTTCAACCTGAGTGCCACATTCCCTTCTGGGCCACCTGCTAGCATTGGTTGGGCCAGAGGCAAAAAGGAGGAGAGCAATGAATGTAGATATTACCTGTGTACTGTAAGTTCAGAGACCTACCTTCTCAGTAATCTCAGTTCAAGGTCGCCTTATCACATATATGCCCCCACGTTTGCTACAACCGCGGCAAGGATGCTACAGGCACAAAGATGGGAAAATGATAAAATACCAGCCAAGGAAGAATGGCAAGAAAAACCTATGGAATATGCTGAAATGGCAAAACTAACTGAAGGACTTCGAAATAAGGATAAAAAATCATTTAAGAAAGAATGGGAACCATTTTCGGCCTACATAAAGAATCAATGCAAAGAATTGGACTCATTAGCAAGTTTTGAATAATCATTTACAATTAGCAAAAATTATATAATCTACAAGTAAAAGTACAAAAAAAAATGGGTGAAAAACTGAATATGCAGGAAATGATATGATTTTGAAATAAACCAGAGAGGGAGGTTGAGGGAAGTATGGGGGAAATGGGGGAATTTCGGAACTGTGAATTATGTTATTTGTTATACTTTAATATTGGAAAAATGGAAAACTTAATAAAAATTAATTCAAAAAAACCCCACATATATGCCCCCATGATTGCTTTCTTCTGTGACACTAGCACTGTTTATAAGTGCAACATAATACACATTCTGTACTTATAAGAAACTGATATCTTAATGTAACATCACCCATACTTTGGACTCCCTGCCTATTCACATCAGGCAAGGCACCTTCTCTATTCAGACATGTAGAATGTTGACTTATCTTTTAAACCTGATTTTCAGCTTACTGGTGATTTTAATCATTTTTGAATGTTTTAAATAGTTGTGCTTAACTGTTCTTTACTGATAATTTTATTGTTTTATTCTTGTTTTAAAAAACTGAGGTTTTGATACAATCAATCGGAATATATACATTTTGTGACATGAAAAAATAGGCTGGTTTCTACACACATTCTATTTTCCATTCAGACAAGTAAGAGGCATCATCAGAGTCTAAGAACACAGCCAAGCAAAAACACCCAAGGAGGATGCAAGGCAGAAGTGCGGTTGGCAATGGTGTGTGTGATTAGGGAGAGGATGTGGTCTATGAAAAGCCCTAAGGACCAGATGGAGAAGTCTTGAGGACCAAATTTTGCCCCAGAGCCTGAGGTTCTCCACACCCAGGACTCAGCTACACAACTGCAAATAAAATGTTTTAAGGGTGTTGTAAAGTGCGATACAAAAGGGATGCGGGTGGCGCTGTGGGTTGAACCACAGAGCCTAGGACTTGCCGATCAGAAGGTCAGCAGTTCGAATCCCCTGGATGAGCTCCAGTTGCTCGGTCCCTGCTCCTGCCAACCTAGCAGTTCGAAAGCACGTCAAACTGCAAGTAGATAAGGCAGGAAGGTAAACGGTGTTTCCGTGCGCTGCTCTGCTTCGCCAGAAGCAGCTTAGTCATGCTGGCCACATGACCCGGAAGCTGCACGCCGGCTCCCTCGGCCGATAAAGCGAGATGAGCGCCGCAACCCCAAAGTCGGTCACGACTGGACCTAATGATCAGGGGTCCCTTTACCTTTACCTAAAGTGCTATACACAAATGTGACACTAGATGGTGATGGTGAGCTATGGCAAATTCAATATATTTTTTTCAAAACTTTTTTTAAAAAAAGCATTTTCACAGCATTTTTATATGTGTGTAGATTCCACCCAGGTTCCCCGCCCCCCGCTAAACAGAGAAACTGATAGCAAGCAAACAACCTACTGCTGAGCAGAATTGCCCTAACGCTTTAAATGGGTGGCTCTGCCTGCCTGCCTTTGCATCCCAGTAGTCCTCATTAGAGGGAACCTGCTTCCCATTATGTCCTGTCTCCATGCTGAATCAATCTTCCAACCCTTTGATTGCTTCTGAAAATATGTTTATTTTTTAATAATGCTCGTTTTTGCTCCCCTGTGATTAAACCCAGACAAGGCAATGCCCAGAAAGTAGGTGGAGGGATTCTTTTGGGCAGAAAGGGGAGATAAAGACCACATGTTTTTCTTATTGTGGGACCATTAGAGCATATAAATCTGGCCATTTGTGTTGTAGATGCATCAGAGGGTGGTTGTAATAAATACAGATTGGCACATCATGCTCGCCAAATGGACTTTATGGATCATGTCCCATGCTTCGTAATTCTCTGGTGCTGTCCCTGAACTAGCTTCTTGAAGGCTATTAAAATTCTGAATGGTGCATTATTCCACTTTTTGGGTACACTTCTCGGTCCTAACTGTCAAAGGCCTGTTGAAAGAACCTGGCTTTTGAAATAAATCACTTTTCCCTTTTGAGGGAACATACTGTCCTTTCTAAGAATTGAATCCCTTACCAAAAAAATAAAAAAATCAGTGATGATCTAGCTGTAGAACCTGGCAGATGTGCATCATAGTTTGGTTGGGCTATTCAGAAATTGAGAGTAGCAGACAAGGGAACAGCTGAATATATTTAAGCCAGTAAAATCTAGGGTCAAATGTTAACCTGCTTGATGCACCTAACTAGGGGAGAGGAGAAATGTGGTTCAGTTTGCAAATAAAAGTAAATATACCTAAGCTGCATGTCCCAAAACAATATGCAAACCAAAACACAGCGCTCCTTTTAAATTCACACCTCTTCAAATGATGTGATGCAGTTCGCTATCCAAATAACAGGGGCAAATATGCATATACTATGGGAAAGAGTGCATTAAAATGTATATATTACTGGAAGTAGCACACACCATGCATTAAAACACAGAAAAGCACATTGAAAGATGTATATATTAGAGGGAATTGCATACAAGTCTCTGAATATTAGGAAAAATTCACACTAAAATGCTGGCTGATTTTCATTAGGACTTTTCCTAAAAGAATTGCAAATAGGGAAAAGGAGAAACTGAGATAAACAGAAATTGACAGGCTCCCCCATCTCAACACCTAATGTCTAGGCCAGATATCTAGGCCAGGGACAGCCAGCTCAGAAAGGTACCGGTTGCTTCTCATCCTCCCCTCCCCCCCGGCAATCATTATTCATTTGTTTGCTTGTTTATTGAAAGTATTTGCATCCCATCTTTCTCAGTAAATATGAACCCATGCACTAGCTAGGATAGCTTTAAAAGAGGCTTAGATAAATCCAGTCCACAAATGTACGAAACTGACATACCAATTCAAACGACTGATCCATCTAGCTTGGCATTTTGTACACCATGAGTAGCCAGTGGGCTGCTGGTGCCCTTCAGATTTGACGGGTCTCCAGTTTTCATTATTCCTGACCACAAGCCACAGTGTCTGGGCTGATGGGAGTTAGAGTCCAACAACCACATTGGCTGCCAATGTCCTAAACTGACTGTCAGCAGTTTTCTAGACTTCGAGACAGAGGTCTTTCTGAGCTCGTGTTACCTTTCCCTCCCCTCCATTATTGTTAAGCTTTATAGATTGTAAGCTCCTCGAGACAAGGACCTGTCTAACTGGATGTGCAGTGCAATCTTCCACATGTTTCATCACAAGTAAGTCCCACTTTGTTCAATGGGGTTTGCTCCCAGGCAACTGAGTACAGAATTGCAGCCTAAATTACTTAATAGGCTGGTATATGAGCACACCCTCTTCAGTGCCTAGTTATGTCTGTAGCGCCTTTTCAAACTTGTTTACCTAGCCCAGCTGTGCTGCATTATCAGAAGGGAGGCCATGAAATCTTAGCCATCATGCTGTATTATACTGTCAGCAGTTTAAACCAACTGTGGATTTGTAGAGAGAGATTAATTCATTTGCCCTCTCTCATTACCCTAGAATTTGCGGTCATCTGACAAAATTAACTGGCAGTAGATTCAGGGCAGAGAATAAGAAGGTACTTTTTCACACGACATGCAATTAGCTTGTGGGATTTGATCGTGGCTACTACTGGCTTAGGTAACTTTAAGAAGGAGCTGACATAAATTCATGACACTGGAGAGGTCTGTCAATGCCTATTGGCCATTTATGCTTCCATGCTCAAGCTTGCGTACACACTATAACTTTAAGGCACTTTTGAAACACATTGTTTCCCTCAGAGAATTCTGGGCACTGTATTTTGTTAAGGGTTGGTGGGCATTGTAACTCTGCGAGGGGTAAAGTGCAGGGCCCAGAATTCTTTGAGGGAAAGAATGTGCTTTGAATGTGTTTTCTGGATACAGTGTTCACAAAGCCTCAACAATATTGAACCAAATGGATCACCCTTCTGATACAATAGGGCTCTCTTTAGTACATATTATTCTCTGAAATGGGCAGAAACGGCGTGTGGATGTTGATGGAGAATTTGCAAAGACAGTTACTTTTGGAATGAGATGTCATGGCAGATGACCCCTTCAGTCTTTTTGCAGGTGTGTTCTGCAACATGTTCTTGATACAATAGTGAACGGTAGATAAATTAATGCATTCATAGTGGATTTATACCAGACCATCCAGGTATCGTACCACTTTCTTACTTGTTCTGCAGTGCTCCCAGTGTTACCACATTATTGCCATCTGGAAGGTCCCTCTTGTGCTATGTAGCACCACAACAGCAGGGCAACAACAATAACAGAGAAAGGATGTTTGCGGTAGGGAAAGTTGCAGGATTTCGGCAGGGAGCTATGGGACATGAACCAATTGGAAACAAAGCAGAATGTCCATCCCCAAAAAAATTGCAGGTACAGTGGTACCTCAGGTTAAGTACTTAATTCATTCTGGAGGTCTGTACGTAACCTGAAACTGTTCTTAACCTGAAGCACCACTTTAGCAAATGGGGCCTCCTGCTGCTGCCACGCCGCCGGAGCACAATTTCTGTTCTCAACCTGAAGCACTATTTCTGGGTTAGCGGAGTATGTAACCTGAAGCGTATGTAACCTGAAGCATTTGTAACCTGAGGTACCACTGTACAAGCTACAGGGAGAGGTTGAAATGCTTGACTCAGGGAGAGCCTAACCACTGTAGTTCATATGTTGGTAACCTCAATGTTGGATTAGTGTGATGCCCTCTATGTGAGACTGCACTTGGGTCTGGTTTGGAAGCTCATGCTGGGTCAGAATGTGGCCGCGAAATTGCTGGTGGGTACATTTAGTCAACAACATATCACACCATTGTTAAAGCGTCTGCACTGACTGCCTCTCTTCTGCTGAGCCAGATTCCAGGTACTTGTATTGATTTATAAAGCCCTGAACAACCTAGGTCCAGGGTACCTCAGGGACCACCAGAGCCCTGTCACTGAGTCACTAAGATTCTCTACAGGAGCATCATTGGTCATTCCCCAAGCTGGCAAGGCTCATCTGACAACAAGAAGAAACTAAGCTTTTAGTGTCATCAACTCAGCATTGCGGAATACTCTTCCAAAAGGGATTCAGCAGGAGCCTTCTGTTTCAACTTTTAAATGCCTGCTTAAAAACTTTTGTATTCTGTCAGGGTTATGAGGGCTATTGAGAATACATCTTTCCATGATAATTAACTGATTTATGTTTTTTAATTGTTTATATAGTTTTTACTGTATGTTTTTTAAGTATAATTTTTGTATACTTTTTATGAATACCAGCATATACATATTTTGATAAATAAAATAAAACTCAACATGAATTCACCATGAAAAGGACATCCAAGGAGGAACTTATACAACAAATGTGGTTTTTGTGGGGGATTCCACTGTGGTTGTGCTATAGCACAATAGTGCCCCTCCAAATGGCAACTAACAACTAATAAAACAGAATGCTGTGTGCACAGACCAGTATGAATTTGCTGCTACTGATCCATTGTTGTACAATGGTCACATATATCTGCAATATATATAGGTAAAGGTAAAGGGACCCCTGACCATTAGGTCCAGTCGTGACCAACTCTGGGGTTGCGGCGCTCATCTCGCTTTATTGGTCAAGGGAGCCGGCGTACAGCTTCCAGGTCCTGTGGCCAGCATGACTAAGCTGCTTCTGGCGAACCAGAGCAGCACATGGAAACGCCGTTTACCTTCCCACCAGAGCAGTACCTATTTATCTACTTGCACTTTGACATGCTTTCGAACTGCTAGGTTGGCAGGAGCAGGGACCGAACAACGGGAGCTCACCCCGTCACGGGGATTCAAACCGCCAACCTTCTGATCAGCAAGTCCTAGGTTTTGTGGTTTAACCCACAGCACCACCCGTGTCCCTGCAATATAGATATATATTATATATACACACACACTTTTCCCTCAAAGATGCCTGGGAACTGTAGTTTGTTAAGGATGCTGGGTACTGTATCTCTGTTAGGGGAATCCTGGAGATGGCAGTTGACCCCTCACAGAGATACAGTACCCAGCATCCTTAACAAACTACAGTTCCCAGGCATCTTTAAGGGAAAGTTATGTGCTTTAAAGGTATGCTGCAGATGTGACCAGTTACACAATGCAGAATGCATCTGCAAAACACACACACATACATTTCAGGAGAGAGTGGGGTCCCCTCTCTCTCTCTCTCTCTCTCTCTCTCTCTCTCTTCCCTTTCCTGGGGTATCCATCTCTGAAAGGACCCCTTCTGTATTTTAAAAAAGCTCCCCTTTACTTCACGCACGAAGCAGAGAAAGAATTGTTCTTTCCCATGTGTTTCTATATTTAAAGGGCTTAAGTCGAAAGGTGTGCATTGCCTGTGTGTGTGTGTGTGTGTGTGTGTGTGTGTGTGTAGAGAGAGGGGGGATTCTGATTGCAGATAACCGCTCAATTTGATTTAGTGTCGAATGATAGTGATGGGGTTGATAACTCGGCATTCATCGGTAATTCATCTTCTCCTGGTAGAAATTTACCGCAAAGCAGTGCTTTTCCCAACACTGACAAGTCCTATTAATCTTCTTCAGACACATTTCAATAGGTGTCTCCATCTAGACCCTCCATCTAAACACTCTTGGGCATCACCGGAGACTTGGAGACGCCTTCACTGAAGGTTCCACTAGAAGTGAAAATGGGAGACTAGATTGTACTCTTTAAAAAAAAAAAAAAAAGAAATAATTAATTCTCTCTGTCCATTTAATTAGCAACTCCTGCCAGCCTTTTCCCCACTCAAGTGTGACGACGCTTTTCCCTAACTTGAACAAGACTTGGGAAACATTAAGTTTCTAAAACTGAAACAATGTGACCTAGTGGGCAGAGGGTTAGGCATAGAGTGAAGTGGCCAGGTTCAAATGAGAGCTGTAAGTCAAGAAGTCCTTATTATTGAGTGTCACACAGGCATTTTCTAATTTGCGAGGCCTTATAAGTAGCAAACCTTTCTGTCTCATTCTCAACTTCTCCTCCGTAATATGTAGTAGTATGAAGCCATCAGATACTGGGTTGCTGCAAAAGGGTGAATTTACCGCTGAACGCATCACTTGCAGTTTTCAACTGCAGTTTTGAAACAACTGCAGTGTTTTAAATTGCCATCACCCTGCAATTTGCAACACTAGTCTTAGGGTTACCTGCACAGCTATATGGGAGTAAGCCCAACTGGAAACAATGAGACTTGCATGTAAGTAAAAAATGCACAAGATTCTGCTCTACATGATTATTCTTGTTTTTCTTATGAACAGCAACACTGTAAGGTAGGCCAGCACTTCAGGTGAGGGACTGCAACCAAGAAGGAGTGAATGCTTATGATGAAATACGAAGCAGGGGAATTAAAATATACTGCTTTGAGGGCATTTAATTTTGACTACATCCAAAGTACCTTTTAAATTTGATAAGAACTCCTAAAATGTGAAATTGCACCCTTCATACACTGTGCTGGGAGAAAAATGCTGTTTTTGTGGGGGTGGCTTTTCTTTCTGGTTTCAAACAGGACTAAAATGAAAACCTGGGAGAAATTAAATTGTGGAATTCAGCCACTAACCTGTACAGTTGCGATCACTGAGACAGCGCACCAAACCCTGCTGTGTCCATTCATCACGACGCTCCATTTTAGTGGGTGGAGGGCGGGAGGAGAAAGATGCAAAATATATTGTAAGGCGATATCTGAAACGAGGCCTCTGGAACACTGTGATTTACTAGTAGCGTAAGGTTAAGATGAGTGTCGAGAATTCAAAACCTTCCCTTCCTAGTTTATCCATTTTTAACACACATCTGTCAAGCGCCACTTGAGTCCTAAGCTCAGACTCCACTACAGGAAGCGACTCGAGGTTAATGCGGCCACGCAGATCCCAACTGTACAACTCCCGGGATTCCCCCTTTTTTGTTTTCCTTACATTAGCTGCCAACGCGCGAACAAATATTGCTCAGTCAAATTAGACCCATAATATTTAAAGATGGATTATGCTCTGGGATCCTCGTGGTGGGCAAACAAGATGGGCGCAAAATGGCTGTGTGTGTTTTGCCAAAGACCCCTCAGAATTTAAATGGGGTCATTTGGAGTTTGTTAGTTTGTTAGCAGAGGAAACTAGACATGGAAAATTGTCTGGGTGGGTCAAGTACTTTGGAAGAAGACACCCCCTACGTACACCATGACTTCCTTTTTCTTTTCTTCTCTTCTTTCCTTTTCTTCCTTCCCTTGATCTGTCTTTTGATATCCTCTCCCACTCAAACTATCAATGGTTACTAGCCTCTGGGCTATGTTCTACCTACTGTGTTGGAGGCAGTATGCCTCTGAAAACCAGTTGTTGGGAACCATGGGAGGGCTGCCCTCAGTCCTGCTTGTGGACTTTCCCATTGTGGCTTCTGACTGGCCACTTTGAGAACAGGGTGTTGGACTAAATGGGCTTTGGCCTGATCCAGCAGAACTCTTCTTCTGGTCTTAGGTAGCCTGATGCACTGCGTGTTTACATTGAAATAAATCCCTCTATGCTCAATGGGGATTTTACTTAAGAAACTAGGGACACTTGCGTTAACACCCATCACACCAATGAGCAGTGTGTGGTCTCATTGTTGAAGGCTCTTTTTCTTTTATTTGTGAATCACAGCTATATGCCACATTTCCTTTAATGAGCTCAAAGCAGTGTACATGGTTCTTCCCTCCCATTTATTTTTCATCTCTACAACAACCCTATGAGGTAGGTTAAGCAGAGAGGTAGGGACCAACCCAAGGTCACCTAGTGAGGTCCCGCTTGCTGATTTCCCACAGGCCACTGTGAGAACAGGATGCTGGACGAGACTAGTCATTGGCTGGACTAGACTAGTCATTGGCTGGACTAGACTAGTCCAGCAGACTCTTCTTATGTTCTTATGCATGTGAGGTGGATGGGATCACACCTCCTGCATCCACATAATGTCCTACTGTATGTGCAACTGAGGGCACTGCCTTCTGCAAGGTTCTTGGTTGCTCAGAGAGAGCTTGTGTGCATTTAGTGCAGCAGTCAGGCTTTCGGACAAATATGTGCTCACCAGGAACTTGTGCAAAAGTCACAATCCCTTCTCCCCATGCCTTCATTACCATGGATTCTGAACATCTGCATGGGCCTCATGTGTTCTTTGCATATGCCTATATGGTCCACAAATTTGATTCATTTTATCTTTCTCCTCTACATACACAAAGATGTGTAACCTATGCAAACGTTACCTTCTGCACATAAAGGTGGGGCAGATTTCTATACCACGTGGAGAAAATGCTCCCCTGGGCAAGTCTGTCAACAGTTCTCTGTGCTTGCTTTCTTCCTTTTTTCTAGAAAATATGTGGCACTGTCACGTGACACTTTCCATTAGAACCATCCTCAAGAATTCCTAGGATAAATGGAAAAAGTAACTTTAATTGGCATCCTTATTTGTTTTATATAAGTAGATTATCTTCATCAATAAGAAGTCACATCATGAAGTAGACAAGACCACAATCCTGAACACACTTACTCAGAAGTAAACCCCCCAGGAAACTGCTAGATCTATTTCCAAAAGTAATTATGCATGAGATTGTACTGCATGGTGATGAGAGGTGAACCAGAAAGTTCCTCCTCCATTTGTTGTCTGTGACATCAACTTACTAGGATATCACAAGCAGATTTTATGATAAATCCCAGAAATAATGGTACGTCCCAGAGTATGGTCTGAAGGCACAGGAGGTTGTCACCTTACAAGAGGCCTGGATCTGGTCAGAACCTGGATGGGTCACCTTCTGGGAACTAGATGTACACCGTGTAGAAGGTCATGGGTTCAGTCCCCAGCATCTCCAGAAAGGGCTTGGAACCCTGGAGAGCTGCTGCAACCCAGTGTGGGCAATACCAAGCTAGATGGACCAATGGTCCAATATGGTATATTGCTTCATATGTTTTGTTGTTAGCATACAATGGCCTCAACAACTTGGGACCAAGACTTCTTGCATGAAACCAGCCTGCCCTCCAGTCATCTTCTCAATCTACAGAGAAGATAGTAGATGGCTCAGTGGTAGAGCATCTGCTTTGCAGGCAGAAGGTCCCAGGTTCAATCCCCTGCATCTCCAGATAGGTCTGGGAGAGAACCTTGCCTGAAACCCTGAAGACCCTTTACCAGTCAATGTTGACAACACTGAGCTAGTTTGACCAATTGTCTGATTTGGCATAAAGCCGTTTCCCATGATCCTGTGTTCCTATCCCACATTTCTTCAAAAGAACCCAAGGTGCCACACGAGGGAGTCCCTAGGTAGTCACATATCTAAGTACCAATATGACCCAGGCAAACCTTAGCTTCAGCAAGGTAGAATGATCATAATACAAAGCTGACCATTTGCCTTCTGTAAGGGCAAACTGTACTTTGATGCTTGTTTTAAATGTGTTTTAGCGTACTGTATTTTAACTATTGCTTTTAACTAGTTTGTTTTTCTAACTTTGTATTTTATAATGGGGGTTTTTTTATAAAAAAAAAAATGTAAGCTGCCTTGAAGACCAACTTGGGAGAAAGGGGGATATAAATACACTTAATTAAATAATTAATAAAGGTGGCTACATCATACGATGTGAGACGTTGTTAATTGATCAAATAAATAAGCAGAATGGGCTTTAGTTCAGCCACTCTTCCCCAACCTGGTGCCTTCCAGATGTTTTAGAATACTGCTTTCCTCTGCCCCAACAAACACAGCTCTGGGGCTGGTGGGAGTTGTAGTCCAAACATCTGGAGGCCACCAGGTTGGGGGAAGTTGACTGCCACCCTTCCAAATGATACGCTTCTCTCCTCCAATGCATGTCTAAGATCACTTAAGCTAGCATTCCTGCTTCTGATCTTTTAACCACCTCATCACACCTATGGAGGTGCCTGAAAATTTTTATACATAAATGCATTGTTACACAAAAGTGTAAAAGCCCACGTTGCACCTATTGGGTTGATTTTGAAGCAGTTTGTCTGGTTGCCATAAGAACCTTCTGGTACATACGATATATGTCTTGGCAGGCGGGAAGATTCGCCCACTACATTTTATACAGATCAGGCATTTATACAGAGTAGGGTGGAAACAACATTCAGAGAAGGCCTGTGGCTCGGTGACAGAACAGGAGCTTTGCATCCAAAAGGTCCCAGGTCTGATGTCCAAAATCTCCAGGTAGGACTGGAAAAGATTCATTTTGGGATTCAAGGAGAGCTGATTCTGGTGTGTGGGAAGATTAGCCTGCCAAGATGTAGCTGAACTACAACTCTCATCAACCCTGGCCGTTGCCTATGTTGATGGGAATTGTGGTTCAGCAACATCGGGAGGATCAGAGGTTCCTCACACCTGGAGTATACAATACCAAGCTAGTTGGACAAACTGTTTGACCAGCAAATAATACAGCCTCCTCACTTCTTGAGGAAGGGCTATAGCTCAGTGGTAGAGCATGTGCTTTACATGCATAAGGTCCCAGATAGAACCCCAAGGATCTCCAGGAAGACCAGGCAATGTTCCCTGCCTGAAACCCTGGAGAGATGCTGGCAGTCAGGATGGAAAGAACTGAACTAGGTGGGCCAATGATCTGACTGGGTGTAAGGCAGCCTCCTTATGTTCCTATCATTCCTGCTTTGCAGATGGAAAAGTCAGGTTCAAAAGCAATGAACTCTGCAACGAACTCAGGCTGAGGGGAAAGGATGGTCAATGTTTCCACTATAGAACCTTATTTCCTTGGCACTAACTATTGTGTTTCCCTCCCACTTCTGACACATAGAATGCCATCTCAAACTTGGTCCCCTTCTTCCCCTCAAACTCGTTTTTCTGAATCACATTAAAGATCTGAATGACCTTACTGTAGGTGGCAAGTTTAAATGTACGATATTAATAACTTCTTATCTGAGATAAATTAAGTCCTTGTGTGTCAAAAGCACTCTGCTCTGGATTACCTACAAGAGAAGTATTTATTGAATAAATGTTAGATCCAATTTCATTTTAATGTGACTGACAGGAGGCTTCAGCCTTTGCAAATGAGATAAAAACACACACTCAAAGCTGCGACTGTATTGCAACTCTACACCTAACTTGTCCATTTCTATTATTGTCCCTTTTTTTAGAAAGGGGGGGCATTGAAAGGGATTTGGTGCTGGACAGCATTTTTTCTTTTCTTATTCTTATTCTGAAGAGCAAAGGGAGAGATAGAAAGCAACAACAAGAAGGGGGAAAAGGCTGGCATTCAGCCTAAAGAGAAATCATTGAAACAAATTAATCCTATGCTGTTTAAATTGACATGGTAATCCATCATCAGCAAAGCAAACTCTGAAAGCAATCTAGAATCGGCAGTCTTCTTTCACTGCCCCTGAAGGCACAAAGGCAGATAGTAGAAAGGAGAGAGAGAGAGAGAGAGAGAGAGAGAGAGAGAGAGAGAGAGCGCGAGCAGGGAGAAATATCATAAAAGTTAGCAATGCCTTGAGAAGGGGGGGGACAGCCAGTGTTTCTCCTGCCCTCCAGTCACAGCTTTGCCTCCCACCCACCCCAAAAAATTAATCCCACAATAATACACCACTCAATAAATTCTCTATAATCGCCCATCCTTGCTTCTGAAATTTTTATTTTTCTCTCTTGAGTTGCCTTCAATTGCAGATCACAGAAATCTTTGTGCTTTTTCTAATTTGATGTGTAGGAGCATAACAAACAAACAAACACTACATCTTCAACAAAATATGAGAAGGGGGGCAGAATGTGATCCTCTTTCTGAAAATGGCTGGGAGAGACCTAGATGTTGTCAAAGTGGTCACCTGGCTTAGCCAGAAGTTTTCAGACAGCCGTTTGGGGAATCCAGAGGTTGCTCTGAATCTTATTAAGGGACCCTATAATAAGCAGCTCAGGAAGCAAAGATTAACAAAGACAAAGCTTATTTGCTCCTACTAAAGATGCAGGAGGAGACTGTTCTGTTTGCATCACCACTCTGGTCACTTGGGTTGATAAGGAGGTCCCAAACTCCTGGGCTGCACCCTAGAACAGGAAGGGCCTCCTATATTCTCTGGAGACACTCCATTCTAGTCTATAGGTTACTTTTCTATATGCATGGACCCCCACAGACTCTGGTAGCAAGGGACTTTCCCAGTGTGTTTTTTAAAATGTATTTTTATTAAAGATTTCTTGGTTCACAAAAGTATGTGCAATGACTCTTTTTGCAAGTTACATTTTCTACAGATCAGTTTCATTTGTTGAGACATTAGTGTTACATTAGGAAGAAAAGGGGGAAAGAGGTGGAGGGGGCCATGGTGAGTGGGGGTAGAGTCAGGTGGCAATGTTTCTATTTTACTTAATGTGTGGAGTTTTGTGTCAGTGTCGCTTGTGCGGGTTCTCTTTACTATTCGCTTGTGTTCCTTTGGTGGTGAGAGAGGTTGGGGTTGGTCTAGGGTGTGGTTGTTTGTTTGTGATTGGCTGTGGTGAACTTTGTTTTTATGTGTGAGTGGGATGGGTGTTTTTTAATCAGGTTAGCCATATTGATCTGTATGCTTTTGGTGGATTCTTGTCGTTGTCTTGGTGAGCTGTGTATGTGATAAAGGGGGGGCATACCAGGGTGAAGGCATCCTCTTCCATTTGAGGGACTCTTCCAGTTAAGAAGTCCATGAACTTGGGTGAAATATCAGGTACATAGAATCAAAGACTTGCAGAGTTGTAAGATACCCCAAGGTTCATCTAGCTAGTACAACCCTCTGAAAAAACACTACAAACACATACTAACATATCACCTGCATATGCACAAGCCCTAAAAGGCTTTGAATGAAGGTACCCAGAGAGTATTGTACACACCCATGTGAGTTTTCCAGATCATTAAGAGGTTATTCAGAAAGAATGGAGCAAGATGGATATCAGCAGAGAGAATGGAGTTTTTGGTTGTGGTGCCTAAGCTCTGGAACACCCTTCCCTTGACTTGCCATCAGGGTAAGGGCCATAGTTCAGTGATAAAGCATTGTCATTGCCCCCAGAATGTCCCAGTTTCCAAGCCCAGCATTGTCAGGTAGGGCTGTGAATACTCTCAGTTTGAAACCATGGAGAACCACTGCCAGTCAGTGTTGACACTACTAAGCTAGATGGACCAATAGGATGACTCCGAATAAAGCAGTTTCCTATGGCACCATGACTTTTACAAAGAATCTGAAAACAGCGCACTCCTTCTTCTCTGCTGCTTTTGGCATGCTTTGATGCTTCTTTTAGTTTTGGGTGTTTTTAGGTTCCGTTGTGATATATATGCTTGTTTGCTGGCTCATGAAGCCCTGTGGTTTACCAATGGAATGTTACTGGTTTAAAATAAATTAATAGGATCTGAAAACACAACACAAGGACCATAGCATTAAAGTTGAAAGATCTCTCCTTTCTTGAAACTTACAAACCGTCATTGTTGGCATCATAGAATTTTCCTTATGAATGAAATTATAAGAAGACAAGTTTTGCTGATTCAAATTTGGTAGACCCAGCAGAGAGTGGATGAAGACTTACTAGACCAGGTAGCCATGAAATGTCATAGACATGAAATAGTGTTTCAGCTTATGAGGGAAAAGTTCTCTCCCATATGGCTTAGGAAACCTCAGTTAACCAGTCAGTAAAATGTATGTTGCTGAAAACATCAAGTGATGGCCAATATATGTTCTGCTTAGAGTAGACCACTGAAATTGATGGACAACTCTAACTTAGGTTCATTAACTTCAATGGATCTACTCTGATTAGAACTTAAATGGTCTCCATTTTAAGTATGCCAAAGGGTGCTTGTCAACAACTTTGAAAACAAAACCCTCTATTTTGAGGCTGTATACAGAGTTCAGGAAATGTTTGAGACTTTCCCTGCAATGGCAAAGAATTTTGAAGTCCATAATATGAACCATACTTAACATATACTTAACATATGCCCTGTTTTTTAATTTAGCAGGGGTATAGTTTCTTCTTTTTGTTATTTAGAGGGGGGGTTTATGTGTCACAGAAACACATGAGCTCCCTTATCAAAATGACTGCATTGTTGCCCTGAAACTTAAAACTATTAAAAGTATTATAATAATAAAAGTAAAACTCCCTGCCCTTTGACCCCTAGCCTCTATTTCAAAAACAGACGTGCTCTAAGATTCTGTGGCTGTGAGCTTGTCAATTTCCTCTTCTATATGAAAACCCAAAAAGATGAAAATACAGATGCTTGAAGTGGGCCAAAATTAGGACGATTTTTTTAAAGTGATAAATTACAGGAGCTTTGGGGGGGTGTAAACACTACATTATGGCAAAACCATACCCTGATCATCTACAATGTACACCATGACAGAAGCATGTGGCTTTCAAGTAATGTAAAAAAAATCCCTCCCCAGGCCCCAAAAATTATGATGTCCTTTAAAATTGGACAAGCTTCATAAGAGAGAGAGGGAGAGGGAGAGGGAGAGGAGAGAGAGAGAGAGAGAGAGAGAGAGAGAGAGAGAGAGAGAGAGAGAGAGAGACTTTAAAATCACAGAACTGTACTAAACACAAACATGGTTGTAAAATAGCTTGAAATGTGGTTGCCAGAACAAGGTGGATATATTTAAATGTAACCTTTAAACAAAAATAGTTGCAGTGGATGAAAAATGGCAAACTTTGCAAGATCAACTTTCAGAATGCAAGATGCAGGTGTTTAATTACCAAATGTACAAATGTTATTGTGAGTTCTCCTTCTTAAGTCTCAGGGAGACTCAGTGCTGCGCATCAGGCACCCATACAAGTGCAGTAGAGGCGCAAAAGAATGTTGTGTTCTGCTAAATAAATAGATCTCTGGAAATACACCTTAGAATACAGAATCTAAAGCAATGAATGAAACGGTGAAAGAGTGGGATAGAGAGGTGTTATGGATGAGATTATTTTAACCAAGTGTGTATGTGCTTTAACTGGAATATTGGTTTAATTGGTAGATTAATTAACTAAAGTAGAGGCCAGTTTTGATCATTAAGGACACAGGTTAAAGTTCAGTATTTATTTTAGCCTATTTTGATTCTATTCTGTCCCCATAACAGGGAAGGGGGGGTGGAAGGAAATGATTATAACACTGAAAATTTCTTCACACTTCTTTCAGTAAGTCAAAATGGGACCCCTTGAGTTTTTTTGGTAACATGCCAATGTACTTCATTGATCAATCAATTAACTGGTGAAAAGGCAACTTATTAATTGACTCGATTTTTTAATTGGTTGACAGCCTGTATATAACACAGTACATACATACAGCTACATTGATCCTATGGCATAGAGGAAGTTGATTGTGGTAGTATTATTAGGTGGGGGGGTGATCATAAGGAAAGATGCCTATGAGAGGTGTTTAAAACTTCATTTTTCACAAAAATGTATTTTGCAACTTTCACAACAAGCTTATCTGACAACCACAGATACCATTTCCATTGTTTCTGGTACTTCATAACTGCTTTTTCTAGTTGCGATTTAACTCTTAAATGTGATGTGGTCTTCATTCCATTTACCCCTCTTAAACTGCCAGATTATGAAAATAAATGTTTGCTTACTTTATTTTTAGAACAGCAACACAGAAAATAATATTTGATACTAAACTTAGTGTCATCCTTGGGAAGAGGAATGAGACAAGAAAAAGTCAATTTGAGGGCAGGGGGCAGATGGGCAAACAAGTAGAGTTTAAACATCCCCTTTTAGACAAGTATTCAACTGTTGTTTGAGAGCAGTTCGTCTTAACTCATTTTAGGAGACACCATCTTAAAGAGGCACTTAAAATCTTTGCAAGGAAATCCTAGGCTCTTGCAAGCAAGAGGATCAAGGGTGCGCTAATAATTACAAGGCTCGTTAATATGTGGTGGGTTTTGTGGGTTGCTGTTTTTTCTATCTGCTAAAGTCATATGGGTTCTCGACTGAGAGCTTCTCCTTTATGCTTCAGCCCATAGATCAGTTCAGGTTTATAGTGTGATCCAAATGCCAGTTCTTTGTTTAGATAAACCTTAACATAGGGCCTAGAAACTAATAAAATGTCACATTGAATTAATTTGAGCTCCCATTTGTTTAACATTGGCTTGCAATATAGATACATGCAGAGAAGTCTAAAGTGATTCTGTTTTGTTGTTTTTTAAGGGATGTGATTTTTTTAAAGCCCTTGATTTCCATGTTTGGGGGCAATTTTGTTCCTTAGTTTGGGGATATGCTTCAAAAAAAAAAAAACCACCAGAAATGACTCCACAAGATTTCCTTCTTGTCAGGTTATTGAAAATATTTGTTATGGGAAAGGAAAGGAAAGGAGAGGAAAGGAGAGGAGAGGAAAGGAAAGGAAAGGAAAGGAAAGGAAAGGAAAGGAAAGGTTTCTGTAATCTGGGTTATTTTAATTTCCCCCCCCCCCCAACTGGCATTTTCAGTTGAATGAAAACATTTGGAAACTGTTTCATTGTTACCAGTCCTTGGAATGCCTGTGTCAAAAATAACAGGAAGCTATCAAAATAATTTGACTATGCCTTTAGTATATATGGATCTCACTTTTCAACATATTTATTTATTTGAACATGCATTCATTTCTTTATAGTTGGTCTCTTTTTCAGATGGGAGAGAAAACCATTAAAATAGGAATATGATGGCTCCTGTACAATGATTTTTGTGTGTGTGCATTATAGAACCTGCTGGCTTGAAACATGCAACTTGTTTTTTTAATGAAATGGGAATCAAGGAATCAATTCAGAATATAAGAACAGTTAAAATATTCTAAAATTATGGCTCAGAACAGATAGATGTTTACAGTTTTTCTCTCTCTCTCACACTCTCTCTCTCACACACACACACACCCCTTCAATGTAGAGGAGGCAGTGAGCTTAAAAGGTTCAAACAAAAAAAATATTCCAGCAGTTACATAAAGATACATTTTCCCTTCCTCCTAAGGCTAAATCATTTTTTGGACCAGGGCTTCCGGGGAGGGGGGGATGCATCCATTGCTGCAGCTATGTTAACTGTAGAGGTCAACTTTCCTGCTTCCTTTAAAATTCACATTTTTGTCTGATAAAGAGGCTCACTGTGCAAAATAAGCAATCTTACAAACAGGATTGTGAGATGTAGTGTGTTCTTATGAACATCTTGTAGTGGAAGTATCTATCTGCACATTTAGATATTATATGAGTGCACAGTGCACCTGCAAACACATACATGTATATTTATACATATTTCATACATATGCATGTTTACCATGCCTGTACACATACATTTCTACTGCATGCTAGTTATATCCGTGCAGACTTCCTGTGTGTGAAAGGCTGCTTATGACTGTCCTCTTGTAAAAGTACTTGCCATATTTGGCTACCAACTCATAAAAGGGTTGCTTCTGATTTTACATGATTCATCAACAAATTAACTGATTGCAATACATACCAATGTGCTGCAATAAATGTGAATCACTCCAGATGGGTAACATGAAGGTGGCCTGTGAATTAAGATGTATTTTCTCCTTTCTTTCTCAGCTATAGGATGCAGAGAGTTCATATCGTGGGGCCCAATTCCACCATCATCACCTCTTAAAAGGAATTTCAGGAATCAAGAGATGTGCTTAGATCGCTTCACAGAACATCTCTCTCTCTCTCTCTTCTTTTTACAGCTCCAATTAAAATCCACATTTTGAAATTTGTGATTAGGGAATGCATCTATAACTGGCAGCAGTTAATTGATGGGGAAGCTACGACCCTGTGCACATTCTGGGGGTGAGGGGAGTCCTTTGGAGCCTAGTGGGACTTACTTTCGAGGAAACGTGCATAGGATTGGGCTGCCCTGTTTTAAATTCTGCTTTAACTTAATAATAAAAGTTGTTTTCTTTTTCCAGACATTTAAACTAGACTCCAAGAATCAGGTGGGGAACACACAGACACACACACACACACACACACACACACACACCCAAATAAAACCCTGCAGATATTAGACCCACTATCTACCATAGCTTTCCCCCTTTCTATTTTATTTCAAACATTACGCCTACCCCGTAGTCACACCTCCGTCCTCCACCCCGCTTTAAATTTGGGTCTTCAACCTCGGTTCTGTGCTGGGGCTGCAAGAGTTAATGAAACCCAGCTGCTCCCGACCTTTGAGGTCAAACTTTTCCTATCTCTAATCTAACGAATTAGTCAAAGAGGGGAATGGACGCTGCGCACCCCCTTTTTTCTTTTTTTCTTGTGGGTTTTTTAACACACACAAAAATTAATGTTGGACTGTTAAGAACTGTAACTTTAATCCGGGGTTTGGTAGAATTTAAACCAACCAGCATTGTAGACTCTGAAAAAGTAGCCATTAAAAAATATCGAGGTAAATTTGACTCCCCACCCCACCCCCTGATGCGGTGATGGAGATCATTTGTATGGGGGGGGGAGTTTAGCTCAAGGTCGTGCAGTTCTACGGAAAGGCTTCTCCCCCCCTTTCGATTTATGTAGCCAGTTAGTTGACCCGCCCCCCTCCAGCTTCTTAACTCTAATGTCTACCCGAAGGGAAGTGCGGGGGGGGGTTCTCTCTCTTACAAATGCCTCCTTAGCCAAACTGCCCCACTTTGAGAGAACTTTCCTTGGAAACAAGTTGACTTTCTGGAAGAACTGCAATGTGAAGACTCGGTTCAACATTTCTATCCCTTCGGAAAACGTGTGTTTGTGCTTAGGGGTTGAGGTTGGGGTTTTCTTTGCAAGATCTCCGCCTGTTCTCCCGCTGTACATTTCAGCTCCTGCTACCTTTCCGTGAGCTGAAATGAAGACACCCCAGGAGAGGAAAGAGAAGCAAACATCTCTCTCTCTTCAAGTTGTCGAGGTGTGCGTTTATTAAGATCCTTCTTTTGAAAGGAGCACACACGCACCAACTCCCATCCCACATCCCAGCCATCTTATCAGTTCCACAACCTTCTGTCTCCCGGACACAGCCCTTCTCGTGGAAGGGGGAGTGCAAATGTGCTGGGGCAAAATGAGAAAAGTTCAACCAAGGAGCAAGCTTTAAACGCCGCTCTTCTCCAAATCGATCTGAATCGCTCCATTTACTGCGCCCGCCTCCCCACCCTCACCAGCGGAATAGTCGGACATCAAATGGACCCCCAGGAGCTGACAATTCTCTGACATCTTTGGGTGACGGTCTCTCTCACAACCGCAAACCCCTTATATTTTATCCACGCGTAGATACCCTCCAAGTACCATCGTAAGGTGCCATAAACACGGTTATAAAAACTGGGGAGAGGGGGGAATTAAGCACATGCAATTGCTTGCTTCGTAGAGGGTTAATTGAGAAATCCTCCAGGTTTTCTTTCGCCTTCCTCTAACTAAGAGGGACTATTTCGCGGGTGGAGATGGGGGAGGCGTTGGGGGAATCCGGGTAAGGAAATGTGTGCCAGCATTTTACAGTCCTGGTTCGATTTCATTCTTCTATCCATCCCACCCCGCCCCACCGTGCCTGAAAATCTTCGGCTTTCGCGTCCAGACTCCTCTTTCTTTGAGTTGCGCTCTCCTTCTTTCCCCTTAACCTGAGATTAGCAAATATAAGAAATTCACAGCTCGCTTGCGCTCTCTCGCTCCCCCCACACCCGCGACACTCCGGGAGCTCCTAATCACTCCGTATCGATTTCGCTAACTCTTTTCATCCCGCTGAAGACACATCTTAAAACACTCCTGCTTAGAATGTGTTCTTTGCTTTATACACACTAATAAAATGATTTGCCCCCCTCTCTCCCTTTCCACTACGCTCTCCGCGCAGTAAAAAAAAGGGGGGGAGGAAGAAAGAGAAGGAGGGGAGGGAAAAATCGTTCGGGTAACCTGACTGTTTGTGTGTGATCGGTAAATATTTAGCCTGGTGATACCTCTAGCGTCTCCTCTGGATCAATAGAGCTAGCTCAGTCTCAAAGGGAGGGGGGCTGTCCAAGAGGTGAGGTCTGCCACAGACAGACGTCTCCTTCTCTTATAGCGCAGGGACAGCAGGGAGGGAGGGAGAGGGAGAGATTGCCCCCCACCGATCCTACGTGCGGCTTCTTGGAAATAAGTCTGCTGGCTTTATTGCACCTGAAATGCGCGCGGCGCAGCAGCGCAATCGGGAAAAGAGCGCGGCGAGGGGCTCGGACCCTGATACTTTCCGCCTCTCTCTTTCTTCCACTCCATTTCCTGCTCTCGACACGAAAATTGTTCTCCTCTCTCTCCGTCGATTCTCCCCCTCCGGCCTCCTTTTTAAAAAAACAAACAAAACAAACCTAAACTTTCGGCAAAAGAGCGCGCAAGTTACGCTCCCGCAGTGGGAACAAAACTCTCTGAAATCGCCGCGCTTGCCAAATTGAAGGCGCAGCGGCCGAGAGGAGGGGGGGGGATTCTATCTGAACAATTTCTCTCACACACAGAGAGAGGGATATTTTATATATAATTCTGAGCACGCCAAGTTAAATTTATAGGAGACGTTTTCGAAACTTCCATTTAAGTTCTCTGGTAGGAGTCCACCTACAATGGGCAAGGAATCGCGGGTATCAAAAATACCATTCATGCTGGGATGGATAGATAGATAGATAGATAGATAGATAGATAGATAGATGATAGATAGATAGATAGATAGATAGAGACTGCCTATTCCCTTTATAGGAGTCTGGAACCTGGGCGTTTCAATCGAAGTCACCCCCTCATTCCCGCTGGATTCCTTGGGAATAATCACCCCCCAGATCACCTTCCTGGATCTGCAGCCTCACAGTGACTTTCATGCCCAGTGAATTAAATAATGGACGGGATGGGGGGTGGGCTCAGCACTGGAGTGCGAGTGGGGTCCGCACCGCGGTTTTTCCGCATAAATGGCTTCCCGTTGTGATCCAGGTGCGGGCCGAGGAAGCACTTCCTCGAGGTAAAATATGACCCCTGGCTCCACAGAGCTCTAAAGCGTTTACCCCTGAAATGCAGATGTGCAATAAATGTACACGTGTCCTTCAGATGCGTGCAGTATGGATCCGTGTCCATGCAGTATTTACACGTGTCCTTCAGATGCGTGCAGTATGGATCCATCTCTTTAGTCGCATCTGTCGCTCGTTCCCCACATCCGTCCATCAGTCATGCTCCCTCTCTCTTTCACGCACCGATAAATGTGCCCACCTTTTCTCTGACCTCATCTAGGGAGACCGATTCAACTATTGCCTTCCCAAGAAGGAAGAAGAAATCGCCTTAAAACGGTTGCCCCGCCGCCGCCTGTTTAGGATAAGAATGAATAAGACGCGCCAATAAAGCAGGAAAATTGTTAGGCCAGCTTGTTCACACGACAGGACAGGCACATGTTGTGGCCAGGGAGGATCTTAGGGTAAAAGGCTCGTTCTGTGTCTGAACAGGCCTTTCCCTGCGCTTCCAAGCATAGGGAAACACCTGGGAGACCCATAGCTTTGATGTTGCTGGGAATGGGGACCCAAAGGGTTCGTGTGAACGCGGCAAAATTAATCTAGCGTGTATCTCTAAAAACAAACAGGCGATTTAGTCAACGCTAAGACACTTTCACGTCCTGTTAGAGAAAAGCACAATGAAAGAAAGGCATCTTAAAGCTGCAGTCCTTTACCCGCTTACCTGGGAGTAAATCCCATTTAATTCAGCGAGCTTGACTAGGCAAGTATAAGATTGCTCTCACGATTTCTATTGAGGCGCCTGCAGCGCATTCCCTTGAATGGGGTTCATTCCCACATAAGAAGTGTGCATGGGACTGCAACATGAACATGCTGTTAAACTTGTTTGGATCATGCCCACTCGGTGTATCTTTCACTACGGGGGAGGGGGAGCGTAGTATTTCTGTGTTGTTGGGTTGATAATATATATCATAGTCATCTATGTCTCTCTCCGGTAAGGATAGGCACGGAGTCTCCCAGCTGACAGATGTTTGTCTGGAATAACATAAGGACGTGAGCGTCTAAAACAAACATAAATAAGCGTATAGGTGCCTGCAGTTCTTAGAGCCATCGTATAATTATAGAGACGATGCTTTCCACGCAGTTAGGTTTTCTTCCACCGCCACCCCAGAACATGGTCGTGAGAATGCGTAACTTCCAGTGCTTTTAGGGGTAGGAGGGGATAGGGAACCCAATTATTCCCCAAGAAAAAAAATGAACAAGCAAACACTCATCCTCAAATTTCTCCTTCGGAAGGCCTTTTTGGGTTGCGAAACCGACACCTTCCTTTCTCACCGACCTGCAGCCCGATCCTATGCGCGGTAACTCTGAAGTAAGCCCCCAGGGTGTTCAAATGGGCTAGAAATACAAAGGGCATGTTTCTTAAGAACTTGAGTACGTGCCGAGATTCTGCGAGTTCCCTTTTTAAAAATAAATAAATATCCTGCTCCATCCAGGTAAAATAGGAATTGGGGGGGGGGGAGTGAAGAGAACTAAGGCACCCTCTTCTGTCAATGTCTGGATGTTTAAAAGGAGCCCTTTCCTCCCTCTCTCCCCCCCCAAAAAAAACCCTTTTGCTAATAAGGAAAAGTAGAAAAACGCTTCCTCGCACAATATATCTTTATACTAATGCATATTAAATTGCCCTGTCTTGACTGGGCATATCAAACAATTTAATTAGAGGGCTTTCTACCCAAAGGAAGAAGAAAAGAGGGTGTGGAAGAGGTGTATGTGCGTGTGTTTGTGCATTTGTGTGAGTGCGAGTGTGGAATCTGTCCAGCATTTTATTGTATTTAGCAGGAATACAGGCAGAAAATGTAGCACAAGTTTGTGTCTGAAAGAGCACCTCCATGCCCATTGAAAGGCACTGATCCGAAAAGACAGAGAGGACAAGAAAAATCGATTGCCCGGGACCTTCTTCGTCCCTTTCATACCATTCAAACACTCCCTCCCACTATTCCCCCTAAGACCAAAAAAAAAAAAAAAAACCTCAGCCAGTTCCTTGGAAAAACTGGAGTGTGGGGTGGGAGAGAGAGAGAGAGAGAGAGAAGGACAGAGAGGAAGGAAGGATCTTAAATGCAATACTTTGGAGCTTCCATCGTATTACTCTTATGTGACTCGGATTTTAAAGATTGTGTGTGTGTGTGTGTGTGTGTGTGTGTGTGTGTGTGTGTGAGAGAGAGAGAGAGAAATCCGAGTCATGCTTTGTTCTGCTTTTGGGGTAAGGGGGGGCAGGAGCATTCACTCTGGGTGTAGGGAGACCGGCATGCTTTTTTAGGGTTAAAATAGTCTTCACCTCTGACCTCTCCATAGCAAAGCCTCAGATATCCTCATAACTTCAGTCAAACTTTGGAAAGGCTGATCTGCAGGAGGGGGTGGATAATGCTGAGGCTGGAGACTGAATCCATTTGTAGCTGGTGGAATTCTCTTCTTTAAACGCCCCCCCCCGCCCCAAATCTTTCCTCTCCGCTTTCCCTTCTTCTCACAACACAGAAGGGGAGACGTGTGTCTGAAGGATTTCTGAAAGGGACATCCTTTGAAAGGTATTGATAATTATATCAGCAGCGAAAACAAGAGGAACTGTAATTCTATTACATACAAGCAAAGAGAGACTCTAAGAAGAATTAAATATAGTTTTGGGGGGTTCCTCTTTTGGGAAGACTGGCCTTGGTCGAAGGATTTAGGGGTGCGTTTTGATAGAAGGTGCCCCCACCAGAACCATCATCAAAATCCATCCGACTGGGATGAGTCTCAATCATTCGAAGGCATTCCCAAGAAAGGGGATTTTTTTTTTTTACAGGCCTATAATCTAAGGTCATTAATGACCTGTAGAAAATGAGTCACCTTCCCCCCGTCCCCCCCCCCTCTGATCAATACCCTGTCTTTCCTCTCCCCCCACCCTCGCCAAGCAAACCTCCTCGGTGGACGTAATTAAACTTGCTTCTCTAGTTTTTCATCATTGTTTGAGGTGGGCCAAACCCATTTGTAAATTTCATTAGCCCTGTAAACATGCAATTAACGCTGGAGGAGGTGGTGGAGTTAATTGCAGAAGCATCTTTTAAAGGCCGGGAGTGGGGAATCTAAGAAATTAGCAGAAGGAAAGGAAAGGTATGATCCTTTTGTCACCTGTGACATTTATTCACAGTACGGTTTTTTCCCAGGTACCTTCGGTGATATTCCACGCACACACGCACATTCCCCTCTCATTATTAAATTAAGTGCATCCCCCATATATTCTTCTTCTTCTTCTTTTTGTTAAAGCTCAGATAAGTAAACGAAATTTGTGGCCGCTTGTAATTTTTAAACAACAACAATCTGTACAGACTGAATCCCTCCCACCCACACTTTGTGCAAAATTAAGAACAATTCTATGGGCAACCCCAGAAGCAGTTTTCGGGGGAGACTTCAAAAGGTGCTTTTCCTTCCCATTGTGGTGGTGGGGGTGTCTGTATTAACACAAGGGGAGGTTATCTTTGTTGGTATTTTTGTTTTATTTAAATTAGCACCAAGTCTGACAAGCACATAAAGGACCTCAGATATCTGTGGGTCGCTTTAAACGCTCCAGATCGAGGGGATCCTATGACAGAGAGTGAAGGAGAAAAGTGGCGAGGGAGGGGGGAGGAAGTTCCGGATTTATAACTCTTCAAACTTTTTGCCCCAGCTCATTCTGTTTCGCCCAAGACCCCACCCCCAATCCATTTGGTGTGGGTTTTTTAAATATACCTCTCTTTTCCTTCATTGCCTGAAAAGCTAATACTCTCTGAAGTCCTACTAACCCCGATTTCTGATGACTTTCCGCTTTGGAAGTCCATCTCTACCAATACGTGCATTAATTTGGAAAGCGCATTCCTCTCTCTCTCTCTCTCCTCTTTTCCAATCGGGGGAGGGGTGTGTGTGTGTGTGCCTGTGTGTGTTCCAAAGTGTCGTCTTTCCAGCCCCAAACAAGGTGCAACGAGGCGTTCTTCCTTCTAAGGAATGAGAAGATAGATATCTGCTACCTTAACGTTTGGGTGGGGGCTCTTTCCTCCCCCCCTTTTTTTTCTTAAAGGCGAGGCGCGCATTCTTCAACCGCTGTGAAGCAAACTCCCCCTCGGACCCGCTCTGTTTAAACTTAAGAGTGTGCATATATAGGATATTATTATTATTGTCATTTCTCCTCCCTGCCGCCTGTTCCAAGGCTCCACGCTCAAAATACACAGGGGGGCAAAACACATTCCTTTATAGATTGAGAAAGATCTTATCCTTTCGTCGCTCTTTTTCTTTTTTTCTTTTTCGTTCGCTGATCCCTTCAGGTTCTCCCCCACCCCACCCCCAATAGTAACCACCCCTCGCTCTCCTTTCCAAAATCAGTTTGTACAATCGCTAAGATAAATACCAGGGCGATACGTTTTCATTGCCTAAGGGGGGGTTTTCTCCTGCCCAATTTTTTTCCTAAAAAAATAATAATTTAAAAGCCATCAGCTGCCAAACAACAGGAAGAAGATGCAAGCGATCTGGGATCTTGAACAAGGCAAATATGTTTTGGGTATGTTTCATTCTCTTTTTTAAATTTCTCTCTCTCTCTCTCTCTCTCTCTCTCTCTCTCTTTCCCCTTCTCCTTGCGACCTGGTTTGTGGCCGTGCGGGTCTCTCTCCCCCTCTCTCATTCCTTACTTATTTCATTTTAAAGGCTGAAATCCGAAGCGCAAAAGTAATGCCCTGCGTTGAAATTCAGAGAACTTCCCCCGCACCCCCGAAGTCAATGGTTTGAGGGTCGGGGACGAAAACTCTGCTTTCAAAGGTTACGTGGGGAGGGCGGGATTTGTGCCGGGAGCGTGGGGGGGGGGGAACGATGTCTGTGTGTGGACTTTACATCAACTACTAATTGAGAGAAAGGTCCCTATGTGTGTGTGGGTGTATGTCGTGAAAAATATGCTTCTCTATAAAGCCCCTTTTCCAGCTATCCAAAGGGTACCCCCCCTTCCAAATCTGGTTCGGATTCGATGATGATGATGCCTCTCTGAGTCAGAACCAGTCTAAAATCTCAAGGTCGTATTGCTGTGGGTATAAGCAGTGATTGAAAAGGGGGGAGGAAAAGGGACCTCTCTAAAGCAAGGAATAGGAAATGAAACTGCAAGAATTTGTAGCCACGTGCGTTTTTGCTTGGGTTTCTCTCCCCCCTCCACTTCTTCCAGGAGCAAAATTGAGTTTCACGACTAGCCTTCTTTGCAGTCCCCGTTCCGCAGCTCCGCTTTATCCTTACCCCCTTAAAATCTCTGATGGATGATAAAGTAGAGGTACTCACCACTGCCAGAGGGGATATCTGTTGCCAAATCCAGGTTTCCAGGCGCAAAGTTTTGTTTGTTCCTTTTAATTGTTGGAAGTTGGGGAGTGGGGGGGATTAATAATCTTCAGGCTGATGTCACTTAAAAAAAAAAAAAGCCGCGTGGAAGAGCTCTAGACTTTCCCTAGCGCGAGAAATACGCACGCACGCACATGCACTCGCTCACACTCGCTTCTCCCTATTAGACCGGCGGGGGGATTCCTTATCCATCCTATGTCGCCTCCTCCCTTAAAAAAAAAATCACAATTTTTTCGGAAGTTTGCAAGTCCGGAGCACAAAAAGATGTTATTTTATTTTATTTTTAAAATGACATAACTCCTTAACTGGCAATCCGGAGGAATTAATCATATTATAAACGTGCAGAAGTTTAGGAGTTGCTTGCCTCCCCCCCCCCGTCTCGCTTTGCCTACGTCCTCCCCCCACGTCCCTTTCCCTTTAAGAGCAGCGTTTCTTTGAAAGTTGGATTTTTTTCAGGCCGATGAAAGACTTACGCTAGGGGGCAGACGCATACTGTACTTCTGGAGTCTTCCAGCCGGTCCTCTTCCTCCTCCCCCCCCCCCCCGCCTCACACACACCAATACACACACTTCTGTCCTCTCTTTCTCTCTCCATCTCTCGCTCTCCTAGCATATGTTCTAATTTAGCACTGTAAATTTTTCAGAGGGCCCGACTCTGACAGCCCCTGGTGATTTTCAAAGTACCACAAGCCAGTGGTTAAAAATTACATTGAGTTGAAAGTTCAGTGTCGCACAATGGAGGGCCACTTTCCCCCATTCATAGCTCTTCGGATGGAGCTGGGAGGGGGACGCGGGGGGGGGAGGCAAACAACACAGTGAGCATTCATTGAGTCTTCCCCCCACGTAACCCAGCGGTTTCCCCCCACTGATTTCACTTCAGAGGGTCCAAACTTCGTTGCAAAGAAGCCAGGAAGAACTGAAGGGAGGGTTTATTGTTGTCATTGTTGTTGTTTTACCAAACTCTCCCCATCCCCGCACCTTTCGCCAGGAAAAAATAAAGAGGGGAGTTTCCTGCTTCCCCACCTCGCTTAGCCGAACGTTTCCCTTAAAATATTCCACACTTTTTTCTATTTAACATCCCGGATCTCCTGATGAATGTACACCTGTTTTAAAAAATCGGAACGTGGATAGGTATTATTAATACCACTATTGCTTCTCCCCAGAAGTTGCAAAATGGATCCTTACTTGCAAGGCAATAAATAAGGTCTGGGATTATAACTGAGCTCTGTAAATTGACAGTTATGGATGATGAATTGAGAATCGTTCTCTTTAAGCGATCCTATGTTGCTGTGTAATGTGGGGAGGGGGAAAGAGAGAAAGAGAGAATGAACAGCCAGTCAGCCATGAACTTGCCAACTCCCCACCTCTGCTATTTTTAATAGTTCCATCCTTTGGATGAACAGACGTACACTATCAAAGCATTTGATGTTAGGGCTTGAGTGAGCTCCGTCTATTTTAGTTCTCAGTGATTAGTTGCTTTCTCTTTTTGCGATCCTGCAGGAAAACGATTAATACAGAAGGGTCGTTATTTCCCCTTTCGGATTTTTTAATTTTTATTTTGGTAGTCTTTGCATTCAGCAGAATCATAAGATTTCTTCTGATAAAATAAGATATGGTGGTGATATATGGGGAGAATTTTCCTTATATAGGCTGCGATCACCTATATATCCAGGATATATCCAGGATATATATTTCCATACTCTGAAACACACACACACACACACACACACACACACACACACACACACGAGAGAGAGAGAGAGAGAGATATGGAGGGGGGGTGTATGAAGGCGCTAGTTCTCTGCAATCCTAGAGGCCGATTATTTCCTTCTCTTCTGGATCATAGAGGGCATCTTCCACTGTTTACAGGCGGCCAAGTCCTTCTAATCAATAGAACATTCCACCGCTCGCTTTGAAACTGACCGTATGAAACGGACAATATTGCCAGGGCCAGTAACAAGCAGAGTTCATGTTACAACTTTCCTGCCTTCGTCCGTAGCACCTGCAAGCTTAGCAACAGACATTTATTTCTTCAACAGAAAGGGGTGGGTGGTACGAACGTGGCAACGTGATAGCGTTGAGCTGATGGAAAGGGTTACAGCTCCAGATCCAGATAGTTGTATCTGGGATCCCCATTGTCTCATTTAATATGTGTCTTGGACATACCTCGTGTGTATTTGTGTGTGTGTATACACACACACACACACACACACACACACTCCAAGAAGTCTGTGTGTGCAAGTGCGTGTGGGGGTATATATGAGTTATATAAATATATATACTCTCAGTTTTGAGTCTGTTTCTAGCCTGCTATTTATCATTTTTCTCTTGTCCTTCTCAGCAAATGTATTTCGCTGGAACACTTACTTCTCTGCCTGGAGGTCAGTTTGCCTCTAGATTGCAGCGCGAGAGATCCCACAGCTAGGCGATGACTTAAATTTGTAACCTCGTCTAAGGCTATAAAATTAAATCAAGTTGCAGAGGTTCAAATGTACTTCGCCATGCTTGGGTGTTTTGTTTTGTTCTGAAATTCTCCCCCTTTCCTTCCTGTTAACATAAAAGAGGAAATATGCTTTCTTAAGGGGTGGTGAGAGAGGGGGGAACTTTGGGTCTTTCCAATCCAATGCGAAAAGGCTGTAAATGTGTTTTCTGGGTTTGATTAACTCCATCCTTTTCCTCCCTTTTCCTCTCTGATTTTTTTCCCCTTTCTCGCTATCATCGCCTTCCTCCTGAGAAGGCATCTGGGTTAGATGTCTCCCCATTTGGGAGTATGTACAGGCGGCCAGGCGTTCTGCGCGTATGTATGCATGTGTGTATTTGTATGCTAATTTTTCCCCATTTCTGTTTGGATTTTGGAGCAAAGGGAATGGGTTCTTGGAATGCTAGAGGCTTCAGGGAACAATGAAGTGTGTGGTTAAGTATTCTGAGGTCTGTTACCCTAGCCTCTGATGTGTGCGCCCCTATACATTGATAGATGTCTATCTAATGTATGTGTCGAGCAAGCAGCTTTCAAAAGATTCCTACGCAGTGCCAGCAAATCAGTTTATCTGCATCTTTTCCCCCAACGGGCCAGCCTCCTCTAGAGTGTTAGGAAGGCTGAGACTTCCTAAGCTAAAAATGGGAATTATCTGCATGCTCGAAATCCAGTTTTAACGGCCTCCCTCGCTGCACATCCATGTCAGAAAGTGAGAGCAAGTTAGCGTTTGTGTCCATAGATCTCTCTACAAGACCATCGTGCCAAGGTTAGAGTGTATTCTCTTTCCTTCCTTTTTCTTTTTCTAAAAGAAGGGGTGTTTCTTTTTAAGAAAAACAAACAAACAATTCTCTGACTTGCGTGTCATCAAGCAATTAAAAGTTCAACCCACCTACCTGTAGAACTTTAATCCGAAATGGGCAGCGTTTGTGTCAATCTGTGTCAGCACCGCTGCGACCCAAGCTGTCTACAGTGCTGTATTTGTCTAATTTCTTTAACCCAGGCACATACAGCTCCCCTAACGCCACTGCTCAGCTGAAATGACCCTTCCCTATAAGAACGAAATTGTTTTTCCCCACCTAAGCTCAGCAACAGTGGCAGGAAGAGGATAGAGCTGTCTCTCTTCCTCAAGCCTCAGCCTTTCACAGGGGGATGGACCGTACTGTTGGTCTCCCAGCAAAAGAGTTCAGAAAGTCCGTAGTCTCACAAAGACCTGTCTAGCATCCTTTAAAAAGGAGCGGTGTCCCGACCTCCACCCACCCTCTCGCATATGTGTGTGTGTGTGTGTGCGCGCGCGCAAAATCAAGACTCTTTAAAAAAAATCATTGCTAGATCCCTCATTCCCATAATAAATAAAATATGTATAATGCTTCTTCTTTTTAAAAGAAAAATTCCCCCTTCAAATCTTACTTTTGTTGCTCTGAGTTTCAAAGCTGGGTGAAAGAAATTGGGGGGGGGGGTTACGGAGTGAGAGAAAGAGAGAAGAAGGGGGGAAAGGGAAAGGGCGCGCGGGGGGGTGTTGACGAGATAGAAAGGAGCAGCAGCAGAAGAAGAAGAAGCAAAGAACCGAGCTCCCTTTAGGACCTGGCGGACTTCCCGGGGCTCCAGCCATCCCAGCCGTGCACAAGGCTGAACTGCCCAATGAGGGGCGAGGGGAGGTCCGGGAGCTTTTGACCAGTCAAAGGCAGCCTCTTGCCTTATAAGGCGAGCGGTCGCCATGGCAACGTGTGCTAAGTTGCAGCCGTCGTGTCAAAGTTCACTATATAGAGAGCTGGGTGAGCTGATCGCGGAGAAAGCGTTCGCCACTCTCCCCAGCCCCGCTCCTATAAATCGCATTCACTCCTTTAACCCCCCCCCACTCCACCTACCCACCCACCCTCCTTAGCATATTTGATCACTGGGATTCTCGGTCTCTCTCTTTTTTTTCCCTTGCCTCTCTCTCTCTCTTTTCTCCCTCCCCTCCCCTTTCTTTTTCTTACCCCCGTTTCTCTCTCTCTTCTCGCCTTCTCTCTTTCTTCCTTTCGCTGCCCCCTCCCCCTTTACCTTTTTGTGCGCGTGCAAAACCCTCTCTCGCTTGCCCCCATCTCTTCTGCTTGCAAGGAGAGCTCTCTTCCTCTCTCCCCCCTCCAACCCCCAGCGCCAAAGGACCGCTCCAAAATCTCCACTTTTGCATGCATGCAAAAAGAAAAGGGGGGGGGAAATCTGGTGCATTTTCCTTCCTCTCTCTCTCTCTCTCTCTCTCTTTGCTTCTGATATTTATTATTAATTCTTATTAATTTCCACCCCTTGCTTTCCCCCACCCACCCAACGACACCCATTCGGGCCCCCGCCTCCCCCTCCCCCTCCCGCACTCCTTTTATCCTTCTCCCTGGCTGAGGGGGGCGGGTGGGTCGGGGGGCTCCTGAGCTTGGGGAGAGTTCACTCTTCTCTCGTCTCCCCCCACCGCGCTCTCGCTCTCTTCCTCGCTCGCTCCCTCCCCCCAGCCCTCTCTACCCACCCACCCACCTCCTCCAGTGCCGCCGCCTCCCTCCCTAACCCCCTCCCTCCCTCCCTCTCTCCCTTCCCTCGCCTCCTCCTCCTCCCCTTATCGCCCCATGTGTTGTGCGAGGAAGCAGCTTTGCTAAAGAGACCCACTTGCGAAAGAAACGGGAGCAGCATAAGGCAGCGGCAAGCGGCGGCGGCAGCAGCAGCAGCAGGAGCAGGAGGCGGCGGCTGCGAGCGAGCGAGCGAGCGAGCCGGAGTAGCCTCGGCAGCAAAGGAGGAGGGGAGGAAAAAAAAAAAAGAACGAACGAACAAACGAACGAAAGAAAGAAAGAAACGGGGGAAGAAAGAAGCGAGGAAGGAAAGAAAGAAAGAGCTGGGCGAAAGAAGAAGAGCGAGGCACGCCGAGAGAGAGAGGGACGCACCACCGAGGAACCAGGGGGGAACCCGAACCCCCCAAAGGCTCCCTTAGCCTATTTCGCGTGTGTGCGTGTCTCGTGTGTGCGCGCGCGTCCCGTGTGTGCTTTTTTTGTTTGTTTTCTTTGGCCAGGGCTTTTTCTTTTCTTTTTCTTTTCCCTCCCCCCCTCCCTCCTTCCCTCCCTCCCGTCCTCCTCCTCTCTTCTCCCTCCCTGCCTCCCTGGTTGATGTTTCTACAGCTTCGCCAAACTCCGAGCGGGGCATCCGATCCCAGCACTCCCACCGGCGGCAGCAGCGGGAGGAGGCGGCGGCGCAGCAAGGACGGGGCTCCGGAGCGCCGCGCCGAGCGTGGGATCTTCTGCCGCGGCGCCTTTCGCTCTTCTCCTCCACCGGCCGCGCGCCGGAGTTGCTGCTGCTGCTGCTGCCGCCTCCGCCGCTGCTGCTGCGAGCTTTCCCCCCTCTCTGGCTTTCGATGGCTTTCCTGAATGGCTGACTGCGGGCTTCTCTGGATCTGGCCCCCAGACACCAGCCTCTCCTCCTGCAACTCTGCTCGGCTCCCCGAGAGAGAGGGAGGGGGGCACCTCTGAAGAGAATCGCCTCTCTCTCTCTCTCTCTCTCTCTCTCTCTCTCCCTCCTCTCTTCCTCTTTTGTATTTTTGTTGTACTTTTCTCCTTTATTCATTTGCTACCAGACAATCGCCTCCCACCTCTTTGCTCTGTTTCCCCCTTCCTCGTCCCCTTTCTTCTTTCTTCCTCTCTCTCTCTCTTTCCTCGTTCTTGCTCTACTTTTCTTCCCCTCCCCACCCCACTTTGGTGACCCGCATTGCTGACTTTATTTTGGGGGACTGCCCAGCAAGGAAAAAGTGGGGCGCAAGCAAGCAAAGGAAAAAAAAGGACATTAAATTAATTTAAAAAGAAAGGACCAGAGGAGGGTAGAAGAGAAGAAGAAAAAGAAGGGAAACCGCACACAAGCCGAACAACTTCCACAAAAAAGGGAAAAAAGAAGGGGGGAACAAAAACTCGCCAACGCGAACTGGGGAGGACAGCAAAAGAAAGAGAAAACAAATAAAAACAAAGGTGGACTAAATTATATATTTATATCTATCTATATCTAGACAGAGAGATAAATAGGTCTCTCTCGCAAGGACGCTTCCTAGCTGAAGAGCTGCGGGCTCAGCCCTCGGAAGAAGCGGATCCGCTGGCAACCGAAAGCTACGGGGGGCGAGCAATTTGGCCAAGGTGTCCCATAGATATGGCAATGGTAGTTGGCACGTGGCGAGACCCGCAGGACGATGTGGCCGGCCCGCAAGGAACGCAGCCTTCGCAAGCGCCCCCTGTGCCGGGACCCCCGACGGGCGCCCCGCACACCCCGCAGACGCCGGGCCAAGGGGGCCCTCCCAGCACGCCCGCGCAGACCAACCAAGGCAGCCAGCAGAGCCAGGGCGAGAAGCAGCAACAGCAGCAGCACATCGAGTGCGTGGTGTGCGGGGACAAGTCCAGCGGCAAGCACTACGGGCAATTCACGTGTGAAGGCTGCAAGAGTTTCTTCAAGCGCAGCGTCCGCAGGAACCTCAGCTACACGTGCCGCGCCAACCGGAACTGTCCCATTGACCAACATCACCGCAACCAGTGCCAATATTGTCGCCTCAAAAAATGCCTCAAGGTTGGAATGAGACGGGAAGGTATTGGAATTTCATTTGTTTTCCACTTCTCAACCCACCCCGGTGGGGAGGGGAAAGAGGGCGGGAGGTCTCTGGATTTGCGTGCGCATGTAAACAGAGACCAGCGTGGGATGAGGAGGACTAGGACCGTGGATTTTAGAGATGGGTTGCTTTTTGGGATTGCATAGCTTGTGTACATTTCCTCTTCTTTTGCCATGGCCTGGAATGGGGAGTGTGGTGCTGTCCTTGGGAAAGCAGGGTTAGGTGAGTTTAACAGGACAAGGAAACGTGGTGTGGAGTGTGAGAGGCTGGGGGTGGGTGGAATGCGTTTCCCTGACAAACATTGGCCCGCTTGTTGATTCCAAGAAAAGCTAGATTCCATTTTTATTTTATTTTTCCTCTCAACCCACCAGCCCCAAACACAATGGCTACCCCACGAAAATGCTGTGCGTTATACCTTAGAATGGATTCGATGGGCTCCAGGGGGTGGGTTCTGTCCAACGGCGGGGGTCAGAGGCTGGCTGGGATCTTTCTGCTCCTGGCCACCCTTCCACCGCCCGCAGCGATCCGTAGGCACCACCACTCCCCAAACAACGTGCAAGATAACCTCAGACGTAGCTCTGTAACTTCTCTCCCTTCCTCGCGTTGCTAATCCCAATAATCAATCAATCAGTCAATTGCCAGAGAGGTTCCCTTCGGTTAGAAATTCCGCGAGGCTTCTTCCAAGAATTCCCGGGGCTTTCTCTCCTCCCCAGTCCGGGCGAGAAAGCTCAACCTCGCGCTCTCAAAACACGCGCGCGCGGGGTCCTGTTTGGCCTATGCCCCTGATAATAATCAAGATTTCATTTCTGTATTATTCCAGTTCTTTTTTCCCGGGGGTTGGGAGCGTGGAGGAGAGCAAGCCGGGTTGCGGGTCGGGGGGCGGGGGAGTGGGAGAGAGCGATCGGGGATCTTAAGCACCGGAAGGAAACACACAAATAAATACGGAGTTTAAACCAGGGAGGTTTCTGTGAGCAAGATGGAGCTCGGTGGTGGAAGATTCCGAGAGGGCAAGGAAAGGCGAGCCTGTAGCTTCCTTAATGGCGTTGCGCTCGCCTCCTCCTCCTCCTCTCCCCTCCTCCCAACCTCCGGTGTCTGGCTTATGTTTGGGGGTTAAAGGCTGCCCTCCTTCGCTCTCTGAAACGCTCAATCTCCACCTTGGGCCACGTTGGAGCCAGATCCAGCCCCTGCAAAATAAAATAAAAAACATTCTCTCGTCCACATTCTCGTCTTCCTTCTCCACCCCCCTCCCTCGGCGCTTTTGTGGGTCTTTCTCTCTTTCTTTTTCTCTCTTCTTGTCACCATGTAAATTTATGAACCAAATGAGAGGCCCACTTTCCATAAAAACAGCCGATCCCGGGGTTTTCCAAAGCTTCGCTCCCACCCCCACCTCTGAATGAATGGCGAGGAAATGTAACAATAGGCCGTGCTGTTTGATATTATTTTATTTTATGGACGCGTGTGGCTGCAGTTCTAATCTGATCTCTCTCCTCCTTTGATATAGATTGTGTTGTAGTTTTAAAAAGGAAGCAGCAGCAACTCTCCTTCTTCGGGGAAAGCGGCGTTTGGAAAATATGGGGAGGGGGCCCTTGCCTGCCAGTTTCTCCCTTCAAAAAAAAAAAAAAATTAGCGATGTGGAGAGAAGATAATTCGAGTATTTTATTTTAATTGTGTTTTGATACGTCTGGCGATTGAATGGAGGGGGCGGAAGAGCCGCTTGTGGTTGTGTTTTGCCCGCTGGCTGTTCGTTTGGCCAAGGAAGGGGCATTACTTTTTGCCTTCTGCAGCCCCCCCCCCAAGCTTTTGATCCCTCACCCATCTTTTCTCCCCGACCCACAAAAAAAGTGCATTTGGATTGACACCCGCTGACATATTTGCCAAAGTGCTGGTTGCTGTCTTCTCAGCAATTTGGGGAGCGAGAGACCCAGCTTCTCTACACCTCCTTGACCCTCCTGAGTTTCTTTAATTCACCCTTGAATCTGAGCAAACTCCCCCCCCCCCCATAAAAAAATAAAAAAAATAAAGTAGTTTTAGATGTGCTAGCTCCAGAAGGGGCTTCCTTAGCAATTCAGATATTAATTGCTGTAGTTTCTTCCTTATTTACTGCAGCCGTCCAGAGGGGCAGAATGCCACCTACTCAGCCGACCCACGGCCAGTTCGCCTTAACCAACGGAGACCCCCTGAACTGCCACTCGTACCTCTCCGGATATATCTCCCTGTTGCTGAGGGCAGAGCCTTACCCGACCTCGCGCTTCGGCAGCCAGTGCATGCAACCCAACAACATTATGGGCATCGAGAACATTTGCGAGCTGGCGGCTCGGATGCTTTTCAGCGCCGTCGAGTGGGCCCGGAATATCCCCTTTTTCCCCGACCTCCAGATCACCGACCAGGTGGCCTTGCTGAGGTTAACCTGGAGTGAGTTGTTTGTCCTCAACGCGGCCCAGTGCTCCATGCCCCTCCACGTCGCCCCGCTCCTGGCTGCCGCCGGCCTGCACGCCTCGCCCATGTCCGCCGACCGAGTTGTAGCCTTTATGGACCACATACGAATCTTCCAGGAACAGGTCGAGAAACTTAAGGCCTTACACGTGGATTCGGCGGAATACAGCTGCTTGAAGGCCATCGTCCTTTTCACCTCAGGTAAGCCACAGGGTGGGGGCTCTGAGGAGAGGGAGGGAGCGAGGAAATCTGAAAGTCTCCCCTGCTCCAACCCAGCTTCCTTGGCTTTTCCGTGAGAAAATTCGGAATTGAACTTGTAACACCGCAACTGGGGGTTTTTTGGGGGGGAGGGAGAAGCAATGAGCAGATTACATCTCTCATCCTATTTATTGCATGTTTACTCGGAAGTAAGGCTCGCTGCGTCCAGTGTTAGTTCAAGGGTGCCTAGCATTGAAGGAGAGAGAGAGACGATTTATTTCGAGGAGGAAAACCCTCCAAATATTCTGCCTTCAATTTTAATGTAATATGGACAGAATAACTTTTTTATTGAGCCATGTGCAGTCACTGTTGGCGAAGGGGGAATAAAGACTTTCGCTAAATTTTCAAATAAAATAACCTCTGGGTTGATATAGTTAAAGCATAGCAAGTTGATAAATAACCAGAGTATGCTGGAATCTGATCTTTTTAGATATATATAATAACCAGTGGAATTCTTAACCAAGCAGAAAGCCTACTTCGAAGGAGATAGAAGAATCCTAAAATTAAAGGGATATTGGAGGGGGATATGTGCTGGAGCTCTAACTAGAGTATCCAATAAACAAATCAATCACATTCTGGAAAGGACTGAGGGTGAATAAACTCTCATGGACCTGGCGGCCTTGGAGCAGATTGCCAAGGGGGAGAAAGTGGGTCTAAACCATGGTCAGAGGGGCTAGGTGTATTTTAAATAATAATGATAATAATAATAAGTTGAAGCAAGAATGTGTGTTTGGAATTCAAGTTGCTGCCCCCTATTCAAAAACCTAGCGGTAGTGGCAATACTCATGCATAACAGCAGCGGGGATAAGGAATGTGAAGAAGTGTTGCAACTGTAGTCCCTGAATTGCAACATTATGGGTTTCTGTTTTAACTCCTCTTTAAATAAAGACAAAAAAGAAATGCATGTTGAAAAAGTGTCACTTAGGCTGCAGTCCTTTATCAGAGTTGGCTGGAAGCAATCCCCATGAAACTCTGTGGAGCTTACTCCTGAGTAGATGTGTAGAGTTGCACTGTTAAACAATCAAAAGTGCCAAAAAAGAAGGGGGGGGGGACTGGAGAGAGAGAGAGAGATTTCAGTGCCAACTTTCTGCTGCATATAAATAGCGCTACAGTTATAAAACAATAATGGAATGCATGATGAAATCTAATTAGCTGTGGTTCAACCTGGGTGAGTAATATATCTGATATTAACTCTGGAGGCAACATAATTTCAAGACATACTTTCTTTTTAAAAAATTATAATTCATCGGATCAGGCCTCTAACAGTATGCTAGATTCTCAGAATATAAATAGTGATGTGTGTGTGTGTTTATCTTGTAAGTAATGGTGCAGCTTTGGGTAGTGGTCATGTGATGACCATATGAATGGAGGCAGGATCTGTAAAGTAATCACTCATTGGTATATATATATATATATATATATATATATATATATATATATATATAGTCTTTCATTTTAAAAATACCTTTGATATGAGGAAATAGGCCGAGGCATCAGTAGTTTATGTGGGAAAATTAGGATTTACAATCCAGCCCTTGTTATGTTAAGGGAGGTCGGAGGAAACCGAGTGCCTTTCTGGACATTGTCCAAAATTTAGGTCGTGACCTGAACTTCCTTTTATATATTATTGCTTTCCACAGTTACACCTCTGCCTGCCCCCACCCCCTGGCCAAAATATTTGTTGCCCACCTAAATTAGTTGGACTCAGAGGTGATCAATTATCAGAGGCAGCACTAGAAAGGAACAGTGTGCTTGTGCTTGTGTGTGTGTGTGTGTGTGTCCTCTATTAAAAGGACACATTATTTATTTCTTGAGGATCTTCTCTGAGCCTCTTAAGGCCTACATATGAACCCCAAACATTTGATTTCAAATCTGGTGTTGTAGTGGGTTGCAGTAGTGTGATTAATATTGTTACCTTTGTGGGGGAAACCTCTCAGCTGTTGTCTAAAGTGCGAAATTTATGACTGTTTGCAAAATGTGGATCTGTATGTAAATTGCCTTCCCAGCTTAGATAAAGCTTCTGTTATCTGATTTTGTGGGGTTATAAAACATGGGGGGAACGGATGCAGGGATTTGTCAGCTAAGACGCCCCAATAGCACTGGGGCTGATGTGTTATTTAGATGTAGAGAATTTTCATATAATATTTACTGGTGCTTTCTATAGAATCTATATCTAGATTCTAATGGCTTTGAAAAATATGCATGTGTTAGTGCTTTGCCCAGCCAGCTAAGGTCACAACCTGAGCAAAGGCAGCTTCTGATTAAAAGGGACCTCATTGTATTTTAGCCTGTCAAAAGTGGGGCAATATATATATCTATATATTAGTGCAAAGCGTGGCAAGAATTCTAAATTGTTTTTAAACAGTTTTTTTTTCTTTTTAAAAATCGTATCTTACAGATGCATTTTTAAAAAAATAAAAAGTATATATTCGTATGATTGGAAAGAAAGGCGAGGAAAGAAAGGGGAGTGGGAGAGACAGAGAATGAGAAGGGGAGAGAGAGAAACAGCTCTAATGAAGAGAGCGATCAGAGTTTGCTTGGTTGCCTTTGAATAGGCTAAACTGACAAGATCAGTTTTAAAGGACCACTTAAATCACTTTCAAAGACTGAGGGAAACGGCGGTGTCTCCTTTAGGGGGGAATCGCTTTTTGGGTGCGGGGCTCCATTATCCTGAGTTGAGCCAGTTTCTTAACGTGTGTGGGTTTCTGCTGCCTTCTTCTTTTTTTTATGAAACTCTCTTTTCTGGCCTTTGAGATTAGACTCAGCACAGTTATTTCCCCAATGCGAGCATGTGTGTTGTGAGGAAAGACCATGTCTTATCTTTCTCCTTCTCCATACACCCCCGCCGCCAAAAGACTCCCCCCCCTCCCGCATCCCAATGCAGTGAAAATCTGGTGAGATCACTGAAAGGTTTGGGGCTAATTTTAAAATCAAGACCTCAGGCCAAAATCCTGGCCGGGAGGGGAGACTTTTGGAATATTATTTTAAAAAAAAAAGAGCACGTGCTCCTGTTGAAACCGAAAGAAAGAACAGGAAGATCCAAACGCGTGTTTACTCAGAGGAAAAATCTTGCTGGACTGGCTCCCTAGGAAGCGTGCAGACAGGACTGCAACATGACTCTCCTCTGTGCTTGGGGTTGTAGCTTGAGCAGGGCTTAACTTGGACTGAATCATGTCCTCGCGGCTTATTCGGAAGTCCAAGACTTGAACTCAGCGAGCCTGACTTTCAAAAGGGAAAATAAATGCCTGTAGGGTTGGAGGGAGAGATCCGCAGATTTGGGCGCGCACAAGCAGATCGACCCAAAGCACGTTGACCCCCCAAGTTCCGCAGGACTTAAATCGCTAGGAAGCAAGTCTCAAAAGATTTCAAGAGCAGCGTCTATCTTGCAATGCTCACGACTTCATCCTTACAGTTCTTAGCTGTGATTTTATTTACATTATTACTATTCTTTTGATTGCGGGGGGGGGGGGGAATTGGTTTTAAAACCATTCCAAGGGGGAACTTTAACTTGTTTGATACTGACGACACTTTCCCCCTCCCTTCCCCTCTCTCTTTGAAACCAACTTTCTTCCAGATGCGTGTGGTCTCTCCGACGTAGCCCACGTTGAAAGTTTACAAGAGAAGTCCCAGTGTGCGTTGGAAGAGTACGTAAGGAGTCAATATCCGAACCAGCCTACGCGATTTGGAAAACTGTTGTTACGCCTCCCATCTCTCCGCACCGTCTCTTCCTCAGTCATAGAGCAATTGTTTTTCGTCCGTTTGGTAGGTAAAACCCCCATAGAAACCCTTATCAGGGATATGTTACTGTCTGGAAGCAGTTTTAACTGGCCTTATATGGCCATTCAATAAGGGGAAAAAATGTTGGAGAGAGGAAAAAAACAAACCCACAGATGAGAGAATTTGAAAAAAAATAAAATTGGAAATTTTGGAACGGAGGATTTTTGCGAGTGACTTTGGGGTCTGGCGGTTGTTTTAAACGTCCTTCAGCTAAGCAAGGATGTTGCATCTTGGCTAAAAATGAAGAGAGAATAATTGGAATGGACTGAATACTAATTAAAAAAAAAAAGACTTGTGATATGAACTTTTTACAGACTGAATTAAGAATTCCCCTGTTGTCCAGAAGTTGCTACATCTCTCTCTCTCTCTCTCTCTCTCTCTCTCTCTCTCTCTCTCTCTCTCTCGTTGTTTTTTTAAAAGAAAAGGGGAAAGGAATTTTTTTTCTTTTTTTCTTTTCTCTGGGGTGTTTAACTTGAAACACAATCTCTTGCTAAAAGTGCATTTAAAAGAAATCTGGAGAAAATTAATGGAATGGAAACAAGTCTCTCTCTCTCTCTCTCTCTCTCTCTCTCTCTCTCTCTCTCTCTCTCTCTGTCTCTCTCTTTTCCAAATTATTAATTTGTCCTATGTTGTCTGTGTACCTATAGGGTTTTGTTTGGGTTTTTTTTGTATTTTTTCTGGTTCCAAACCAGTTTATTCTGTGGTTCTATAATAATTTTGATATAATCTTGCCTTCATTTTAAAAAAAACCAACTACAACTGTGTATCCTTTTTAAAAAAAGTTCTGAAAGAATTAAAACTGTCTCAGAAAGGTTTATGAGAAGAACATAAAGAGAAGGAAAAAAAATTCCCCACAATAGTAGGAAAGATGGAAGCGCACTTACAACTAGTCAGCCAAAATTTAGCTCCAAGCTACGACAGCTATAATTATTGAGATCGAATAAAAGAGAACCACAACTATTCCCCTACCCGCAAGCCCACCTTCCCTTGACTAGGTTTTTATATATATATATCTATTTTAAAGACAAAACATGAATTTTGGAAGGGAATGCGTATTTCTTGGAGGGAGAAGGAATTGTGTCTAAGACACAACACAGTTTTGATGAAAACACACATACACACACGCACACAAAACCACACATAGGGTTTCATCACAAAGTGAACTTTTTTGTAATTTGAATGAAAATTGGGTTCCGCCTAGTTGTCCTAAATTGTTAACAAGTTCCTCTATCTGTTTGTATATTTGCAAGCTCTTTGTATTATAATACTTGTTGATATTTTCCCTTTTTTTAAAGAAAAAAGAAAAAAACCATTGAATTCAGCATGACAAAAAAAAAATAACACTACTGTTGGCACTTATAGATAATGTGGTTGATTCAGTATCTTAGAGTTTACAGTTTTTGTGTTTTAAAGAAAAAAAAGCTGAAGGGTTTTTTTTTTTAAGTGCAACATTTCTGTATACTGTAAAAGTTATAATAACTGAAAACTGTTTGGTCCAGTCTTTGTGTGTTATATTCCAAGGAAAAATTGAAAGTATTCAGAAATTAAAATATTATTTGATATCTGACACCTTGTATGGCTCTCCTAAATGTCTTGGGGTAAAATATTCCTATTTATTCTTCTGTTGAAGAGGTTTTGGTCCTTGGATAGATAGATAGACTCTGCTTCAAAATCGGCTTGCAACACAATAGGTCTTGTTTGTGTGTGTTTCCTGTAAAATAGATGATGGTGGTTTGGTGGTGATGGTGAGATGTTCCAGCTTCAGCTCCTGGTTTAATTGTGGCTTCATGAGGTCGCCAACCTAATCCTCAATATGTTTGCCCCAAAATAATTTTCACAACCTGTGCGTAGAGTACATAGGATTGCAACCTAAGATGGCAACATTTCCTTTCCTCTTATCCTCTTGATAATTACAAAAAATAATACTAGTAATAATAACTGCAGAGGGGATGGTTAAAAGAGCAATGACCTGTTAATTCTGTCACACTTAAGTGCCTACATAGGAACTGATATACACACACGTACACAGAAACACACACATGTATGTATGTATGTATTGTGAGTATATAATCTGGTTCAAGCCAAGTGGCATTATTGAAAATGTAGGTCAGTTGTTTGCTCTGAATCCCAATGTCTGTGACATAGAGAAGAACTCTGGAATTGTTGTGTGCTGGTTGGCACTGAGAGATCTTTTCAACTCAGAAGTGGATTTGCATAGTTTCCTCCCCATTTCTTTTCTTTTAGAGAGCCAAAGATTCTCAGACCATAAGACAGAATGTACAAGGTGTGTGTGTGTGTGCGCGTGTGTGTGTGTGTGTAGGCACCTAGCGTTATAAAAGAAGGACTTATAATAATGCATTCTGAGTCTAACTATAATTAGGAATAAGTATGATTGATTCCAAAAGACGCTGCACTTAAAGCTGCAGTCCTATGTTAGGAGCAAGCCCAACTGAATACGATGGGATTTATCCCGAAGGAAGCACGCAGGAGATTGTGCTGTAAATAGTAGTGTATTTGTTTCAACCCAACATATTGAGTAAAAGGCCAGATTCCCACTGAAATTATTGGCTCCAGTATCTGTTGCCCTCAAATTACTCAAAAACGCTTCCTCCGTCCCCTCCTACAGTCAACTTTTCTTGCTCTCCCTGCGCTTCAGCTCTCCAAAGCAGGTTGATAAAAACTCTGATGTCTTGTGAATTTGAGTGGGAGGAGGGCAGTATAGAGGGTGTACTCAAAACAGCCTCTTGTCCCCTCTTCTAAGGCTTTCTGCCCCCACCCCCAGCCACACATTCTGACCTATACATACATACATACGGAAAGAGCCCACCAGTTTGTGAACTACACTCCATCTATGGCTTGCTTCAGTTCCAGGCATATGGACCAGACATTGTCTGTCTTTATTTATTTTCGAGGAATGGGTGTACTCTTTGCGAATGGCTGCAAATGATTCTTTTTCCTATGAACCCAAGGCACTTTTGAGATGCATAGATAAATATGCTTGCTGGTTTAGAGAGCAGAGTGATCCTCCGGTTTTAGTGGTGCTTTTCGTGCTGGTTACTGTTTGCTACTCTAAAGGATGTCTGTGTCTGTGAATGAACTTAACAGGGGAACTTAACCCTTCTCTAACTTCACCTCGAAGGATCCCCCCCACCTTTGGCCTGCTTGCTTTCCGTGTGTGGTGGTGTTTGTTCTTAAACAATCGTTTATTGCAAATGTGTTTCCTGGCATATTGCAACTTAATGATGTTCATTCAGCTCCTCAGAAAAGCCATTACTTGATTTTTCTTCTTCTCTCTCCCCCCCCCAACCTTCAGACATCTGGGCTGTTGCTCAGTTGTTCTTCCTCTATATACCTGTTTCTCTTGGCGTTGCTTTCCCTCCGCTCCCTCGCTTCCCCACGTTAACTTCCTAATCGAGCTTGGACTGGAGAGATGGCGGCAGAAAAGAGCTGAATGTAAAAGGGGTTCAACAAAAACCCAGTTCCAGCCACCACACCACCACCCCGCCATTTCACTTTCCTTCTTCTCCCTCGGTAAATTTTCCATTCCATTCCCCTTCCCTCTCTCTCTGTCTCCATTATATGCATCCATATATTTGGAAAGGCTCCGAGGTGGAGTTGTTTAAAGGCTTTCAGATAGGTGTGAGTTTATGGCATTTAAGGAAAGTTTTTCTTTGCCTGCTGACTTAGAACAAAGGAGCTCCCCCCGAGCAATTGAGCCGGACAAAGGAAGTGGGCCCGGACTCAGAAGGAGTCCTATGTGAAATTGACTAGCTCTTATAAAAAGCTGCTAAATACGAGCAACTCTTTCTCTTGAAGTGTCGGGAGATTTCCCTCAAGCCTCCCTCTCTAGGGTGGTTGGATTTCTTTTAAAAATAAAAATAAATCTGAGTTCTTCCCCTTCCCAGCACCAGTGTTGGAATTATAAGTAAAATTATTAAAGTGACTCTCCACTTAAAGAACAGCAGGGGAAAGAGCCTTTGAAATACGATTGTTATTAATAATGTTATTAAAAGCACATATGGGAGAAGCTCTCTTTCCGCCCACTTCTCTCTCTCTCTCTCTCTCTCTCTCTCTCTCTCTCTCACACACACACACACACACACACACACACACACACACACCCCTTCTAATTTTCTCTCTCCTTCGTCCTGCCCTCTAGCAATTAACTTCACTATACTGGACCGGGTGAAGGGAAAGGGAGAATCTTATTCCGAAAGTTAAAGCATAAGGGTTTGGGGGATCGAGCTTGCCTTAGGAAAAGACAGGGCAAGGATCGCGCGGAGAATAATGGAGGCTTTGAAACGCACGCCAGCGAGCGGTAGCATACACGCAACTCGCGCGCAGGCCGGTTTAAAAGGTTACTCGCTGCGGATTGCATTCACTCCGCTTGTCTGACGCTAGATCTCACGCTCTTTCTCGGTTCCCCACCCCCAACCCCGTAGCAATTACTGGAGAGACAGCAGATCGTTCCTCTTAAAGAGTGGATTCGTCCTCCGCGGTGGCGTTTTTTTGCGGGGAGGGGAGGAAATGTGTTTGCGGTGTGTGTTTGGGGAGGGGGAGTAGATAAAGCGTGTGAAACTATTGCCTTGAAGCTGGGTTGTCCTATTAACTCAGCCAACATGGCGTCTCCCAGAAGTGTACTGCAGAGAGAGAGAGAGAGAGAGAGAGTGTCCTGCTAAGCAAAAGGAATCGCGTTGTGATGAGGAGAGAGATCTTTCCCTACATCCTCGTAATAAGTCAAGAGGAGGCTGGTATTTAAACGCATACACAAGGCTGCAGGCAGCGGGGCACCTCTCTGCAAAAACTCCCAAGCCAGCAATCGAGTCAAGGCAAGTCCAGTGGTTAGCTGTGGATTTAAAGAAGCAAGGATGTGTGCGTTGAAGGGGGGAGATATTACAAACCCTCCACAGCTACACTGTCCAGTTCTCCATCACAGGATTCCTAATGCCTAAACTTGTGGTGCTCTCTCTCTCTCTCTCTCTCTCTCTCTCGCTCTCGCAGATCTCGAAATAGATAGATTGGGCTTCAAGGTGCTTTTCAGATAGGGTGGCTCAGACGTGCATCTATCCCTTGATGTCATGCTCCTAATTCGTGGGTAGAGGAATTCAGTGTGAATAGAAGCCGTCCACAACCTCTTGAAATCCATTCTTGGTCACAGGATCACTCACTTCAAATGTGGAATTACTTTGCTTAGTACATTTATACACTTAGGTGGGGAAGTCTGTGGACAGGGCTTGAGCGGGTATCTAGGAGATATTTGGAGGAAAATGCCCGCCTTCTCGCCTCTCTTCAACCTAGCATAGGGGTTGGGGGTTGGTTTCTAGGATAAGGTTTATTTTCCTATCGTCTTCCGTTTGGGGAAGGGACTTAAAAGAGATTTGCTGAGGTGGTCTGGCGTTAGGTATCCGCAGAGGGGCGGACAGACGTGACTGAAGACATCCGTATTGCAAAGGCGAAGGGGTGGGCGGAGAGGGGCTCTCTTTCAGCTTAGGGTACACGTCCGAATCTAAATTACCTGGGAACTCAGCTTGTTTTAAAAGCATCCCTTTCTTAAGCTCTACGACCATTGGAGAAAGGCGGGGGGGAGAATCCCTCTGCAGAGCGTTATTTAATTTTTTTTAAAGAAGTGATGAAGCGTTTTTGTGCTTGTGTGTGTTGTCAATCTCATAACAAAAGGTGCTCTTTAAAGGAATGGCGTTGGGAGCTTGATCTGCAGCGAGAAACCCAAAAATCAATGAATTATTATTAATATTTTAGGGGAAAGGGGGAGAGAGCGTGTCTTGTCTACATAGAAGAGAGACGGTTCTTGACGAAGATGGAGGCCTTCTTAGAGTCTATTGAAAAGGGAGGCTAGGAGTTTACAAGAGGGGAAAAGTGCTTCTGATCATCCCCTCCCTCCGTCCTCATTTTCTCCTCTATCTGTTAAGCTTCCCGCAGCGCGGCTGTCTACTTAATGGCAAATTTTTACCTCGTTGCGGTCATTTTAAAAAACGCTTAGTCCTAGTTGTTTGTTTGTCACAGGAACTTCTAGGTGCCCCCTCCCACCCCCACCCCGTCGCCCCAGTTTAGGAATGAATGTTTTGGTATTTATTTGGGGAAAAGGTTGCGATCCTTCCTGCTTGTCCCTTAGAGTAAACACCACGAAAGAGAACAGTTGCTGAATTTGCGTAAACATGCGTTAAGAGTGTTGTGTTTTATATTTTAAAAAAATTTAACAGACTGAGAAAATACGAGCCTGGTATTTAATAAAAGGTGTGGATTTAGAAAAGGCTGCAGAAATTATCTGGGTTGTTTGTTTTTTCAGGGTAGGTTTTTGTTTTGTTTTGTTTTCCTTTGGTTTTTTTGCACACCAAAGGAAGCAAATGGGGGATATTTCTCTCACACACCCCCACCCACTTTGCCCCCATCCTTCCCCAACGGAGTGTGTGAAACCTCATCCTGGGGGAAGGGGCCCTTTAACTCGAATGTTGGGATGGGGCGAAGCGAGGCCTCTTGAATAAACAGCCCCGCATCAAGAGTGTAAATAACTCTCTGCTTAAGAAGGTGACAGGCTCGGGAGAGAGAGAGGGAGACCCCTGCGTGAGTCTCTTGGAAGGGGATTGGGAGCGGGGGGGGGTGGGGAGAAAGAAAGAAAACGGAGAAGTCGGTTCCTTTTGCACGGAACGGTTATACAGCCCATGAAACGCGGCGCAAGCCCATCGCTTAGCCCTTAGATCTTCCGCTCTTCCCTAATACAAACCAGATCTCCGCTATTGTTTATCATCCGGGCTCGTGCCCGACAAGTTATAAATCGTATTGCCCTTTTGATAACGCAGTTGTAATCAGTTAGCATCGCAGCCGGGCCCAATTGTAAAACTGCCTAATTTAATATGTCAGATGTGCCATTAAAACTTTATATATTTATATACATATGTGCATTCCCTCCCCTTCTATCTCCCTTGCCCATCTCTTCCCTAGGAGTGAAATGTCAACAGTGTTGTTGTTGTTGCAGTTGCTATTATTATTATTATTATTATTATTATTATTATTATTTGAAATAATGTCTTGGGTTGGAGATGCAGGGCTTTGCTAAGACATCTCTATATTACTATATTACTATTACTGTTACTGTTACTGTTACTATTACTATTACTATTACTATTACTATTACCATCCATGAGGGATAAGCCCTCCCACTAATGCTTCGGTCTTCGGCACATATGCTTGGGAGTGTCTTCCACGGCTTTGAACTTCGTGAGATTTACTTCGGAATAAGCGTTTTTAGAATGCGGGAAGAGGACATATATGTTTGGCCAAGGAAAGGGACTCTTGTCAGCCCGGGTTTCTTTGAGGAGGGGGAATCACATTTATTGCAAAGGTGCCTTGTGATTAATAGAGCAAACGCCGGGAGAGGGGGGATATTATTTTATTCGGAAAATTCTTTTGCGTTTGCTTGGAAAGTAGAGTTGTGGAAGAAGGCGCTTGGGTTTCAATGGATCTTCTTGGTTGGAGGCAGTTCTCATCCCCCAAATCCATTGTCTCCCCCCACTTTCTGAACCCCCATTAATATAGTGTGTCAGCGGCAAGAGAAATGAAAGGGTGAATCATAAGGCCTAGTGACTTTTTCGAATGTGTAAAAACACACAGCTTTTTAAATCCCTGGCTTTTCTCTCTTCCCCCACCTCCTTCTAAAACGTGACGGTGTTTGGGAGATTCGTCTCTGAGAAAGCCTGGAGCCCGGACAACAATCGCGGTCCAAGTTAGCCCCAATTTGGATCAAACTTACAGAGGGTTGATTTTGGTTGACAGAGCGTGTGTGGAGGCTGAACTCCCATAATATGCACTTCTGTTCCTTTATTAGGCTTGGACAACGAACTAATGAGCTTTCCCTCAGAAGATTGTCACTCCTATTTATTTTATTTTCTCCACCCCTCTTCCGAAGAAAACTTGGAGACCGAGGGAATAGACGTTTTTAAAGGTGTGGGAGCTGGAGATAGCTACTGATGCGCACACACACCAACATCATGGGGTGGCATTATTAGTAGTAAGTAGCATTACTAGACAGCGGGCAAGATCCATCGAAAGTTCAGCACTCGGGAAGTCCCATTGATTTGGCTTATGCAGCGCTTCCAAGCATGTTGACACAGGGGTAAGGCTCCTGGAGTTGACCGTGATTCTTACCTTAGGGTGGCAGCGATCCTATATACACTGGGTTTGGTATATTACACATAGCTTTGTTGTCCGGCTCGTCCTTAACGTCCCTTGAAATCTCTCTGCCTTTCTTTGTCTGGATGGTCTTAAAAGCCACCGAGAACAAGTGTCCCGAAGGAATGGCAAAGGTCAGAACATCTCTCTTTTTGCGCCCTGTTGTTGGGTTTCACTAGGATTCCTTAGGTCGATTTCAAGGTAGCTGGCGAAGGAAAACTTCCCCAGCGGACAGGGAAGTTTGGGCAGTTTCTGAGCCCGAAGGACGCCTCGCGGCCCCAAGTTTAAAGAATCTGATAGGAAGATGAGAAACCAGGAGGACAGAATGAGAGGAGTGCTGGCTGGTTGGAGGGGAGGGGGGGACGAGACGTTGATCCTATCTCTCTGCGAGAAATAGGTGCCCACGGGACTCCATTAACCTACCTGGAAGGCGATTAAAAAGAAAAAGAAAAAACTAACCTGAGGCAAAGCGGAAATGAAATAAAAATTATATCAAGAGATATAATCGAATTGTTTACAGAACAGAGGCAGTAATACGTGTTACCCTCCCCCTCCCTGCGGCTCTTTATTTTCTTTGGATCTCGATTTTTTTTAATCCTTCCTTTACAAATTTCTGAATATTGTCTTTTGAACTGAGCCCTTTACCTTATTAAGGTGAGCGCGCGCGGGGTGCTTGTGTGTACAGAGGGAAAGAGAGAAGGGGGGGGGGGTCGATTGCTGCAATCCTCTTTGAAACACGCTTCGTTTAACTATTTTACACAAGTTTGCTTAGATCCCTGAGGGATTCTTCACTTAGAGAAGGCTGATACTAGAGTTAAAAGCTTGCGAAGTGAGGGAGGGGAGAAAAAAGCAGAGGTTGTGGTGGATCATATCTGGGGGGGGGACTTATCACACGTGGGTGGCAATAATAATAATAATAATAATAATAATAATAATAATAATAATGCTCCGTCTGAAATTGAAACAGTGGCCACTCCACTAAGGAGAAATAGGCCAAATTGAAATGAGCAAAGGTATAAATAATATCCTGTAGTCATTTAAGTTACACCCTAACTTTTCCTCTCTTTAGGTCTGATTCTCGGTCTTAGTTTCCCCGCTCGTTTTCTCCTCCAGCAAATTGATGTTAACGTGTGTCTTACACTTTGCCTGTAATCAGACGCCCCCCTTCCCTCCCTCCTCTATTCTCTCTCCCTCTCTCTCTGAAGCATTTAATAAATGTCTATTAACGCGCTCCAAACCTAAGGTGAATTTACTGTCTCCCGGTTTCCAAACGGTACTAATGATAGATTTATCAACAGGGACTCGCCTCCAAGCGCTGTAAGGGAGACCTGCTCAGCGAATAAGTATGACGAAACACCCAACACCAATATCATTATTTCTACATGGGGGAAAGTACTGGAGGGTGGCGGCGGAGATGTGTCAGGGTATCATCTGAATTAATTAATCGGAATTAAAATCGGGTTGGGGGCAATCCTTTCTGTTTTGGTACCGCGCCTTGGATGCAATCTTCTTTCTTTCTCGTTTTGGAACTGTTGTTTCGGAGCTGAAATTAAGACACACGATCCTGGTTTGGATGGTTTTCTCTTTCTTCCGGGTGCCTTATTGTTGTCCGCCGCCCCCTCCCTGCCCCTGCTTCCCAGGTTGCGGATTAAATAACAGCCCTCTTCACGTTTCAGACCTGCGGAGAACTCAGTCTTAAATTTCCATGTTGTGTTTTGAGAATATATTTATTGTCTCCCCCCAAAAAAACCCGCGAATAAAATCCATTCAAGACTGGAGTGACCTCGCCTTGATGCGCTTCCGTTTTCTAACTTCTTCCATTCCTGGAAACATTTAAGGAAAAGGGGGGTTCGTAAAGATGGAAATAGGGGAAAGAAAAACAAATCACTGGGAAAGGAGGATGAGCCAGCCCAGAGAAAGCCAAATTTGAGACGAAGGGCCGTTGCAGTCTACGGAGCTAAGGCCATGCGCCGGCGATCCACTATGCACATTTACCTGGAAGAAAGTCTCTCTGAAATAATGAGGAGAACCACGAGTAAACGTGCTTGAACCAGACTTTGGAAGGGCCGTAGCGCAGCGGTAGAGCGTCTGCCTTGCACCCAGGAGTTCCCAGGTTCATATCCCCGGCATCTCCAGGTACGGCTGGGAGAGCCATTTGTCTATATCCCTGGAGAGCCGCTGCCAGTCAGTGTAGGCAGCTTTGTATGTGCCTCTGTTCCACCAGACTGGAGGCATATTTACTGAGAAGTAAGCACCTGTCAGCTCAATGACTTTTGTTTCTGAGGAGGCCACCTTCACAAAAAAACCCCACCACAGTTGGAATCGATGCATATTTCCTCGGAAGTGAGGTCCACTGAGTTTAATGGGCCTTACTCCGAATGAGGTCTGCATAGGTTCGCAGCCTCAAGTCAAAACCACCTTCAGCTGGATTGCGCCCGGTGTGTAGGTATCCTATATATATGGCCGTAGTGTGGATAAAATGAAGCAGAACCCAGCTCTCTGGATCCATTGTTACTTTAGGCTGCGATCCTATACACTCTTACTTGGGAATGTGTCCCATTGCACTTGGTGACTCGCTTCTGTGTAAACACGCTGTTAACTACACATCTCTCCCCTCAACTGCATTATCTATATTTTCCGCCCTTATTCTGGGGAATATTTCATAGGACCCTCTAGGATCTGTGCTGTTGGGTTTCTTAAGCGACAGGTATTCCTAGCTCTTCACAACCGCTGTAAGTCTATGAACCTCGCTTCCCTCCAGGAACGATCCCTTCCCAATATTTCATTTCTCTCCACTAGCCCTATTTCAGTGTACAACTCTCTCATTCCAATGCTGGGTATTTATTTTTTATTTATATATATATATTTTAAAAAAGGTAGCTGTGAACGCATTTTGCACTGTAAATTTCTTATAAAAAGTAAAACCTTGTGAAATCACACCAAGCTCCTTTGCAGTTGTTGTTTTTTTTAATTCTCCTCTAGAAATTTCATTGAGATGTCTCCTGTACTGTGCTTGTCAAGTGATCTTTGTTCCTCTTCAAATAAAGGGCTTTTAAATGGACTTCTGGCTCCCGTTTTGTTGTTGTTGTTGGGTTTTTTTTCCCCTTTTTTGTCTCCTCTCTTTCTAAACGTTAGAAAATTGTGCCATCTACCAGCTAATCCAAGTACTGTCGCTCTCGGAGACCTCCAAAGACCTCCAAACCCTCGCCCTCAATGCAGCCGTGTCAAGGGGGTGGGCCAAGAAGGGGGCCTAGTGATGGAAAAAAATACAAGGCTGCTCAGGATGCAGAGTTTGTTCAGCTTTTAAAGACATATTTCTTTTCTTTTTATCGTGGGAGTAGGGGAGACAGAAACGGGGAGTGCAAAGACATATAGTCAAGAAGGGAAGAAAATACATTTGATTCCGTTTCTGGAACTAGCCACGGTTGGTGTCCACGGCTACCCCATCTAACCCAGCCCTTTTTAACCAATTTAGCCGGATTTTTAAGACGGACTTGGAGGATGTAGGGAGAAAGATCGAGAAACACATGCAGCTGTTTTTATGTCCGTTGCACACCTCGTTTGGTGCTTGCAACCACATGGAAATAGATTTATGCGGACCCAGAGAAAGGGTAGCCTATTCTTCATAGATATTTGTTAGTAACACCGTTCCCCCCAATCCCCCCCCCCCACAAATTATTTAACTTCGAAATAAAGCTGGCGAAATGATCGTGTGCAGGAAGATGCAAGTAGCCGGCAAGCCTTGCAATCTAACAGTTGCGTTCTAGGACATTGGCTCAGGAGCTGGAGTTTTGTGGAAATAGCCATCAAGTCCCCATAAACCGGGGACCTCCTTACCAAAGGGGGCGGGGAGGTGTCTCCCCTGAACCGGACTAGGATAGCATTTTCGTTCGCTTGCTAGATCGGTGGGGTGGTTCCCCTCCCTCCAGGGACAAAAGGAGAACCGAACCCCACACACATACCCCTTTCCTCTTGCCGAAATAAATTTGGATTTTTGTTGTTGCTGCTGCTGCTGTTTCACCTGACTGGGTGGAAAGTGAAAACCTGAGCATCCTTTCACCCTTCCAACATGAGGCGGATGGGGAGCTGGTCTCCTGCCTTACACACATTAAATTGGAATCTACTTCAAGGAAGGCTGTGCTGCGGGATACAGTCTCCGAAGGAAATGATCTGTAAAAGCTCGGAGTGAATAAACTGTAACGCAGGCCTCGAAACACCTCCACGTTTGATAAATGTTATTTTATTTTATTGTGTGGGGGGGGGGGGAGAAACACTAAGGGAACTATCCAAACGCATTGATTTCAGTGCGCTTACGTTCTCCCGATCGGAATAAATCGAATGTCCCTTGACCCCGGTCCGCTGTCCTCTTACTTAAGAAGCAAGCCGCCCTTATTCAACTTTTACAGAGTAAACAAGTACTGGACCTTAACAAGGAAGTGTCTACAGGGTATGCTCTTTAAAAAACAAAAACAAAAACCTTTTAACGGATCAGCAGATACCAGTTGGTATTTCTTCGCAATAATTTTCCCCACACACTTTTGGGTACAGATTGGGCTTTTAACATTTATTATCGCGGTGTGTGTGTGTTTTATGGGGGAGGGGGGATCAGGAACAGATAAATATTTTCTAGGATGTTTCGCATTCTTCCGAATATTGTTCTGTAGAGAACTCCAGCCTCGACCAGAAGATGTTGGCCTTGGAATCCTAGCATAAATTTCGTCGCTATACGACAACCGAAAGAGAGCAAGGAGTGAGAACCTAACCACTTCTCAGAGGTTAGTCTCGTTGAGCTTAATGAGGCTTACTCTCAGGTAAGTGAGTTTAGGATTGCAGTCTTAGTTGTGGTGTGCAGAAAATCCTGGCTTTGTATATACGATGTCCTTTACCATAACTACTGGTGAACTTTGAGTGGACCTTCTCGGATTCTGCAAACTGGCTCTATAAAATCGCCTCTCTCTGTGCCCCCCCGCCCCCTTTCACCACTGCCCCCCCCCCGTTTTTCTTTACCGATATCCTTTCCCAGTAATATCAGATGACCATCCACTACCTACCTCCGGACGCTTGATAGAACGAAAACTTTTCGAAATCCTACATGGTTGAGAGCGAGTTTTAACCTTTCCACAACTAGGACTGAATTTCTAACAGAAGATGGGAAATGTCCCTCTTCAGCTATAAAACAATTAATTTGTATTTCTGATGGCCTATTGATTAATACCTAATACCCCCGCCCCTTCCTTCTAGGGCTGAAAGCATTGAATTTACTCTTTATCGTCAGAAATGGTGCGGCCAGAGGGGGGAACTGTTAATGACATTTTACACATTTCCGAATAATGGGCAAGTAGCATATACTGCCCCTCATATTGGTCTGTGAATCCTTCCGAGAAATTCCAGAACCAGTCTGGAAAGGCTCTCTAATGGTTGCTACTAAATAAAATTTAAAAACCCTCAGTGGGTAAGTTCCCTGTTAGGACAGGACTTTCCCCACAGACGTGTGAACGTGTGTGTCCCTCCATAGGTAATGGATCTTAGAAGTTTACTTTTCGGAAGAATGGAGTCCTTGTATTTTATTGTATTAATTCCACTTAACTAACAGCTAAGAGCCCACCGGCTCTTCCCAAATTCATTGCAGCTGTCAGAAGCTACACATTTTTATCTGAACCTGATTCCACCCGCCGCCCCCCCTTTCCCCCTTTTTGGTTGCCAGGAGATCACACACGCGCGCGCGCTTTCGAGGAAAAAACTCTCCCTTCTTCTCTGTCTTCAAGCCAGCGAGAAACCGAAAGAGCTTGAGACCATCCTGTGAGGGAGGCGGTCCATTCGGAAACTGGCAACGTTGGATGCGAAACCGACGTGAAATTGACTAGGTTAGCTCTTCCCCACAGTCTCCTGCGCCTCGGACATCACTGCTATCAGAGGCAAAGCTCCACAGCAGGAGGCTGGAAGGGCATCGCCTTTACACTGTTATTGATTCTTGAAATTACTTTTTTTTTACTACTTTTGCTCTTTCTCTCATTACGATCTGCGACTGGTAAATACTCTTCCGCCCCTCAATACATACACGCACTTCTCCACCCGCTTCTGTTATTTCCCACGTCGCCACCCACGCTTGTTAAACCCTCATTCATTTTATTATTTGGTATTGCCACTCTTACTAGTCGTGTGGTTAGGGCCCGGACGCGCGCGCGCACACGTACACACACACACACACACACACACACTCTTTCTGACGTCTTATTTAAAAACAAGAACAGTCCCACATTCACAAGCACCCGCCAGGCCCCATGGAAGTGATAGCCTAGACATCTCAGTTGACTGTGAAGACACAATTCCTGCCCTTTGCTTAGATTTGCCTAACCGAGATGATTTGTTTCGAGGTTTCAGAGGCGTTGTGAAAACCGTGCTCAATCCTTCTGTCCCTATATTCGACACACACCCTTACCCAAAAATCCATATTCGAGATGATGATGGTGATGAAGATCGCACCCCAACATTCCCCACGTCAGTTCTCTCTTATGAAAAGGGTCCACGTCTCCCTGCTGTTTTCATCTAACTACAAGGGCGATACTCTTTAGATAAAGGTTCGCAACAATGTGTGCATGTGTTTGACAGAGAAAGGAGGGGGAAACCAGGAGGAGAAAGAGATTTCAGATACTCCGGTCTGAAGACTCGGGACCCAGAGAAAAGAAAGTAGACATTGTTCATTTCAAAGGCTTGCTTCTTTCTCTTCAACACCCCCCCACCCCAGTGAAAAAAGGGGGTGGGTGGGATTGTGGGTGGAGTGGCGCGGGGAAGGAAGAGGATCGTTCACAGAACATGGAGACAGCCAGGGGCTCTTTAATCCTCAGACTCTCGTTTACCCCAGGCCTTCTTTAGAAAACAGAGCAGCCACTAAAATACCTCATATTTCCATCTCTCTCTCTCTCCACTGCAGCACTTGTCTCGCCTATCTTGCCTAGAAGTAAGATGTCCCCATCGCCTCTGGGTCAGGCAGTGATCTCTCTCTCTCTCCAACGTAACAAACAGCCGGGTTAATTTTATCTCATTAGCATTTCCATAGCAGACTTCACACGCAGGATTCCCTCTCTCTCTCTCTCTCTCTCTCTCTCTCTCTCACACACACACACACACACACACACACACACGGCCAATAACCTTCTCCTTTCGCAGGTCTGGATTCTCTAGTAACCCCCCAACAGGACCTTTGTTCGTCATTCTCCATTTCTTCCATCCCCATTTATACCTATGCCTCATTCCAACTCTTCCTCTTTACCTCCTTCTAACCCTCCCAATCTCTCTCTTTCTGCATTTCAAATTCTACCAGTTATCTCTCCTTCTGTCTCCAGTCATTTCTATCTCTCTCTTCTTCTTCTTTTTTTAAAAAACATTGATTAATCTTTTCATGCTTTCCATTCACTGATGGTTTAAAACACACACACACACACAGAAGCAGAAATGAGGGGGGAGGGGATTTGGTCAACACCAAAATGGCAAAGTTCAGCTTGTGGGGGGGAGACCCCTCCAGCTACCTACAAAGAGGCTGGGGGGGCTTTGTAATAGCAGAAAGAAACAAAAGTGAAAAGAAAATTGCAGTTGAGTCTCAAGTGTGAGAGTGTGTTTGTGTGTATGTAGATGTGTGTGTGTGTGTGTGTGTGTGTGTGTGTGTGTGTGTTTTAAAGGCTCCTTTGAACTGCCTTTGTGCTGAGTAGGCAAAAAACCTCTTTGGCGATGCCAGTCACGGTTTAAGGAACTTTGAGTTAACCTCTTATATCAAATGAATCTTTTCATTTGGAAACCAATAAATCTCAATCTAAGGGGGCTACCTTTTGTAAAGCCAAGCCTGGGCTTTAGCGGAGGCAAAGGCTGGCAGCTTATAAAAAACAGAAGAGATAAAGTTTGCCTCTGTCCCTCCTACGCCCCCCCCCCATATCACCCGGCCATATATACCCACTTGTTGTTTTTTTAAAAAAGTGGGAAGTTTGTTTGTTTGTTTGTTTGATGATGGTGAGGATGATGTTTGTGGAGTTGCAACCAGTGGCACAAGGAATCCGGAAGACTTGGACCTTTACTCACAGTAAGCCGATTTACTTCAATATAGTCTTGAACCATCAGGGGTGATTTATGTGTCCGTAAGAAAAACAAGACATGTTTTGGACTGGAATTAGAGGGGTGGAGCTTGAAGGTGCCGGTGTGTGTGTGTGTGTGTGTGTGTGTGTGTGTGAAGAAAGGAATGAGAAAGATGAGTGTCTGGAGAATTAACCATGCAATCCTATGCATGCCTACTCAGAAGTAAGACTCGTTGCGTTCAATGGGGCTCACTCCTCAGTTACGTGCGCGTAGGATTGCAGCCAAACTGTGCTCGCTTTGAAGAGAGAGCAATCAGCTTCTTATTATGAACTGAGTTTGGAGCACCAGTCGTTTTAAAAGAACATTTGAAAAGAAAAGGTGGAAAGATGCATTAGGAAAAGAATGGGTCCAGTTCTGCGAATTGATTGCCCCTTTTCCTGAAATTGTATACCCCTTGTAATGTGATTGTAAAAATGAGAGGAGACAATATAGACATACAGACGGGTGGATAGATGCGTTTCTTCCTGTCTGTCTATTTGGTTTTAAACAAACTAGCGTGTATTTATATTTGCATGTGCATTTTTTGTGTGTGTGTGTGTGTGCGCGCGCGCGCGTTATTAATTCTGAAATATATACAAGCATACATAAAAGGAAATCTATAATGCACATGCAGGAAATGCTAATTCACACGACCATTAATCTCTCTTATAAAAAAAACCCAGTACTTCTATGCTTTCTTTCGCTGACATGTAACTCACTTCTCCTCCTGTCCTTCTCTTTTCTTTCAAGAGGCTGCCCTACCTCTTTCCCTTTTCTCTTTTCTCTTTTTGCCTTCAGCTTGTCTCTATCCAAGAGAGTTCTTAATTACTCTTACAAGGCGGGCGATTCTTAACTAATAACAAAGTTGTAAATTGCCACCTTCTCGCCAATATTTCTCATTTGTCAGTCTTGATTGATTTGATTAATATTCCACGAGCGGTGGCAGGGGTCGCTTGGAAGCCGGGCTTACCTAATTCGGCAGACTCAGGACCGCTACGAAGAAATCGTCCTCAGTGGACGATGGGGTCCCTATCCACCAACATGCAAGTGTGGATTACATTGGCAAGGGAGGAGGAAGCATATTTGGGGTGGGAGGAGGGAAGTGACGCTATAACCAGATGGACGTGGAAGAACATCAGATGCTGTGTTGGGGTAGGGGTGTGGAACAAAAATTAAAATGACCTCTGTTCGCCTGTTGATATGAAAGCTGACCTAAGAAGACGCAAGAATGACACAACCCAAGGAGAAAACAAGGGCTACCCAGGTTTGTGATGCAATATTTATAATCAACCCATTGTGGATTCCAGCCTGAGGAAGGGCAGGAAGATGAGAAAAGGCCGCCCCATGCATAATTTTACTTCTCATTTCTCTCTCTCTCTCTCCCCACCCCCGATTCACAATCTCAACACATCCTAAAAAGTATTTGCCTTTAAACCCATCGAAGCCCCTTGAACGCCCGGTGGGTATAAATCGCTTGGAGAAGCAGGGCCGTTGGGTTCGGCTGGCTTTTGGGCCTGGAAACCAAATTCTGGCTGAAAGTGAGGGTGTGTCAGCTTGGATAATTAAAGAGGGAGTGCCCCCCCTTCTCCACACAAACACGACCCTCCCTGCCTGGACGCTCAAACAGCGACACCCTCAAAGAGCTCAATCAAACAGGGTGCCCATTTCTTGGCGTATAGATGTCCGGAGACACGCCTCTCCGCGTCTGGGGGTCACCTCGGCCAAGTGGATCTCTCTAATGCACCCAGGCGCATCTGAGCTGCCGATATACGCGCTGAGGGGTGCCTGGTATTTCAGCTAGCACCCAAGGACTCCGCCTGGGTCTCTATCTCCACGCGCAGTCTCGCCTTGGGGAAGGCGCGCCACCGCCGCTCCATCAGGATCTCTCCCCGCAAATGCTCTCCCTTGCAATCCATTAATATCTGTTTCCTTCCAAGGCCACTTGAGTTATCCCATCTTAATTATATTAAGTGGAGCAGCAGGACTTGCTAGTACTGAACATGACGTATGAGAAGGGCCGCCTCTTCCATCTTCGATTGTTAATATCTCTCCCATGGCCTCTATCAATATTCGCAAGATAATATGCCTGAAAAAAGGGGGGGTATTTTATTTCCTCCAAGCGTCACTCTTAAATCTTTTGTAGATATATTACAACTCCTTCCTTCTGCTCTATTAAATATTTTACAATTCCTTCCTTCCTTCTCTAGCTTCCTTTTTTAAACCACTATTAAATATAGTTTTACTCTTTCTTTTCTTTCTTTCTTTCTTTCTTTCTTTCTTTCTTTCTTCTCTGTTAAATATGGTTTCTCAACTCCTTCCTTCCAAGAGGTAGCACAGGAACACAATTCACTCTCCTGTGACAATATCTTTCTTTCTTCTCTGTTAAATATGGTTTCTCAACTCCTTCCTTCCAAGAGGTAGTACAGGAACACAATTCACTCTCCTGTGACAATATTTGCACCCAACTGTATATATCTATCTACATATATGTGTGTGCGTAATGCTACTCTCAGTTATGACCTGAGACTATTTTTAACTCTGAAATGACAGACTCTTGAGAGAGAAGGGCTAGATTTGAAGAAGTAAGTAAGTAAGTAAGTAAAAAAAAATATCATGTGTGTATACACACACACACAACTGTAGATATAAAGCATTAGACACATACCACCCGGCCAGGGATAGGTACTTTGAAGTCCCATAGTTTTCAAATAGACAGTTAAACAGGTGTTTTGATTGTTGTTTCTAAAGTAACCCCTCATTGAAATCCACGAGCTTTTAAAGTGCTTTACTTGACGGAATTATGCTTTATCATCATACATAAGAAAGGAAATCCCTACTAGGGATCAAAAAAGCAAACAAAAAACAACCACCACCCACTCATCGCATTTTCTTACCTCTTTCCTTTCTCTCGCGAGAGCATATCATGCCAAAAAAAGAACAGTCTCGGGTCATATATATATATGGGATATATATGTGTGTGTGTGTATATATATAATCACACATACAGTGGCGTGCAAAAATTGGCAAAGGATAATACCTCTCGGAAGGAAGGAAGAAGGGTAGGATTAAAAAACTATATTTAATATAGGGGAAGGAAGGAAGGCGACAGAATTGACTATACTGCCATTGCTCCACTTCCTAAACAAAAAGTGTCAAAGGTGTATCTGAATGGTGGACAAAGTGAGGAAGAAGTCGAGGGGTTCTAATAAAGCGCCCCCAGTTCCAATTTTTGTGCATGTTTACTTGGAAGTAAATCCCATTGTTTTCAATGGAGTTTGCTGCCATGTACAGTGGGAATGTCCAGGGAAACTAAACTTAAGTAGTGGAACGGGATGTGTAGGATGCGAGGGGTGGAATCCTGACACGTTACCTTTATGCAACATTTCTCATTCTTACGCTACTGTAGGAGATCAGTAAAATGTTCAGTATGTGTGTGTGAGAGAGAGAATGAATGGGCCCTTGTGGTCCATTTTCTCTCTTTCCCTATCTCTATAGCTCTTGCAAAAGGGGGAGTGGGGACCAAATTAACCTAGATTAAGGCCACCAGACTGCCAACTCTTTATTCCTTAATCTCGATTCTCCCACCCACCCACCCAGCCCAGCCCAAGACATGCAACCCTCCCTTTCCCCCCGGATGCACTTAGCTGACAACACCTGTTTCTTCTTTCCCTAGAAACCCAGAGCGGACCTCGTCAATTTCGCGTCTGAAATTGATGACGTCAAGACGGAGCGGTCTAGGCCGGGGAACCGGCTGTGTGTGTGGGCGGGGGAATCAGCTGCTGCGAGCGCTTTCTTCTGCGCGTTCAAGGCTCTGAGCAGGCGCTGTCTAACGAGGAAGGGAGAAGTCAGGCGAGGAGCTCCGCATTTCGCCCCTTCCCCTCTCCTCCCACGAGACTTCGCTTTCCAGCTCTGACACTCCCGCGCGCAATTTTTCCTCGCGCAATTTTGGGTGTTGTTTTACGCCTCTAAACATGCCTGAAGTTTAGCCACAGCAGCAGCAGCAAAACGCCACAGCTGAATGACAAAGGCTAGGGGGCGAATCCTCCACCTCCCTTCTTCCCCATTGATGTCCAACAGGGCGCCTCCTTTGCTCTGTATCTTGCAGCAAGCAAAGCCAATTGATACTCCTGGGATTTACAAAGGGAACATTTCTTTCTCGAGATCTTGTACAAGAACTCTCTCATTCTCTCTCATACACACATCTAATATCCACCCCCCACCCCGCTTCCCCTCTCCTTACTGTGCTTCGCACACATGGTACTCAAAGCAGACATTCCCAGGCAGGATGAAAGAAACTCTCCAGCACAACCACGGTTACAAGCCCCACACCACCCCTGTTTCATTCCTCCCCCTCCCCGCCAACCCTTAGTTATAGGGGGATGGCAGTTGCAAAGATTCGCGAGCTATCATAATCCTGCGACAAGATGCTGATGGTCATATTTGGCGGACGGGAGTCCAGGGGCAAGGACTCGCCCATTATCTGTGGGATGGTGCGGGCATATATATCTTTACATTTAAAATTTAAATGTATTCAAAATCTCCGCCGCCACCACCACTATCAAGTTAGGGCCACTGAATCCAATAGTCTTTGTCATCCATCCATCCATTATTATTCTAGTTTCAATTTCGAAAACTAAGCTAAGGCTCCGGTCCTAGGAATTTAGCTTGGGAGCAAATCCCATTGAACTCAATGGGCCCGATTTGAAAGTAAGTATGCATCGATTTGCGCTGTAAAATTATTGAGGGGAGGTAAACGAGTAGGGTAAAAGAGTCCTGTACATGGGGGGCGGGGTTGTGGGGTGGACACGCCCATTTTTTCTTGGCCTTGCCCACAGTTGCCCCAGAGAATTTTTGGCGAAGAGACTGAACCCGGCTGGGCCCAAGGTATCCCATCCTTTTACAGTAATGGATGTTAAGTTATGGATCAGATTGGACTGAGGGCAGAAGAGTTCGTCTTTATTTAAACGGTTTAATGACTCGCTACCATAAGGTATGTGCTGATGGCCCTTATACCGTGATAGAGTTGACCCCGGATTAAGCCAATCTTCCCTATGTGCTTTGAACTATATCTCCCATCAGCCCTAGTGGTAGCTGAGGCTGATGGAAGTTGTAGTCTAAAAGCATATGGAGGGCAGACAGTCAGGAAAGGCTGGAGAAAATCAAGACAGCGTATGGTGGATACCTCAATGCTTATTATCTATGAAAGCTAAAGCAATCTTCCATGTTCAGGAACAGTATACCTGTGAATCCATGAACAACAGAAGGCCAATACTTTCATAGCGCTCTAGTTTTATCAACCAGGACATTCTGTTCTTACGATAATGAAAGGCAGGGGGAGATTGGATTAATCGGAGTGAAGGACAGGTCCAAGCTATTTCAATAACAATAACAATTGAAATTTCAGCTGAAGCGCTCTCTCTCTCCTATCTTATGGGACTCCAAAGAGAAGGATGATTTGGATGCCGGTGGACGCCTCTTCTATTCAGTCCTCTTCCTCTTTGATAGACTTACCTCGAGAGGAACCCTAGCATCCCAACCATATACCTATGGATGCTGGAATGAGAGAGGCAGGCTGCGCAGAAGCTATAAAACAGTCCAAACTACATATTCTAAAATCTAATCGGAGTGATGCCAATTTCTCAGTGCTGCGAGCTCTCCGTTTTAAGGCACTGCGGTTCATTTATAGTTATTCGCAACTAGGTGAATGAATAACTCTGTTTGGACCAAGAACTTGGCCTTGTGCGCACTTCCTTTAAACCGCCTGTTTTATTCTCAAGTGATACACCACGGATGAAGTACCCCTGAAGTGATGTATGAGGAGTGAGGAAGAGATTGGAGCTACTTTGAGGATTGTTGGGGAAAGTCTTTAAGACAAACAATCTGGGAAATAGAGCAGGACATCGCAAGTTGAGGGGGGAGTTAATCACTTCAAAGAAGCATCAACCCCCCTGCTGTAAACAACTCAACACGTTTCAGGGAGTCCCGGAGTCGAGGCTATTGCTCTTGCCTTATTGCCACCAGGACTTGCTCCTAGGCGTCAGTCAGTCGATCAATTTCCTCTCTTCCCCACCGATTATCCCCCCGGTTTTTCCAGATTCCAGAAGCAAAAGGAACAGAGAACCTCGTAGCTCTCTAAAGCCTAACCCATTTGGCTTTTCGTGGACTCTCAGTCTACTTCCTTGGCTGCCATGAGACTCTTTCTTCGATCTTCTCCTGCAGCTCTGCTCGTAGATTCCTCCTTTCCAGTTTCCAGGATAGAACTTTATCCTTTACCGCGCGGGTTGCCCGGGGTGGGGGGAGACTACTATGTGGTGTGAACTAGGAAGGCCCTGACTCTGGGGCGCGTGTTCCTCTGCGAAAACCTGGAGGAAACCTCCTCGCTCCCTCCAGCGACATATATCTTGCAAAAGGGAGAGAGAAAAATCGCACGACACAACCACGCGTCTGCTATGCAACCCGGAGTCCCCCCTCACATCAGAAACCTCTCCTCTCCTCGGCCTTGAGAAGGAGGGTGCCTTCTCTCCCTACCCACCCCTGACCCATAAATGCAAACCTCCCCTTTCATTGCAGTTCCCGTTGACCTGCCATGGGGAATGGGTCAGCTCCCCCTCCCCTCGCATAGCCCCCACCCGGAAAAAAAGTTTGCAGTGTTTCTCCCCCACCCAGTTTAAACAGCCCTCACCTCCACCCTCAGCGACCCTGAGCACCACAGCCTCAGATCTCCAAGGAACAGGCCGTGAGCAGGCTTAAGGGAGAAAAGTATAGAAATCCTGGCGTGTGCATCAAGCTAATGATAGATTTCCCCTCCCCACCCCTCCCTCCCCCTTCTGCGGTGTGTGGGATGGTTTGATATATTCCGGTGCCTGGGATTAATGGTTAAATTTCAGACTGCTTTTTTTTTATGAAAGCAGTTTCCTCCCCCCCCCCTCCTTTCCCTCTCTCTCTAATCCAGGAATCATTAGCAACACCCTCTGGCTACATGTTTTCCACCGCTGAAACATTATGATCGGGTTGTAATACAAATTCCACAGCCTTACTTTGCATCTTTGTGGTAGGAGACGTAACGGCAATAATATTATTTTTTTGGGGGGGAAATATATTTTTCGGTTCTCCCCCGCCCCCCAACTTTCCCCTCTCTCGCCTACTCGCTCCTTTCTTTCTTTTTTATTTTTTAATTTTATTTTAAGGTCAAACACCCACAGACATTTCTCCCAAGGATTTGGGAGGTGCGCTTGTCTAAAACGATAACAACACAAAGCTTCACACTATCCCCAAATTTCGTGACTGTCTGTCTTCTTGTCTATCTCTCTATCTCTATATAGCCCTTTTATATGTACGTGATCAAAGCGTGGCTCTTCAATTCCACCCCCCTCCCGCCTTTTGAATCCTTTGTTATTAAGGAAAGTGGACTCCGCGTATTATGTCCTCTCTAATATTCAAAATTGTAAGACAGAAGTCTTCCTCACTTATCACGGGGGTCCACCTGTCGCAGCTGTTTGGATCTATTGTTCTCAGGGTAGAATCTGTTTAGACTCATTTTTACTCTCACTCCCTCCCCTGCCTCCCCCTTTTATTTTCTTTACTCTGGAAAACACTCTACACGAATTAATGATGGGTGGGAAATATCAAGAAGCCAGGGAAACAACAATATTTTTTAAAACGCATCACAGATGCACAAATGTTTGTACCTTCTTCTGCTCCTCTGCTCAGCATCTTTGAGTTGCTTCACAGATTGTGGAAACGAGGCGTGAGCCTGGAATCAGAAACCTCAGAAACATGCTATGTTCGAAGCCGCCTCTGCGCCGAGAGACGTAACTTTTCCGTTCGGTTCGATAAGTGTGATATAAACAGATAGATGGACTCTAAGAATTTGCTTATAATAAATTGAACCCCAGCCTAGGTCTAAAATAAATGTGTCTCGAGGAAAACGTTTCCCCGCAAACGTCTGCGTTAACATATGAACGCCTTTGGGATGCTTACATATAATTCGCGCCTTTCATAGGATCGCCTTATTCATCATCTCCCCCTGCATGTTTCATTTTATGAATATTTATATTTGTTATTTTGAAAAATAAACAACAACCACAACCAGAAGTGATGATCATAAATATATTTTCTCCCAAGTTTGTACTGGCCCTCAGACACTGTTTTAAAAATACTGTTATTTATCTCAAACAGATTGTTTTTAAAATATCTCAGTTTATTTGCTAAAGTGTATGTCTGATTCTTTAAAAGGGAGAGATTGCGATCGACAGGCAGATAGAGAATAATCACTGATTTAGAACTTGTCCTTGATTTGACTAGGCAAACGTTTTGGTTTCTGCCTCTGTGTGTGTGAAAAACTGAAATGTCCGCCATTGTGGCCAAGAATTAAAATATGAACATAATCCCCTCGCCAATGGCGGTTGAGTCTCTGCCTTGGTTTGATTTTCCTCTGAGCATTTCCCGCCCCCCCCCTTGGCGTTACTCGATAGCTTTCCTTTCCATTGACTCATAAGGGTGCGTTTGGGTTACCTCCAAACTTTAAAAAATAAATAAATGAATGAATACCGGGGTTTTAAATTATAGGCGAGGTGTGAAAATCTATCCGTTATTGTATAGCTTAAATTCAAACATTGCCGGTTAGGTTACAACTTGTAAGTCTTTGAGAAACCGTACACCCAAGGTTGGTTTTGCGTTTCTTCTCTCCCCCCCCCACCCCACCTCAGCTTCTTCACACATACACCCACACATTCTGATACTACAGGAGATAGCCAGGAAAGATACAATGTCTCTTCAACTCCGAGCGAAAGGGGCACTTTCAAGTGTCCGATTCTATTAGGTCTCTTTGATTATGAGAGAGAGAGAGAGAGAGAGAGAGAGAGAGAGAGAGAGAGAGAGAGAGAGAGAGAGAGAGAGAGAGAGAGAGTTGCAAATAGCACCAGCCTCAAGATCTTCTGGACTTGCAGTTTGCCTTTCAGCGGCAAGGTGGCGCTCCAAGGTGACAGGTTTGGGCGAGAGAGCCCCTTATTAGCATGGTTTCTGCCGCGGAGATTAGGAGAGGGTTACAATTCCATTGGGCAGCTCTGCAAAAAAGACAAGATAGAGCAAACAAACCTTCAAACAGTCTGATTTCTTAAGTAAGAAAGAGGCAAAAAGGGGGTGGGGGACTGGCAGGTAGAAATGAGACTTATTCAGGAAAAGTGCAAAGCATGTGTTTTCTCGATACATCTTAGATGCACACACAGACACACACAAACCAGGCGCATTTTAAAAAATGGGGGGAGGGCTTACAAGAGATAAACGTAATTATAAATAAGTGAGTTCGAAAACACGACGAAAGTTATGTTACTGATTTTAACCTAGGCAGCGTCCAGGGCGAGTACAAGGAGAAAGACTGGAGAAGCAAGGCATTAACTCAGGAGACAAGATTCTCTCTTCGTAAGTTTTCGGGGTTCGGAGAGAGATTCCGTTCTCTTCGCTTTTGTGCTACGAGACAGAGGTGATGAGGCAGAGGGGGGATTTGTAGAAAACATGCCAATCGCTGCCATGCACCTGCTTCTCCCACTTTCCCTTCCTTTCCTCTCCTAAATTTATTTATTTTTCGCTCTCTCTTTCTCCTGGAAACAGAGGCGAAAATGTCTGGGATGTGAAGATCAGACGAGCTCTTTTAAAAAAAGGGGTGTGTGATCAGGCCGTGTTACTGCTTTCTTTCAAATAAAACAAACAAAGCAGCCAATATCTGGACCTGCAACTTCCTCCAAACTCATATGATCCAGTTCTTAGATTCCTATGCTAAGGTCTTTAATTTCGCTCTCCGTCGACTTAGATTTTCTTTTAAAAACAGAGAGAGTGAAAGGAAGCGGTGAGGTTTAGGAACTGTTCCCAAACCGACTAGTTTTAACAACTTTTTTCCTTTTGTCCTTAGTCTCTCTCTCTCTCCCCCCCTAGAAATTTTTTTATGGTGGGGAGTAGAAGTGGAGAAGATGGGCTCTTTATCCCTCCCATCTTTCCTTCAAGGACTTTTCCTATTAAAAATCAAGACAAAAATGATTCCTAATTAACCTCCGGTTCTGTATCTCCTCTGTGGATAGGCGTGAGACGCGGCCTAATGGAGCCATCGGTTTCTATGATATTAAAATAGATTTGAAAGGCAGTTCAGAACTATCTTTGCCGTGTTTTGTATCCCCCTTCATTGTGGTCTTCTCAGTTGTGACACCCCACCCCGCAACTTGTGCATTTGGAGCACTAACGATAGACTGAGTTTGGATATGTTTGTTTTGTTTTAAATACATCCGAACGCAGAGAGCAAAGGAAGCTGCGGCAAAGCGCGGCTGAGGCCTTGGAGGATGCGATGCGTCCAAAGGGAAACAGCCGCGATGTTCCTCTCTGGCCTTCCTTCACCATTCATTTCTCCAAGAATTTTATTTGCCCAGCGTGATGAAAAGTGACACTCGCCAAATAGACAGCTTCTGAAAGTAATGAAGTCAGATGTGGCTTTAACCCGACGGTTGGTACAAATAAATGTGAAAACGAGCGGGGAACATTATCTGCTCTCTTAACTAGCAGCTAAAATACAGAGACCGCGCCTGCCCCCCCCCTGCATACCATTGTCCCGCCAGGAAAGGATCCGTAGATTTCATTTCAGCGTCTCCCACCCTAAGTAATGACAATGTCCATCGCAGATATTAAGACTCGCCTCTTTCAGTTTCCACAATTTCTAGGAAAGAAGTCGCAAAAGAGAAGTTGGTGTGCATTGCTTAAACAAAAGAAAGAAAAGCATTTCTTTATTCTTTCCCTTCCCTTCCCCTTCTTTCCTCGTGGAGAATTCCATCGACCCATTTCTCCTTTAATAAAAAAACAAAAACAAAACGTCCACGCCCTTCTCACCAAATTGCTGTGAGAAATATTTCCCGATCTGGAAAGAAACCAGCAGCATTATTCCTTCCTCATCGTTCCCAAATGTATCATAACAATCTGGGTGCATTTTATTATTATGCCAATTGCTTGTTGTCTTACTTTGGGCAGGAGATGGAGAAGCCCCCTTCTCCTCCTCCGAAATATTATATATATTATATACATATTATATAGTCCCTTCCTTCCCGCAGATGTAACCAGACAATCGTATTTACTGGGGAAACGTTTTGCAAAGTACTTTCTTCCTGTTCGCTCCCAGACACTCGTTTACTGTCAGCTGCAAGTGTATTTCTGGGAGAAATCATATTGTGAAGGAAAACGGGAAAGTTTGTGGGTTTAAGCTCTGAAGCTACCATCCCAAGGATACATAGACGCCTTCTCTAATTTAGAAGGCTGGTTAGGAAGCGCATTGGGTACAAGATTAACAACAACAACACGAAGAGGAACGACCTTTAGGATACAGGCGCGCTCACAAGTGTTTGTAAACACTGGCCCACTCCCCCCTTAACGCTGTTCATATTTCAAACTTTTCCTCTGCTTAAAATAAAACGAATAAGAGAGATCAAAGTACGTTTGCATCTATAGAAAGGGAGGCGGGTTGGGTGACGTGAAACATATGTTTATTGAGAAATTGTCAATCGGTTGTGCAAAAAGGAGCATGATTTCAACATTAGTCCAAAAATACCCACACCCTAAATCGCAGGAGGTAAAATAGTATCTAGGATTCTCCCCCCCCCCTTTGGTTTTCTCTCTCTCTCCTTGTCTAGATTGCATGTTAATCAAGCGGTGTTTTCTTATCATGTGACGGTAACAAGTCGAAAGCTCTTGGCATTATAAGAAACGTGCTTTCCTCGTTCTCGATAAGATCAGATCTACATGACAAATATAACCTGGTTTGAAACCTGTTTAGCTGTCATGGAAGCCGTTTAGCTGTACTTGGGGGAAAAAAGCAACAATTCACTCGGTTGGGGATTGTAGTTTGAACGGTACCCTTGCCCCGAGATTTCTTCCGCATGGAAGCCGTAAATTTTAAAAGAAGGAAGCTGGTTGAGAATACAAGGGTAGATATGTTCCCCGTTTGTCACTAGGGGCTGGTCTAGGAAGAGTCGCGTTTTACTTGCTGTAAAGTATCTAGGACAAGGGGAGCAGCAACTATCACGCTGTTAAAAGTCCCCGAGACAACACTTAGGCCTTCTCCAAACAATTGCCCGGTTATTTTAAGCTCGAGAAAAATGGGGACATATTATTTTGGGAGGGGGAGGCGGACGAGTCCCTTGAGCACTTTATGGGATTCTTATAAGTTTTCCAGCATATGGGACAAGGGACGACTTCCTACTAGATCGTTCCCAGTGTCCTTAACAAAATATTCTTGAGGCACCGAGAAACGGGCAAAGGAGAAAACTGAACTGCTCATCCCGTTTTGGCTACCCGGTCCTGAGAATTTGCTTCCTGTACTCGCGTCCACCCAGCCCATTTCTACCCTTTCAGGAGTTATCATAGAAATATATCCAGGGCTGTCAGTCGATTAGAGGCTTTTCAGTGGGCGAGTGGCCTACCTTTTAACCGAATAATCGATGGCTACCTAAGTTGTCATGAGATCATTTGCCCTGTTATGAAAGTAAAGGAAGGTGCCTTTGGGGAGATGCTGAACCAAAATAACTTGCAATGAAAGCTACGGCTCTTTGTAGACCGCCAGACCCTCTGGAATATTTTTTATATTTTATGACCATAACAATCAAAGGGCTGGGAATATTACAAGCATTACGGGTGGCCGATTAATCAAGGGCACACGTTGCTGATTAATCTGCCGTTCCAAGCTTGCACAAGTACATGAAATTTAAGGTTGTAGGTTCTTCTACGACGCTACCACTTCCCACTTGGGAAGAGTCTAACCATTGATCTCCCCTCTAGTTTGCCACCAGACTTTGAGTGAATGGGAACAGAAATATTTTGCCTTGCCTTGGCTCTGGATGGAGAGCTATGGGACTTATGCGGGGAGGCGATGGGGCGGAGAGAAACCCAACTATTGTTGGAACCCCTGAGCACTGTACTGTACTCTAGTTCATCATCGACAAGGGTGGAGGATCTTGAATTTAGGTATGCTAAGATGTCTTTTAAGGTGAGTGTGTTTGCGTAGAAGCAAAAGGAAGCACAGAACGTGAGAACTGAAGGGCAGTAGGTTCAGGGCAGTAGAAACATGCTCTTCATCCAGTGCTAGAGTATGGAGTTCATGTTGGAGTTTGGAATTAAGAGCGTTACAAGCTCCTCCCCTGCTCCGATTCATTTGTAGTCCCTCATTCTGCCTAGTGAGGCCCTCGACTTACAGAATTGAGGACCACAAGATGGGGGGGGGCAGGTCAACGTCTATTGACTGGAGCGGCGATAGGGTCACGGACATGTGAGGACCTGTTGTTGGGAACACTGAGCAACCCTCAGTTTTGATACCCTGCTTCTGATGTCCCGGCTAAGGCCTGGATTAGATGGACAGCTGAGTCTTATTTTGCAAACCATATGCGGAAAGCCAAAGCTTGATGGAAGAGCACATGCAGAAGGCCGTAGGTTCAATCCCTGGTATTTCCAGGTGGGTCTGGCTAGACCTCTGTTTGAAACCGTGGACAGATGCTGCCAACCAGTGTTGGCAATATTGGACTGATGGTTAGAATTGGTATAAGGCAACTGCCTGTATTCCCATGACCGTTCATAGGTTATAAGGGGCGCAATCTAGTCGGAGTCTGCACCACCTCACCCAGCACGGCTTTGGATTTATTCCGAATTCTTATTTATATGGGGAATATACACGCAGGGGTTGCAAAACTTTTCAGAAGTAGGAGATTGATTTTCTATTCTTACTTTCTTTCCTTCCCATCCCCCAACAACCCCCCCCCCAATTCGCCGAGTTGTTTGAAAAAAAGCTGTCAAACCCCATTAGAACATCGTCCTTTGAGTGGCAGACCCCAAATGCTTTGAAAAGCTTAAAGGGTTAGGGAGAGAGAGAAGGGGGGAGGGGTGCCACGTCTATTTAAAACGAAAAGTGATATCCTCCCCCTTTAAAGATGCTGTGGATAATCTAGAACAGGTTGTGTCTGTGATCCAGGGATGAAGGGCCGAAGAAGCCGCGCGTTTTCATCTCCAAAGCGAGGCAACTCCACTATCCTGGAAGTCTGATTTTTTTAAAAAAATGTGTTATTGTCTACGACGACTAAATCATCGCATACATACGTTCGCAAGTAAAGTGACATTTAGGTTTACGAGACACACACAGAGAACACAATTGACCAGGGAACTAACTGTATCGTAAGCAATCAAAATTCGCTTAATGAACCTCATTAATTGTTGACCATTAGATATTTCCAGAAAACGGAGGAAGGAACTGAAACACTTAAAGGATCGCTGATCCCTCTTGCAGCATCACAACGTAAAATGAAATATTTAGTTATTTACCATCATCCCAAAAACAAACACTCCCAACTTTACCCCAAGCAACCAGCTAAGTTATTGTCCCACTGGTTCAAAAGAGGTTCACTCTGGCACTGAAATCATTGGAAGCTAAAAAAATTGCTTAACTCTAGGTTGGATGGTGAGCAACAACAAAGAGGAAGCATATTTAAGCTTCGGTTCAACAAGCGAGAGCTAAGTGCAGTGTTGTACCCACTTCCCTAGGAGCTAACCCTACTGAACTCAATTGGGATTACTTCTGAGTAGACACAGAGTCGCACCACCCAAGGCTTCTCTGAAATCTCTGGGACCTTTAAAGGGAATTAACTGGATCCAAAAACAACGGATCCCATTGCAACCACCACCACAACAACCATCACAATTTAGCCAGCATTAAGCACCCTTAGAGGCTGTTGGTTTCCTGAATTCGAAATCTTTCTCGTTGGAATCCATAAGTCCTTTGAAGGGCTGTGCCTGTTTACTCATAAGTATACCTCGCTGGACCAATGGGGCCCACTCCCAGGAAAGTGTGCACAGGACAGGATTGAAGTCTGACTTGGTCCTGACCATGATGATGAGTACCTGCCAAAATATCCCGCCGGATGGGTGTAACGTGACTTGGATGTATATATCTGCACCATGTTGTGTTAGCTTTTTAACAGAGAGGGAGGGATGACATCCAGGTGAACTTTTCCTCATGGCGTCAGGGTGCTGCCAACCCCTTGGCGTGAGAGGCCTCGGCAAACCCTGAGTCCTCGGAGGAAACCTGGAGTGGGTCTGTTAAGAAGACCGACTAGCCAATCCCATAGAGCGCATTTGCGTACATAAACAACTCTGTTTTTCTATGTTGGGTGGTGGTGGGGAAAGCGTTTCTCTTCATCTGGAGCTGCTGATTATGCAGACGTCACTGGGAAAAGGAAGTCGTCGAACTCGCCAACCATTAGCTCTGTAGAGGTGACTTGAAGAACACTCACTCCTTTCCAAATGAGACAGACAGAGATGTTGTGGTGGTTGGTTGAAAAGTAAGTTCTTTCTTTTCTTTCTTCCCCAAGAGTGGAAATATTTGAAGTTTTGAGATCTGAAAGATGGCATGCATTGCCAATATGCCACCCACCCACCCACCCCTTGATAGAACTTCTGGGCCATGGTGCCCAGAAGGCAGAAGTGTGGTCTGTTGAACTTGGGGGGGGGGTTGGGCATAGACATGATGACGCGTTAGGAAAAGCTTCATCTGCGGAGCCCGAAAACACGAACAGGGCTCTCAACAAATAAACGAATAAGGTCCCTCGACGAACTAGCTGAGCCAGGCATACAGGATTTGAAACGCTGTCCCTGCTACTGGCGAGGGTAGGAGTATTTTAAGTAGAAACATGCTCAGTTCTTAACGTGGACTCTCACCCAGCCAAAGTTAGCCTCGAGTAAGTAAGTCTTGATAGATTCAGTAGGACTTACTCAGAGTGAAGACGCCTGGCATGGGACACGGTAGCAGATGCATTGTTAATTAGTAGTTTCCCCCATTGAATTTCAGAGTAAGTTTACAGGGCACTTCAGATGATATGTGGTGGTGATAATAAGTATGTAGTAGTAACCAATACAATAATAATAGGTAATAGCTAATAAGATAATAAGTAGTAGCTAAATAATATTGCCTGAGGTTTCTTTTATCCTTCTCCCTCCCAATCCCCATTCCTTTTGTGACATGATTTTTATAATGTTAGAGGGGAAAATACTTTTTATTTGTCGCTAAGGAGTCCAATAAAAGTGAATTAAGTAGACTTTATTTTATAATATATACACACTGCTTGATTGTTAAAAAGTAATCTCAAGACGGTTTACATACAGAATTACTACTACTACGATACTACTACTACATACAGAAGTATTATGCTACTACTACTACAACTACGGTAGTAGTCATGTATAGAGTAATGCTTCAGATGTCACTTCATAGAATGAGGCAAAAACAGAGAAGTCCCAGCCCCGCACAGCTTGCAAAGTAGCAAAGAAGGAACACCTAACTCTAGGCCTAGCGGCAGAGTCCTCCCTCCTAGTTCTCCGGCTAATTTATTGCTCAAGCCCAACTCGTCGAGTAGCTTCTACAGGCATCCCACGGGAAGCCCCCTTTAGCAAGGATTTTTCGCCCCCCTCTTCCCTCCAGCCAGACACCCCTCGCCTCTCTACAGCTTTTCTCTCGCTTGGAGCCACAGAGATTTTCTCCAACTCCGCAGCAGATGCCTCCACAGAGACTTTTTAGGAGATAATTAGATTATAAAGAACATTAAAGTTGTTTTATTGATTCCCAAGGAATTCTCCGAGAGGGTGGGAACGGAAAGCGGCGGGGGAGTCGGCTTTCATCTAGGTAATTTCTTCGGATCTCGCGATGAAAGGAGGAAGCGCCGAGAGTCCGCTCGACCGCCCAGTCTCCCGCAGCCAGAAATAAATGCGCGCGCGCGCACCCGGTTCCTTTCTCGTGTGATGGCAGAAACACGTCTTTTCTCCCAAAGGTACCCTTTCTTGAGGTTAACAGTGGGAAGGATGAAAGGTTTTTTCCCTTCCTTAACATGATATTATTCCCTGCATTTTTTCTGCAAGTCGGGTGGGAGGTGGCGAAGAATCAACACGCCCCACCCCAGAATACGCATCTATATCTATTTGTCCTCTTATCCCAATCCCAAACTTTGAGACTGTTATAGTTTCTACCTACCCATCTCGCTTTGGCTGGATATCAAACTCAGATGGTCTCCAAACTTAAGTTCTGGGAACTTCCAAGACTTGGTATACAATATAGACCACTCCCCCCTTTGGTTCTCAATGGACCACAGGATCAGGATCTGTTTCGATGAGGTCAGCTGTTACTTAGAAGTGATCCCGGCTCTCCTTTTGCCAATGACGCCAGGACAAAGCTGTCGTTTGGATTCACACAATCAGTTGGGGCCCTGGTTGTTATAAGTGGGAAGAAAAATCTTGTCTTCCCTGTAGTGGTGCAGACAGAGAGGGGCTTCGAGGGCAGAAGTCCGGGGCTTCTTGTTCAGCAGAAGGAGCAGGAGGACCTCTAAAGGCAGCCGGACTGATTTAGTTGTGGGATATCTAAAATAAGGCAGTCAAAACCAACTACTTCTGATTTCTAGAAAGGCACTCACACAGAGGAAGTTGGAACTCACAGGGTCTACAGGAAATCCTCCTTGTGAGAGCCACTCCCACTGTGTCCAGCCAGGTAAAGGTGCGCAACCCTATATAAGATGGTCAGGTCTGGCCTGCTCTCTTGCTGATCCCTTCTATCTGATGTCATCTCTTCCATGTTTCATCAATAACTAGGGATATAGGACATATGTAGAGTAACGGCTCAGACTCCAATTCTAATCTAAACTGTAATATATGTCTGTAACTACATTTTAAGCCTGCCTCAAGACTGCTACTATGAAACTGAGTGAGTAAATCTATCTTTACTTACAAGAAGACTGTTTTGCTTGTTTATTGTCTGAAGGGGAGAAAACAGGGGAAATACCAGGAAATCCAGCCTGCCACAAAGCATCCTGGATTACTTAAATTAAATGGCTAAAGCTAGCTTATCAACAGCTTCCTCATTTTTGCTGACAAAGGGATGTACTCTGCTGAACTCACAAACATAAAGTAGGTTTATATCTAAGAAACATAGGCCCTCCTAGTTTCAATGCACATCCCTACATTAGTGCATCGTGAAGTAATTCATGTTATCATCTAATGAGGGTGGGTGATAAGGCCAGCAGGTTTAGTATTACAGTCGTACCTCCGCTTACGTATCCCTCCGGATATGTAAACTTTGGGATGTGAACAAGGCAAACCTGGAAGTATTTTTCTGGGTTTCACCACGCGTGCATGCGCAGAAGCACTAAACCACACTGTGCACATGCGCAGAAGCGGTCCTCCGGTTGCGAATTCCTTGGGATGCAGCCAGACCTCTGGAATGGATCCTGTTCACAACTGGAGGTACCACTGTACTCTATTGCATCACTTCGCTCCCCACGCCCCTCTGTTAAGAAAAACCTGGTCCCCAGATGTTGTTGAACTCCACCTTCCACCATCCCTGTCCCTGACCATTGCCTAAGCTGCCTGGGACTGATGAGAACTATAGTTCAGCCACATCTGAGGACTCAAGAACTCTGGTCTATATCTGGAGTAACCAGCATTGTGTCCTCCAGATGTGGTGTCCTCCAGCCAGCTTGTCAGGGGTGATGGGTAGAGGAGTCCAACAACATCTGGAGAGTACCCCCCTAGCTATACCTGGTCTACACTGGCTGGCAGCTTCTTTCTCAGCCTGACTTGGAGATGCTGGGGATTGAACATGGGACCTTCTGCACTCAAGGCCGATGTTCTGCCACTGAGATAGAAAGCCTATTTCCTAGCTATTCCTAGAACAATTAAAGTGCCACCTGGTGGTGGTGCAAACACCTTTCACCTGTTACCCCCTGCTTTCCACGCAAACCTTTTAGCTGGTCTTTATTCCCTTTCAAAACGTGTCAGCTAGATGGACCCATGATCTGATTCAGGGCAAGGCAGCTTCCGGTGTGCACATCTTACACTGACTGCTACTTCTTCCACCCTGTTAGCTTCTTAGTAGATTAACTTCTTTGCATTGTTATCGTGTGGATTTATTTTTTGTATTTATTGACATTCTTATTTCTGGTTGTTCTTAATATTGTTCATTTGCTGCTTTGTGAGCCACTTTGAGCACCACTGTGGAAAAGTGGCATACAAATAGACTGATGGTGGTGATGATTCTGTAGCTGCATCAATGGGCCAATTGAATGTAGACCATCTTCAGAAGAACAGGGAGGCTTATAGCTGGCATCCTCAGTCTCTAACCTATATTGGGGTTTTTAAAAAAATGAAAAAAGGAAGAATTATCTTTCCTTCCCCTCCTTTGAATTTCAGTTTTGAGAGCCGGTGTGGTGTGATGGTTAGAGTGTTGGACTATGACCTGGGAGACTAAGGTTCAAATCCCCACTCAGTCAATGAAGCTCACTTGATGACCTTGGGCTAGACACCATCCTTCAGCCTCACCCACCTCATTGGGTTGTTGTAAGGATGAACCATGGGAGCCCCTTTGGAGAAAAGGTGGTACAGTGGTACCTCCAATTACAAACTTAATTCGTTCCGGAGGTCAGTTCTTAAGCCAAAACCGTTCTTAACATGAGGCGTGCTTTTGCTAATGGGGCCTCCCGCTGCTGCCACGCCACCAGCGCGTGACTTCCACTCACATTCTGGGCCAAAGTTCGCAACAAGGGGCATCTACTTCCGGGTTAGCGGAGCTCGTTACCCAAAGCATTCATAAGGAGGACGGTACGTAACCCGAGGTTCCACTGTATATAAATGTAATAAACCCAGGCACATGTACTTGAAGAGCTCAGTTGGTTAGAGCATGGTGCCGGTAACACCAAAGTTGCAGATTTGATCCCCATATGGCACACTTGCATATTCCTGCATTTGCAGGGGGTTGGACTAGATGATCCTCAGAATCCCTTCCAGCTCTGCAATTCTATGATTCTACAAAATAATCTAAGCCTACTATTGCTGCTACTGTAAGAAGCCTAATGCTCTCAGTGCTATTTTGTTGTATAGTTGGACCCCTGCGTCTGTTAAGGTTCCAACTTTGATGCAGACAGTTGGTTAGAGCGCGGTGCTCATTATGCCAAGGTTTGATCCCTGTATGGGACAGCTGCATATTCTTGCATTGCAGAGGGTTGGACTAGATGATCCTCAGGGTCCCTTCCAACGCTACAATTCTATGATTGTATTACTCCTTTTCTTGCCTTGGGGAAGTCATTTAATTTCTTGGCTTCAGTTCTTCCCTTGTGAAAAAGAAAAAAAAAAAGGAAGAGGCTGTGACTGTCCTCGCAGGGCTGTTGTGAGGACAAAGACAATGCACATCACAAAGCATTTTCTCAACAATCTGGTTTGCAATCACACTCACAGTTAACTACCAGTAAGCCTGGCCCAGTGCAGTGGGACTTATTTCCGAGTAAACATGCCTGGAGTGGGGCTGCCAGGGTGCTAGGAGCTGCTGGATGAACAGGCCTCTACAGGTAGACTCTGTTTCCCCCCACTATGGGCGAGCCAAACCAACACACTTGTCATTACCAAAGCCAAATTCAGGCAGCTCAGAATGAAATCTAAGGAGTTAAAGTGGCTAAGGGAATTTGTGACATACTTTCAAATGATGAGCAGGCCCATGAGAAGTCTGGGGGCTGAATGTTCACCTGAGCCTTCCATCCTGCTTCTCTTCTCAAGGGGAGTGAGTTCCCACCTTGTATAGGAGAATCTAGGGCAGGCCCCCCCCCCAAACTCAGCCCTCCAGCTGTTTTTTGACTACAATTCCCATCATCCCTGACCGCTGCTCCTATTAGCTAGGGATGATGGGAGTTGTAGTCCCAAAGCACCTGTAAGGCCAAGTTTGGGATTGCCTGATCTAGGGAAATCCCCCTTCCCACTTATTTAAAAAGAGCCCCAGGATGATCCAAGGAACTGGAGGGGAAAAAACCAAGCCAACCTCTCACCTTCAATTCAAGAGGGAGGAATAACAGCAGCAAGGGGTGGCAGGTCTCTGTCTCTAGGATATTGCAATCTACACAGCGGCGGAGGTAAAAGACGGAAGAGAGAGAGAGAGAGAGAGCAAAGAGGAACGAGGGCGAGGAGGAACACAGAAGCAAATGCAGCCAGAGACAGAGTGCAGATTCATTATAGTAGGGGGCGAGCCGAGGATTAATGGGGGGTGTCGTTAAATTAATTTCTAAATTCTAACCTTCTCACCTCGGGTGGTGCTGGGCTGTTGAAGCGCCGGCCCTTGTGGCGGGCGACTGCAGTTATTAACTTCCTTCAAAGAGATCCCCCACCCTCACCTACTCGGTAAAAGAAATAAAGTGTGCGTCCCCGAGCGCGCGCGCGCGCGCGTGTGTAAGGAAGGGGGCAGCTGATGGAGGGTGGCGGAAGGAGGCTGGGTTGCATCCATTGACTAAGGCTTAGTGTGACAACTGTCGAAAGTTTGACATCAAAGGTAACTCATATGATTCAGTTACCAGAGGACCTGTCGGACCTTAGAGGGAATATCTTAATTACTGAGTGGCAATGCTAGAGTGGGAAAGGGGGTGGGGGTGGGCAGAGCTGGGGGAAAGTGGGGAGCGTGAGTGCGGCTGGCTGGAAGAGTTGTGTGTGTGTGTGTATTGATGGGGGGCTCACAAAAGGGAGGGGTTGTGCTTTCAGCCTTTTTTCTTTTTGACGAGGAATCCACATCAGGCCTCTATGAGCGTCTTAATCATGTTTTAGCGATGGCAGCTTTTCACTCTGCCGCAGCGCCCCCCCCGCCCTCTCCACACCACACCAGTCCTCTGAACTTTATAACTATATGTAAACACGGTGTCAGCTGGCCAGTAATCTCTTCTGGGGTTTCTTATTAGAAAAAAATTTCATTCTCCTTGAGTTCTAGATTAAGCAGAATAGTTTTCTCTATTGCTGAATGGACTGAGGTTTCTTGGAATATAATGTGTCAATTGTTGATGGTTTGTGACCCATAAAATGTGAGGGTGACTATGCTGGCTTTGGTATGTAATTATGCAAAACACTCTCTATAAAGCCTTGCCATCCGATCTAATGACAATCCCTGAGGTCTATTCCCTTAAAAAAAAAAAAAGGAGGGAGTGGGGGGGGGAGTCTTATGTATATATAGGCTTCAAGGAGAAAGGAAAGGGGGAGGGCGCGGGGGCCGAGAGGGAAGAGTAACATTTTGTTTTTATACACATTTTTATGGAAGTAAAAAAAGAGAAAACCCTGCAAATCAGATGCAGAGGGTAAAGAAATCTAGAGAAAATGATTAAACTTATGCCGGGCTATGTTTCATAAGTTAATCGAAGGGAAAATACATGGGGCTGGGAGAAAGAAAAACAGAGAGAGAATATTAGATTAACTGTACAAGAGAAGTGTGAAGGGGGGGGGAGAGAATCACCAGAAAGTTACAAATTTTCTCCCCATCAAGACACTTTTGCAAAAATAAAATAAGTTTAAAAATGGCGCAGTCGCTATTGAAATGGATCCAAAAGAGAAAGATTTGAAGTGGGTGGGCGTACGACAAAAGTTAGAATATCACAGGCATGTTTGTAATGTATTGGCAAACACGTGACCACCACGTCTTTCTTTGATGTAGGTCTGTTTCATTAGGCAACACATCTTATTCATCGTGGCCATTCAGTTCCTACAGTTTTAATTGAGAGTTTAGCTCTGGACTCTCAATAAATGTGACAGCTGTCGAGAGATGATACCCAGTATTTTAAAAACCCATCTATCTGGGGGCGACGGAAATCTGGGGAAAGGGGGGTGGTTGACGTGTAGAAGACCTGTCTGAGTGAAAAATCTTAGCGGATCACGAAGCAGGTAGAGGAATCAGTTTGGTCGCTGAACTCGGAAGAAAGCTTTGGGTGGTGGTCAGGGGGGTAGTAAGAAAAGGAGAGGGCTGAACTTTTTAGAGGGAGGGGATTATGACCAACGGGGATCTGTTGCGTCAGGAAATCGAATGTAAACATTGCAGCCTATAGACACACAGCAGACAGACTCCCCCCCTCCCCCCCCAAGTCAGTCCAAAGCAAACAGCTTTAATGAGAAATGAAAAATAGCAGCCCTCGTCGGTTGCAAGGAGAGAAGCTACTTAGGTTGATTAGAAGTTTTCACGTGCTAGCAACAGAGGACTCTGCAAATAGCATGTGATCTCCGCGGAGGGACATTGCCAGAGATAGGCACGACCAAGTCCAATGTGTTTGTGACACCCACATGTCCCTGGTGCAGTAGAAAAAAAAAACAGAATACGACCCCCCACCCTCGCCGCGCGCCACAAACTTCTTGCAGCACCCTGATAAACAAGCAGGGTAAATGATATTATGAAAGGGAGAGTTGAGAAATAGAAATCCCCCCTTTTGTTTTTTGTTTTGTTTTGTAAAGCACAGGTAATTATGAGATGAAATTAACTCTGGTGTGTTCCTTTGTGACGTCACGAAGCTATCTGATCCATGCCTATTAAGCAACTCTGTGCCTACTAAGGGTTATGATGATATGGAGGGGGCCCATCTGAACAGTATTTTCTCCCACCCCACCTGAAATCCCGACGGAGAGAGATAGAAAGAAAAGGATCTCTGGTTGACAAAGGTCAGCGAACCCCGAACTGCTTGGAGCTCTCACTTTCGGTAAGGGAGGAAATCCCACACTTGAAGGCTGACGAGGCTTTTCCTTGGTGTCTATTTCAAACTCAGACCATCAGACGGATCACCCAGAGGGCTAGGCATTTTTGATGCAAGATGGCCACAGGCTTCAGGGCGGATTCTCTCCCCTACGCCCCCTCTCCCAGACAGACCGTCTGACATCTCTATGATCTCTGGGATGACAGAGTTGGGAGGTGGGAGGATATTGGATCTTGCCTTGTAACTTCCTATCACTCAAAGGAATTTAGGGATCCCCTTTCCCTAACAAAGTGAAACGCGAAGAGACAACCAGGGTGGTTGAGAAAGATGCCTCTTGAGTACTCTGCAAAAGAAACAAAGAGACAGAAATTGAACTGGGAAGAGTTTTTGTGTTCCTTATGGAAGCGCCGCATATAAAGCGTTTGCTTTTTTACTTCCAACGTTATTCCTGGATCAGGTTTCAATCGCTAGTCCATTTCTTGTTATTCTCCTCCTCTCAAATCCTTCCCAAATGTTGATGAGTATTTATTGCTTTTCTACTACTGCTTCTTTAAATAAAAATCCAGAATTGATTGCCATCCATTGTTTTTAATTCATCTAGCTGGTGATTGTTTATTGCCAAAAGACATCCAATGAGTTCATTCCTTGTGAATGGGAACACACACACCATTGCCAAACATTAAAATCCCATTTTCCTTTAAAGACAAGTGTCCTATAATTTTTTTCCAGCTCCCATTCAGCTCTCTTTCCTCTGCAGTCTTCAAGGAGACAAGAGTCTCTCATATATATATATTACTTATACGTACGTTAGAATCATATTCTTACTTCAAATTCTTACTTAGGTTTAAAATAAACATTTACACAGTAATGGAGATAATAGAGATGCTTTGTTTATACGACAGCAGTGACCACCGAGAAGAAGCTACAGTCTTGCTTAAAAGGAGTTTAGCAAAATCAGGTGCAAGATTCCCGTTGATTAGAGCTTAATTATGTTTAATAAATCCGCATTGGGTTTGCTGAATAATACCACGCGTTGCTTAAAGTCGCTGATTGAAAATTATGGAGCTATGAATTAAAAAATAATAATTTGATGCAGGCAACTTTCGGAAATGAACAAGGTGTTTTATGGCAAAAGTAATTTCTATCATTATTATTACTACTACTTTTATTCCCATAATTAACTTAGTGCCCAAATTCAAAACAAGACAGAGTTTGCCTTTAATTAGGGTCTTAGGTGACAAAATGAACAGCCAAGGTTAGAGACAGGCAGCGCCGGTAGCTTTTTAGCAGCGTCGAGTTATCAGCGGTGTGTATCTTACAATACGGGGAAATATTTACCGATTTAACTGGCAGCGGTCGATCAAAAGAAACTTTCTTTTTTACTTTGAGATTCAAGTCTTTAAAAACAAAGCCAGGATCCATTTGGATGACTGGGGTATCTCCCCCCCGCCCAGAGATGCCTGCTTATGGACCCAAAAGGAGGAAACGCGACAATAAATCATTCCCCGGCCTTGCTGGTGGGCAATCATGATCGGAGGCAAAAAATAAAAATAATTGTAATAATCTGGTGGTAAAGAGAGAAACTCTATATCTGTACACACATGTGCATGTGCACGTGTGTTTTGAATCCCATTGGTTTCACAGGCTTAAGGCCCCCCCCTTACGACGTACGAAGTTTACAACTGCTTAATTGTGGCCAGATCGTATCCATCTATCTATAGTGAGCGTCAATACATGCCTGGATGGATGGATGATGGTTAGATAGTCGCGCAGAAGTGTCCTTGGGAACTTCAAGCGAGCCAGCTGAGCGGGTCTTTGAATCCCGCCTATATCTGGATCCCATCTATGAACGCACGATCATATATATAACCGTGGGCTCAAAGAAGGGGCTCAATCCGGCCGAATCTCAGCTTTGGAAATGGCCTTCCGTAACAACGGGGCCGTGGGATTAAGTGATCTGCTACTGAAATTAGTGGGATTCAGAACTTTGGCAATCCTCTCTCTCTCTCTCTCTCTCTCTCTCTCTCTCTCTCTCTCTCTCTGTGTGTGTGTGTGTGTGTGTAAAAATATAAAAAAATGTATTTCATGTTCCCCATTTACCTTTTCCTCTAAGGATCTCAGAGGGGCGAGGTGGTTCTCTCCCTGCACCCCAACTTTATAAATGTCGTAAATTCCTCAAAGTTTTAACTTTCGAAATGACTACTAAAGAATATTTCAAGGCGTCCGGTTTGAAAGGATCCCCCTGCTCCGCTCTTCCCCCTCCCCATTTCCCCCCCACCCACGACAAAGATACCTTGGTTAGAATGACATCTTTTGTAATTAGCACCAAAGAAAAACGTGTTGGGGGGATTTTCACCCCCCCCTTCCGCCATCAAAAGTAACCAGATAATTAGCAAATAACCCACAATTAAAGACGACTCCCACCTTGCCCAAATGAGGATTGACATTTTAACAAGCACGTAGACGGGAGTGGGAGAAATCAATAAAGCACACCGGCGTACTGGGGTGGGGGGGTCGAGGCGAGCTAGTAGCGAGATGTTTTAGCTAAGTATTTCAGACATGATTCAAAGAAAGTTGGGCGTGTCCGTCCTGCGCATATTTATTAAAAGGATATTCCTTGGGCACCCCATCGGAATTCTTCCCAAATAGACGAAGTTAGGGAGCCCTACTGAGATCAATGAGGGAGGGGTGCTGTATGTTCCAGCAGTGTGGGAGATGCGTCTAACTTTCTGGATTAGACCATCCTGGGGAGCGGAGGAAGTAGCAGAATTATTCGAACAGGTGCAAAGGTGCATCTGAAAGCAGCTTAATGTTAACAGCGACGACATCAAAAGCAAGAGAAAGGACGTGCGCTTGCACAGAAAGTGTGCTATATTAAAAATTCAGAATCCCTTGAATTTATACCGGGGTTCGTTGGCCGAGGTTAAAGCGAGGCATTTTGGAGACCCATACATTGATTTCAACGGGAGAGCGTTATAGGGAGGCTTCTCCTGCCGCAATCGACGGGGTCGAAAAAACTCTCCGTCTCCTGCGCAATTCGAAAAACCGATTAAACATTAGACGGAAAGAACTGCAGAGGTTACATATTTTTTCGGAAAGGTGCTTTTATCAGAGAGATTTAACAGGAATCAGTTTTACAGGATGGGGGGAAAGTGGGTGGATTTTATTTTTTCCCAGGAGCCGAAAGATAATCGCTAGCCAGTCTTATTAAAAAAAATTTTTGGAGGGGAGGAACGGACATGATTTTGGCAGGAAAATAGTGAAACGCTATGTTCTGGACAGGTATATGGAAAGATGAAAGACGGGGAAAGAACGAGAACGGTTATCTGTATACCACCCTCAGTGTACAGACTAGTATACTTTGCAGAATTACATAATAAACAAAAAGGACAGGCTCCTGTTCCGAGGAGCATGCAATCTCTATTTCAAGAGACGGGGTGTGTACAAAAGAGAGCGGAGTGCTGGGAGAGTTCGACGCCTAACAGATGCCCCTCAGAGATGGGAGGTGAATGAGAAAAATGATACATAGATGACTGACAGATAGAGACTGAATAATGAAATGTAATTCAGACTAGAGGGGCAAAAGCTCCGTTGCCCGAAATGCATTTGACTTGGTAATAAGTTCCCCTGAAATCCACGACTTCCAAAAAAAAGTTGGAGGTGCGGGTTTATGGGCTGATTAAAATGAAAATCGGAGTTAATGGGAAACCCGAGGAACAAATTTAAACGAAGAGGTCTAGCGACTTTGCAAGAACTTGGGTGCAGTGAATTTTACTCCACATGATAACACACGCAGGCACAGCCCGTATTTCTGCACTCCCCGCTTTTGGTCGCATTTGACACCCCATCCCCAATCTATTCTCTCTCTCTCTCTTTTTACGGGGAAACGAGATTGGAGCACGAACGCTCTTCGAACGATTTGTTTGGCTTGTTTCAAACTTGTGCGATGCTTTCCCGCTAAACCACTGGCGAGATCTTTCAACTTCAGTTTTCAGATGGAACCAGATTCCCCCCCCCCCTTTCTCCTCCTCTCTCGTCAAGATGACACTTTAGTCAACAAAATCTGTTAACTCCAAGATTAATTGAAAAAACAACAACACACGCACGCCCAAATTTAAATGGTTGGCGAATCCCCAAAGAAGCGAATTCCTGTTCTTCTTCCTTTCAGTAGACTGACATGGAAATATGTGAGCAGTCTAAGGATATGGAAGAAATTCTGACGATCTCCGACTTTGTATTCCGGCGGGGTAGTATATTTTGCAGTTGTTGAAGTATTGGTGATACTTGCATGACCTGAGTCGCTTTAAAAGTCCTGGAATAAATGTAAAGGGACTGAACTGTATGGATGGAATCTTTGAGATAAAGAACAACACAGTCAGATCTCCCTCTCTCCCATCTCTCTCTCAAACACATACATTCACACGTGCACTCACGTACGTGTTTGCTATCTGGAAAAGGTTATGGGTTGTTTCTAACACTAGTCCTATCCAGAGTAGATCAAACGAAATTAATGACTTTAATGTAGTAATTTCAATTAACTTCAATGGGTCTACTCTGAGTAGAGCGAGCACTGAATATAGCCCTCTGTGTGCAGGTCATTAAAAAAAATATTATAGACTTTATAAGCACCTGGATAATCCTCAAACTTCTATATACACACAGTTCTAAATTTCGATTTTGACATGAGTGCTGACTTTTCAGCCCACCTTTAACTTTTAGATATTCCTCAATCCTGTTTGTTTGGAAAAAATAAGCTTCCTTAGAAGAGTTAGATAAGTAGCCACAAGGGTACAAGGCATGCAGGCACATAGATGTTGTTCTGAGCATAAACATGCACCTTGGCTTACACACACACACACACACACACACACACACACACCCCTACTGATTTCCTGAATCCTCTTTTACTCAGACTTTTCAAGAAAATAGTTGGGATTATTTTAAAAAAAGAAAAGAAAAGAAACACTGCTTTTATCACGTTCATTATTTACATTATTTACATTCACCTCCCAGGACTTGGCTTTTGGATTTGGAGGAGGTGTGTTTTTTAATACAAATAAAATTTCAAAAAACGCAGGCCAAGATTCATAAATGAACGGGATTCCCCCTCAACTTATTGGAACTAAATATACGGATATACGGGGGCAGGGAGGCAAAGAACAGATTGCCTCCTTAATGAAATGTTTTGCCACCCACCCTCAAGAAATTAAATCATTTTGAATTTACATCTGGATTGCAGTGAATGCCCCTATGACCCTTTGCTGGTTGGCAAGTCTTCGGAAACTGCAGGAAATTCACCTTGGGGTTTTGAATGAATGAGTGAACAAATAAATAAATAAAATAAGCCTACTTCCAGGCACTATCAGTCCTCAGCACGCACTGTTAAAATAATTCCCCAATATGTCCCTGCAGAACGCATGTACGGTTTAAATCACCCCCTGATCTCTTAATAACCGTATAAATGATGCATTGTGTTAAGGGTGTTTCTATGCGATGGAAGCAAATAGGCTGACAGGCAGATATGAACTAGATGTACTTCAATGGTTTCTATATTTCTGATGCTCCTGTTAGGTGCATGATAATAACAGTAGTAAGTAATGGTAATAAATTTTTGAGCATCCAGCACACATTACACAATTTAACTCATACAGTCTTGTAAGTGTGGCCAGTGTTATTATTAGTCATATGTAATAGAGTCAGCGTGGTATAGTGGGCAGAGTGTCTTAGTGGGAGACAAGGGTTCAAATCCCCACTCAGACATGATGACCTCGGGCCATTCACTTCCTCTCCCTGCCTACCGGTAACTTACCTCACAGGGTTGTTGTGGGGATTAAATGAGGATGGGGAGAACACCTTGCCACCTTGAGTTCCTTGGAGAAAAAGGTGGGGTATATATGCAGGCGCAGGTGGTGCTGTGGTCTAAACCACTGAGCCTAGGGCTTGCCAATCGGAAGGTCGGCAGTTCAAATCCCCACGACGGGGTGAGCTCCCATTGCTCTGTCCTAGCTCCTGCCAACCTAGCAGTTCGAAAGCATGAAGTGCAAGTAGATAAATAGGTACCGCTCTGGCGGGAAGGTAAGCGGCATTTCCGTGCACTGCTCTGGTTTCGCCAGAAGCAGCTTAATCATGCTGGTCACATGACCCAGAAAAACTGTCTGCAGACAAATGCCAGTAAAGCCAGATGAGCGCCGCAACCCCAGAGTCGTCCATGACTGGACTTAACTGTCAGGGTCCTTTACCTTTACCTTTATATATGCAATAAAGATGCATAGAAACATATTACATAAGAACGTAAGAAGGGCCTGCTGGATCAGCTCTATGGACCACCTAGTCCAGCATCCTGTTATCACAGTGGCCAAGCAGATGCCTGTGGGAAACCTGCAAGCAGGACCCAAGCACAAGAGCACTCTTCCCTTCTGCTGTTTCCATCAGCTGGTACAGTATTCAGAAACATTACTGCCCCCAACTGTGGAAGCAGAGCATAGCCATCATGGCTGGTAGCCTTCAACAGCCCTCTCCCCCATGAATTTGTCTAGCTTTCTTCTAAAGCTGCCATTATTAAAGTGGCCATCACTGCCTCCTGTGGGAGTGAGTCCCATAGAATAAGATGAAGATGAAGAAGAAGAGGAGGAGGAGGAGGAGTTTGGACTTGATATCCCACCTTTCACTCCCCTTAAGGAGTCTCAAAGCAGCTAACATTCTCCTTTCCTTTCCTCCCCCACAACAAACACTCTGTGAGGTGAGTGAGGCTGAGAGACTTCAGAGAAGTGTGACTGGCCCAAGGTCACCCAGCAGCTGCATGTGGAGGAGCGGGGAAGTGAACCCGGTTCACCAGATTACACAGTTTAACTATGCACTGTATGAAATACTTTCCTTCATCATTGGATGTCCTAGAGTCATTGGGGGAAGGGGAAGAGAGAGAAACTTTTCTCTAGCCACTTTCTCCACGCCACACATAATTTGATAAATTTCTTTCAAGCCACCTCTTATTCACCTTTTCCCTAAACTTCAAAAGTCCTAAATGTTGCAACTTTTCTTCACAGGAGAACTGCTCCATTCCCTTCATCATTTTGATTACCCTTTTCAAAACCGATTCCTACTCTACAATATTCCTATTGAGGTGAGGTGACCAGAACCACACACAGTATTCCAAACGTGGTCACATCTTAGCTTTGTACAGCAGCTTTATGATATAGGAAGTTTTGTTTTCAATTCCTTTCCTGAAGATCCCTAGCATGGAATTCACCCTTTTTACAGCTGCCACAAACTGGGTCAACATCTTCATCGAGCTATCTACTACAACCCCAAGATCTTGTTTGTGGTCTGTCACTTCCATACTCTCCAACATTTCTCTGATGGAAATAGGGACATCAATAAAAAGAATAATAATTTACTGTTTATACCCTACCCATCTGACTGGGTTGCCCCAGCCACTCTGGGTGGTGTCCAACAGACATAAAAACATAAGAAAACATTAAACATTTAAAAAAACTTCCCTATTCAGGGCTGCCTTCTGATGTCTTCTAAAGGTTGAATAGTTACTTATATCCTTGGCTCCAGAGCCAGATAACTGCCATACCCTCCAACATTTCTCCAATAAAAATAGGGACGCCCTAAGGGGAAAAAAGGACATTCCATGATCAAATCAGAAACTGGGACAGCTTCTGTAAATTGGGGACTGTCCCTGGAAAACAGGGGCACTTGGGAAGGTCAGCACTGCTTGTTCAGATTACAAATGACCATCCCCCACCCCTCTCTCACATAGAGTCTCTCTCTCTTACCCACACAAGCAAATAAATGATATTGTTTTGTGTGTGCATTAATTTGCTGGATCAGGCCAATAGCCCATCTAGAACAGCAGTCCAGCATCCTGTTCTCACAGTAGCCCATCAGATGCTTATGGGGAAGCCACAAGAAGATCTTTCCCCTCCTCCCTCTCTTTCACACATACAGTAGACATACACTCACTCAAATTTTATCCGTATATATTCAAAAGGCAATATATCCTGCTTGCCTTTTGAATGTACAGGGGGGCAGGAGGAAGGAGGAGGTAAAGAAACCCCTTTAAGTGTGATTCCCAGGTGGAAGGCACAGCTGCGTCAATTTCATATGATCTTTGTAATTCCTCCCATTTTGGCTTTGTATAATTTCTCGCCAGCATCTCAGTATGTTTCTGTTTAGATATCCTAAGCTCCTTGAAATTCATTAACCTGTGGTCAGCAACAAAAAAAGGGAAGGGGTAATACTGGTTATAAGCTACACTCCCTTTCAGCGTTTGGTCACAGTTAGTCACCGGATTTTCCAGCTGTGAATATGATGTACAATATTTACCCTAATTGAATTGCTGTTGTAACACCTTTCGAGAGGACGGTGGATACATTTGCCACACAAAAGAGGAGAAAGAAAAAAGGTAGGTAGCTGGAGCCAAGGACTTTATAGAGTTCCAGGAGTTCGGCTATTCCAAGAAGATGGCTCCCAGAAGAGGGTGCTGATGAACTCCTCCTTGAAGCTTTAACCTTTGGCAGTGTTGGGGGCTTGGGTGCAAGTCAGCTTGCAGAAGAGTGGGTTTATATGGAGTTAAGACAAATAAAGTGAGGGAATCTCCAGATTCCCAGATTGTTCCTGTACCTTTAACCTCTCAGCAGACCTCCCTGTCTCTTTGTTGTTTAGACTGATATTCTTTGGTTGCATCCTGTTTACAATTTCCTCCCTGCTCCAATTCTCTTTCTTGGACCTCAAGATGAAAGGTCACTTTCGAACCTTCCTCTGAGAGAACGAAGGAGAGAGCATGGCTGCCTTAGTCTTCTCTAGATTAGATGGATTAAAACTGGAAACTCCTCTACCCAATCATAATTAACTACTTTATCCATTCTCTTACCCTGACAGCATCTCGTTGTGTGTGATTGCAGCAATTTGACTTTCTAACTTGAGTCACAAGCCTTATGTCGCACATTTTGCATCCCAAAGGGCTCCAATAGGTAATTGGGACCAGTCTTCCAAAAGGCAAGGGTTGGGTAATTGCCCACCCTGAAATGTTGTTGAACTTCAGCTCCCATGAGTCCTAGCCAGCATGGCCAATGGTTTGGGAAGATGGGAGTTGTGGTCCTTGAAATATCTGGAGGGCCACTTTCCTTGTCTGTGACCTGAGATCAGAGGTGAGGAACCTGAGGCCTAGAGGATGAATCTTGCCCCCAGCCCTTTTTATTTGGCCCATGAGACTCTCCCCAGGGCTCACACCCCTTCCTGGCCACATCCCCTTTCTCAAGGCCACAACTACTGAATTTTGGTTTGCAGAGTGTAGATGGTGAATTTGGCTGGAGAGTAGACTTTGCCCATGGGTGTGGCCAGGATTTTTGTTGGGAGGGGAGGCCTTTGGTTAGGGGAGACAGAACCTCAGTGGTAGAAGCACACTAGATGCAAAGTAACTGGAAATGTGTACACAGCCTAAGGTTCATTTGCTAGTCTGAGTGGCTTTTGAACCTGGAATGGGAAGAGGCACCATCTAGCAAAGGAATTCTGAGCAGACCTTCAGTGGAAGAATGTCTGGATGAGTTGACAGGTTTGAGAAGCCTTCCTTTGAGAGTTAGAATTATAGAATCATAGAACTGCAGAGCTGGAAGGGACCAGGAGGGCCATCTAGTCCAACCCCCTGCAATGCAGGAATCTTTCATCCAATGGTGGGCTCAAACCCATGACCCTGGGATTAAGAGTCTCATGCTCTACTGACTGAGCTATCCAGCTTGTTGTTGCTGTTGCTTTTTTAAAACAACAACAATCCAACATTTTGCCCCTCCCTGTGATAGTCCACCGATTATCCCCCTTCATACCCAATGTCCCTGGAATGGTAACACAGCATGGCACAACAACAGCATTCCAGGTGCATTTGGGAGAGAGATATAGTTGGTGCATTTGGGAATCACCCAACAGAAACTCTGTTGAGGGCAATGAGGGGCGAAACATTATTAAAATACTAAAACAGCTGTGTGTGTTCTTTCTTTTAAACAAAATAGTGGGTGAGGCTTAAAAGGGGGGGGAACTGAAAATTTGCTGCCAATGACAGGCCTCTCCTTAAAACATTTAATAAATTTTCTCAGTTTCTCAACCCACTGATGATACGATCCCCACCAATCCCCACCACCTGTGAACAGGGTGGTGAATTTGGGGCTGGCGTTTTGTTACAACTCCAACTTGTCCATTAAAAACACACGACATTTCTTCGTTTCTTCCTTTATTTCATTCAGTGAGCTTCATAGCTGTGTGGCAATTTGAACCCTGGTCTCCCAGTTCCAAGACCAATATTCTAACCTCTTCTACACCATACTGGCATGTCCTAGCCTGTTCATTTCATCTCTGCTCTCTTTCACCGTTTTCCTCACAACCCGAACATAGACTGTAAGCTACCTGGGGCAGAGATCAGTCTTTTCTTTTTGTTTATATTTCTCTGTATAGCATTCTGCTTAGCGACAGCACTTTATTTTTAAAAAAGGAAATGTGGCAACATACATATTCAGTGTATGAAAATGAAAGACAAAATACTCATTTCTTGGGAGTGCAAAACAGTTTTGAGGCATCAGTGATAGCCAGAAAAAAATTATGTCAATTGACAGTGAGAGAAAGGTAAGGAGTGACAGTGTAAGTCACTAATGCTTTGTTTATATGCAGGTGAATAAGTGAGCTACCGTACTTGCCAGCCCCACCACCCTGCCACTGAAACAACCGGGAAAACCCATTTTAGAAAATTCCAACCCCAAGTAAAATAAATAACAGGTACAAAGGGATTATGATGACATTTCATGAGAACATTTTAAATGGCACCAGTGCCCATTTCCAGAGCCAAACTCAGCAGCATCCTAGTGAATGGGAAGGTTCATTTCTACCTCTTCTCATCTAACCATCAGTTCGCTGAACTCTTCTGTATTGATGGGGTGCCTCCAGGCCATATGTGGAATAAGGAGCAACAGCACCAAGCTTCCTCTCTGCCCAGCTATATCTCTTTACCCTGGGTCATTATTCAAAACCAACAATTCATGCTTCGCCACATAGGGCCCATGAAGGGGCTGAGGCCAGTACCGGATTTACATATAAGCTAAACAAGCTATAGCTTAGGGCTCCACTCTCTTGGGGGGCCCACAACAAATTTAAAGGAAAAAACCTGGATGTACATTTCCAAATATAAGATAAAAAACAAATAAAATGAAACCTACATACAGCAACAGTGTTTTGTGTTGTGTAGGCTCCTATGATGTAGCTTAATAATTATTTCCCTATTACAGTGGACACTCGGGTTGCGAATGTGATCTGTGCGGGATGCATGTTCGCAACGGCGCGTCTGCGCACACACGGGTTGCGATTCGGTGCTTCTGCGCATGCGCAAAGCACGATTTAGCGCTTCTGCACATGCACGGCCACCAAAACTCGGAAGTAACCCGTTCTGGTACTTCCGGGTTTTGGTAGTCCGTAACCTGGAAAAATACAACCTGAAGCATCTGTAACCTGAGGTATGACTGTAATATACTTCTTAATTGTATTTCACTATTAATATACTTCTTAATTGTATTTCAGTTCAACAATTACTTTGATAAAATACATATTTTCTCATGTGCAAATGGCTTTAGATATCTATTAGGTCCATATATATGCTGACAAAGGACAGCTGGACATATAAAGGGCCCCATTACCTTCAGTAGTTTAGGGCCTCATCAACCCTAAATCCGGCCCTGGCTGAGGCTCACAGAGCTTTTTTGTAAAATTTTCTAGAGAGAACTCTATGAGATCACTTCCTTTGTCTGCCTTAGCTGAAACACTACACACTTCCTGCCTGCCTGGGCAGCCTCCCTTTTCTTCACCATGCTTCTAAGCTGACCACATGTCAGCATGTCTGAGCTCTGCAGCTCAAACACCATCTTACTTACATTTTGTACTTTAGTAGCTTATATAATTGTAATGTTTTATTTTATATTTCTGTAAACTGCCCAGAGGGTTTTTAAAAATTGTTTTTAATCATCAAGCAGTATACAATTTTTGGTCAAACAAACAAACAAACAAACAAACAAACAAACAAACATTGAACATCCGTTCTGATTTGTTTGTGGGTAGGTTATATGATAATGAACATTCATCTGGATTTGTTTGTGGGGCATTTGCATACCTTCCCACTAATCAGTTCTCCTTCCCACACTTTTCAGTGCATTTCCTCATCCCTTGCCAAACTGGAGAAACGCAATTTAAAAATTAAAATTAAAAAGTAGGTTTTTTTGTGCTAGGGAGACAGAGCACTTTAACTGCGCAATTCTAACTTTCTCACATGTGCTTGTTACATTATTACATTGCTAAATTTTACCTTTGCACAGTAGCCTGCTTTCTATACACACACTCATGGGCCCTATCTGCACTATACATATAAATGGTAAAAGGTAAAGGACCCCTGACAGTTAAGTCCAGTCGCAGACGCCTCTGCGGTTGCGGCACTCATCTCGCCTTACGGGTGGAGGGAGCCGGTGTTTGTCTGCAGACAGTTTTTCTGGGTCATGTGGCCAGAATGACTAAGCCGCTTCTGGCACAATGGAACACCGAAACCAGAGCAGTGCACGGAAACACCGTTTACCTTCCCGCCGGAGTGGTACCTATTTATCTACTTGCACTTTTTGGCATGCTTTTGAACTGCTAGGTTGGCAGGACCAAGCAACGGGAGCTCACCCGGTGCGGAGATTCGAACCACCAACCTTCTGATCAGCAAGCCCAAGAGGCTCAGTGGTTTAGACCACAGCACCACTCGCGTCCCCTACATAGAAAGCAGCATCAAATCATTTTATGCAGTCATGGTTTTCCCCAAAGAATCCTGGGAGCTGGAGATAGTTAAGGGTGCTGAGACTTGTTAGGATATCCCTAGTCCCCCTTCACCAGGCATAGGCAAACTCTGGCCCTCCAGATGTTTGGGACTACAATTCCCATCATCCCTAGCTAACAGGACCAGTGGTCAGGGATGATGGGAATTGTAGTCCCGAACATCTGGAGGGCCAGCGTTTGCCTATGCCTGCCCTACAGAGTGGTTTTACGGTCAAACTCTCAGCACCCTTAACATACAACAGTTGCCAGGATTCTTTGAGGAGGGAACAATGACCATTTAAAGTGGCATGGTACTGCTTTAAATGTATGGGGAAAATGGGGCAATTATGTTACCAGCCCTAATAATTCAATCAAATAAACACGGTGCACTTTGAGTTTTATTTGGTTTTTATAAATATGGCTGATTCATCATATGGTAAGAAAGGAGCTGTCATTTCTCAGCAAATGCAAGAATTCATTTACAGAAGCATGTATTTGTCTAAGAACATCTTTGCAATATTACCAAGAGATTCAGAACGGGGAAAGTAGGCCAGGAGGTTGAAAGAAGTTTTTGATTGACGTATGGGATCTCTCTCCCTCTCAGGTTAGTAATACTCTTCTAGTCAATTAATTTTTTTTATATAAAGTAAATCAAACAGTTCTTATTATGGAAGGAACAGATGGGGAGAGAGTGCCCTGTGACTTTGGTGAGGCTAAACAAAGATTTGCTTGATAGGCAACTGGGAGGAACTCCACAGAATCAGAAGGATCTCTAATTGTGTTGACCTGAGTCATTCTGATGACATCTAAGAAGCCAGCCTTCCCCAACCTGGCTCCCTTCAGATGTTTTGGACTATATTTCCCATCAGCCCCATCCAGCACAGCCGTGGCAGCTGGGACTGTCAGGGTAGCTTCTCAGCCAGTAGTGTAGCAGCAAATTCAGAAATGCAGGGGCTCTTGGTGATAGTCACACCCAGCGGCAGAACATATGCTCGTGCTGCCCAGGGTGGGTGCACTCCTGAGTGTGGTAGGGTGTGGAGGGTGCCCTCCCAGGTGCTGGATAGCTGCTCAGGTGCATGGAGCAGAGTGCGCGCCCTACAGCTGGGACCAGAGTAAGCCGCCGATGGCGGACATTTGGCGTGCCGCCTCCCTGCGACTGCCAATGTCACCCCCTCAGCAAAGACACCTGGGGTGGTCCATCCCCACAGCAACCCCCTTCCTCCGCCCCTGGTCACACCCATGCCCCCTCGCAGCCACACCCCTTCTAAGATTATACAACCACCTTACAATTATACAACCACCTTACAATAATACAACAATTATACAACAGCAATCAGTGCAGATCTCAGTCTAGCTAGCTCTACTATTTTCTATGCACATACAAGGGCACATGATTTTGAGTGCTCCAGTATCTTCTCTTGGTGTGCCTTAAGTTGTGCTTTCTGGGACGTTCCATTGCATGTAACAGAACTGTCAGACTCTTCTCTTGAAACGGAAGTGCCTTGTATTTTCAGTGTCCCTGAATGATTTGTTTTGGAGCTTGCTGTACAACAACTCCTTGGTGTTCTCCTCCTCCTTTTCCAGAGTGAGCCTAGGAGTCAATCCTCAATGCCTGACTCAACTCCTTTCAATCTGATTGGCTCCAATCAATACAAAGGGTGAAAATACTCACTTTAAATGGCTAAAAAGCTCAGCTTTCATGCTGATTGAGCAGCTCTGGGATAATGGAGACTCCACGTTCCTCCTGTGAAAATAGTAATGGGTCTCCAAAACTCCTCCTCACTCTGTGACTCTAGACCATCACACCACCATAGAATCATGGGAATTGTTGTTTTGCTCATCACCCTAAACAAACTACAATTTGCAGAATTCCTTGGGGGAAGCCATGCACTTTAAATGTGTGTGTTGAATGTACTTTAAACATATGACATGGATTTGTCCCCAAACATCTGGAGGGCACTAGGTTGGGGAAGGCTGCTCTGAGCAGTGGCCTTTCAACAGAACCCTCTACCTTCCTACTCAGAAGTAAGTCCTATTGAGTTCTATGGGGCTTACTCCCAAGTTAGAGGGTATAGCATTGTAGTCTCAAGCCTCTGAGGCCACCTTTTGGGACAAAACACTCTTAAAGCATAATACAACCATGTAAACCACAAAACTGAGACAACATGACCTTATTTAAAATGTTTAAAATGGCAGAAATCAAAGATAAGAAATGTTTAAAAAAGAGAAGAGTCAGTATAAGTATCACAAACCAGTGGCATAGCATGGGTGGCTGGTGCCTGGAGCAGGTACACATGTGCTGAGGGTGGCTATGGGTGTGCCGTGTGTGTTTGTACTGGGGTGTGTGTGGAGGAAAGGAGGAATGGAGCCTGCCTCACCAGTCCAGCCCTCACCAATCCTACCCCAGAGCCAAGCGGGGCTGCACTGTGCTGCCTGTCCGCCCACGCTGGGGGGAGCCTGGCTGGCCAACACCCACAGAGAGAATCACTGGGTCATGCCATGCTAGGGGTGCTTGGATGGGGGCACAAACCAGGCACCCCCACCAAATTGTGCGCCCGGGGTCACAGCCTTGCTGCTCCCCCCCACCACACCCCTGTCACAAACCACAGCAGTAAAGAAGTGAATTGCAGGGATATCTCTTAAAATTGCTACTTGGAACAGATACATCATGGGACCATCTGCATGCAAAGCAGATTGAACTATGGTACTGGATGCCCCCCCCCACCTGCCCCCAAATACGAGAAGTGTGAAGTGAATATGGAGGTTTCTTCACAGAAGAAAAATCTGATAATGAAAGTGAAATGAATTTTAGTTAGATGTGACAGTTTTGGGTAGGAGTTCACATATTCCAAATCAAGGCACTAGGAATTTATCAAACATTTACCTGAACTGAACATATACTAGTCTATAAAAACTCTTCATTTGATAACTGTATGCATATACCCAGAACACTGTACAGTGGTACCTCGGGTTAAGAACTTAATTCGTTCCGGAGGTCTGTTCTTAACCTGAAACTGTTCTTAACCTGAAGCACCACTTTAGCTAATGGGGCCTCCCGCTGCTGCCGCGCCGCCGGAGCACGATTTCTGTTCTTATCCTGAAGCAAAGTTCTTAACCCGAGGTACTATTTCTGGGTTAGTGGAGTCTGTAACCTGAAGCGTCTGTAACCTGAAGCGTATGTAACCCAAGGTACCACTGTAGTCGGAAGCAGTGTCTGGGCGGAAATTGGCAATGTCCGGGAAAATCCGGATGTGTGGAAAGCCACGTCAGCAGTGTCATTTTTGCCGATTCCCCCCAAAATAGTTCAAAAACAGCTCACCAACTTTGGGCAAGACTAAAGAAAGCTCAACAATATTTGCATTGTGATTTTCACTTTTTGAATTATGGCAACCCTAGGTCTTCTAATACGTGCACCTGCAGAAGCTGGGATTGTGCCCTGTTCTCCATTAAAGTGAAGGTTTTCATGTTGGGAGTGGCATCTTTAATCCTGGGGATGGCTGAAGAGTCACCCTGGGACACAAAATTCCCCACCTCCCAAATGTCCCACTAGTTCTGCTCAGAGTTTATTACCTGCCACAACACCTGGTATTCAAATCATCTTTAGTACTTCCTGTTTAACTCTTGCTTTTTTACATGTTCAAAGGACTCCTTGAATATGCACCCTTGATCTTGCCTGGGTTTTTTTTTGGTGTTTTTTTTTTTACATAAGCCGTTCCAATTCAGCTCAGTTTAATAACACTTCACATGTATATCGGCATATTTCCTCTTCAAAGAGGCTCTGTATAAATACTGATTAATGTTCACAACACACCGTTTGCAGGAAGTGGAAGAACCTGTAGGCTGAGTGATAAGGGCACTTAACCAAACCATCAATGAAAAAAGAGGTACAGGGCTGGAGTGTCCTTGAGCTCTGGTCTTCACACTTTCATGGATCCACCAGTAGTCCACCAACTGCAAATAGCTATCAGTAGTGCAGGTCAACAACTAAGGACAGAGGAAAGGCAAATAAGATGCAATTATAGTTTCCTCTGTACGTAAGGAGAGCCTGCCTGAACAGGCCAATGGTCCATCTAGTTCAGCATTATTTTTTCCTCACAGTGGCCACCCAGATCTCTATGGGGAACACTCAAGCATGAGAATACTCTCCCCTCCTGTGGTTTCCAGTAACTGGTATTCAGAAGCATTACTGCATCTGACTAAATCTCCAATGCTTGTGGGCTTTATTGAGCAGCTAAAGGTAAAGGTAAAGGGACCTCTAACCACTAGGTCCAGTCGTGGCCAACTCTGGGGTTGCAGCGCTCATCTCGCTTTATTGGCCGAGGGAGCTGGCGTACAGCTTCCAGGTCATGTGGCCAGCATGACTAAGCCGCTTCTGGCGAACCAGAGCAGCGCACGGAAACGCCGTTTACCTTCCCACCGGAGCGGTACCTATTTATCTACTTGCACTTTGATGTGCTTTCGAACTGCTAGGTTGGCAGGAGCAGGGACCGAACGATGGGAGCTCACCCTGTTGCGGGGATTGAAACCGCCAACCTTCTGATCGGCAAGTCATAGGCTCTGTGGTTTAATACACAGCGCCACCTACGTTCCCTTATTGAGCAGCTAGCTACATACAAAACCACACCTTCTTCTAACATGCTGTATGTTGAGGAGCAGAGCCATCCAGCTGGCATAGATGTAGTCAGGATTTATGTTGGGGTCTCAGTTATGTCTCAGTTAAGTATATTTTATTGAGTTACGTGCTGGGGGGGCAGTTGCCCCTCCGGCTACACCCAAGACTACAAACATATCGCTTTTATTGTTCATTTATTTTGAGCAGGGGTAGCCAACATGGTGCCCCCACCAATGTTGTTGGACTACAGCTCACATCATCCACTGGCTGTACTAGATGGGTGTTGATGGGTGTTGGAGTCCCGATAAATTTGGAGAGCACCACATTGGCTACTCCAGGTCTGCTCTGCTGAGCAGTTGTTCTCCAAGGGCCCAGGAGGAAACTCTTTCCTAGCTCTGTATCTCACATCTTGCAACTGGAATGGCTGAGGACCGTCTACACACAATGTATGAAATCTACGACGATGTGCAGGGATTTCTCAGAAGACAAATTGATATGAAAGGTGTTTCTTGAAGAGAATTTGAAAGCACTGCTCCACATTAATGGTTCATTTTAATTTCCAAGTAAATGAGTTCAGAACACAGGTGTAAGGTGCTCACCTATATGTCTACCTGGCTGGACCATCCCCTTAGGGGATGGAGAAAACATCCTTTTCATGTCCACCTCTTCCTTTCATTCTGAGAAGCCCAACAAATCATAACCAATTAGAGTCCTTTGTTATCAAGGCTGTCTATCCTTTGAAGAGATGAGCAAATGCCACCAGCAGCTAATTTTATACAAGCCGCCAAAGATCTGTCAAGTGTAAACCATCACATTCCTTTTCAAGCTGGGGTGGCCTTTTTAATTTGCCCAAAAGGCAAAATAAACCTTCTTAACAAACCTTCTGAAAAGGGAAAGGAACCTAGCCTTCCTCGCTAAGAAATCAGGCCCCTTTCCCTACAAGATTTCAGATTGTGAGGAGATCATAACTGGCCAAATAATTGTCAAAACACCAAAATGCAGGCTACTTTCATTGTTTGGCTAAGGGGGGGGGAGAGACATAATATTTAAGGACTGGATTAAACTCATGTTAGTCACAGTCAGACTTGCAATTACTCAGCTATGGAAGTGCAATAGGACTCCTACTACAGATCTCAGGGATAGTAATCTTTGGGAAATAGCCATTGCAGATAAACCTACACATCAAATCCATGTCATCAAGGGATATGTGAAGCAGGACAGTCCCCCCCCCCTTTCCTTTTGCGGAATGGGTTAGTTTTGCTTTTTCACACTAAAAAGCCTGATAACCCAGGAACACCTATGCCACAATTGGGGTGTGTGTGTGTGTGAATGATTAAAACGTTGTAGGTGTAACAGCAGGGTGTGATGTAAGGGTTAGTTATGGTATCAGTAAATCAGCTAAGAAGGATGGTAAAGGTGGTTCTGGGGCTTCTGCAGCAGCCTGAGGATGCCAGGGGATAATGCTGGCCTTGGTTCAAGGCTGTTGCTACATCTTTATCCTAAACCAGGAGTCAGCAAACTTTTTCAGCAGGGGGCCAGTCCACTGTCCCTCAGACCTTGAGGGAGGCCAGACTATACTTTGAAATTTTTTTTAAAAAATGAACGAATTCCTATGCCCCACAAATAACCCAGAGATGCATTTTAAACAAAAGGACACATTCTACTCATAACAAAACACACTGATTCCCGGACTGTCCGTGGGCCAGATTGAGAAGGCGATTGGGCCAGATCCAGCCCCCAGGCCTTAGTTTGCCTACCCATGTCCTAAACACTTCCAAGCAAGCAGAGCCAGTATCAAAACCCAGATTAATATGTGCAAGAGTAAGGGTGCAGAGAGAAGAGATGAAGCTCCTCTCTAGGTAGTAATGCATAGGGTAAAGTATGTGAGCCGTGAAGGAGATATGTATGGAGAGGGATGGCTGTGGACCATACCTCTCTCTCTGATCCACCAGAGAGCTATTCCAAAGCCAGGCTACCAAGTCATTTCCATGACAAAATGTGTTTAAAGTGGGCATCTATGTTTTTGCTTTTTGGAGATTTTGCTGCTTTACTTTTGTGTGTTTGTGTGTGTGTGCCTGTGCATATGGAGAGAGAGAGAGAGAGATAGAGATATGGTTCTGCTAATAAGGTAAATATAAATATACTAAAAAATTAATTGATCTCACTTTATTTCTAGTTCAGCCAGAAATAGTGATGACCTTCCTGCAAGTTGTCCATGACTATCATGAGATGAAAGTTTGAAGAAAAAGGAGGAGGAGGAAAGGCTAAATAAAAGAATAATAACAACAGCAACAACAACAGTACTTGACCCATTAACATTTGTACTTCAGCCTAGCACACAAGCATACTGTAAGTCGGACCAGATCCAGAAAGGGGCAAGAATAAGCACTTGTCAGAGCCTCAGGACCAGCCGCCAAGCAATGGAGAGGGACTCTGGTGCCGGTCTAGGACTGCAGAAATCTATCTTCAGCACTCAGCAATGATGCTCATTAGATGACATCTGGCAGATCACTTTCTCTCAGCCTATTCTACATTATTCCACATGACAATAAAACAGAGGTGAGAACTGCATGTGCCACCTCAAGTTCATTTGAAGAAAGGTGGGATATAAATGCAGCCAAGAAATGGAGCATATGCAAAGACTGTAGTTTGAGAAGATTGATGAGAATTGTTAAGAGCTGTCAAATAAACTGAGGATGGTGCAATACCCTTACACAACTACAGTTTCCAGGAAAAAAGTGGTATGATACTACTTTAAATGTATAGTGCAGATGGAGCCAGTATGCTACCAGCCCAAACCCTTTTGATTCAATCAAATAAACATACCACTTCATATAGTCACACTGTCTCCCAAAGAATCCTGGGAACTGTAGTTTGTTAAGGGTGCTGAGAGCTATTAGGAAACCCCTATTCCCCTCACAGAGTTACAGTTCCCAGAGTTCACTGGAAAGACGGATTGACTATTAAACCACTTTGGGAACTGTAGCTCTGTGTGGATGGAAATAGGGCCCTTCCTAACAGCTTGCAACACTTAAACTGCAGTTCCCAGGATTCTTTTTTGGGTGGAAGCCATGATTGTTTAAAGTGATACACTGTTATTAATACACAGTGCAAATGAGGCCTATATGGGGCTATCCTCAGCTACATTATCAGAAGTGTTTTAACAAGCATTAGTGGACAGCTAATATACCCTATCAGCTTTTGCACTAACCTATTTCCCTCTACTCTTCTGACATAGTATGCTTGCTTTGGGAAGCTGTTTTGTTCTGGCCATCTAGGATACAGTGAACTTTTATTTTTTATTTTTGGAGGGGGGGGGAGCATCCCAAGAGGTCTGGGCCTCTGTCAGCACACCTCCGTCCAACGCGGGCCGTGCATTGTGATGAGCGCCGCAGCCCAGCAGCTGAACAATATAAGTCTGTTGGACATTCCGTCTGGGCTGTCACGTTCAATTTGCACATGACCTCCTGGCCAAAAATCGGGAGAGAAGTGGTAGAATGCGGGACTGAAAGCTTATATTATTGCTTTGACAGCTTCAGTCATCTAGAAGTAATGCAAAATGCAATTTATATTTATACTCTCTGACCTTCTGCTCAGACAGGAAAACTATCTAATGATGGGCCACAGTAGCAAGGAATGAAACAGATCTCAATACGACTGGAATTTGTCTTCTTCCACCCCCCACCCTCCCTTTCCAACAATTCAATAACAGTCAAAAGACAAATGAAACATGAAGAGAACCTTGGTTAGGTAGTGACACAATTATCTTATAGTGAGTAGGTTTGGGCTTTGAGCTTTAGTAAAGGTTGCTTTCTGTGGTTTTTTCTGCCACTCCTAAGACAAGCTTCCTGTTCCCACTAGTCCAAAGGGTTGCCTCCTTCAGAATATAATGCCAGGACAGGGAACTGTTGACTCTGCAGATGCGGTTGGACTCCTGCAGCTAATAATGCCAGCCAGCATGACCAATGGCCAGGGAGGATGGGAATGGTAGTCATGGGATGGTATTCATTCATGAATGCCATACCCATGAATATTATCCAAGGAGGGAAAAGCTGTCAATGGCTTCTAACCATGATGACTGTCTTCTGCTTCCATGGTCAGAGGCAGTAATGCTTTTCAATACCTGTTACCAGCTACAGCAGGAGAAGAGAGTGCTCCTGTGCTTGAGGACTTTGCACAGGCATCTGGTTGGTCACTGTGAGAGCATAATGCTGGACTTGATGGGCCATTGGCCTCATCCAGCAGGCTATTCTGATGTAGCCCAGCAGTATCTAGAGATATGCTGATTGTGAAAAAGAATTGCCTGTTTGAGTCAGCCTCAAGAGACTCTACCCAACATTTGCTTTCTGCCAGCACAAGGGCTCTAGTGATAGTGGATAGGTGCATGGGTGTAGCCAGGATTTATGTTGGGGGGGCATGACTCCCACCTGTCATCATCCTCTTGTCTGGCTCTGTCTAGATTCAGAATGAAAAGTCTCAACAACAGTTGCTTTAAATTACTATCTTTTGACCCCAAGCGCTCAGAAAAAGCTGTCATTTCAATTTCAAATATTCTGATTATTTCTACTGATAGTTAAGCATCTTTATTTATTTACTTGATTTAGGGGACCAGTTGCCCCCTTACCCCCTGGATAGGTATGGTAAGTTTTAATGTTGTGCAACAGAGAGATCCAAAGCAAGCGTTGCACTAGCAGAAACTTGTTGCGTAACACATTGAACAATCAATTATGCCAAAAGTTGCCAGCAACCTGCTTATACATGCTCTTGAACTTGATTCCACTGGTGGAAACAAGTCACCAGTGGAACAAACATGCAGCTAAGTGACTACCTCGGTGCTACACGGGATAGTGGCCAAGGCTCTTCTAATCCATAACTTCCAATGGTAGCCATCTGGATGCCCCTGGAAGCTCACAGACTTGAGGATGATGCAGTAGTGTTGTTACACTGTTTCCCCCTAAGCATCCTGTTTTTAGGGATACACTCACTCTAATAATATGCTGTGAACCGCCCTGAGATCTTTGGGTATAGGGCGGTATACAAATTTAATAAAATAAATAAATAAAATAATAATGTAGGCATCTTGTGGCTCATCATGACCTATATCCATTGACTGACTGGTTGTCCCTGTGACAAAAGGTTGCAGTGTATCCTCACCTCCTAAGAGCTACTCTCCTTTTGTGAGTTTGAGCCAGCCTTCCCCTGTTCCAGGATATTCCATTCCATTCCCCTCTCCCCTGCTTCAGGAATTCCATTTTACTTTTGCAACTGACACTCAGTATTTTATTTCTCTCTGAGATAGGTTTACTATTTCGGAGAGGAATAAAATTAGGGCCAGCTGGAACAGGCCTACTATTCCACTGTATTCATAAGTTCAGGACTGGATGCTGACCTGGGAGACGACTTTCTCTTTGGCCGCCCCTTAGTTGTGGAACTCCTTCCCCACAGAGGTGCATCACTCTGTAGCTTCTATACCCTGGCTTTTGACCCTTGAGATGTAATTTTAGGACTCACCTTATTTCTGTGAGGGTAAGTTTTTTCCAGCTGCTTTTATTATTATGTTTCAATGCTGTAACCATCTTGGAATCTTTGGGTGAAGGGCGGGTAAACAACAATAATTATAAACCCCCACACATATATAGAGAGGGGAATTGTCAGGTATACATTTTTTAAAAAACAAAACACCCACTCACCAGGAAGTTGTGGCAATGATTCTTCAAACACTGTTGCTGGAGACTATGGGAATGATCTATAGCAAACTGCAACTAGTAATGCATACATCAGACTAGACTAGATGTTGCCCCCGAAGTCCCTCTTGCATCAACACCTGGTATCCTCAGGAAGCTGTCAGGGCCCTGGCATGATCCACTCTTGATGCTGACTCTGGGCGCTCTGTGCTGGCATTTTAATAAGTCACAATTATACTGATACAGCATTACTCAGGGGGATAGTTGGAAATTAAGATGGTGACCATCCACATTTACATGTCCCACAATGCCTTAATGTGATGCCAAGGACTGTCCTCTTTAAGTAGGACACCTGACCACTTTAGTTGTGAAAACTGCATAGGAACATAGGAAGTTGCCTTATACCAAGTTGAACCCTTGGCCTATCTAGCTCAGCATTGTCTACACTGACTGCCAGCTGCTCTCCAGGGTTTTAGGATGAAGTCTCTCCCAGGGCTACCAGAAGATGCCAGGGATTGAACCTTCTGCATGCAAAGCACACTCTCTGCCACTGAGATGCATCTCTTCTCCAGGAGTGTTATTTATTGCCTGCCCCACCAGCAGCTAAACTGATGTAAAAAAAAGGGGGGGTCCACCCTATGGCTAGGTTTATCCTTATTCCCCAGAGTGTGATACATCTCACTGTAGCAAGGAAGGCTGCAACCAGATGAGCTGTGTGCTTGTTCAGGCTGCGGTCCTGTTGCTGTCATCTATAGATGGGCATCTTGAAGCCACCACTCCACTCGGGCTCTAAGACTGATACTATAAAAAGGTAAAGGGACCCCTGACCAATAGGTCCAGTTGTGGCCGACTCTGGGGTTGCGGTGCTCATCTCGCTGTATAGGCCAAGGGATCTGGCATACAACTTCCGGGTCATGTGGCCAGCATGACTAAGCCGCTTCTGGCGAACCAGAGCAGCGCACGGAAACACCGTTTACCTTCCCGCCAGAATGGTGCCTATTTATCTACTTGCACTTTGATGTGATTTTGAATTGCTTGGTTGGCAGGAGCAGGGACTGAGCAACTGGAGCTCACCCCGTCGCGGGGATTCGAACCGCCGACCTTCTGATCAGCAAGCCCTAGGCTCTGTGGTTTAACCCACAACGCCACCCGCATCCCAGACTGATACTATACACCTCTTCAAATAGAGGACACTTCTGTAAGTAGGACACTTGGCCACCTCGTCATGAATCTGGCTCTTGACATCTTAACTGGTGGTGTTTTGGTTGGAATCCCACTGTGAGGTCAATCCCTGGAATGAAGCCAAAGGTGAAAGGGGACTTATTCAGGGGGCCTGGCTCACCGTAGCAATGGATCCTTGTTGATCTGCTGCAAAGCACTTGAGGCTAGTCCATCAGGGCAAATGGGTTACTGCTCCACCAACTTCAGCCAGCCCTCAGCCAGCTCCTACTTGTCTGTATTCTTACTTATATCTGGTCCTGGGAGTGGCACTGTATGTCATCTCCTCAGTCTGAGTGTTGTCCTTGTAGAACTCAGTAGGGAGGCGGATGGAGGGGAAACTGGAATTGGTTGGTTCTGGCAGTCATTGACTCTGGCGCCCCCTGCAGTTGGCCTCCCTGCCTTCTGCTCTGCCAGTCCCAAATGGCACCAATCATCATGGTGCAAACCAGCCAGAGATATAGCCAGAGATCCAAACCTACCTTGTGCTCACCTCTGATCTAGACTCTGAAACAAGAGTGTCCCATCATGTGGCTTGTTTTCCAGAAACTGAAGGAACCGCTTATACGGACAGCCACAAAGCTTCTTAATGTGAGGCAAATGGATAGCTCAGTTGGGATAGAGCATGAGACTCTTAATCTCAGGGTTGTGGGTTCGAGCCCCACATTGGGCAAAAGATGCCTGCATTGCAGGGGTTGGACTAGATGACCCTTGTGGTCCCTTCCAACTCTACAGTTTTATGAAACATGTGTAATGAGGCAGCTTTTGTGTAGAGCAGGGTTTCTCAAACTTGAGTCTCCAGCTGTTTTGGACTACAGTTTCCATCACCCCTGATCACTGGTCCTACTAGCTAGGGACGGTGGGAGTTGTAGTCCAAAAACAGATGGAGACCCAAGTTTGGGAAACCCTGGTGAAGCAAAAGCCAGGAGATAAAATTCCTTGTGGGAGATATGATGATGGTGATCATATATCATATGTTGCAGTAGTAGCAGTAGTAGTAGTAGTAGTAGTAGTAATAATAATAATAATAATAATAATAATAATGGCAGCAACAACCCTGGGTAGAAGCACACACCGTGGCAAGCTTTGAATAATTATTTCTTCCACGGTTATTAATCCGCCCCTCTGCCCCCCAGCTGCCCTTATAATCCCCAAGCATGTGCTAGTGACATCACCCGGCCATCAGCTCCAAGTTCCTGTCCCCTGTAACTGTCATTAAGTGCTGCGAGCAAATGAAAAATGACTGGGAGACTCAGCGGCTCCCACCACTGACCTTGTGTATTATTAGAATGACCTCCCTTTGCTTTGACCATAGGAGGGAGAGAGAGCGAGAGCGAGAGCAAAGTCTTCCCTGATATCATTGCAGTGGCTGGGACTGAATCGAAGCTGTTTGCAAGGGGATGGTGATGGCAGAGAGGGGGGGCGGGGGCAGAGAGCAAAAGAGTAAGGAATGCCAAGTAAATGTTATGCAAAGCTGGGGGGGGGGGCTCAATAAATACTTAATCAGAAGCGGAGTCTTTGGGGAGTTGCCCTTTTAGCAGATAGAAAATAACACAGGAGTGGGGCATAGAGAGGCCCAACATTTTGCCCTCTGACTCATGTTCGTAACAGAATCTTCCCCTGCTTTCTAAGGCAAAGATCAACAATCTTCTTAAGCCTGTGGGCACATCTGGATATCTGGATGAATGCTTTGGGTGCCCCCCTGCCCTGCTCAAGTCACATCTCTCCCCTGTGGATCCGTCCCCTCACCCCCGACACACAGAAAGGAGGATGCGTGCTCACTCCTCCCCACATTTCCACAGGATATTGGTAAAAGCCAGATCCAGTGGAATTAATCTGTCTCTTGGAAAGTACATAGAGCTGAAAGAGGAAGTGGGAAAGAGTGGCCCTCTTCTAACTTCCTCCTTCTGTTCTCCATAGCAAGAGAATAGTGAGGGTGCTGGTGTGTCTGAGTCTTTGTGGGCACCAGGACAAGAACTGAAAGGCGTGATTATGTCATCGGGGGCCACACTGGCACCCCCAGTTCTAAGGAGTAGAACACCAGGGTTGGATGGGATAAGGTGCTGGCTTGTGGCAGGATTCGCAGCATCGTCAACAGCATGATTTTCTTTCCTTAAAAATTCTGCTTAGCTTCCAGGAATTCTTTAGCAAAAGGACCTGCTCCTTAATTCTGTTGCTGTGCTGTGCTTTTATGCATGATGGACTGTATGCATGATATGCCAGTCTGCATAATATGGTTACCGGAGGGCTGCCACTCTGAACTAGGCTAGGTTGCAAGGGTCTTCATTTGTGTGCAGTGGCCCAGGTTCAGATTGAGAGATTTTCTCTATGCTATCACAAATGTCTACACATAGCTATTCTCCAGATCCTTCTCTGCATTTTCTAGTGCTGGCTGACTACTCCATGGAAAAAAATGGAATACTTTCATTTAAACAGCAGAAGACATTTGGTGTCAAAATCTGATAGCTGCTGCACATTTGGCAGGACTTGGCAGCTACTAGCTAGCATGCAGTGACATTCAATTTCTGAGAACTTATGTCAACATTCCCCAACCTGGTGCTTTTGGGGTTGTTTCAGACTAGAACTCCTATCTCCCGCAGCCCGTGTGCTATTGACATAGTATCATTATAGCATTTTTCTTGGGGTGGTGGTGGTGGTTTCCAGTCTGGATGATGTCCAGGGATCGCTTCCAGGCTTGTGATTCTGTACCACAAAGGTTTAGAATCTAGTGGAAGATGACACTGTACCAGTCAGATCAGTTTCTTTATAAGATAATGGCCTTGGCTGGTTTGTTAAGCACCAACATTCACATGTCCAAAGAGGTTTCCCTGTTGGAGACAAATAGGGGGCTCTTTTCCTACTTCAAATGCCTGGACGCCAGCTTATCCTAGGATGGAATGGAGAACAATAGGCCAAGAAGTGCTGTATATGAGAGACGAGGAGAGGGGGGGGGGTTTGGTTGATGTTGGAAGCTGAAGACACAGAGGCTTTTCTTGCTCTCTGCTGAATTTATAACTACAATTCAGGGATGTCCCTGGGCCAGGGGTGCCAATTTGAATACAATATTGGGAGGGGGGCAGGTAAGCCCCGCCCCACATAATCAATCACAAGATGCAGTGCACACACACCATTTGTATGGCAATGCCCATCAACTGGGGGGCCAACCCCCTCAAATATTTTATTGGGTGGGGCAAAGCCCCTTCAGCCCCTAGGAGTTGGGTCCTATGATGGGAACTTAATGGGGAAGTAAGATCTGTGGAGTGTTAATGCTGCAAGCCCCTCCATCCTATGCTCAGGTTGCATATATGTGTGAATAAAACTAGATAACCTAAAGACACCACAGTCTCCATTGACCTTCATTCCAAGGAAATAAAGCTCTTGATCGTCGCAGGCATCCCTGAAGCCTCTCACTGCTCAGAGACTGGGGTGCGCACAGCAGAATTTTAAGCTGCCTTAATGTATATGTATGTTTTAAGTCTTATACATGATTCAGTGTGCACAGTGCTTGGAGATTTTCAAATATAAAGCAGTTTTATAAATGTCCTAAATAAATAAATCCAACATACAAATGTTGGTGTGGTGCAGAGGATGGCGTCCACAGCATGGCTCGATAAACAACTCATGCAAATGCTTTTCCATGGTTGGAGTATTGGATGTGCTGGAACTTTGCCATGCAGACACAAATTTCTATTGCAATTTCACTTTAAGCAAAATGGGCAATTCTTTGCCAGTCCTTTTGCCTGTTATTTACACACACACACACACACACACACACACACACACACACACACACTGAAACAGTTAACAATGACAACAACACTGAAGACTGATTTAAGTGAGAGAGACACAGAGAATCTCAAAGCCTTGTCTTCCCATCAACTCCCTTGGTTGGAAAATAGATCTGATACTCTCTGGACTAACTCCTGGCCAGAAAAGGGGTCATTTTATTACAAGTTATGACAAGCTGCAGAGAGATGGGGAGAGAACTCAATAAGGAGCATCAGCAAGTGGAATAATAAAAAAAGGAATGCTCTTGATGGTTTTGAAGGCAGACTGAAGATGACTTCAAATGATAGGTGTTAGCAGAAACCTTGATATAATCAACGGGGGGGGGGGGGGGATTTCAAACATGGCATCTTCAGGAAAGTGTTCCAGGAATGAGAGATGGAGTGCTGCTCACCAGTTGGATAGAGTGGATGCTTCTTCTCCTCCCCGCCACCAGCAAGTGGCTGAGCATGCTTCAGTATTAATGTGCCATCTCCTCTTCATAAAGGAGTGAGTTGCATGATTACAGAAGAGCCCTACAACTATGGGTGCCTCTCTCTTCTTGAAAGTGCCTTAGGAAATGACGGGGATGTTTGGGATTTTCTTAGCATCTCAGCTTTCAAATCATAACCACAACAGAGGATCTCCCTCCTTCCCTCAGTACCCCCCCCCCCTCTCTCTCTCTCGCGCACACACACACACACACAGAATTCATGAAGCAACAAGTACCATATGTAGGCACTAAGCTGGTCCTTTTGTCCCCAGGGATCCATAAGGTTATTTTCAACTATGCATAGCAAATATTTTCATAAGGCAAACCTACACAATTTGTGACCCACCAGGCTAAAGACACTGAGTTACATGCATTGTAGCCAGAGCTTTTTTAAAAAAGAAAAAACGTGCTACTACTCACTATGAAGTGAGCGCTGTTGGTTAAACCACAGAGCCTAGGACTTGCCGATCAGAAGGTTGGCGGTTCGAATCCCCATGACGGGGTGAACTCCCGTTCCTCGGTCCCTGTTCCTGCCAACCTAGCAGTTCGAAAGCACATCCAAGTGCAAGTAGATAAATAGGTACCGCTCCGGTAGGAAGGTAAACGGCGTTTCCGTGCACTGCTCTGGTTCGCCAGAAGTGGCTTAGTCATGCTGGCCACAAGACCCGGAAGCTGTACGCTGGCCCTCTCGGCCAATAAAGCGAGATGAGCACCGCAACCCCAGAGTCGGTCACGACTGGACCTAATGGTCAGGGGTCTCTTTACCTTTTTACTCACTATGAAGTTATTACAGTAAAGTGTCACACGTTAAACAGTTTTTGGGGGGAGTGCCAGTACTGAGCACCCTTGAGTACCCCCAGAAAAAAACAAACCACTGGTTGTAGCACTAAATTGAAGTCACTTAGTGCTATACTTTTTCTGCTGGCAAAATGTTTTACATCCATGGAATGTTGTTGCACAAGACGTTTCCGCTGGTTCAACTATGGCACTGGATTCCTCTGTTGTGCAAAATTAAAATTCATCCATCTCCTAACTCATGGTCAGTCTGTCCTCATGCTAGTGGACAGAGAATTTTGGATACAGCCCCAGATGGGGGGCTGTCTCGTTTAGCTACCTGAGGCGAAACTGCAAGGTGCCGCCCTCTGCACACACTGTGCACCATGCTTACCAGGGTCGTGTGGCTGAGGCTTCCAGTGAGATCCCGCGAGAGCCCTGTGTGATCGTGTGGAGCCCTCTCGTGACCTTCTCAAAACCCTGGTAAGCAAGGTGCTCTGCCTCACTTACCAGGGTCTCAGGAAGGGCATGTGAGGTATCCAGGCGCCTCTTCAGCATCTTACTTGAACTTGGATGGTGCTGCAGCCGCTTCTTGTGTCTCCAGTAGTAGGGACAGTGGTGCATGCCTCCAGTCAGTAGAGGGCAGGCTTGAGATTATCAGACAGTCAGGGAATGTACACTTTGTGGTTTTGCCACTAAATGCCTAAGCTCCACCCCATTTCCTCCTTTTTTCTCCTCTCTTTCTCTTTTCTTGTGTAAGGATACCATGAATGTGGCTCCAGTGATGTAGTGTAGAATCTGAAGCTGTCCTCCTCCGCCCCTTTACCAGTGGAGCTCTGGTGTGTTATATTTTTCCCTTTAAAACTCTGGGAGGGGAATAGGGGTCCCCTAACAACTCTCAGCACTCTTAACAAACTGCAGCTCCCATAATTCTTTGGTAGATGCCAGGACTTTGATATCACATAGTGCATGGGTAGGCAAACTAAGGCCTGGGGGCCGGATCTGGCCCAATCGCCTTCTCAATCCGGCCCGCGGACGGTCCGGAATCAGCTTTTTTTTACATGAGTAGAATGTGTTCTTTTATTTAAAATGCATCTCTGGGTTATTTGTGGGGCATAGGAATTCATTCATTTCCCCCCCCTTCAAAATATAGTCTGGCCCCCCACAAGGTCTGAGGGACAGTGGACCGGCCCCCTGCTGAAAAAGTTTGCTGACCCCTGACATAGTGCATTAAATGTATGGTAGGATTGTGACCCAAAATACACCTTGTACATAGAAAGCTAGAATGTTTGTGGGGAGGGTGTGTGTGTGCTCTAGTATTCTCATTAATGTATTAGTTTTCTGTGTTCAGGGTTTGTTAGTCCAGACTGAGTTCACGCCACACTTTCTCCATGCTGGGATAGCCCAGTTGGTAGACCGTGGGACTCTTAATCTCAGTTATGGGTTTGAGCCCCATGCTGCTGCAAAAGATTCCTGCATTGCAGAGAGTTGGACTAGAAAGATGACCCGTGTGGTCCCTTCCAATTCTATGCTTCTTTGATTCTGTGATTCCCCATTCCCTGCCTCTGTGAGTGATACAGTTCAGGAAGTGGGTCTTATTATTCTAAAGCAGAAGTTTTATAAACACCTGGGAGTAAGTCCCAGTGGACTCAGTGGGGTTATTTCTGAGTGGACTTGCCCAAGGTTCTGCTGTGAGCCTTCCACTGCTTTTGAAAGACACGGGTCAGGGCAGTGATGGGGCATGTTTGATTCTGAGATCGAGCCCCACAGGAAAGTGTGGGAGGAATGTTGAGGGAACACACATGTTGTGTCCCTAGGAAGACTGTAGGAAGACAATGGCTTTGGCTAGCGATACCAGCTCCAAACAATCGAGCCTTTATCTCAGCAAAGATAGAATGGCATCATGCACATTCTTTAATGGAGACTAAAGGCATTCTTTCTAGCAGCTTGAGATGCTTTCTTCGAGTCATGAACTTTTCTGTATTTCATCTTAAATGAGTGGATTCAAGTGCTTAGCCTGATGTTGACGAGGCATTATTATTAGGTTGTATTCAGCTTACTCAGAGTAGACCAGTTGAAATAAATAGGCTGATATTAGGCTGCAGTCCTAAGCCTACTTAAGTGGGAAGGAAGCACCCGTGAATTCAATAGGACTTACTTCTGATTAGACAGGGCTAGGCTTGCGCCATTTATTTCAGTGGGCGTGCTCTGACTATGACCTAGTTGGAGTCAACTCTCAATTAATAAGAATTTATTTATTTATTTAACGTATGACAGTAGCAATCCAAATAACGGATCTTTTAAATCACATTTTACCAGTGAGTAAGAACTTGAGCTCTATTATTTGTGATTTTTTAAAAGTTCATCTTCTGTTGTTATTTGAATGAATACATCCCCCTCGCCAAATAAAATCAATCCTTCTGGGATAGATACACTTACATTTGTGTGTGTGTGTGTTCTCTCCCCATCCCCCTTTCCTTAAATTAATTTGTTCTAGCCAAATGTCAAGGCAAACCCGCAGCAACAGTACCAATAAAACAATACGGATCATATATTTGCGTTTTTAAAAATCGGCCCCGAAGGACAAAACGCGTAGACAATAAAAGATGGTGACTGTGCGCTTCCTTCAGGTAAAGGATGAGTTGCGCAAACTTGGACTAAATGGGAAAATGGCAATGCATCAAAGAAATGTGATGTGCGCACACCGATCTCAAGTTAGCCAAGAGGAGAGGAGCGAGCCCAGGGAGGTTCTGTTACCTGTTAACTAAAAGTTGCCCTCTGCTATAAGTTCTGTTTCACCTGCTCGCCCCTCAGAAGCTTTTATGCAAGCCAGGCACCTGATAAACAAACAACCCAAGAAAGGTAGTTCGCCCTGAACATATTTCCGAGTGGGGGATTTCAATTTTAAGTAATAAATGAGGAGTAATTAACTGGTCACGTTTACCTGAGTCCTTTTCAGAAAGGGTTATCTGCTGTGATGCGATCCGAGCCAATACAACGCCTTTTCTGTTTATTCAGGTTTTGTGCCGTATGTGTGTTTAAGTAACCATAGCAATACTAACTCACAGGTTGCGATCCTGTGCTCACTTACTTGGGAGTAAGTGCCTTTGAAGACAGCGGGACGTGCTTCTAAGTAGATGTATTTAGATGTGGGCTCTGAAGCATTAGCGGTTGAAATATGTTGTTGGGGGTACGCTTTATGTTAAGATATACTATGTTGCCAAAAGGTGGGGGGCGGGAGAAGGAGAGGGCAAATTCCGAGATCCCGGAATAATATTGCATCATGTTCAGAGGATAACATTAAAATTGGTTGCCGCCCAGCTGGATCGGGCCAGTGGTCCATCTAGTCCAGCATCTTCCTCTCTCAGTGGCCACCAGATGCATCTGGGAAGCCCGCAAACAGGACGTGAGCGCGGCAGCAACTCTCTCCACTAACGAACCGCAGCAACTGGGATACAGCGGCAGTTCTGAGCTACATGAATCGATTCCCTATAAGGCGGCTGATGGTCTGATTTAGCTTAAAGCGGCTGGTTGTGTTCTAAATCAGCCTTCTGCATGCGAGTTGCTGTAGTCCAGAAGAAGAGGAAACTTGTAGGATCAGGCCAGTGGCCCATCTAGTCCAGCCAGCATTCCTGTTGTCACAATGGCCAACCAGATGGTTGCTGTAAGATACCCTCAAACTGAACCTGAGCCCAACAGATGTTGGAGGGTGAGCATAGCTGTCGAGGCTAGCAGCCATTGATGCCACATATAAAGAGGCACAGTTCAATAGGTAAGCAAGTCACACTGAACTCCGTGGGTCTTACTTCTGAGTGTAGGCAATGATCAGGACTGCACTGTTAGAACCCCCCCCCCCAGTCTGTAGGCACTGGTCATAGCATTTGCCCCCTGGCCCAACAAATCCTGAGCCCCCTTCTCACTACACACACGTCAATGCCACCTCAACAAAATAAGACACCTCTTCCCAGAATAAAGCCACATTGCAAAGTTATTGAGAGACATCTCCCGGTTCCAAAGACGACCCTGGGACAGGGGCGGGGGGGGGGGAGGGGAGGCATGAATTCAACGGGCCAGAAGTGTCTGGGCAACCAAAAAGGGGTTTTTTGGGGGTGGGTGGGAGGGAAATCTATGGGGGAAAGCCGATAAGCCTGTCTGACTGTATACAATCGTCCCCCTTTTCTACAAAGTTGCGGAAGCGACAATCGGGCAGATGGTAATCTCAAAAGCAGATAGGGGGGCTCCGGAGAAGGGGGGCGGCGGAGAGAGAGGCAGCGTCGCTCTTTGTCGAGGTCCCCTTGGCTGGCTAATCAGCCCCAGCGTCTGCGGCGGGTCCCTGAACCCTCCCGTCTGCTTTCGACGGCTTGACGGCCTGGAAAAAACGCGGCACCTGAATTATTGAAGAAGAAGGCAGTTGACTTCTCACCCTCTCCTTCGCTTTCTCTCTCGGAATCCATCACCTGAGCGTTTTCTGTGAAAGGCTAGAAAAAGCGGGGGAATACACGAGGAGGGGTGGAGGACCGAGCGAGGCAAAGACTGGGACCGGATAGAGACCCTCTGGAAACCCCAGGAGGGCACTGCCGCCCCCTCACCTGCCTGAACAGACGGCGCACGGGGCACGCGGAACAACGCCTCTCCTCGCGGAGACCAGAGGAAGAAAGTCCCAAAAGACTCTGGATCCGTGAGAAAGTCCCATGCTAGACTCAACCCACTCAAAAAGAAGGGGCAGGTTACAGAGGGTGTCCGTGTGGAACGCAGGTGGTTTTGCTGAGAAGACTTTATATTCATTTAAAATAATCCCTCAACTGATCTAAAATCTTAATTCCCAAGCATGTTATTTCCTTTCCCCTCCAAGGGGTTTTGTATCCCTCCCTTTCCCCAGATCAGGGCGCAGGGCGGCTTATAACACAAGATGCAATGCAGGCATTAATCTAAAATAGAAAACAAAACTATAAATCCATACATCCATTATAGACTGAAAAATACAGCAACTGCCATAGTTAAACTATGGAACTTGCTCCTACAAGAGGCTTTGACGGCCACCTGCCTGGAGCAGACAAATTCATAGAGGAGAAGTCTATCAGTGGCTAATGGCTATGTACTTCCTCTGCACTATGCCTCTGAATACCAGTTGCTGGGAATCGCAGGTGGGAAGAGTGTTGTTGGGTTTAGCTTTTGCTTGTGGGCTTCCCATGGGCATCTGACTGGCCACTGTGAGAACTGGATGCTGAACTTAACAGCCAGGCTTTTGTTAGATTCTCCTACAACACCAAAACTCAACTCCAGCCAGCATGCGCATCATCAATTCCAAGGGCCTGGACAAACCACGGTCTGGAATAGTGACATGGCAGAGCAACTGGGACGCCATATGTATTGCTGGCATTCCATATGGTCACGTGCTGAATCTGAAAGATTTATATTACAAAAAGGCTTTGCATGATGGACCTCCTGTGAGAAAGGGGTACTTTGGAGTTCAGATAGGATTGCTTCTATATTTTAAAATTAGGTGTGGAATGTTAGTTACAACCCCCCCCCAACACCAACATACATGCCAGAAGGACGTCTCAATCCTAAGCATGTTCATTAGAGAGCAAGCTCGGTGGGGTGGGAGCTTGCTTCCAAGCAAACATGCATAGGATTGGGACCCAAAGGGACCCAAAGTCGCCTTCTTCTCCTCAGCTCCTTCACTTGAATGTCCCTGGATGTCATCCTTGCCCATGAACCCAGGCCTTCCGAATGGAATATAGAGAGTGGAGTAGGAGTTGGAGTGAGGTGCGTGCGGCCGCCTGCCACCTTAAAGGAAAGGGGTCCCCATCCAACCAAGCGGCAGCGCTTTGAGGCCCCGCTGGTTTCCATAGGAGAGAACTGGGCACTTACTCAGCTCTCCCTCTGGAAATGAAGGTGGCTCCCAACCCCTTAACTTGCCCAGGATGGGACCCAAACTCCTCGCTTTGAAAATCTGTTCGAACTTTCATTTCCAGGGCTGTCTAAATGGGACTCCGAAGGCGCCCCACGCCCCCTCAAATTCAATTATTTTATTTTATTCTCAGCCGGGGAGGAAATAATTCATCTACTGGCAGTGCTATGTGGGGATCCTCGGAAGTCAGGGTCACTATGTTCAGAAGGGTTTAACCCCCAGATAGTTGTGTGTAGGATCGTAGCCTGAATCTATACTGAGTTACTACCTGTCATTTCAACAACAACATTTTTTTTAATTGCAGGAGAAGGGAGCTTCTATACTGATGAACCGGGGTCCATAGTGAAGATTTTATGAAAATCCACCAACTACCATCAGACCTATCATCCTTTCTGAAGACCCAAAGGAAACAATATGTGCGGGGCGTGTGTGGCTCCTCATCGTTGCCAAATAAGCAGCACGTAGTTCACCTTAGCGCGCGCGCGCACTTGCTAGTAGGATAATCAAACCGCAAAGGGACATGTTAAAATTTGGGGAAATATTAAAACCCACCGGCAAGGGACCTGATAAAATCCGCCAGCCAACCCTTTCGCATTTCCCCGATCTAATATATATGATTTCGGTTCCAAAATAAAGGAACGTCTCCAAATCTCCCCCTCCCTCCCCCCTCTCACACACATATCAAGCGCCGAAAAGGGGGAGGTATATATATTGAAATTAAGGTAGCGCCGATGTGTGTGTTTTAATAATGAATCTAATTAGCATCGGGGGAAACCCATTAGGCGCAATCGCGTGAAAATCAAAATCTGCCTTACGACTTGGACAGCTTGACGCCGGAGTCCTTGCACTGCCCCCTCCCACTAGCCTCCCCCCTCCTCCTAATCATGGGGCTGGACCACTCAGCCTCGCCTCCGCTGACAGGCGAGGCAGGAGGGCAGCGATAGATACCATTGTCCAGCCCTGACCCTCCATTAACACTCTCTATCAGCTTCTGTGGGCTGTCCCCGGTTCCCATCCCGTCTCCAGATTCGAAAGGCACCCGTGTGTTGATGATGATGGTGACGATGATGATGATGATGAGCTGGACCCCCTCGCCCTCTCCCTTTCCTCTTTGCCTCGACTAAATGGATGGAGTGGATGATGACCTAAAAACCTTGCCCCCTCCCCAGCTCAATTTGCCTTATTACCCTCCCTCTAGAGAGCTATTGTTCCGCAGGTGTTTCCAATTTGCACCCCCCCCACTCTCTTAGCCAATGGCTTCTCTGTAGTTCTACATTCCGATTCTTCTGCTCCTCATTCAGTCCTTTAAGTCCTATTAATCGCGAAAGAAGAAGAAAATGTGCTTTGCGTCCATTGAGGATAAATACATCAATAAATGCTGAACAAAGTGCGTGTGTGATTTTTTTTTTTAAATGAAAACTGTAAAGTAAAAAAATGGAAGAAAAAGAAGAAGAGTTGGAATCCCTGCTCCTCAATGAATCCTCTGATTGTCTCTCTAATTGGGGATGAGGAGGGGGAGGTGGATGGGGAGGTGTAAGAGAAACAGCTGACCTGTTGGGGTGACAGACACAGGTTGGGGAGGGTGACATTTGATTGTAAGCCTCCCTTTGAAAAGAAGAAAAGGAGAGGACCAGTCCAATAGAAGCTGGGACCGAGGGAGCCGGAGGGTTGCTAAGAGACAGGGATGCTGACGAAGTTCTATCAGAAGCTCTACCCTGACCTTATGCAAATGGGGGGCTGCCAGCTCTTTGTAGGGAGGTGAAATTTCCACCCACCATGTCACCCATACCTGGCACTCAGCCTTTTATTCAAATGTCCTCTAAAACACACTCACAGAGAAAGAGGTGACAGCGCATGACACACTGGAGGAGAGAAGGAAAGAGGGAAACAAATCAGAGTTGGGAGGAGGAGAAAACTAGATTTCAATGTCAGCGCTTTCTCTTTTTCTCCCCTCGCTCCTTGGCTTCGAAAACTAGGCATTCCCTCTCCGCGCGCCCCCACCCCACCCGCCCATCGCCTTTCCCGGAAAGGTCCTTCGATTGCCTTCATTCACATCAAGAGGCTATCATAATAAACTCGCATTCTTGGTTCTAGAACGCTTAATACGCCGTTACAGGCTGGGTTGGCTTAGCAACAGCCAGGCACAATGCAGAGGAGCGGAATGTCGTTATTTAAGGACGTAAGAGGAGGGCCCTGCTAGATCAGGCCTATCCTATCTAGCCTAGCATCCTGTTCTTACAGGGGCTGGCCAAATGGCTGTGGAAAGCCGGCGAGGTGGAGGCTAGCGCAACAGCACTTTGGCCACCTGCGATTCCAAGCGAGGGGTTTTCAGAGGCATATATTTCTTTGGGGACATTTACTTCCCACCTTCTCCCTCCCCTCCCAACTCCCCAGCAGCTCAGGGTGGTTCCCCCCCTCCCCGTCCCGCTTTATCCTCTCAGCAACCCTGAGAGGTAGGATAAACTAAGAGTGACTGCGAGCCTCCTAACCCTAATCCCGGTCGCTTTATACAATCCGATAAAGAAGATTCCCAACCTAGGGGGCGCAGTCCGAGGACTAGGGAAGTTATCTGTTCCCTCTCAGCCCGTTTAGGGACTCCCATATCCATAAGATCACCATTCGAGTGGAAATAAAGGTGGCTTTTGCCTCTGCTGCCCTGACAATACCTGCCTATGTGTTTTGATCCATTAATATTTGTGAAAATGGGAGGATCGAAGAGTGTACAGCGCGCATTCATAGAGAGAGAGTGAGAGAGCTTTCCTGATTAACTAACAGGAAGAAGCGCATGATCTTGGCTTAATTTTAACCGGTAGAAAAACTTGTTCTTCCAAGTCAGACTGCTAGTGGGAGTTCACTTGACCGAAGGCTCCCCATACACCAATCCCTGAGCATAGAAAGCTAGCATGTCAACAGGGAAAGCCCTGAACACAGAAAATCAGCACTTCAGGAAAAAGGTTAGACTAATACCCTTCCAAGTAACTAGTTTTCTATATGCACAATTAGATAGCATCCAGTCATGTGACCTCCAGTTGCAGTCTTTTGTGGTGTAGCCAGACATGGCACAGGTTACTGAGAACCTTGGACAGGGCCTGCTATATATCTATATGCTTTTTGGAAGGTTGGGTGGATATTTCCCATTACAACAATCCGGCAAGACACATTGGCATTAAGAGACGCTTACTTGCCCAGAGTAACGCATTGACCCCACATCAGCGTTCTAGCAGATTACCCCTCGATGTTCCGAGCTTTGTCCCCCAAAACCTATACGCACATTTGCTAATATGCAAAGCCCTCTTCAACCTAGGATAAATTCTAAAATGTGGACCATCTTCAGCTTCAGTTTGAGAACACCTGTCTCTCACACAAACATCAATGGACGCCATTGGTGCTAAGCTGAACTGAGATATCCATCTGGGCAGGGCAGGGAAGCGTTTTTAGATCCGGATTGTATCCGACTACGTCACACTCGAAAGGAGACCCACTGAAATTAATGGACTTGTTTTTAACGAAGCCGAGGCGAAGGGAGAAGTGGAAACAGCCTCTTAACCAGGGTCCGAGGGGCGAGGCAACCATCTGACTAGGGTTTCTTCGTATCTAAGCTAAACACACCCCGGGATAAATCAATACCAGCGTCCAGCGTGGACAGAGTAACTGGGTTTCAAATGCAAGTCGAGAAAAAAATAAGGAAGAAGTTCTGGGCTGTTCAGCCACAATCCCAGGCACACTTATCTGGCAGTAAGTCCTATTGAAGTCAGTGGGTCTTACTTCCGAGTAAACGTGGCCTCAGGATTGAGTTGTGAGACTGAGACTTGCCAGGCTACCTGTGACTTGCAAACACACACGCATGGTGGTGTTGATGTTTATTATTACTACCCCCCCCCCCAATTCTCTCTCGAAGGACCCCAGGGCGGCCTACCACAAAATATAATAGTGAAATCAAATTTAAAACATTTTCAAAATAGAGCATCAGTAACGCCTCTTTGGGTCAGACCAACTCCTGTAATAACCTTTCAGTTTGAAGAGCGAGTCACCGGAGAGGCGCAAAGCATGAAAACAATGCCCTTCTCCCTTGGTTTCTCCTAAGCATGATGTGATTCGGTGATATACTTCTCTTGAATATGGAAGTTTGGTAGAACTATTATGAAAGACATCGACAGATCATGAATTTATCGAGCCCCGCAAAAAAGCAGTCAGCTTGTAGCGTAAGGATGTGGCCATGAATGAGAGAGGGAGCGTGCAAGCCTAACCATGTCTTACTGAAGAAGTACTACTGAAATCAATTGATCCTGCTACCAGGTAAGTGAGAGTAGGATTTACTTGGGAGTAAGCTTCATGAATCATTGTGGGAGTCACTTCCGAGTAAACATTGATTGGAACAATTTCCCAAGTCTTGACAATCCATTTAAGTGAAGAGTTTTTACTCAACAAATTAACGAGGAACTATTAATATCCGAAGTAGCTAACTGATTTGCTTTACTTTTTTTTTAAAGGAAGGAGTATGAGAGCTCGTTCCGTAAGTAGAAACTGTGGTAATATTTACTTATTTAGAATTATTATATACCGCTTTATATTGGGGGGAGGATCCAAAGTGGTGTACAAAAGAGTAACAACAGCAAGAAGAAAAACATAACAGAAACATAACAAAACAATAACACGAATGCATGAAACACAGAGCCAGATATATTATAATAAAGCACATTTTCAAATTTGCTGTGGAAATCTGCATTGTAATTGGAAATAATAAGTTGTTAGGAAGTCACGGGGGTGGTTGTAAAGGTACCTAGATCTTTATCCTAACTCGCTTTCAAAATTCTCATTGATTTCAGGGAAATTTAATTCCACTAAGAAAATGACCCCCCCCCCCAATTTAGAAGGAAGAAACTCCGAATCTATTTAGCTATGCGAGGTGAGTAGGGTTGCCCTCTTCACAGACAAAGCGAAGTGGGTTTCACTGCCACGCGATCACATTGAGGGCCAGTAAGCTTCTGAATTCATTGACCCCTCGATAAGCTTATAAAGTTGCCATGGTCCCCGACCCAAACTGTTAGGAATGTAAATGAAATAAGAAATATCAATATATAATCAACATTTATTAGTCATCCATCACCATTACTAGGAATCATAAAACGCTTCAAAAGACGGTGTAAATAACTATACCATATAGAAGTTGAACACTGGCAAGCAAGGTTCACTCTGGTACACTCTGTACATGCCCATGCTCTAGGCTCATATTTTCTAATTATATATATTTTTTGCACGATACCTCATAAACTTCTGTCCCACCTCTAGGCCCTTTCTTAACTCCCTTTCGACCTCCTGGTCTTTATCCACCCACTGCACTGCATCCATGTACTCGGGAGAAACAATATAGACCACTTTGGGAAACCCTGAATAAACAAAGGATTTGGTCTATATTAAGTCCAGGATCGCTAGAATAAAGCGTTCATGTTCAGAGGCAGTGTACCCTTGAACACCAAGTAAGCAAACAGCGAGGGAGGCCTTCCCACGCTCTGCTTATGAGCTTCCAGGGACATCTAGGCTGTCCGCAGTTGGAAACAGGATGTCGGGCTAGGTCGATTTTTTTTTTAATGTAATCCAGCAGGGCTTCGTGTATGCTCACAGAAGAACGAAAGACCTCTGGAGACATCTTCAAGCGCTCCCACCGGGGTTAGCAGAGCAGATGTAAGAGCAGGACTGGGGGGTGGGGGGCGGAGGCCGGGAAGCTTGTTTGGCTAGACGCGGGGCCTGACCTGTGAACTCAAAGCTGCGATCTCTCCTCCCAGGCTGAGCCGGGTGGTAATAAAAGCGCCAGGGAGACAAGGAAGAGGCCTCCTTCGCCCCGGGGCCATCCTCACACTGCAGGCTGGCTGCATTTTTGCAGGCGCTCGCTCCCTGCAACTTGCAGGCAAAGCGAGAACTTCATTTCATATTCCATCAATATTTACAAGGCTCGATTGAATTTCCCCCTGACAAAGTTCACACCAAGCAGGCGCGCGGCTAAGATGAAATATTAATAGCCAAGGAGGCGCCTTATGAAATGGCTGGTTATGTTGTTGCGTTTAAAAATAAAATAAAATAAAATATAGCAACAACACATTTCTTCTGCATCCTACTCTCCTACGCTCCCTTCATTCTTCTCTTGCCCTGGAGACATTCGCGGCTTAGATTTGTGAATTCTGAAAAAGAGAATACGATGGTTTGTAACCCGAGCGAGAGCATAGAAACTGGGTTCGCACGTGCCTGTCATCCAGCTCTCGATTTCTCTACACGCGGCTGCGTAAGCGGCAGCTGAAGGTGTGAACAGGCTCTGTTGTAAAGTCCAGCGCCCACCGGGGCAGTTAGGTTGCGCGTAGAGCAGGGACTGGCGAAAGACGTGGGCCCCTTCAGACGTTTCATGCAGGACTCCAACTCCCATCAGCCCCAGCCAGCGTCTATGGCCATCGCTCAGGGGCGCCGGAGTCCAACAAGACCGGCAGAACTACCGTTCCCCTTTTATTCCGGGCTTCTTTCCCTTACACCTTGCCAGCCACCCTCTTCTTTCAGGAAGTAATGTTAGTCCTTCGGTGACATAAGAATGTGGTTCTCCAGCCGTGAAGCGTTTGGGGACCCTCCCATTTGTTCTGTTGGATGGGGCCCCGGACTTCTACCCTAAAGTCTTACTCTGGCTGCACCACTATCAAGGGCCACAGGAAAGCTGATATCTCTGGAAAGGACTCTCCCTCCCTCGTGGTCAATCATCACTTGATGTTGCAGCTATCGCGTGGATTACATGCGGAGGGGTCAATCGCGTATCGGCACACGTGGGAACGCAAAAACCACGGGACAGGGGTGCCAACTCGATTTTTTTTTTTGCATAATCTATCACAGGACGCACACTATTTGAATGGGAATGCTTATCAACTTTGTGGGGCCTGCCCCCCTCAAATATTTTGGCCCCTAAGAGTTGGCTCTTATGCCACGGAATCATGAATTCCTCCATGCACTCCGCGGTGAAGCGATGAAGTTTCACCCTCCCAGGGGAAACAATCATATATCAATTAAGGTGGAATCCTGCCCTTAGGAGTCCTTATCTGTGCCCCGCGCAAACCCAGCCCCGCGCAAAAGGCATTAAATCCAAGAAAACATCTCCTAGAATAAAGAATAACGTGGCCTGATCCGCTGCATTTTGCCATGCGGCGGGGAGGGGGGAGAGTAGGGCGTTTGCCCGATGCCTCCTGCTCACAAAATCTGAGCGTTATCCAGGCCAAAACAAACAAGCAAACAACAATTCAAGTGTTTTAAAACCCGACTGATTTCAATGGGATTGTTTGGGTCGTGGCCGAGTCTCTCTCTTTGAAGTGAGCAGGTCTCTAACGCTTCTGCTAAACCTGCTGGCAGACCATACTTCCAGTAGCCTCTCTCGGAAGTAAACCGTGTTGCTTCCAGTGAGATAAACTCCTAAGTATGTGTGCCCATAGAAAGGTCGCTGCGAGACTAAGGCGAGACCGTCCTATGGACACACTTACTTTAGAGGATATGTCGCAGGAATCAATACTACTTACTACAGGAGGAGGTTGGGGCCGCCTGCAAGTTTAGCAGAAGCCAACAACCCAGAGGAGTAGAGGAGCTTTACGCGCAAGTAAGAGCGCAACACATTTCAGCTGAAATCCTCTTGAAGTGGGAAGAGCTTTCTGAGTAACCTGTGGGCAGGGCTGCGCCGCAATGAGCTTCGCCACCCTCTTTCACAAACTCATTCTCCGTCCCTCGGTCTTGGGACACCGCGATAGATATAGATAGATAGATAGATATAGAAAGAATACAAAAATATATGTAATTTATTTACATGTTCAAGACAAGAACCCCAGTAAATACACTTTGATCTTGCTCTGACAACAGAAAACAGGTTGATCATTGTAGTTTTAGGGCAAAGGATAATAAATGTATTTTAAACTAGTAGACAAACACCGGATCTTCACACGTGGCAATTTCAAGATCTCCGAACTGCCTGCAGCTCTGTTCTGTTTATTGGCACCTTCGCGACGCAAGAAGCGCCTGCGACGTATCTACCTGGAGCTGCCTACCTGATTCGCCTTCTTAGATGGGTTTAAATTCTGAGGGTATATATGCAGGTTTATGAAATATAATAATAATAATAATAATAATAATAATAATAATAATAATAATAATAATAATAATACAGCTCTTCCTCTTCAGCATCACATATCTCTGACGGTCTTGCATATGTTTCAGACATGGCCTACTCTAAAGCAGCCGGAGTGAGGTGACGGTAGATCTGAATCTACTGGAAGATCTCTGACGGATCTCTAACATATCAGCAAATATATCCGGCTTCCAGCAGCAACAAAAACGACTTTTTTCTCCATCTAAATTGGCTGCTGAAAGGAAGAAAACTAGGGAAAGGAAGAACTGGGAAAAGCGCTGTGGGAAAAAGATCCACAGAATGCTCAAAAGGCAGAATGTGCTCGGAGACACCCTGTTCTTTCATTCTAACTGTTTCTAACTTTATATCCAACTTGGCTCGATTGGTAGATCTCGGGGTTTCTGATAAAATGAAGCAGAGTAGATCAGACAAGCTTGAAATGCGCGCGCTTCTGCACTAAAGCCTTTGATAACAGCTGACAAGCGAACCCCTTTCCTCTTTTAAAACAGGTGATATTGGAGTTCACAGTCCTTTCCTTTCTTCTTAATTGTTTTTCTGGACCAACACACCTACTGATCGCGAGCAGAAATTTGGGGTGTTTGGGAGGAAGAGGGAATTGTGCTAGCTTTTTAGGCCACCTAAGCCCAAGGGCGTAGCCAGGGAGGAGCCCCCTAAATTAATAAAGGTCAACAAAAAGACATAGCTAATTGAGGTTCTCCCCCCCCCAAAGATAAGGCCTGCCCCCCTAACAAAAATCCTGGCTACGCCTATGAGCTGAGCCTCTATGTGCTTGTTTGTTTGTTTGTTTGAACTCATATTCCTACCGGGTTCAGTAGGATTTACTCCCGAGTAACTATTGAGGAGGTGGGGGCAGATGGGTGAGAAAGAACGGATCTTTATGATTTCTGATCAGACCAGACGGGAGAGGAAGGGCGATACAAGAAAAGTGATGCAAACTTTCTTCCCCCCGCCCACTGCAGGAAACGACGGGGGTGGGACGAGCGGGCAGGTATCTACTCTTGCGAGTCAAACAAGCAAGCTTTGGGGGGGGGGGCAGCACGATACCCACCCCATATTTGGGGGTAGGGAAACGTAACAGCTCCCCCCCCCCCAGGACTGCAGTTCGCTTCGGCTTGAAGCCCTTTGGCAAATGGGAGAGGTTTTCAGCAAGTGGATCAGGGGGTAATTCAAGGGCGTGGTCGAGGCATGGACAACTGGGGGAGGTTCGTTCTGTTGGGCATCCGAACAGTTAGCTGAACGTTCATTTTGATTACAAGTCAGCGTGAGTTTCTTGCTCTGGCACAGACAGTCGGGCTGCTTAGCCTTGCACTCTCTCTCCCCCTTCTCCGTCAGCTTCCTAACTTTCCTTTTGGATCTTCTCCCACCAGAACTAACCTCCTGTCCATATGCGGCTCCCCCCCCCCGGCTCCGCTTTTGATTTCCACTCGGAACTGACTTAAAATGAGACTAAGCCAAAGAGGGACAAATAACAGGGGAGCAATCATAACTTTGTCTGCTCAGAAACAAGTCCCATTAAAGTCAGTGGTGCTTACCCCCAGGTAAATGGGGGCTAGCATTTCAGCCTCTAGCCCAAAGGCCTATTTAAAAAAACCTTGTTTCTAAATTTGTTATTGCCAACGCAGGGGCTGTCACTTAATTTATCTAAAAAAATGTCAATGTAAGGGTATCGGGACTGCAGTTTCCCCCCAAAAATTAACCCTCAGTGATATCGGAATAACTGGGTTGTGTTGTAATCCTTATCCGGTTGAATGAGAAAAACAAAGTGCCTATTAATGAGACACAGAGGAAGAAATAAATCGAATGTATATTGTTCTAACCATCCGCATTATAAACCGGTTTCAGCCTTGAATACGAAGGACTCTGCCCATTTGGGGTAAATTGAGTTTAGGACTATTATTATTATTATTAAAAAATATATTCTGACTGCGACAACTCTGTCTTCGTAGGCTAAATGGAGCTAGAAAATATTTGTTTTGAATCAGGAGATATGTATCTCCGTTTAGTAAAGGCGTCGAACCTAAAGTTACTCAGGTGTAAAAGCCTTGATTTCAAACGCGGATTGTTTTATTTCGGAGAATATTCTCCCCCACCCCCCAGGTTTTGCAGAACCTCCTTTCTTCGCTTCTCCCATGCAAAATCATAATGAATGGAAGGTCTTCGGGGCAGGTTCAAAGCTATTCTGTGCCCACTGATGGTGCTATATTTTGCTTAAATACATACCTACAAAATGTGGCCATCGCTTTAAACCACAACGTGAGCGGTTCAACAAGTTTTTACGACGTGTACCTTTGAATGCCGAAATTATTTTTGTATATTGTTGGGCTTCTTCCTCTTTTTAAAATCGGAATAGAAGAAGGTAATAAAAGTCAAATGTGCAGAATGCTATTATATACGCACACGTGTTCATGCACACGTGTTCAAGTCTTGCTTGATTTCCGCTGAACCTACTTCTAAACTGTTCGTTCAACTTCTTCTTGCTTGTTTGTTTTTTGAAAGGGGAGAATATTTCTTTTGCTAGCCTAAAAAAAAGTCTGAAGTCCGGAGTCAGTTCGAAGGGGAGCGAAAATGCACCCACAACTGAGCTCAGTGGAGCTTATTTCATAGGATTTCAGTGGTAGGTTGTATTCGGGTCCTTCTTTGGTTACTCTGCTAACACAGCGCAAGCCTAACCATGTTTACTCAGAAGTAAGTCCCACTGAGTTTAAGGCAGCTTGCTGACTAGTAAAAGTGCATTTAGGATCGCAGCCATTGTCACTTTACATGCAAAGGTGTTCCTGGTTTTACAGCGCAATCCTTAACGATGTCTACTTAGAGGTAAACCCTTCAACGGGACTTACTTCCCAACCAGGCAGATGTGGTTTAGCAATATTCCATAACATTTACCTAGCTGAATCCAGGTAGTTTTGCGCCTGAAAGAATTTAGGCAAAATGTCACGCTGCTTTTAAATAAACGGGTTTAAGAATACACACAAGCTGAAGCTCTTCACTGCTTTGATTAACGGATTCTTATTTTTTATATACCAATTCCCGGCTAAAGGAAAGTGAGCCAAAGGAAATACCTGGCTAACCTCGGTTGATAAGCTCTCTATCGGCTCAACCTCAACCTTACTCCTACTTGTCCGTAAAATGGGAACATTAACCCTGGTCTACTTTGCCGGGATTATTCAAAGCGCGGGTGTGAAGCATTCAGATCACTCTGACAGCGCTGTGCAAACGCCAGCTATATTATTAGCCGTTTCCCACCAGTAGTTATCATTAATTATTGCTAGTTAGGTGAACAAAGGGGCCTTAAGAGGGAGCGAGGCAGAAAATGCGATCATCTCTGACCTCATGCAAGAGATGTTTGCGAGCAGGGCTGTCAGCGGCGCGCCTTTCGCCCGCACCCCGCGCAAGCGCGCGCCTCCTCTCAGTTCAGGTGAGCAGCTGCGCCCCAAGGAGCCTGCGAACTCCGCAGCCCACCTGAGGCGACGCTGAATCAGGCGGCCAGGTCTTGGGGTGCGGCAAACGGGAGGACGCGCAAGGGAGGCAGGTCCACACAAGCACAGAATGTAGGGAGTTCTGTGGAGGGGGGGGGTTCCCTTCCTACAGAGCGGAGAGGTGAGGAGGGATCAGGCTTCACATAGCTCCTTGGGGTGCTCAGTGTACTGTATACACACACACACAGAGAGAGAGAGATGTACACACATAATTACACACACACGTAATATATGTGTGTTTCTGAGATCTATCTTAGCTCTATCATATATTCGGTGTATGTGTATGTGTTTTACACACACACGCAGTATGTGTGTTTGTATATTAATATCACAGCATATACTTGACATATGTGTGTATTCGATTGATCTGAATATCGATATGTATTTCAACATAAAACATACGCAGCATATATTATATATTAATATAACACACAGGTAGTGTGTGTGATAGAATATATTCCAATATTTATTTGGTATACAGTGTACACCAAATAGTTCTGAGAAGCCTGATCTCTCTCCCTACTGTATATATTTCCTAAAATCTACTGCCCAGAGCCAAGGGCAATAGATAAATGATATTTAAAGCTAAAGGGTTGGCTGCCTCCGAGCCTGTGGATTTGTTTTCGGTACCAGCCTTGAGCTCAGTTCGCAGTTTGTCCACACACACACAACCTTGCCCCCTCCGGCTTAGCTGTCTTCATTGCAGCAGTTTCATTTTTGGGGTGGGAGCTGTTCTGTTGCCGCTGTTATTCAGTTGGGAGTCAGGACCCTTGCCGATCTACTGTGGATCATGCAGAGATCTGTCAGCTAATATACTTCCTGACCCAACCCGCGCTTATCTGGCTTAAGGCCGATTGAACTCGGTGCGTCTTACTTCCGAGTAGACACGTAGAGGGCTGCGCAATAAGTTTTCTTTTTGGCAAGTGGCCTGAAAATTTAGGGTGCGGTTTGAAGCCCAGTGGGAGATATATACATAAATCTCCCAGTACAACAGCAGCGCGTAATATGGGGTGGATCACGCTTTCTAGACTCATAATTGGTGTTACATTTCTCATTTTCCTTATATACATTCCTCAGAATACTGGGACCATTTTTTAAAATGTCATTTCCCAAACACCCTTTGAACTTTTCAGTATCCTTGTGAAATGAGCTTTCTCTTTCTCACACCCACCTACACTGCAACTAGTGGATTCCTGCTAGCAGACAAACTACTAGAAGATCTCTACGAGCTGCTTTGCAGTAGACCGGCAATGATTTCTTACTGAAATGAAGAAAGGTTCAACAATCCAGGATTGGATTTCGGTGTAGAAGGACTGTAATCTGCGATAGGTTCTGGTTACTCAAAACAAATCCCTGGGCTCGGAATTAATTCTAAGCGTAGAATCATAGAATCGCAGAATTGTAGAGCTGGAAGGAAGGCACCACGAGGGTCATCTAATCTAAGCCAATGCAGGGGGTTAGACTAGATGACCATCGTAATTTGTTTTTGGTTTGTTTTTGTCACAGGTTCTGGCGAATGGATCTTGAGGTTCTAGTAAAAAGACAAACAAAAGCAAAGTAGATCCTGTAGTCTACAATCAGTGCATTGGTGTCTTCGAAAATCTCTATTAAAATGTGATCTCTCTCTCTCTCTCTCTCTCTCTCTCTCTCTCACACACACACACACACACACACACACACGGCCAATAACCTTCTCCTTTCGCAGGTCTGGATTCTCTAGTAACCCCCCAACAGGACCTTTGTTCGTCATTCTCCATTTCTTCCATCCCCATTTATACCTTTGCCTCACACACACACATTTATACCTTTGCCCCCCCCCACACACACATCAACACAATGGGGGTGTCAAATTCTGAAGTATGTTCGATCAGTGCATCTTTACTCGGAAGTAAATCCCTTTGAGTTCAAGGGGACTCCCTCTCGGATAAACGTCCACAGGCTTCGACTATATAAGGCTGCAATTCCTGCACCCCCTTTACCAGAGCGTAAGTTTCATTGAACTCCTGAGTTTTGAGTAGATATGCACAGCAGGGGCGAGCAGATCGGGATCTGCTGGGGGATTTCTACCAGATCGCCAAGGGCTTCTGACTGACTCGCGTTTCTTTAACAACTGCAACAACACAATGACACCCCCACCACACAAACCTAAATTAGGCTGCTAAAGTGAATAAATTTACCCAGGAGTGCACTTTGTGCCAATGAACTGGGAGCTCCGTTTGTGGGACTGAAAACAACCCGCTAGGCTCAGAATGTGCTGGGAGTATCCTGCCCTTTAATTCCAATTGTTATCTTTTGCACCTTGACTCCCCTTGGTAGATCTTGGGGTTTTAGTGGAATGATAGCAAATATATATAAGAGAGAGAGAGATAACGAGCCTGAAGCTTCCCCACCTCTGATGCGTAAAATTGTCAGAGGAGGAAGGTTGCGATCCGGTGCGCAATTGCTTGGGAGCAAGCTGCATTCAACAAAAGGAACAGGTCGCTTCTTTTGAGTAAGGGCTCTTCTGTTTGCAATCCCTTGAGCACATTGGGATTTACTCCCGAGTAAGCAAGTGCCTAGGATTACGACGTGGAGCCGAAAGTCCCCAGCGCAAAGTTCACCTCTCTGCCACTTATCTCAGAAGTGGCCATAGTCAAGACACCCACGGCTTTGCCTCTGTAATGCGGGGACGGGATCAATGTAACTGACCTATCCTCCAGCAGCGTTGCAGGATGGGTCACGAATACGTGCAAAGCGCCTTCAACGCTTCAAAACCCTATTAAATCCTGACTCCTTTCTATGCTTCTTCATCTATCCAAACGTTAGAAGCTATCTATCCCGGGCTTGTGTGACAGATCAATCCCTCCAGACTGCAAGTCACTTCGCAAAGGGGATTTCTCTCCCTCTGCCTGTCAATACCTAACGACAAACGCACACATGCTATAATTAACGATATGTACCTAAGCCTGACGGGCTGCTCTGTCTCTATCCGTCCACCGTGTCTAACTTATAGAGGCTGAGTGTTTTTTTTGTGTGTATCCATATAAACCGTTTTGTGTTATCTACTTCCCCGAGCGGGGGGGGGGGGGCGGGGCGGCGGAATATCACTCTATCGCTTTTCTCTTGTCTAAAGAGGGACATTTAAAAAATAATAGTAATAATAATAATTAATCATAATAGGTTTCGACTCTCATTTTACTTGAGAGAGAGACAGACAGAAAGAAAAGCAATTGTGTGTTTCTCCACCCCCCCTCTTGTTGTAAGTGTTAAATAACTTTCCCAGCGTGTATGAAAGGAAGATTGTATTTTATCAACAGCTGACTGAGGCTGTCATCTGATCTTCTCCGTTTGGTCTTCTGGTATCATATTTATTTAACCTACTGGGAGACCATGAGCCGGGGCAGCTTCTCTCTGCTGGAAAGAGCAGACGCATTACACACTGCCCCAGGTATCCTGATTGATTGTTCCCACCCCAAAGTCTCTGGATCATAATTTAACTCAGCGGCAGGCCTTGGAGGCTGGTGTGTGTGTGTGTGTACAAGGGGAAGGGTGGGGGCTAATCGAGAAATAGGTTGAGGGGCTCAGGCTGGGAGGAATGAGCCATGATCGTTCCCCAGGTCTTCGTATTATAAAGAATGTATGTTGCAGGTATATATTGTCATTTCTATGAATATATCTGTGTGTGAGTATTATATATACAGTATATATATAATAAGTTTATAAATTTATGGATACACAAAAGTTTTTCTCCCTCTCTCGTGGACCTCCAATGAAGCTGCACGTTGGAAGATTCAGGACAAATAAAAGGCAGGATTTGTTCACACAGTGCAATAGTTGAACTAGGGAACTTGTTCTCACAGGAGGCAGTTATATTCACCAACTCTGCTGGCTTTCAAAGAGGATTGGACAAGGTTAGAAATGGCTTCTGTCTAGGCATGGTGGGTTTGTGGTTTGTTTTTTACTCTGTCTTCATAGTTGGAGGCAGCAATGCTTCTGAATACCAACTGTTGGAAACCCCAGGCAGGGACAGTACCCTTTTGCTTTGGGTTTCCCACAAGCATCTGTGTGGCCACTGTGAGAACAGGATGTTGGACTAGATGGGCCATAGGCTGATCTATTGATTTATTGATATTTATTTTATTTGGACCCTTTTGTCCTCCAAGGAAGCCAAGGTGGTGTATCTGTATCTTCCTCTCCTAATTTAATCCCCGCAACAACCCTTTGAGGTAGGTTAGGCTGAGAAAGGCAGTGATTTGTCCAAGGCAGGGGTCAACAAACCTTTTCAGCAGGGGGCCGGTCCACTATCCCTCAGACCTTATGGGAGGCCTGACTATATTTTTTTTTTTTGGGGGGGGGGAAATGAACGAATTCCTGTGCCCCACAAAAAACCCAGAGATGCATTTTAAATAAAAGGACACATTCTACTCATGCAAAAACATGCTGATTCCCGGACCATCCGTGGGCCGGATTTAGAAGGCTGTTGCGCCTGATCCAGCCCTTGGGCCTTAGTTTGCCAACCGATGATCCAAGGTCACCCAGAGAGCTTCAAGATTGAACGGGGATTTGAACCCTGATCTCCCATATCCAACTCCAGCCACTACACTACACCACTGCTCCTTTATATCTGGAGTTCCTTTGAGTTCTCCAAGAATTTAACAGCCTTGAAGTGTTCTCCAGGTATAACCTGTTCCTTAGATCTTTACAAGCTTTTTTTGTGGGGGCGGGGAGAGGGGTGGAGTAGACCAGGAGAAATCTGGCTGAGAAGGCTAGCCAAGATTGGTGCTTTCCCAATGCTCTCCCAAATTAAAGACAGGCCAGCACTTACTCCTCAATTTTTCGTCGTACATAATTTGAGGCCCTCTGGATTAGATCTAGGGCTCCTCTGTCCCAGCTCCCTGTTCCCAACAACGACCATCCAGGTACTTTTAGGAAGGCCCCAGGCAATGCCTGAAAATGAGAGCCCCCACTGTAGTCAGCCCTCTAACAACTGGTCTTTTTGTTTCAATATAGAAGTCTGAGAAGAAGCACTCTGGCAAATTGGTCATTGACAGGAGACTGCAGCAAGTGTTGAGATGGATACAGGGAGCTGTCCAATAGGTAGTGGTAGTATTATCTACTCTCAGCCCTTAGACCCTAAGGCAGGGATTCCCAAACTGTGGTCCTTGGCTTCTTTCAGGTGGTTTGTGGTGTGTTCACATTAAATATTCATATTGATTAACTGTATTTCGATTGCTTCTTTTATTTCTTGCTCAGTATTATATTACAATGTGGATTCCATAGAAAGCAAAGTATAATGCAACAAAATTCAACCTAAGAAATAAAAGAAGCAATAAAAACACAATGAAAAATCACAAGCATCTAGCACGGCATGTTACAATTGCTACAACAGACAGAAAAATCATTAAGTGGTCCAAGACCATCAGTAGGTTTTTGCTACTCAGACACACAGCCAGCCTTTCTAACTGTCATTCCTGAGCATCCTGTGGACTAGCTGCTGCATGTACTCACTTCTCTTTTTTGCTGGAATTGTTCCCCTTTGGGATGCTCCAAGCAAAGATTCATTTACTGTGACTTCTAGTTGTCACGTTGCCTTTTCCCTCCCACTCTTCACTGCCTCTGGCATTGTAAATCTAGAAGTGCAGGTTTCAGGTTTAGGTGTTTTTACAAAGGAAGCAAGGCCATTAAAATAATAGGCCTCTTCATTGGTAGAAGAGTATCATCTTCTTGGGCTTGAAGTATGCCTGGTCCTAGATGATGGTCCAGAAACACGTTTTCCTTAGCTGAAGATAAGATGGAGCACAAGACCTGTGATGAGAAGGTAGCTCAGTGGTAGAGCATTTACTTTCCATCTCCCGAAGGAAGGACTGGGAATGGGGATGTCTTCTGTCTGAAACCCCAAAGAGCAGCAGGTAGGGTCTCAGCCTGCATACTAGATGAAGCTGGTAAACAGCTGCCCTGGACACAGAATTGTCTCCATGGACACCAGCGAGTCCAAAATGACTCACAAGCTGTGCACCTGGTCCTTCAGGGACACAGTTACCCCATTCAGGACCAGGGAGTCCTCCACACCTCCTGACACTCACACAGGACCTTCACTGCCCTCACTGGTTCTGATTTAAAAGAGAGGTAGAGCTGGGTATCATCCACATATTGATGAACACCCAGCCCAAATCCCCTGATGACCTCTTTCAGCGGCTTCATGTAGATGTTAAAAAGCATGGGGGAGAGGATGGAACCCTGAGGCAGCCCACAAGAGAGAGCCCAGGGGGCTGAACACTCATCCACCAATACCACTTTCTGGACATGGCCCAGGAGAAAGGAGCGGAACCACTGTATAACAGTGACCCTAGCTCCCAGCCCCCCCAGACGGCCCAGAAGGATACCATGATCGATGGTATCAAAGGTCGCTGAGAGATCCAGCAGAACTAGGAAGCAGCTCCTAACCTGCCGGAGATCATCGACCATCACGACCAAGGCAGTTTCAGTCCCATGGTGAGGCCTGAATCCCGACTGGAAGGGATCCAAATGGTCTGCATCCTCCAGGCGTGCTTGGAGTTGTTCAGCAACCACCCACTCAATCAATCACCTTGCCCAAGAATAGAAGATTTGAGACTGGGCAATATTGGTGGGGTCTAAAGATTTTTTTAAAGAATTAGTTTAATGACCGCCTCTTTCAGTGGGTCTGGAAAGGCTCCCTCACAGAGGGAAGCATTCACCACCCCACAGAGCCCATCGCCCAGCCCTTCCCGGCTTACTTTTATGAGCCAGGATGGACAAGGATCAAGAAGACAGGTGGCTGGACAAGGATCAAGAAGGCAGGTGGTTGGTTTCACTCGTCCAAGCAGCCTGTCCACATCCTCAGAGTTAACAGATGGGAATTGATCCCATATAACATGACTAGATAGGACTCCAGCACTCTCCCGCCCCGGCCCTGCTCCCATGGTGGAGTCTACCTCTTTCCAAATCTGAGTGACTTTATCTACAAAAACCTTTGCAAAAGCATTGCAGGAGATCTTGGGGTCCTTACCAGGCCCCAATGACAAAGATGGTTCCAATAGATTGTGAACCACCTGAAAGAGTCTCCTGCTGCTGTTTTCTGAAGATGCAATAGAGGAGGTGAAGAAGGGCCTCTTCACCATCACCATCGCCACTTGGTAGGCTCGATGTTGCGCTCTAACCCATGTCTGGTCCGATTCAGAATGAGTTTTCCACCACCAGCACTCTAGCCATCTCAACGATTGTTTCATCGCCCTCAGCTCCGGGGAAAACCATGGGGCTGTCTGGGCTTGTTGTTGTTGCTGTTGTTATCACTATAAATTTATAGAGGTGTTCAACTGTCATAGCTGATCTGTAATGGATCTTTTGAACTGATGCATTAAGTGAGTATGAGAAAATATATGGAGAGAACCAAGTTCACGAAGAGTGATGCAGACAATGTTAGTTTGGATGAGTAACGATTGATGAAACAAGAATGTAAGAAGATCCCTGCTGGATCAAACCAAAGGCCTGAACTCTCTGGTGGCCAATCAGATGCCTGTTGTGAACCTGCAAGCAGGACCTGAACACAGCAGCGTTTGCCTGTGCTGTGCTTCCCAACAACAGGTATTCAGAGGGACACAGTCTCTGACAGCTCAGGTAGAACATAGCTGTCATGACTAGTAGCCACTGAGAGCCTTCTCCTCTATGAATTTGTCTAACCCTCTTTTAAAGCCATCCAAGTTGGGGTCCATCACTGCCTCCCTTGAGAGCAAGTTCCATAGTTCATCTAGCTTTAACTAAGATGGTGTAACAAATAAAAGGCAATCTCATAAAAGCTTATTATTACACTGCAACATATGTGTTTTTTTAAATATGCTTGTTGTTATGATGTTACTGTTGTTCTCAGTATTATTATTAATATTAGCAGCAGTAGCACCCTTTACTGAGCAACACACAGCACAAACAAAACATCTCTGCCCAAAGGATCTTACACCAGAAACTTAGAAGATGGGCTGGCTGATACCAGAGGTTGTTCTGGTTTGCCTTTTAATCAGATACACTGTTTCATTTTCCTATGGGGAAATGAAACTGACATCTGAGAAACTGTAATGTGATTTATCACTTGCCTGGCTCATGCAGTAAAGGGACACTTGTTTGAAAGCATGATTTCCGGCCTCTTGTTAGAAGGAAGCTTGTATTTTCCACCACCCTCTGAGTTTGCAAGTCAGGCATTACAGATCGACTTCTGAATACTGGGCCCTTGTAAGTTGACTTGCAGAGGTAAGCTGTGCAAACAGGACTCAACAATGCCTTGCGGTTTTCTTACACATGCTGCCTTTTCACCTTGCCACATCAAACCCTCTTTCCCTTATCTCCAGGCCACCAAACTTTCCTACCCCTTGCTAATCTTTGCTGTTCCTTTCTTTCTTTTTAAAGAGAATATTCGCTAGGAAATGGGCAGAAAAGGATCAAAGAGCAAGCGCAGATGATAATGTGCCCCCACAATCAATCAAAATCCACAACCATCACAGACATAAAAAATCACGAGAGGTTTTTGGTCTTCACAGTTTACCTGCAACAGAAGAATTTGTGTCCCCACTGAAGCTTTCAAGTGAGAGACTAATTCCTCCCTCTCTTTGGAAAACCTGATGGGATAACTTCTCTTTAGATTTGCCTCTTTTTCATCTTTCTTGGAAAATGTGCTTTGTTCTGTATTTCACTGTAATAATAATCATACTTATATCAGAATGGTACCAAGGCACCAGAACCCCCAGCAGACAATACAAAGTCCTCCTAACAGGGGAAAAGATCAAGCAGCCTTTTTCTTTTTATTTTTTACATAATAATAGTAAAAAAACCCCTTTCTCTTATGGGAAGCAGAGATTGTTCTCACTCCCCCGGGCTCTCATGCTTCTTTCTTTTCCCCCAAGCTTTTGTTCCTCAAGAAAGAGTTAAACTAGTTTACACAGCAGAGAGTGACAAACACCTGCCCTCCCCACCTCTTCAAAAAGCACACTTTCCAAAGCAAGCACACATTTTTTTTTAAACTAGCTTTTCTGTTAGGCTGCCTTTTTAAAAAAATAAAAAATACAAAAAGATTGCTTTTTCATCGTGTGAGTAGCAAAATCAGATAATGACCCAAAGAGCTTGAAACCTAATCAGCAATTTCTTTTTTTGCCTCTTTTTTAAGAAGTCAAGAAGAGATTACAAGTTAACTCCGGTGCTGTTTGTTGGCTGGCTGTAATGTTTGCTCAACCACATTATGATGGTGAGAGTAATGGATTTATCTAGATAAGGGGAAGTAGAGCTTGCCAACGAAGAAGGGAAAAAAAATATCAAGGTCAAACACAAGATAAGGCCTGACACTTTCCCCTATTTTTCACACACTTGAAAGCAAGTGTGACAATACAAAAGGGGAAGCAGAGTCGGCTCCAAAACACACCTACGCAGATCATAAGGAGAATGGAAAACATCCTAGCACAAATCATTCTTACCTCTTATTTAAAAATTAACTCTATTTTTTATTTAACTGACTATGCCATGTTCGTTACATGATGACATTTTAAATGGGGGTGGGAGGAAATACTCTTTAGAAGACATCTGAAGGAAGCCCTGTTTAGGGAAGTTTTTAATGACTGATGTTTTAATGTATTTTTAATCTTTTGTTGGAAGCCGCCCAGAGTGGCGGTGTATAAATAAATTATTGTTATGTTGTTATTGTTGTTGTTGTTGTTATCATTATCATCATCATCATTATTATTCCATAATATAATTTGCATGCTTGATCAAAACCAGAGTTTCCCAGATTTCTGATTGCTGCAGCACACTTCTTTTTCATGAATGAAATTGCAGGCAAGCATTCACTCAGTGCATGTAAGAGTAGGAACGTTATCAAAATTAACACCACCTGTATCACCATTGATTCTCTTTTCGTTGCAGCCCTCCTTCTACAAACCTGATTGATATGAGATGGGAAGAAAAAAGACTTGTACAGATTGGTTCACTTCTGTGAAAATGACACCCCTCTTACAGGAGGGCAAATCATGGAAAAGCTGAAGGGATACAAGGTGAACTGGCTATTAGTCCACCAGGTATCACATTTTATTTCAAATTCAGCAGTCAAATCTCAAGCAATTGGACCATTGACACCATTTAAAAAACTAATTCTGAACATGACTGGAGTCTAAAAAAAATTACTATCAACTCTATACAAAATACTGAGTGACTTAACCATTGGACAATGTTCAACTAGCAAGCAAAATTAGGAAAAGGACCTAGACACAGAAATTGAAGAACAATCTGTGGACAACTCCCCCCCCCCAATCAACATCAACCTGAAGCAGAGAAAACTCTTTAAAGTTAATACTCAGATGGCCTCTAACACCTGTAACACTCAGCTACCTAGGCAAAACATCCTCTTCAGCATGCTGGAGAGGGTGCAAGGTAACTGGTATAACTTTCCACCAGCTCTCAGAAAACTTCAGTAGTCCTCTTTTGGCACAACAGTGGTCTTTAGTGGGCAGATTGATAATCACCAATGCAGATAATCTTATGAGTCACTTGAAGATCTAAAGGTGGAATATGCAGAAGCAATACTGCAAATTTCAATAACTACCGGTACAGAGCTAAACCTTCTGAATGCTACAGCTTATCCAAAGAACTTCCAAAACAGAAAAGTCTTAACCACTGAAAGGCAGGCAATGGGTCATCCTTGGAAGATAACTCCAAAAGATGGGAGACACCACCGAAAAAGCCATTCTCTGGCATCTGTCCTCAGTGGCTTCAGATGAGGGATTTCTTAGATGGCTCTAGGTATCATGTTCCCAAAGCGGACCTTCTTATTATCTTTCATGTGGTGTGTGTGCTTATTCTACTAGACTTGAACTCAGACTGGTTCCAAAATGGGTTCTCCTTGATTCACCCTTCCTATACATGACTATCTGTACAGACCAAGAGGCCTTTCTTATAGGAGTTCCAAGCATTTTTCATATCTTGTCAAGAGATTCCAATATGTGTTATACATCTCAGCTGTGCAGAAAGGTTCTTTTATTTCTTATATGGTGGCCAACTCCATCCTCCACCCCTTCTTTCAATGCTTCCCTTTTAATAATCTCTATCAATATTGGTTTTTAGCAGATTTTAATGTCAACTGGGGATTAATGTGCATTAATTGAATTGACTGTATTTCCTTTAATGAGCACAAAAGGATTTGGTGTTAATACTGATGATCCTAATAAGACTCCTCTGTATTATCAGAATTTTCTCAACATCCTGCAATAGTTTATTAGAAAAATGAATTAATTTCGTTACTGTTGCCTGGCTGCTTCTTTTAAATAACAATGCAAGCAAGGTTGATTGCAAATTGAATTTCTTTTATGAGATTTAGGAAAATGAAGTCAATGCACAGCTGGCAGAATGGTTGCAATGGGGCTCTAGACTCACATTCTTCAGCACATCACATTGCCTCTTTTGTCAATCGGTTGAAAATAGCACCTAGGAATGTAGGAAGTTGCCTTACATCAAGTCAGACCATCAGATCACCAGACCATCTAGCTCAGCATTGGCTTTCCAAGGTTTCAGATAGAGGGGATTACCAGGCCCACCTGGAGATTCCAGGGATTGAATTTCGAACCTTCTGCATGCAAAGCAGATGTTCTACCACTGAGCCATGATATTTCCCACCTTTTAAGATAGAGGCTCTGGCTGTCCTTAGCTCCTGTTCCTGGAATCTTTCTGTCTTCAGTGTTAAGATCTGTAAGCTGGCAGGCCAGCAGGTGGTCAAGCATGGAAGATGGAACTGGCAAGTCAAGAGCATCTCAGTCTGCACCTGAGTCCTTTATAGGATCCCCGCTGTCATTTACAGTAGTAGTGCTATAGTGAAGCGGTGAGTAGGTCTATTGGGGAAAAGGCAATGTAGTCATTCTGGAAGAAGCTGTGGACTGAACCAAGGACCTTATGCAAAAGAGTTCCATGTGGATCTAAATGCAATATATGCAGATCCTTTATCCAGCACACTGCCATGGTGGCACAGAAAGTGAGGTCCCTGGTTTCTGTGAATCGTCTAATTGGGGATTCCTGTTTTCTTCCTTCAGGCTCCTTTCTTTTAATTGGGCATCATATTGTCACATCTCAAGTTAGATTGATTATTTGTCATGATGGGACTCCCCACGTGGACAGATTCTGTCTTTGCAAAGTTTGTAGGGGCAGGATTAATTTTTTTCAGAAGACATCTGAAGGCAGCCCTGTTCAGGGAAGTTTTTAATATGTGACATTTTAGTGTATTTTTCATCTTTGTTGGAAGCCGCCCAGAGTGGCTGGGGAAACCCAGCCAGATGGGCGGGGTACAAATAATAAATTATTATTATTATTATTTTAAAGGAAAGGGAAGTTTGGTTTATGAATCCTCTGAGCATGACTATTTGTTTAGCTATTAAAATATCAAACGTCTTTTGGCCTAATGGGTATACAATCTTTTTTTATATATAAAAAATAAGTTAATGCAGTAATTAATATGCTGTTTAGAGCCACCAACTCTTCCCCCACAAACAGTCAGAGAGTCCCAAAGTCTTACTCGAGGAGAATTGCCTTCAGGGGTGCTGCTTGTTATGGAAAATATTCAGGCTATGGACCCATAGGCACAGTTTTGCATTAAATCTGCCTCTGCTAATTTATGTGCATTGAATTTAGAATTTAAATGTCACAAAAGATAATCTGACTAGTTCTCCATCCAAATTGCCCCATGCAAAATATCCAGTTAATTTGCACCCCATCCCAGGTCACTCCAATCAGTTCCCCTTTAATTCAGCTACTCCCAGCTTTGGAGCCAACAGGTCATGCTCCAGCTCATTTCAGCTCCCCACGCGCATCATCCCCAAATCATTTCTAGATAAAGTCACCACCCGCCACACTTCCGTGGAGGGACTCACAGCATGGCCTCATAGGAGATCTTGAAACACATGTAGGACCATATGGGAAACATATCAATATGGTGGAGAGGTCACTCAGAGCTGGTCAGCTCCTGGATGGGCAATTCATATTAGCCAGGAGTGAGGAACCTCAGGCATGGGGGCCAAACATGGCTCTTTTCCATCTGACCCTTGGAACTCTCCCAAGGTCACACCACCATTGCAGGCCACATCTCTCATTGGCTTTGTTTCACTTCCTCTTTAAGTGCTTTTGGCTGGCTGGAATGTGTACTTGACCTGTGATAATGCCCCCTGCTTGCCTAGGTGGAATGGTGTGGGGGTGCATGTAGAAACCTCTGATTTTGCAATGTAGTCTGCTGCACAAAGATAATAGTCACACTTGTTGCTCCACCCACTTTTTGCCTCTTATGTTTAAGACGCTCCCAGGAAGCTGACAAGCTGTTCACACGCACCTCTTGCAGTTTGGCCTCAAAGCTTTGTATTCAGGGCTAGACTACACTACAACCCCAGAAGTTCCATTTAGCTCAGTTGACTGGTAGCCATTGATAAACTAATCCTCAGTAATTTTCTAACCCATTTTAGTAAGAAAGAAATTTATTACATATCTTGTTGCAGGAACTATTGATTTTATTCTGGATCATATGATACAGTGGTATCTCGGGTTCAGGTTACAGACTCCGCTAACCCAGAAATAGTAACTCGGGTTAAGAACTTTGCTTCAGGATGAGAACAGAAATTGCGTGGCGGTGGCAGTGGGAGGCCCCATTAGCTAAAGTGGTACCTCAGGTGAAGAACAGTTTCAGGTTAAGAACAGACCTCTGGAACGAATTACATTCTTAACCCGAGGTTCCACTGTAGTTGCCAATTGTGTGGAATGAAAACAGCATATATGTGTGTGTTTATATATGTGTGTGTGTGTATATATAAACACATTTAAAATATTTCACTCATATCCTGCTCTTCAAGTTCAGCAACCAAGCAAGGGTTAACTTCAAAGCATTCCACGTTGAACCCCCCCCCCAAGCCCCAGTTTTCTTTATCTAGCACACCATAATAAAGGATCAAAAGTTCCTGCTTATTATCTTATCCCCCCTCCATGCTTGTTTTACTAGGCTTGGGCCCAGACCAGTTATGGATTAACACTGTGATCAATAGCCGGCTTGCTGTCTCTCTCTCTGCAGGAGAAAATGAACTGAAAATGCAGTCAAACTCTTATTGATCAAGGATATAGGTCTCACTTTCGTTGCCTCTGTCTCTTGATAACCCACAAATAATGTGATGAGTTGCTAATCTCTCTGATTTTCAATGGACCCTTCACCCCTCTAGACTCTGCCTAGCAGCTCTTATGGTTTGGCTGTGCTGCATTCTGTTGTGTAATACATGTAAGCATCAACTTCCAATCTATTCCCATCTGGCCCGGTCAATTGAGTCACTTAAAATAGTTCATAAATAGAGATGGGCCAACAGGAATATGCAATTATATTTGGCTTTCTCAGAACAGATGAATTATCCTGTAATAACCAACAGATCAGTGGAGTGGTAGAGGATATTGCTTGATTTACTATGCTCAGTGTGTGTTTGTGGGTGTGTTTACCAGTAGTGTAGCGGCAAATTCAGAACTGCAGGGTCCCTTCATGAGAGTCACAGTCCATGCCCCCTTCTAAGATTATACAATCTAAGATTATACAGCAATCTATAATTATACATAACCAGAGATGCATTGCAATGATTAATGCAGATCTTAATGTGTTGCCATTCAGCCAGATCTACTATTTTCCATGCATGTACAAAGGCAAATGAATTGGATTTCTTCAATACATTCGCATGGTGTGTCTTAAGTTGTATTTTCCTTGAAGTTCCATTGAAGCTCTCTTGAAACCAAAGCGCCCTGTGTTTTCATATGTTCCTAAATGCTGAACTTTGGAGCATAGAGAACAATTCCTCTTCTGGTTTCTTCCCATGCACCTTCTCTAGAATGACCCTAGGAACCAATCCTCAGTGCCTCACTCACCTCCTCTCACTCTGTTTGGCTCTGATCAGCACAAAGAGGGAGAAGACTTATTTTTGGTGGCTGAAAGCCTCCCCCTTCACACTGCTTGTGTGGCAGTAGGATATGGGAGACAGGGATTGTCCTGAGACCTTGCTGTGGAAATAAACCACCACACAGTGCTATTTTTCTAGAAAAAGAGGTGCTGAAACAAATGAGGAATGCCTCCCTGATTCTCTTAGAATGGCAATGGCGCCTACCTGAGAGATGCTGGAACTGAGTTCTGGCTGAAAAAAAGCCCTGACTAAACCCTACACAAATCTGGAGTGCAGTCCCTAAGATGGTTGGATGGTGCCTTGTATGCTTCCTTCCAGCAACTCCTGCAACCAAACAGGTGCCAGTTATATTGTTCTGCTTTCCTTTAGACCACATCAGCAAGGCAAAGAAGGGGTGGGTGGGTCCAGGACCTCCATACACACTGCCCAGGCTTGTGCCTTGTGATGGTCACTTAGATGCTGCTAATGCAGCAAAAACAACATGGGAGGCAGCAGTTAAAAGTTACCAGTCTCTGCAGCCACAGCAGACAGTTGCCAGCAGCAGCAACAACAACTACTCTTTCCTATCATCTATCTATCTATCTATCTATCTATCTATCATCTATCATCTATCATCTATCATCTATCATCTATCTATCATCTATCTATCTATCTATCTATCTATCTATCTATCATCTATCTATCTATCTATCATCATCTATCTATCTATCATCTATCTATCATCTATCTATTTATCTATCATCTATCTATCTATCTATCTATCTATCTATCTATCTATCTATCTATCATCTATCTATCTATCATCTATCTATCTATCTATCTATCTATCATCTATCTATCTATCATCTATCTATCTATCTATCTATCTATCTATCTAATCTATCTATCATCTATCTAATCTATCATCTATCTATCATCTATCTATCTATCATCTATCTATCTATCATCTATCATCTATCTATCTATCTATCTATCTATCTATCTATCTATCTATCATCTATCTATCTATCTATATCTATCTATCTATCTATCTATCTAACTATCTATCTATCTATCTATCTATCTATCATCTATCTATCTATCTATCTATCTATCATCTATCTATCTATCATCTATCTATCTATCTATCTATCTATCTATCTATCTATATCTATCTATCATCTATCTATCTATCTATCTATCTATCTATCATCTATCTATCTATCTATCTATCTATCTATCATCTAGCTAGCTATCTCTATCATCTAGCTAGCTATCATCTATCATCTATCTATCTATCTATCTATCATCTATCTATCTATCTATCTATCTATCTATCTATCTATCTATCTATCTAATCTATCATCTATCTATCATCTATCTATCATCTATCTATCATCTATCTATCTATCTATCTATCTATCTATCTATCTATCTATCATCTATCTATCTATCATCTATCTATCATCTCTCTCTCTCTCTAATATCTATCATCTATCTATCTATCTATCTATCTATCTATCTATCTAATCTATATCTATATCTATATCTATATCTATCTATCTATCTATCATCTATCTATCTATCATCTATCTATCATCTATCTATCTATCTATCATCTATCATCTATCTATCTACTATCTATATCTATCATCCAACTAATATTATCTGTCATCAATTGTATCAATGATATCAATCTAACTTACCTATCATATCTTACGTGCCTTATCTATTTCATCTAATATCTGTCTATCCACCATAGAAGAAGAAAAAGGCATATTTCTAAAGAGAGGAGAGAATGGGTTAAAGAAGCATATGGCCATTTATGCTACAGCTAATTTGAAGCAATTGGTAAGATCTTAGAAAAATGTCTTACAAAACACCCCCCAATTAAGCTCTGGTTTTTTTTAAAAAGAGAGTTGCTAACAAAAACAAGAAAAACAACAACAGAACAAATAACAAATCGAGAAACCCAGACTCTTTCTTCTTGTTCCGAGATGTCCTACCCAACCCGGAGCATGGCGTTGCCATCCGGGAGCTGAGCACATCCATAATTAATGCAATCTGTCGACTATTATGACTAGGCCTGACAGCATGGAGATGACAGCTCCTAAATATGTAGACATTTGGTAGTTGTCTGCATGGTGCTCAGTAAAGGTTTGCTGCTTTTCTGGCCAGGCTAGGATGCCACCAGTGTGGCTAACCCATGGCTCACAGCACACACATTTGAAGGCTGCCCTCTTTGGCACAGCAGCTGAATGTGAACAAGTCCTTTTATGTCCGTCCTCCTCTTTTTCTCCCTCCCCCCTTCCCCAAATCTAACGCTTTTATTTTTGTCAATAAACTGTGTCATTTATTCTAGTGAAGAAAACTCTGTCGTTTGAGGTCTTTATCAGAGTTCTTACAAATCAGGTTAATTGGTGATCAACAGAGCTTTTCTGCTTTTAATGAGGCCTGGTAGCCTAAGGCAAGGGCCTAGCTTTAGATAAGGGACTTTCCCTTCCCTTCTGCTGGACTCTTTGATCACTCCCCCCCCCCCATAAAAACAACAGGCAAAAAAAAATAAATAAAAAAATCAGGAGAACAACCGCCGGGAATGTCATTGTTTTTTAATTGCCTGATTACCAAATGTTGGAGATAAAAGATAGATGTTCTCAATTAATAACATTTACATAGATTAGCATCACTAACAAGCCTCATTAGGAGCGCCTGACTTTTTGTTTAGACGGTGTCCCATGTCATTTGTGTACTCTGATTTTGCTTGCTGGAAGGGCCTTCTGCCCATGTAAGGCAAAGGACCGATTCTGTTTCTCATCTCATGCTGTTCTTCCAAATGAAGACGACGTTCCAAGTGGGGTGGGTGGCAGGAAGAGATTTTGTTCCTTTTTGACACTTGTTATAAATGAGAGCTTTTTGGTTGTACTTCCATAAAAATCGCTAAACCTCAAGGAGGAGTGATTTGCTAGCATCGCCAAATCAAGGTGGGACCAGGTTACATAGGTAGAGACTTGGGTAACTAAGTTCAACAGGTGCTAAGTTAAATGGGTAAACACTCAAGAGGAACAGTGTTCTGCCTTTATAGTCTATATCTATCTATCTATCATCTATCTATCTATCATCTATCTCTATCATCTCACCAATTAAAATTTATCTTTATTCTAGGTATTTATATTCCCTTCCTTAACCAAAGTTCTCAGGGTGGCTTATAGGCATAAATAAACATATTTTAGCTTACATACAATAAAGCAAGGCAGGCAGCTATCAGAAGAAGAAGAGGAAGAAGAAGGAGAAGGAGAAGAGTTTGGATTTGATATCCCACTTTATCACTACCCGAAGGAGTCTCAAAGTGGCTAACATTCTCCTTTCCCTTCCTCCCCCACAACAAACACTCTGTGAGGTGAGTGAGGCTGAGAGACTTCAGAGAAGTGTGACTGGCCCAAGGTCACCCAGCAGCTGCATGTGGAGGAGCGGAGACGCGAACTCGGTTCCCCAGATTACGAGTCTACCGCTCTTAACCACTACACCACACTGGCTCTCAGGGTTTGGGCCTGTTTAATAGTGTTCACAGATGTGGTAGTCTGGGGTCATGGGAGATCAGAGACCCCTTACTGTTTTTGCAGTTGGGTGCCAGCAGGATCATGGTCTCCATCATCCTAGAGGGAAGCTTTTTTAGCCATTGAGAAGTCTTCTCAACCTATGTGCTGATTGGCTGCACTTCTGGAAGGTGCCAGGTTGGAGAAGGCTGATGTCATAGAATATGGCATGACTATCCAGGGAATGTCCGTAGCGTGGGAGGATTGATCTGCAGCCAAATCACAAATGTATGATTGCCAGAGAGTCACAAACAGGGGGTATGATGTCATATCCTCTAAACGTTTGTGGTGGGAAGGGAAGCAATAGAAGTTTAATCTTCTTCCTATCACTGAACACTCTTCTTCTTAACTACAATGGGATAGGTTGTCTGTAAATTCTCTTAGAAAGCACACTCCATTTTGAACTGGACTATGGACTTTTGTAACTTTTAAGGGTTATCACCTGCCTGATTCATATCACTGTAGTTGTTCAATCCTGGCAAATCTTCTGATGTGAGTAAACCTTATATTTTTTCTTGTTTACTTCAAGAGTCTAGAGTGATTTCTTTGTTAAGGGGGAAATGTAGAAGGGAGATGATCCAAGTCTCCCTGAGCATCCTTGGATTTCATAATAGTTTGAGCAGAAGGTTATACAATGTTGTCTCTGAAAGCTACACACAGATGGTGAACTTACCCTGCTGAAATAGGTATTTGCCTTCTTACACAAGTAAGAAAAGGGAGGATAATTAATAAATAAAATATTCTTTCCTACTCATCTAAATCCATCCGACATGTTGCCCAGTGGGAGAACACCTGCTCCGCATGCATGGGGAGAGACACATGTCTGAAACACTGGAGGGCTGCTGCCAGTCAGTGTATGCAATAATGAACTAGATGGGCCAATGGTCCGATTCAGGATAAGGCAATTTCCTGTGCTCTTAATTAGTATTTCCATGCCTAATCTATCTTGCAAGGGTGTTGTGAAGGTCAAGGCATGGAGAGGGGAGCATGTGTTCCACAGAGGGGATATAAATGCAATATTATTATTATTATTTAAAAAATATTCATTTCATACACTTACACAGAGGGAAAAACTAGTTTGTCCCAGCCAGATAATGACTTGGGTTGTTGCTGGTAGCAACTCATACACATTCTAGATGTATAGTGAGCCAGCTGAGCTTCCTTGAGAAGGCAAGTGGAGTTCACCTACAGAGCCTCCATTTGAACCAACCTCAGGTTATAACCTAATTGGCTTCTTCATCTCAGCTCACTGTCTTCAGGTCAGGGCATGGAGAGATGCCAAGGGATTAAGAGAAACAAGCTGTGGAGTCGCATTGCCTGAAGACAGACAAGTTGAGTTTGAAGCAATTCTTGTTGCATAGCCCTTGTCTGTCACACCAGTCTGCTTGTTAAAATGAATGTCTCCCCCCGCCCCGCCAAAAACGCCCCCTGCCCCTCTGGTTTCTTTTCTTTGAGGAAAGAAAGAAATGAAGTCAACATTACATTGTTCTATACGAGCCTTTTACAACCTGGCTCCCTCCAGATGTTTTGGATTCCAGATGTTTGGGAAGTTGTAGTCTCCCTGAGGCAGCCGCCTCATTCTGCCTAATGGTAGGTGGAGCCTGCCTTGGCCTCGTGAAGGGTAAGAGTGAAGTGTTTCCCCAGCCATAATTCAGAGAAAAGAAGTATGCTATTGAGTTTTGTGTCTGACACAACGAAACAGCCTTTTTCAGATGTGGAAACATTATGGATTCGAATCCTCCCTGAGTGTGGCACCAATTAAGTCACTTCTAAGATGGGAAGGGAAGCTCTTGGTTGGTCAGGCTCATAACAGAATATTCATTGAACGTAGCTACTGTGCTTCTGTCTTGTTACAAGGAGATTATTTAGTCATGCAGCACCATTTGCCCTTTTTGATACATCACATTAAGTTTAGCTGAAAATGCCACATCTGATCTACACATGAAGTGAGCCTCTTGGTAAATAAATGCCTCTGAGTGTCATGTATTAGCAATCAAGTTAGGGCATGTCTATTAGAAGCCTTGAATCTGAACACTGAAGAATGTCTCCAAGTCAAGAGATACAGAAGAAAGAGAGCAAAGGTAAAGACAGATGTTGGGCTTAAAGATCAGTCACAGCTGGTTGTCCAATCTTCCTGTGGATCTATCATGGCAATAGCTTACATTACAGCCTTCCTTCTCACACCTCCTGTTATATACTATGTGAACTGTTCACATTTTCTATAGTTTAAAAAGATACAGACATGCACACACACACACACACACACACACCATGCAGGGATATTTTAGGCTGGTCTGGAGGTTCCAGCTGGTGCAAAATGTTGCAGCTAGACTGTTGATCATAGAATCTTAGAGTTGGAAGGAACCATGAAGATCATCTAGTCCAACCCCCTGCAATGCAGGAATCTCGGCCAAAGCATCCATGACAGATGGTCATCCAACCTCTGCTTAAAAACCTCCAAGGAAAGAGAGTCCATTACCTCTCATGCAAGTCTGTTCCATTGCCAAACAGCTCTTGCTGCCAGAAAGTTTTTCCAAACATTTAGTCAGAATCTCCTTTCTTGTAACTTGAAGCCATTGGTTTGAGCCAAGAGCAGGGGAAAACAAGCATACTCCCTCTTCCATATGACAGCCTTTAAGATATTTGAAGATGGCTATCATATCTCCTCTCAGTCTCCTCTTTCCCAGCCTAAACATACCTGTCTCCTTCAAGTGTTCCTTTGTCAGGCTTAGTTTCCAGACCCTTCATCATCCTGATTGCCTTCCTGATGGGGACAAACTACTGCCAGCACATAACTCCAGTACTCAAAGTCTGCATTGGCTACCTATATGCTACTAGGTGAGGTTCAAATTCTTGTATTAATTGACAAGGCCCTTCACAACTTGGTTCCAGGATACTTCAAGGCAGTGCTCCCCCCATCACGATAGGCTCTGGTACAGTACTCACCATGAAGTTGTTAAAGTAAGTGCCACACTTTTTAACAACAAAAAGAGAGAGGTGCCAGTGAGTACCCCCTGAAAAAAGCAGTGCTTCAAGGGCTGCCCAATTCCTTAAACTCCAGCACAACCACTGAGGACTTCAATGTTCACTGTTCTTGGTCCTCTGGTGGTTGGGATACACAGCTTATATCCACCAGTATTGTGGGCCAATTTTATGGAACTTCCTTTCAGACCGGCCCTGTCTCTACTGAACTTCCAGCACCTAAGAAAGGTTTTTTATTTTATGTTATAGTTTTAACTGGTTTTTATTTTTTACATTGCACATTTGTAAACCACTTAGAGTTAAGCAGTATATAAATTATTTCAATAAATAAATAAATAAAGTATGTGTGTGTGTTCATTCTTTACTTCATCCTCCCTTAAATATTATTGTTAGGGAGGTGAGTTGGTGATGTCACAATACCGCTCACAGCCATTTCCCCCCCCCCATTCACTCCAAGCCATTTTCAAAACAGGAAACTGCATTAGAGTGAGAGAGAAAGAGAATGGTGATTTGGAAAGGATGCTGATTTGGAATGGATTTCTTTAGGTATGAGAGTTTCATTCAACATTAATGCAAAGTTAAGAGGTGGCATCCCATTATCCAGAAAGTGCCCACCATGTTATTTGGGGTGCAACCACTGTACATTAAAAAGAGACACCCCAAATCTTGGTACCTGCAGTGAGCAATCCTTTGAGAAAGGCAACTGTTCAAAGGAAGTTGCCTCATTTCCCTTCCACTGTCCACAGCCAGTTCAAAAGTCCAAGATGAAAACAAGTGTAACAATAGGATATTCATGTGCTGCATTCAAGGAGAACCCACTCCTGACCAGAGCACTGGATGAATTGCTCCAATCCTGCTCATTATGCAAAGGTTATCTCTATAATGCTGCCAAAAGCAGCTCAGTTTTTTTGAGTTATCTGCCATGTAATTGCCAGCTGGTTTCAGGGGCAAATTTAACTCAGATATCGTTTCTTTCTTTCTTTCTTTCTTTCTTTCTTTCTTTCTTTCTTTCTTTCTTTCTCATGTCTGGCTGTAGGATATTGCTGTCCCTTTGAATAGCTATTTGGTGCATATCAGAGGTAACCGCTACCGCAAGTACTCACATTCCAGAGAAAGCTATCTTGATGTTTTGATTTCAAAGGGAAATGGAGCATCATTTGCTTTTAATCGAATCAAGAAACGTTAGTCGATGAATCAGATGTTGCCTATTAATGTATTGGTTATATTTGCAAAAACATGTATCTGGCTAAAACTGAGCTAGCCTGACGAAATGAGGAGAGTTAATCTTGCTGATAATGGGAGGAAAATGCTTAGTTCAAGAAGAAGGATGCCTGCAAAGGAGTGAGGACAGCAAGAGAACTGCTCCCTCCTTATTTCTGTCCTACATGCATAAACCCAGCAGTGCACTGGATGAAGGACTAGCCCAAGGCATGAGAAAGATGGCAAGTTGGCACCCCTTTCCCATAGAAAGGCCGCAGTTTGGGCCAATGGTTGAATGTTACTTTGACCCTCATTACAGGATAGTGTCCTTCACCACATGGGACACAGCAGGCTATGTTAGACAGGTGGGGAAGGACATGGCCTGTTAACCACACAGCCCCATGTCCTCCATCAGAAGGGGATAGCCAAGGGCTACTGCCACTGCCACCCAGTAACTGCCACCTGGGCAGTCACCTCAATTTGCCCAATGGAAGGGCTGGACCTGGTTGGATGGGATGGTTCCAGTGGTGTAGCGTGGGGGGTGCAGGGGGGCCGGCCGCACTGGCCGCAACATCTGGGGGTTAGGGTTAGGGGGCGCAAATCCACGGGTTAGGGGGCACAAATCCACGGGTTAGGGGGCGCAAATTACTTGCCTTGCCCCGGGTGCTGACAACCCACGCTACACCACTGGATGGTTCAACCACCTTTAGTTATTTCCCCTTTTAGGATTGCAGCCTGAAGCTTACAGTCTTTGAACCTATGCTGAATTTAAGGCTAGCTTATATATCAATGGTCAGAGAAGTGCAAAAATCAGCCTAGTATGAGTCCACTTTAGAGGTGGAGAATTTCAGGCCTGGGACACAAATGCAGCCTTCCAGGCCTCACTATTTAGCCCTTCGACATCTCCCCCAGCCACTGATTTGCACCCTCCTAGAGTGTGCCTAGGGCTTGCCGATCGGAAAGGTGGTGGTTCGAATCCCCATGACAGGGTGAGCTCCCATTGTTCGGTCCCAGCTCCTGCCAACCTAGCAGTTCGAAAGCACGTCAAAGTGCAAGTAGATAAATAGGTACCACTCTGGCGGGAAGGTAAACGGCATTTCCGTGTGCTGCTCTGGTTTCACCAGAAGTGGCTTAGTCATGCTGGCCACATGACCCAAAAACTGTCTGCGGACTAACGCTGGCTCCCTCGGCCAGTACAGCGAGATGAGCACCGTAACCCCAGAGTCATTCGCGGCTGGACTTAACTGTCAGGGGTCCTTTACCTTTACCTTTTAGAGTGCTTTTGCCTGACTGGATCTTGCCATTGAACTCTGATAATGCCTGTTGCTTGCCTGGATGTGTGTGCATGTATGGAAACTAGTCTACGGTACAAAAGTAAAATTTGCATTCATTGCTCCACCTACTTTTGTCTCTGACCCCACCCACCACTGGCATGTTGCTCTGGGACTGAAAAAGGTGGCTAGCCCTGACCTAGTTATTTCATTGGATTTGTGTGGAAACAAAGGGAGTTAATTATGTGCATTATATTGTCCAGAGAATGCGGGAGACAAAACACTACAGGATGTCTGAAGCCCCCTAGCTGTCAGGAACAGCACAACGTCCCTTCAGCCACTCCGGCACACACACTTTTAAAATTCAAAACAGCCTCCTTCAGTTTCTCAGGTTCCCTCCCTGCTGCCTTTTAAAGAAGCAAAGCTTGCTGGGTATTTCATGCTCACAGGTGGTCAGTTCAAGGACTCATTAAAAGTTTTACAACTTACCTTCGGCTACACACACCGGAATTATTGTCAGGGTGGTTTAAGAAACCTCAGCCATTAAAAAGGGAAAATAACAAAATTATTATTTAATGAGATGGCTAGTCTTCCCATTGTTACTTGAGTTTCAAAATAGGCTCCCTGGTGTTTCTAGTTTCTGGCTATTTTTTTTTGTTTTCCCCTTGCTCATTATTAATTCTTTTTTCATCCCCTCCTTCCTAATCAGCCAGAGATTTGAGAGCGTGAATATTTTTTGCTTGTTTTGTCCTCTCTGCCTCTCTTTGTCCTGAGAGCCAGTATGGTGTAGTGGTTAAGAGCGGTAGTCTAGTAATCTGGGGAACCGGGTTCGTGTCTCTGCTCCTCCACATGCAGCTGCTGGGTGACCTTGGGCCAGTCACACTTCTCTCAGCCCCACTCACCCCACAGAGTGTTTGTTGTGGGGGAGGAAGGGAAAGGAGAATGTTAGCCGCTTTGAGACTCCTTAAAGGGAGTGAAAGGCGGGATATCAAATCCAAACTCTTCTTCTTCTTCTTCTTCCACCCTCTTTTGGATTTAACAGTTACTTGCAGACCTGGTTGAAGATTTAGCAGAGGGTCTGAAGCAGAGGGCATTCCTCGTGACCACCCTAACAGACTCTGGGCATGCATGGTTGATGTGATGACTACACCTTGAGGTCAAAGTTCTTCAGGGATTTCCATAAATCCAATGGGGTAATGTGCCAAATGAGATTAGAGGAGGCTTCTTGTTATTGCAGAATCCAATGAAAATATCACCTGCTAATCTCCTTCTGGGAGGGCCCAGGAGCAGGTAGCTAATTTGAGGCTCCTGAGCAAAGGACAGGGCAGGCTGCCTAAGGAGAAAGCAGGGGCTTTCAGCATAACTTGGCTTGATGCAATACATTGATTTTTCAAGTTGGATGCAGAGACTTTCTTTGCTTTGTTCATTTTAGCTGGCTCAAATAGTTTTGGTTTTTTAATGGGCATTGCTAGTGTACCATATGCCAGGGTGTGCCAGGACTCAAAGTGGGAGAGCCCTAGTGTGTGCAATGATGCCCCCTGTAGCAAATCAAGGCTGAAGCATGGAAGGAGAGGGGAAGACTATATGGCCATCCCAAGCCCAAGCCCATCTCTGCCTCACAAACTGGTTCATCCACCTGACCTGGTCAGGCTAGAAATATTTCCCAGTCAAGTCTGTGTCGTTACCTGTGTTTTGCCAGGGTCTTTTGCCTGTTCACCCTCTAGCCCAGGGATGGGGAATCATTTTCACCTAGAGGGCTGCTTTCTCTTCTGCACAGCTTTCTTGGCCCCACATGGAAGCCAGGGGCCAGAGGAAAAAGCAGACAGCTCAATGAATGTTAGGTTTTGTACAGTAGGCTATTTCCTACTCACACACAAAACAGTCTGTATGCTCCATCTAGGCAAGCAAAACACATCCTCAGAGTTCGATGGCGCATTCCAGCCAGGCAACTATATCCAAGGAAGGTGGAAAGCAAGACCAGTGAGAGGTGTGGCCTGGAGAGAGGAGTGTGGCTGGTGAGGGATAGTGGCCTGAGGAGAGTCCAGAGGGTCAGATAGTGAGGCCTAGAGGATTGTACCTGACCCCTAGACCTAAGGTTCCCATTCCCTGCTTTAACCTGCCAGCCAGCTTTCTGATCTTATTGCCTGCCTTTCCTTCCCAGGCTCCCCCAATTTCTCATTCCTATCACTTTTGTTCAGACTTAGGAGCATCCCAGCTCAGGAGCATCCCACACCCTGAGGTTTCAGGGCCAAGTGATGGCACTGGGGCATTCCCTGCTAATCTTCTTTTGCACTCCCTCACACCACTGAGGCTGGGGATGGAGGTTAACTGGTAGGGTGGGGGAGGGATTAGAGGAGGGCAGACCGTCCCCTTGAGACAATGCAATAATTTACAGCTGTCTCCTGTTGGGATGAAATTTACAAGCTGCATGCATAGACGACTTCTTCTTCTTCACATTTTTTAAAAAGACACTTTTAAAGGCACACACCTGGAAATGCATGCCTTCCCTCTGCCACCTGGAGGGGGCCAAGACTTCAGGTCAGCCCTGGCGGTCTGGAAACCCTAGTCCCAGGTCACATTCACCCCACACTTTTAGAGCACATTTAGAGCACATGGATTCCTCCAAAGAACCCGGGGAACTATAGGTGGTGAAGGGTGCTGGGAACTCTCACACTAGGGGGTGGTGGTAAAAGCTACAGTTCCCAGATTTTTTTTGGGGGGGGCAAGTTTGGGAAACCCTGATATAATATATATCATGCCACTTGGCTCCAATCACAGACCCTCCAAGTGTCCCAATTTTCCAGGAACAGTCCCAGATTTACAGAAGCTGTCCTGGTTTCTGATTTGATCCTGGAATGTTCCGCTTTTCCTTGGGATAGTTAGGTTTTTTATCTCACCAGCTGCAAGAAGCAGCACAATGGTTGTTGACATCATGTGTCCCTATTTTCATCGGAGAAATGTTGGAGGGTATGCAAGTGCCACTCAAAACTGAAGCTGATAAAGGATAAGGCTTGAGTGAGCGCATCACACCCAGTGCAAGACTTGTTTGTCAGAGCAAATGGGGCACTGCCTCACCAATCTCAGTCTACCCTCAGCCAACCCTGACCTGCCTGCCTTTTTCCTTACAGTCCATCAGGAGGTGGTTCTGCTTGTCATTGGCTCTGGATCCCCCTACTGTTGGCCTTCCTGCCTTCTGCCCTACCAGTCCCACTGATCCCCATGGGCTCACAGCTCCCCTCGGAACATCTCATGCCTCCACATCCTTACAGGGAAAAATAATCACAGTTCAGTTTTTGGAAGGGCCGGTTCACATAAGAGCTAAGTAGCCTGTTGATTATCCTTTCTTTGGGTTGGCTTAGGGGATATTTTAAACCTGTTTCCCAAGGGGTCAGTGAAAGTGGCAATGGTCTGTTAAGGCTGGCAGATCTCATATTAGAGCCACAGGAGGACAGAGTGAACTTTACAAGGCACTTTTAATCTTTTGGCCTTTAAAGCAGCCCAGGGACACGGAGTTCACATCAGGATAGAGGCATTAGCCAAGAGGAGTTTACAAATCCATCCTCCTCATCCTCACCCCACCTTCAGCCCCACTCCCAGCACAGTCCCATCCTTGGATGCAGCGGCCCAAAGCAGATGCTGCTCTTGCTGTGCTTGTGTCTCCCTGTGTCTTGGGTTAGTGTAACCTCCCCCCCCCGGCTCCTTTGATAATGATTATGGCCAATTATGCAAGATGGCATGCTCTTTAATCATATCACTTACATGTTGGCGGAATGGCATTGACAAGAGTTTGGTGGGGGGAGATAACAGCTGTCCTGGGAGAGGGGGGAAACAAACAAACAAACAGAAAAAGAAATACATAAAGCGATTGAAAAGCAGAGGGTCTGTAAGAGAGCTTTAATGTAATGTTGTTGTTGTTTGCCTAACCCACTTAAATGTCCGTTCCTATTTTTGCATGACATCTCAGTAGCAAGGAATCCTAGCCAATAGGTTTCTGTAGCCAGTGCTATTCTTACTCAGAGCAGACCCATTGAAATCAATGGCCACATAGCCTCCAACATTTCTCCGATGAAAATAGGGATGTCCCATTCCATAACGATAATTTTACTATTTATACCCCACACATCTTACTGGGTTGCCCCAGCCACTTTTGGCTAACATATATAAAAACATAATAAAACATTAAACATTTTTTTAAAAAAACACTTCCCTATACAGGATTGTCTTCAGACAGCTCAGGGGTTGGAAACTTCCATACTCTCCAATATGTCTCCACTGAAAATAGGGACATTCAAAGGAAAAGCGGGACATTCCGGGACCAAATAAGAAACTGGGATGGCTTCTCTAAATCAGGGGCATCTCTGGGAAATAGGGACACTTGGAGGGTCTGTGGCCATGACTTTCTCAGCTCCATTAATTTCAGCGAGTCTTCTTTGAACTAGGGCCACATCCACACCATACATTGAAAGCACCATAATGCCCCTTTAAACAGCCATGACTTCACCTAAAGAATTCTGGGAGCTGTAGTTTGTTAAGGATGCTGTGAGTTTTCAGCCTCCCCCTCAATTCCCCTTGAGCTATAATTCTCTGAGTGGTTTCACAATCAAATTCTCTTGAATTGTGAACTCTTAACATCTGTAGCTTTGGTAGGGGAATAGGGAGGCTCCTAATGACTCTCAGTACTTTTTAACAAACTACACTTCCCACAGTTCTTTGGGGGAAGCCATGACTGTTTAAAGGGGTATCATAGTGATTTCAATGTATGGTATGAATGTTTCATTAGTTGAATACAACCCTGAATGTTTATGTTTGCAAATATACTTAGAAAAGCATATTCATAACCTTATTTCTGTTTTGCCCAGTGAATATCTGTGCTGCTTTTCAAAAAATAATTTAAAAAATCTGATATTACAAGCCAGTCCAGTGTGCCTTCTGGGAATCTAGTTCTTCTGTGGGTAGCCCCAGTGGAGAAAACTCTGGTTGCCTTATGAGTAATCCTTAAGCCCTGCCTGTCCATTAGGCGGACTGAGGCAGCCACCTCAGGCTGCACAATCCCAAGGGGTAGCACCCCCACAGGCACCCTGCCTGCTCCTGCTGCTGCAATCCAAGTGAGGAGAAGAGTGACAACTTCTGGCTTCTTGCGAGATCTCACAGACCTCTCACAAGATCTCAGTGGAACCCAGAAGCCACAGCCACATAACCCTGGTAAGTGAGGCTTTGCTGGTGCTGGGGGGCGGGGTAGTGATGGAATGGCAGCTGTGGAGCTGTGAAGCATAACCTTCCTGTTATGCTTAATGTATCAGGCTTAATGGTATCACCAATGCTGTCCCTAGGCTTGGGCCCTGAAATCTCAGTATCTGGGATGCTTCTGATGTGGCAATCTTAGCTTTAGTCATGATGACAGGTGAGACCTTTGACAAAATGTTGAACCACACCTTTGCCCCTTAACAGCAGTGCTCCTGTCCATGGTTTGAGCCAGCCATGCCCTCCTTCAGGACACTCATTTTCCCTCTCCAGACCAGTTTCCTTTCCCAACAGACGCTCGACATTATGTGGCCACTGAGCATACTCAGTCCTTATGGCACTAGTATTTTGGGGAGTTGGTTTGGATGGTACAATATTTTGACACCCCAATGCTTCCCCCCTTTTATATTTTAATTTGTAACTATAAAAATAGCATAAAGATAATAAATAAAGATAATAAATAATACATAAAGCAAGTAAATCAATAAATATACAGAAGTAAAGAGAAACAAACTCCTATTGCAATATTGCAACAATGTAAATAAATCATATGGCTATTCATCATTCTGTACCTTATCATTCCAAAACATAACAGAAATTGACCACTATTCTAAAAATCAAGAACCTTTCTCTCGCTGATAGAATATGCAAGTTTAATTTAACCTTATTTTATTTCAGACCCTTTCAAACCAATCCAGAATTGATGGTACTGGACCTCTCTTCAATTCTTTAGCAATTGCTATTTTTTGCTGCTATTAGTAAATTCGAAACCAATTCCAAAATCTAGCCTTGGAAATATCCCTTGTAAGTAATTACGTACTCATATCTTTGAATCAAAAATATCCAATCATTTCTAGATTAACATTTTGAATAGTAGACCAGTATGTCTGAACTACCAAACAGCTCCATAATACATGCAGACAACCTGCCTATTGGCATCTACTAACCCTGAAGTTACATTTGGATACCCCCCCTCCTCCCACAGCGACCTTGTTTTGAATCTAATACCACTGGCACTCACCACCTGAGTTTGCCCTGATAAGGAGTGATAGAAGTCTCTCTAAGCTGCGTTGGGGAAATTGCAGGAGAAATTCATTGCCTTAACTTACGATCACCCACAGGCATCTGGCTAGCTTTTGTTGGAAGCAGAATGCTATAGTGGAAGAACCTTTGGTCTTTTTCAGTAGGGCAGCTAATCGTGGCTTTCTTTTTTTGAGAAAGAAAAAGAATCAGGAATGTGTATGGAGATATATAGGACCCTAATTGCTGCCAAACTGTAGTGTGTCCTGCTGCAGAGAGCCATGGTTGCCTGACCATGTTTGTTTAAGCCGCCTTTCCTCCCCACTTAGCGGACGTCCATGCCTGCCAGAAAACCATGTGGAATGCATAAAAAACAGGGGCATAAAAGAGGAAGAGAGATATAAACGTAATTAAAAACAGCACCTTAGACACTTGAGCTCAGTGGTTTTAATGGTCCGCTTTATAGGGCCATCGCAGGCCCATGCAATAATAGATGGGTTGACCGCATGCCATAGGCTACATGGGCGGAACACCACTCCAAGTGATTCACGACGGGTAATAAATCCATGCCATTAACAAGATAAAGATCCCCACGCCACAACCTTGGCATCCTTCCTGTTATGTGGCATATTGGAAGTTGGCAGGCAGACCCAAAACCCACGAAAGCCTTCTATTCCTTTTTTTTTGGCAATGTAAGGAGGAACCGACCAACAAAAGAGATGAGCTTCACCACTTCTCTCCTTTTTTATTTTTGTTCAAATTGCAGGGGGTGTGGGAAAGGGTAAAAAAAGAAATTGCATCCTTGAAAGCTCCTATTCATATGTGGAGAGAGGTGTATGGGGTTTCGAGTTTTGTTTTGCAAGTGTAATAAAAGGCATCATGCATTGCATGCGGTTGCAAAAACAAAAAACCTTCATATGCAGAAGGTCAAGTTGAGCTGAACTAATACAACAATCAGAAGTCAAGGTTTTTTTTTTTTTTGCCATTACATCACTGGCCCTTTGATAATACCACTCTTCACCTTGAGCCGCTCTTGTGTGGATTGCCTGAAAGGGAAGATAGCGAAATCTGCATGTGACAATATCGGGACTGAGTCATCCCGGCCTTGGTTTTCAATTGGGCAAAGCAGCTATGCAAAAAATAAAAAACGTAGAGAATCTCTTCAAAATTACTTGAAATTAATATATGCTTGAGGAATGTTTGCCAGCTTTCTGAATATGAAGGTGTTTGCCTAAAAGAATATAAGAGTCTCCTCTGGCTACTGTTTTATGAAATATTTATCAACACTCCTGAATGGTGATTTTCTTTCAAGCTTGAAAGCCAGCTACAGATAAACAGAGCAAGTATTGATACAGAATCTCAGGCTTTGAAGTCAGCAAAGGAGAAATCACACAGTAATTAAATATTGAGTTCAGGCCGCTATCAAAGCATCTCCTTCGACATCTTGCATTTGAGGGATATGTGTGATGTGCCACCTTGGGGCAAAAATGGGTTACTTGGAGGAGGATTTGTGTTGCCTTCTTGGGATTCTCAGACCCCCATTTACACAAACAGTTCATCGTGTGAGAAAGCTGTTCCTCGGTTGTACAGCTTCAGGCTGTAAGTGGAGCATTGCATTGTATAAATTCCCTGTGCATGCAAGAAATTAGAAGTCAGGGAAAAGAATTCTCACCTGGTTGCTTTTCCGGCATGTTAATTTTTCTACTTGTAGGGATTTTGTTTTTGCGGGGAACACTCAAGAATGCAACCCTCATCTTTGGTTTGAAATGGTGTAATCCAAGAAGAGCAAAATACAATTCCCAGGACTTTATTAGACAGTGGATATATAATTCATTTGAACTGTTTCTGCCAGAAGGCAGAAAAAGTTGCATTATACTCTAGAACATCTTTCCACAACCTGGTGCCCTTTTAGATGTTTTTTAACTACAGTTCCCACTGGCTGCTGCCTGGGGCTGATGGGACCTTTAGTCCAAAATTTCTGGATGGCTTTGGGTTGAAGAAGGCTGCTCCAGAATATCCTGTGTTTCCCCCCTTGAAAATATCTCAGGGGAGGCAGATGCGAAGTACAGGTTGATCTCGCAGCAGAAACTTTGCACTGAATTTCTGCTGGTCAAGGGTGAATCCATGCCATAGCTGTAATGTTTGCCAAGAGCTGAATTTTGTGGACTTTCTCTCAGTGACAAAACAGCTGAATAAGTGTTCTCTACAGTATAGCTAAAGGTCATAAGGAGATGGTCAACAGCTGTTCCTCATTTGCTTCCAAAAGGACAGCCACAAGTGTAGATTTAGGAGGGTTCCCATGGGTCACTAGTTGAAATCTTTGCCCCAAGGCAGGAGTCCCTAGAGACTTCTCCATCTCTTCCATGTCAACCTTCAAAGAAGGAGATGCCACAGTCTCCTTTAGTAGTTTGTTCCTTTGCTGAACTGCTAGGAGAGTTAGTCAAACGGCTGAGCACTAAAACAGCATGTGTGTGTGAGTGTGTGTGCATGTGCTGTGAGTTAGGGGCATGTTTTGAAGACTCCTTTCTCCTGATCTGTTACTGTAATAGGAGAAAGAAAAGAAAATCTTCCAGAGAGCCTTTCTTCCTAACTATGAGTTTACCAAATCGTATGTTATGTTTATTAAATTCTCTCACGTCCCTTTTAAGCCTATAATGAGGTTTTTTCCCCATAACGGCAAATATACCAACCCAAGTGATGAATTAAATGATGATTTGGTTTTTTTAAAAAAAACAACCAAATGATTTCAATGAACTCAAGTTCTTGAATCCATTGACAGCTCTAGAAAATTAGGAGATGGCTCACAAGCTGGAATCCACAACAGAGCGTGGGCGAGATCCATTCTTCATATAGATCCCCTCTCAAGTTATAAACATGGTGGCTCTGAGCTTCCTCCACCACTTCTGGAGGCAATGCACCCCTGAATACCAGTTGCTGAGAATGACACTTGAAGACTCTTTGTAGGCTTCCCATTGAGGCATCTGGTTGGCCACTGTGAGAACAGAACGTTGGACTAGATGGGACACTGGCCTCATCCAGCAGAGCTCTTATTCTGTTCTCAGTACTGCCAAGGACTCTACTGTAGCAAACATTTCCTCCTGGCTAATAAAATTCATCCCAGATAGTACATATAAATACTTAATGAACTGGGGATGATGGTAAGAAATCCATCTCCATTCAGATATATCAGCGATATAAGCTGTGTACTGGGGCATATTAAGAAAATGCATGCATGCTTTTGAGCGCAAGAAGAAAGCTTGCCTTAAAGAAGAAAATTAAAGTTCTTTCAGTGGAAGAGCCATAGCTCAGTAGCAGAGGACCTGCTTTGCATGCAGAAGGTCCCAGGTTCAATCCCTTGCATCTCCAGGTGGGACTGGGATTGTCCCATATCTGAAGCCTTGGAGAGCACCTGCTGGTCAGTGCAGATAGTTCTGAGCTAGAGGGCCAATGGTCTGGCTCAGTATAAGACTACATACACACAATACCTTTAAAGAATATCCCCTCAAAGAATCATGGGAACTGTAGTTTCCCTCGCCACAGAGCTGCAATTCCCAGTATTCTTGGGGGCATGCATATGCTGTTCCTAAGTGGACTCAGATCTTAAGATTTGGGCAACACTGAAGTATGCTTGGGGAAATGGTTGATAAGGGCATAAATGATTGTTTACCCCTTTTCACTCTCGTGATACCGGCTGCTTTATATGTGTGCATGTGCATGTCAGTGTGTGTGTTTATTTCATTTTTGCTGTTCCCTAGAATAGGGGAGGCAATGTGAAGCCGACTAAAAATAGCCCAGTACAGAATGAACTTTTGAACTGTGAAAGCCGGGGGATGTAATCTTCCTGCTTAATAGAGTATTACAGTAGATACTAAACGGTCTGATAGAAGCTTCACTGAGGACTGCACTGTTTATATCAGAGGAAGGGAAATGAGGGTGAAATTATTATTATTGCTTAAAAGCAACTCTCCTAGATGACTAGTGTTGTTCTTCACTAATTATTTATTAGGATATTACCCACTTATTTGCCTATTTGGGATGCATTAGGATTTTATTGGGAGAATGTTGACTCCCTCTCATTTCCTTAGATTCCTGGTTTGTACAAGATAATATTTTCCCCCATGCCCAGGGGTGCCATTTCTGAGTTCAGTGTTTGCAACTGTGTACACGCCACGCATTTAAAGCACATAATACCCGCCGAGGAACTGTAGTTTCTTAAGGCTGCTGGGGATTGTAGCTCGGTGAGGGGTTTGAATCCAGGTCCCAGGATTGTGTAGGAAAATTCATAGGCTTTAAATGTTCTTTAAATATATTGAGCATTTGCAGCCTGTGTGTTGGGACGGGAGATTTCCAGGAAGGTGCAAAGGCCTGCTCTTAGATGCATTCAAGGTGAAAAGTAAAAATGGTCCCCAACTTGGATAGCATTAAAAGACAATTAGACATATTCATGGAGCCTTGGGCTATCATTGACTACTAGCCATGATGGGAGGGTTCTACCTCTTCTGTTAGGGGCAGTATGCCTCTGAATACCAGTGGCTGGGAATCGCAGGTGGGAAGGGTGCTGTTGCATTCAGGTCCTGCTGGTGGGCTTTTCATGGGCCACTGTGAGAACAGGATGCTGGGCTTGGTCCCTTTGGCCTGATCCAGCTTGAATTTGAATTGCCACCAACACCCCACCCCCAAACAACAATTAGCTAAAGTGGTGCTTCAGGTTAAGAACAGTTTCAGGTTAAGAACGGACCTCCAGAACAAATTAAGTACTTAACCTGAGGTACCACTGTAATATTAACTAAACCCGTCTTAAAAACTAATGGCAATGTTATCACCACAGGGGGAAACTGTTAGGCGCTTCTGAAGCCAAGTGATTGGTTCTCGTGGGAACTTGCTATCTGTGAGAAGAAAAGAGCTTGGGGAGGGATTTTGAATTTGTGAGTGTGTGCATGTATATTGGGAGGGGTGGGGTTTATTAATTTATTTGCTGCCTTACATTTATATCCCACTTTCATCTGCTGCGGATCTCAAGATGGTATCCATGTGGCCCCCAGGCCCTGGCTACACTTGGACATGCTTAGGCTTCAACAAGGTAGTGGCCTCATATACTTTCACACCACTACCCTGGGATTTCCCTATCCCATTAGGCCTCCGCTCAGGGTGCTAGCCTGCAGGGTGCGGAGGGGTCCATGACAGCTCTTCTGCAAGGTGCCCTCTATATTGGGGTGAGACACACTTCAGTGGTGTGTGTGTGGTGGGCCCAATGCACGGACAAAGCACCACCACCCCAAAGTCTCTTTCGCTGATTCCTACTCTATAAACCTCATTTCATGCAGGTATCACCAGGAGAGCTTGCTTTGCTGATCTAAATGCATGGGCGGGTTGATAGAGAGCCACACTACTGTATAATTCTGTCTTATTCATACTGGGGGCTGGGGAAGTTCATCTCTTTGACCTGGGCTGGGTGGACTGCGGCCAGTCCTCTCATAGCTGTTACTTCCCACACTCCTCCCAGACCCCGAGCCCATGTTTCATTACAATATTGTGCATATTTAGAAATAATTCACTCTGTCTATTGGCCTCTATAGAGCAGTCTCCATAGCTGTGGCAGCTGTAGTTAGATGAGAGTCCTGTGAAGATTAATACATTAAATAATATGGAGTCCTTAGATATTAGACCGGGAGAGGACAGGCGGGTGTAATAAAGAGATAGGCGTTTTCACAATCCACCAGACTCGTCTTAGAATCTTCAGGAATCAAACATTAATCTCTCTGAATACCACTTTGAGAAACCAAAGGAAGTTGGGGTCGGGGGGAAGGAATCACAGGGAAACTCTTTGGATGAACATTGAATCTGGATGGTTTTGTTATCTGTGTTTCATTACTTTCATGCATGGTGTCGCTGAGATGCTATCGTCCAGTGATTATAGTGCATAATCTGAGACATCCTCTGGTAGTTAACAGCTGCCCTCAAGCCCCTGCCGACACAATACATGGTACAGATGTGACTAGTCCATAACATCCAACATCTTGAGTCTCCAAACCAGGATGCGCATCTTCCCACCCATGCTCCTGTGCGAGTCACATGATCTACGTGAGATCACAGAGCCTGAAAGATGCACTTTCTTCAGGATTGCTCGCACTGCACCAGAAAACGTGCAGTGGAGGTGCCACACGATATTTTTTTTCAGAGCAAGATCTTGGCACGAAATTGTGCAAGATCATGGCACCCAAAATGGTGCTCTTGTGAGAGAAAACAGGGTGTCTGTTTTTTCCGGGACATTTGCTAGTCAGCTAAAAAAAGGGGGGGATTATTTATTTATTAACAACATTAGCATTATTCACATTTAGGCCTCAAACCTTAAACAATCATGGCTTCCCCCAAAGAATTATGGGAACTGTGGTTTGTTAAGGATCCTGAGAAGAACCCTATCCCACTCACAAAAACTGCAGTGGCCACAGCAGTTTGACAGTCAATCCCTCTTCCCAGGGAACTCTGGGAATTGTAGCTTTCTGTGAGGAGAATAGGGGCCTCCTACCGGCTCTCAGCACCCTTAACAAATTACAGCCCCCCAGGAAGCCACCACTGTTCAAGTAGCATGGCAGTTCTTTAAATGTATGGTGTGAATGTGGCCTAGGTACTAACTTTGGACACTCAAGAGTGGGCTTCCCTCACTCCACCCCGTGGATAAACCGAAATGTTTGTGTTTTTGGTACTATGGGAACAACTGTGTCAAGCAGAGGGTGATCTGGCAATTTATAACAGCCTAGCAGACAGTGAACGTGCACACTTCAGGAGTTTGGAGCTGCCCTAGCTACTAATTTCCCCTCTCTGTTGGATTTATATGAAGGGGTTCCTAGGCTGCTGCTGTGGTTGCTGTTTAAGAAGCATTTCCTTCTTTAGCGAAAACTTCTTTCAAATAAGCAGTTGACATTAAAGCAATGCCGTTCATTACGGGTTTGTTTGGGTTCTCCATGTGGGATTATGCTCTGCCACAGGAAGAGTGCCAGCTGGTAATTTAGGGAAATTACAGAGTCTGGGCATCTCTAAGTACGGTCACGCGAGGTTCAGCTTGACAGCAAAAGAAACAGGAGGGCAGATTAATGTCTGTGAAAGTAGCTAGGCTCTCGGGCGACTCGAGTTCAGTCTCTTGCCATCAGGGCTTGGTTATGCTAAGTATGCTGCAGAACAGAGGCTCAGTTAAATTAGGGGACCTGCTGTAGAGAAATCACTAGGGAAAGTCCTGGGGTGGGGAGAGAGATTGTGGTTATCACACTCTGCTGGAAAACCCTACAGAACACCGTAGCAGCTTCTGCATCTCAGGGCAGTAAAGGAGCAGCGTTCTTTCCAGGTGTGGGTATATTTAAAAAGACTTGAGTTGGGAAAAGCATCCTTCAGTAGCTGTGGGCCTCCAGATTTTCTTTCTTTGAAAACCAAGGGGAAGAAACGCTATTACAAAATTTTGGTAAAAAAATATTCATACTCATTCTAAGGCAAGAGTGATGGAACATCAGGCTCAGAAGCTGAATGTGGCCCTCTAGGTCTCTCTATTTGGCCCTCAGAACTCTCTTCAGGCCACACCCCCTCACCCTGTGCCACGTCCTTCACTGGCCCTGCTTCAAACCCCAAATGTTTTTGCCCTGACTCCAGTGAATCCTCAAACTCTGATGCTGCCTTTTGCTTGGCTTGGTGGAGGGTAGAGAGGGGTGTGTGAGAGTGGGCTTGTAGAAACTACTGTATTTATGGGTTTTTGTGCGTGTATATACATACAAACAATGGGGCGCGGGTGGCACTGTGGTCTAAACCACTGAGCCTCTTGGGCTTGCTAATCAGAAGGTCAGCGGTTCAAATCCCCGCGATGGGGTGAGCTCCTGTTGCTCGGTCCCAGCTCCTGCCAACCTAGCAGTTTGAAAGAATGCCAGTGCAAGTAGATAAATAGGTACCGCTCTGGCGGGAAGGTAAACGGCGTTTCTGTGCGCTGCTCTGGTTCGCCAGAAGTAGCTTAGTCATGCTGGCCACATGACCCAGAAAAACTTTCTGCAGACAACCGCCTGCTCTCTCGGCCTGTAAAGCGAGATGAGCAGCGCAACCCCAGAGTCGTCTGCAACTGGACTTAACTGTCAGGGGTCCTTTACCTTTTTATACACACGAACACACATTCTTATGCACAATCTTGCTTTCTGTTTATATACATACATGCATACATTCTCTCCCCCCCCCCTCTCTCTCTGTGTGTATTTCCCTCTAGAAATTAATATGCTTCTTCCATTTTATTCCATTTTATTCACTGGGTAAATTACCCAAGATGTATTTCATTCATTTTGTCTATCTCCACAGTCAGGTTACTATATTGATCTTTCCACCTACTTCTTCCTTTTGATATATATTTTTTTCCTTTCAGATTTCAAAGAAAAGCCTAATTACATGTATCTGATTCTCGATAGTTCTTGAAATAGCTGAGCAATCAATATTAAGTACACTTTGCACCAATTTAGAAACCTTGTTCTACTCAGACATATATTGTGTGTGTATGTGTGTGTGTATGTATAATTTAAACTGAAAAGCCGGGTAATAGGAATTTTCCAATTAGCTCTGGCTAAATCAGTGTTCTTCCATCACAATCTTAAAAAAAAGAAGCTGGTACTTGATGAAGAGAGTGGACTAAAACCTATCAAGAAAAAGAAGTGTGTGTGTGTGTGTGTTGGTGGGGGGGGGGAGAGGATTTTAAAAGAAGGACATCTTGCATAAATGAGACATAGAAACTAATAAACGGAGTGTGAGACTCGTTTCTGAAATGCTCCCCATTCACCGGAGGGAGATGTAGGAATGATCATTGCCTGTGGGGAGTGTCACTTGTTAATTAGACGCGTTACGCCAGCACTTGGAAAACCTACGCTCTATGTGCTAAACATTCACATTAATGATTGCCTAGATGTTGATGGCTTGAGCGGAGGAGACTTTGCAACGGTCTCCAGCTCATTGTTGTGAAGGCAGTGATTGTTTGCAGCCTTGGATGCTAAAACAGGGAGGCGAGAAATGAAGAAAAGGGATATGAGATTAGAAAGACAAGATGGGGGTATTGATTCTGCCAGCTTTAATTTTCTTGTGCTCCTGGCCTTACGGTGGGGAGGGCCAACTTCTCATTTGTTGCGGCTGGCTTTGACCTATAAAGCGGTACAACAGAGATGGTGAGAGATCAAGCAGTCAACCAGCCAGGGGAGGCTGATCCACTAGGGCAAATGGGACACTGCCCCACCAAACTCAGACAGCCCTCAGCCAATCCCCACTTGCTGACCCTCTTTCTTGCAACTGCTCTGGGGCAGCCCTGGATATCATTTTCCTCCTTCTTAGTCTCAGTTTTACTCTAGTAGAACTCAGCAGGAGGAGGACGAGGGCAAAACAATGCCTTTCATAAGCTCTGGAGACCCCTATTATTGGTCTCCTTGCCTTCTACCCTACCAGTCCCAATGGGCATCACCCACTCTGGCAATGCTGCTTCCCCCAATTTGGTGCCTTCCAGATGTTTTTGGACCAGGTTGGACAGAAGGTAGATCAGGATCTGATGGTAGAGCTCTGAGTGAACTGCAGTTGATTGGCAAGGGTTTCTGATGTCCAAATACCTAACAAGTGCTTCCTTACCTCACTTAGCTAGGTTGCTGAAAACAGTGGCATAGCATGGGTTGCCAGTGCCCGGGGCCGTGAGGAGGGAAACAGACGGCTTATGCATGCTCCTTCAAAAGCCTAATGGTGTCCGCATCACACAGGAGATTGCAGCCACACGGAGAAGTCATTTTCAACAGAGCCCAGCAATGGAAGCACTGCCAGTCAGTGCAGACAGTACTGAGGTAAATGAACCAGTGGTCTGACTCGATACAAGGCAGATTCCTATGTCCCTCATCTCCTCTCTCGATGGAGACTCCTCTTTTTGTTTCTGCTTGAGTCTCTGACCAGGGCATGCCTCCTCACTGACTGCTGTCAGTCAGTATAGAGTAGTACTGACCTCGTATGGTCTCCCCCAGTCTAAGGCAGCTTCCTATTATGTCACTTACTTGTGGCAAGTCAGCTGTTTTGGGGCCCTCCTGTTCATTTTGCTGAGAGGGATGTCTGCCCCAAAGGTCTGCTCTAATGGCATCGCTTTATGGATTTTTCTCCCTAGTGTGTGTGTGGGAAATCCCTTGTGCCCCCTTCACTATCTTTTAGCTGCCAGCCCAATTCTGTTCCATTTGCCTGGTTTCTTGAGCAGACGAACATTGATTGTTTGTAATGGCTGCCTTACAGGTATTGTTACTGTTGTTTCCTTGTACCATTTCATTTGTTTTTAATTCCTTTATTCTTAACTGTTTAAGGTAGGTAACTTTATACTGGTGTCATGGGAGGTATTAGCTGTCTTGAGGACTAGTAGAGAGTACAGTTGGATGAAACATTTTTAAACAAACATACCTCCATATTCTCAAGGGGTCATGGAGGACTTTATTCTTCAGTTACTGACAGGAAAAAACGGAACCCCAGGATCTGTAACGATGGCTGGACTCTATAGTAAAGGACAGACTTGTCCAGTAAGACACTGCCCAGTCACAGATATCATAAATCAAGGTGCCTCTACCTCCATAGATTAGGTGACTGGTGAGAAGTCGTGGAGCTTTTTATGTGGTGAAACCCTCATCCTGAGACTAGTCGATTGGTACCTGCCCTGCTATCATTTAAGCGTCAGAGGAAGACATTTTATTTCCCACAAGCCTTTGGTTAATTAACATAACGACCCTCTTCTATTTTTTGCCACTGGCATTTCTGTCTGACAGTTTGTCATTTGATCAATTTTTATTTTACTAATTGTTTTTGTGTTTTCTATTCCTTTATTACACTGCCATGCTATATTGTATTTTAAAAATAAATAAAAAATGTAAACCACTTTGGTTATTTCCTCTCTCTCTCTCAGGGCATAAGGATTAAATAAAATAAATAAATAAACCCGATAGATGGATGTTTTATTAAAATGCATTTGTTAAAATTGCTAGACATTGACTTGTATCCATCAGAGATTACATTCAAACAGCACTTTCTGACCCTCCCATCCCCTGAGGCCTATCCTGAAACTCCTCAACATTTGGAAAAGCAGGCTGGACACACACGTAGGTTTGTTCCTCACAATGAGGAACTCTTGACAGGCAGGCTTGTGGTTATCTCCCTTTTCCTATTGCCTTGCCCTTCTTCCATTCATAGCTGCTTTCCATTAGGGAAGGTTGCAGCTGTGCTGGAGGTAAATGATGGAGGGCAATTGGTGTGAGTGACTTAGCTGTGCAGAGGTAGTTGAATAGTGTAGGGAGGTGGGGAAATGGAGCCCCAGTCAAGATGACCCACAGATGCACTGCAAGCTTTCTCCTCTAGGGTTGCCAGGTCAGACTCTTAATAACTGGACTCAGCTCTTTACATTCAGGAAATCACCTGGAAGAAGAGCCATTATGGAGAACAAAAGCAAATAATCTGTGCTGGATGGGAGGTGGGGTTGAGCCTCTCCTTCAATGGAGAGAAAGGTAGCTGAGACAAAGCAGAATTGAACTTAGGATTGCAGTGGCAATGATGTGACCTAGAGGAAAGAGGTTTCAGTTTGTTAAATGCAACAAGCTGGAGCAGAAGGGGAGAGAGCCATGGCGGATTTCTTTTTGAATCCAAGGCCACAGCAATGGGAGAGACAACCCTCTTGGAGTCTTAATGCTCCATCATAGGCTCAGGTTGTATATATGTGAAAATAAACCATATGTCCTAAAGACATAGCCATCTCTTCTGTGTCTCATTTCCAAAGGCATGATTCCTGGGTAAGCTCCTGGACGAGATTCTCCTCAATCCTGTTCTCCTCAGAGTGCTGCTTTTGTGTAATGCTGTTATTTATTAAATGCCTTGGTTGTGTGCACCCTTCAGACAAAATGAGACTGAGTGGGTGGGTGAATCTACTTCAGACCTGGGTAAAAAGAGATCAAAATCAGCTAGGACCGAGAGGGCTGTAAAGGAGACAAAAATATTGTAAGAAGGCAATCCCTGATCAATAGAGCCATGTGCCAGACTCAGATATAAGGTGTATTATGAGAAGCAGAGACTTTTGCTCTAGCGGTGTGTTATAACCTCAAAGAATGAGGAGGAGGGAATCCCCATGTCCATATCTCAAGTCTATACAGGGGCACCTTGTCAGTCAGATGCTGGGGCACCAGATAAACTTTCAGATGCAGCTGATAGAGTGACCCCGGCAAGAAAGTGCAGAATGATCTCCTTACGGTATTGGGATAAATCAGTTAGAATAATTCATGCTATAGATTGCCTGATGCTGAGAACACTCTATGCAGGAGAGTATAAATATACATCACATCTGATAGATTTCTCTTTCCACCCCCTCCCCTTCCTCCCTACTGTTAGAGAATCTCTACAGGAGCAGAGTTGAACCACTCGCTCCCCACTGTCAAGATAATTCTCTAAAGACTTTTATTAGTAGGAGATAGCAACAGAGGTAGTGTTTTCTTTCTAATGCTCGAAATTCTCACACTGCGGCATTCAACACTACCTGTCATTACAAAGTTTGCAGACACAGCAGTAAAAGATGTAAGATGGTAAATAAATGGTTGTGGGTAATACTATGCAGATAGAGGCATATCTTTGCCCGTTAGGGCTGGCATATTTTGAAGAGCAAAAAAGAGGACACATTTGCCGACTTCTAATTTTAACTGTGGATCGCTATGACGACTCTACCCATGAAAAAGAGGATGTGTCCTGTAAAAAGAGGACATATGGCAACCCTCCTGAAAATCAGAACAACTTTCATTAGAAAGCTTACTTCAGAGAAGACCTACTGGTATCGGTAGAATTGTTTCAGGATTATTAGCTCCTAGGAAATCTCTGTATCCAAGCGGAATGCCAGAGGGAGGGAGGGAGGAAATTACTGTGAATATTTAGGAAGACGGTTGAAAAATATTAAAACAATGTTTGAAAAGTCTTTCCCTGATGTGATGTGAGCCAATGTGGTCCAAAGAATTGGAGATCAAATCAGAGCTCATTTGTAGCCCTGTGAAATTGTCACCTCTGATGCTTAGTCCCTCCTGACCTTAGTCCTTTCTGAGCAAAATGGGAATAATATACTTCTGTTTTGAGAGGTTGTGGTGAGAATTAGCAGCGTTAAGAGTCCTGCCTTTTTGATAGGCTAACCCTGAGCCAGAAATGCCATTGCAAAGGTAGAAGTGACTGAATATTAGGAAGAATACAGAAGAAGAAGAAGTTGCCAGGGTCGAATTTTGAATTATGCTAGTTATTTGCCCAGGCATTTTAAGTGGATAGTTGTCTGCCCTGCTCTTTTTAAAATTTGCCCTTACAGTATTTGTTTTGAATTGAGTTTTTACTAGTGTATATTATACTGTATGATTTGATTTATATTCCGTACCTCACCATAATATCTAGAAGGTTATATATAGATATCAATGTACAGTCTGTCTGTCTGTCTGTCTGTCTGTCTGTCTGTCTGTCTATCATTATCTATCATCTATCTATCATCTATCTATATCCATCATCTATCATCTATCTATCTATCTATCTATCTATCTATCTATCTATCTATCATCTATCTATCTATCATCTAATCTATCTATCTATCTATCATCTATCTATCTTCCCTACATCTCAGGGCAGTTTACAATATTCCCATAAAAAGCCCAATAAGACCATGAACAAAATAATAATTCAAACTGCATTGTTACAGCAGACAGACAACTTCAGTTTCTTACCAAACCAGTTTCAATTTCCCCAAAAGGCACAGGTTGTTGTTGATTTATTCTGTACTGCATAATTTTTCCTTTCTGCTCCCTGTGCATCGAAGTCTCTTCCCCCAGCCTATCCCTATTGTTTGAAATCCCTCCTGAAAACCTCCTCATTTTCCACGTGACCTTTGGGCTTGCACCCTTAATCCTCATTCCCAACCGTAGCCACGTTTCAAATATGTGTTGTCATTAGATTGTAAACTACGATTTATACAACGAAATTATTATTTAGAATTGATTGGGCTCTGATGCGTTTGTATAGAAAGGGTCTATCTAAGGACAACATGTTGCTTGAGATGTTAAGAAGGAAAATGCTTCTTTGAAACATATGTTTATCCAATGTCTGACCCGTACAATTTTTTGGGGAGGAAAGTATTAGGATGTATAAACAATACTTTGTTGGAAAATTTATAATTGTCAGACGATAGTATTATTCTAAATCATATACCAACTATATGGGATTTGACAGTGGGTCAATGTCAATGCACTCTGCACTCTTACTTCTGCCAAATGACTGATTTTGATTCATTGGAAAAATAACACTATGCCCCCCTTTGATCAATGGATAGAAGATATGATAACCCTTGCAACATATGAACAGATTGCTTTTAGACGCAGCCTGTGTATGGATAAATATGACATTTGGTATGCATTTATAAAAATTATAATGACTTGTTAATAATTTTATACTTGTCGAAATAACCATCGCCTACAGAAGTCTACTTCACCCTGTTGCTGCTGAGCAGCTAAAATACCTTCCCCACCCTGATGCTGTCCAGATATTTGGGTCTGCAACTCTCACCTTTCCTGATTGCTTGCCACACTGACTGAGGCTGATAGGTATTGCTTTTTTAAAAACCTGACTGCTATCTTGGTTATAATGACTTCTGTTGCTTTAGCTTAGATAGATTCCTTCAAAGAATGCTTTAAAATTATTTTAATTGTTTTCTACCTTGAATATTCTTTCAGGAGAAAGACAGGAGAGTAAAATGCATGCCTACATCCATACTTAAGAACTTCAGTCGGTGTAACTGAACTATTTGCGATTTTTGATAAAAAAAGTATTTTAAATTTCAGACAAATAAACAGCCAATTTGTAGGCAAATGCCAGAAATTTTCTATGGAAAGAAATTACATTTTAAGCAAGCAAGCCTAGCAAAATACTGAAATCCATGTAGCAGATCAAAAAGTCCTCATCATATCTAGTCTTGCTTATTTGCTATGGACTTGATGAAATACCATTTCCTCACCCACTCCAGATCAATTTCTTATCACCTGAAGAGTCTGAAAATGTTTTGTTTATTTGTTGTTGTTGTTGTTTTAAATATCCCACTGGCACCTTTCTTATTGAGCATGGGAATATTGTGACAGAAAATAAAAAGAGTGAAACTGAGGGGATTCCTTCTACTTATTGCTCAGCAATTTCAAGGGCTTTTGAAACTTTGCAGAAGTTATTGTACCATCTAGGGAGGGATGAAACTCTCAAATCTGGTGTATCTCAGTTGCTCATACTTCCAGTCTTATGTGCAGTTCTCCTGATTTCCACAGCAGTTTGCAGTTTTTAAAAAAGCCATCCCAAATATCAACCCGCATTTTAGTGCTCTTTTCTCTTAATATACACATTTTTGCAAGCCATGTCCCCAAATCTGATATGCTATTTTCACTCATATATACATTTTAATGTCTAAGGTAAAGGTAAAGGTACCCCTGCCCGTACGGGCCAGTCGTGTCTGACTCTAGGGTTGTGTGCTCATCTCGCTCTAGAGGCTGTGAGCCGGCGCCGTCCGAAGACACTTCTGGGTCATGTGGCCAGCGTGACGAAGCTGCAGCTGGTGAGCCAGCACCAGCGCAGCACACGGAAACGCCGTTTACCTTCCCGCTATAAAGCGGTACCTATTTATCTACTTGCACTTAAGAGTGCTTTCGAACTGCTAGGTGGGCAGGAGCTGGGACCGAATGACGGGAGCTCACCCCGCCACGGGGATTTGAACCGCCGACCATATGATCGGCAAGTCCTAGGCGCTGAGGTTTTACCCATAGCGCCACCCGCATCCCTTTTAATGTCTACTTCCCCCTAATATATGCATTTTTGTGCAGACTATTGGGTTGCAGAACCACAAAATACAGAGAAGTGTGAATTTTGGTGACCGTGTTTTGGTTCATGCAGCATTTCAGAATGTTCGAACTAGGCAAGTTCATATTAGAATCCCAAGCGAACCACATTTCTCCCTCCCTTCCTGTAGGGTCTACCCTTGAGCCATAACCATGGGAGAGTCACTTAGGTTGGTGGTCTTTTTCAAGATGCCCACAAGCCCAGAACATCTATGCATCTCGTTGGTCAAGCGGAAGGCAAGAGGGCTCTTCCTGCTGTTAGCATATGCCCTGTGTCACTTGAGGTCCTTCTGTCTAAAAGAGAGAACATAAACACACACAAAATGCTACGAGAGCTGTGTCTGTCAGGTTTATCTGCTAAAGCCGCTTAGTCTCTGACCGCTTACATTCTGTTATCTGTTTCCTTATGTATATTTCTCAACCTTCTAGCCAGCTCTTTAGAAATGTGCATGCTAAGTGATGGAAGGGACCACAGAGACACTCCGAGGAGCTCTGCTAAAGGGTGGAGAGAAAGGGGTTAACTGACCATCATCAATTACAGCATCCAAGGGGGGTGATTAGGCCTGAAATTGCTGGGAGGTTTTTAATTTAGCTCCGAGTAGAGGAGAAGGTCACTGCGGCTTCCACCCTCGCTGCTCCTGCCCCCCCAGCTTAGCTGAGCTCATCAGATCATATACCGCTTACGCCTTCATCCGCTTACCATACGCTGCTACTCTGAGCTATTGTGTGTGGAGAGGGCACCAAGCAGGCACTCTGATATAATATTATTCCTTTGTGCATCCTCTCTCCAGGTCCACTGTCACATCCTCCTGTCTCAGGACTGCCTATGAAGCAGAATTCCCTTTTGAAAAATAAAATAAAATGTGGTTTAGAAAAAAAGGAAGGAATATTGTGCTAGCCATCTGCACAAAAGATGTTGTAGAAAACTTTCTCAATATGGGGGAAAATCCCACCCTCCTGTTAAAAATTGAATGCAGGTTGCTGTCTGGAATGAAGCCCTACAGCCTTTGTTCTAGAGTATACGATCCTATAAATGCAAACACCTATATAACCTTAGTTATGGTAGTCATTGTGAACATCAGCCTGGGTCTTCCAGATGTTTTTGGACTACATGTCCCATCAGCCTCTGACAACGTACTGGCTGGGGCTGGTGGGAGTTGTAGTCCAAAGCATTTGGTAAGCACTGGGTTGGAGAAGGCTGACAGTAGTGTGAGTCACACTTTCTCTCCTTGCACAAGGAGTGTTCATGTGTTACATTCAATGAGGCGACAATCTGTATACCTGTATAGACTCATGCAGTTATTCACTTGTGCAGTTCGGTCTGTGCACGTGTGTAAACAGAACTGAGATGCACAAATCAACCATTGTGTACATGCTTTCGCACCAGTTCTTGTAGACGGATAGCTACAGCTGGTACCTGTGCTCGGTGTGGTGTGTGAACATTGCATGTTGACAAGCGTGAGACCATGCTTGCTGCCCGTGCCTCCTCCCATCACATCTCCTGCCAGCCCCAGCCTCTGCCCTTCACACACTAGAGTAGGTCTAAGTGAGGAGCCTGAACCACAGAAATTGGGGTCCCCTGTGCAAGTGAACAGAGCCAGTGTGTCCCACTTATCTGCCAGTCAAGACCAATAAATTTGAAAATATGCAGCCCTCTGGCTGCCACTATGTGCTCACTTTTAAAGTTTGTGTAGGATTAAGATACGGGCTGCCTTCAGAGGAGCCCATCCCCAGTCATCATGTGGTGTACCGCCTTCCTGAAAAATGGCAATCCCAAAACAGTAATGCAGTCAGGGATACAGTGAGTAGCCTCCTCTGTTACCTTTTACCCATTAAAAAGGCCTCTGCTTTTTGTAGGAAATTACTGAACTAGAAGTTTGAATAGTTGTGATAAATGATGCCTCCTTCTTTTGGCAAAAAATAACATTATAAATTAAATATACCTGAACTATTGAACATCTGTGAGTGGTTTTTTTGTTTTTGTTTTTAAAGAAATGTTATTATGGAAAATCTTAGTCTTTAGCAAAAAAATTCAAATGCAACTGTATATAAAAAAAAGAATTGCTGAACATTTATATGCTATACAGAGTCTAGAGGAGGATCAATGCCTTAAACCTCTTAGATACAAAAAAATGCATTCATCGATTTAAGCAAATGGGGGTAGCCTTAAGAACTATGGGGAAGCACAACCTGAAGAGCAAAGAAAAGAGATTTGTTCTGCACAATGCTATCATTTTGCAATATTTTACTGAACTTAACATTGTGATGGAAATTGGGTTTGAAATATATTAATGGCAATATTAGTTATTGTAACTTAGCATATGTGATTTTTTTTATCCATTTGTTTGCACTGCCTTATATTTATCGAAAGTTGTATAAACATACATTTATGTATATGTTACTGTACATTTATCTGGAGTTATTTTTTTAACTGTAACTGCTTTTAGATGCTTTTGATTGCAATTATTCTCAGAATGTATCTATCTGTTTTGGAATGTTTTTAACTTTGTTTTGTTTTTAGATTGTATATCTGTCTGCAGTCCTGTTTGGATTCTTTGGGGAGGAAAGGCAGGACTTAAATTCAATAAATAATAAAATAAAATAAAATAAAGAACATTGAAAAATAAAGAAATTGCTGCTTAGAGAAAGCTGCCTCACTCTGCCTTATTCAGAGGGCTGATCCTTGTCTTTCTCAGTTGGGAAAGGACGACTCTGTCCAATGCGATCTCTCTCTGTTTCTCATTTCTCCATTCTTAAGCTAGCTTTGCCCCATTTCTCCATACATTTCCATTAAAAAAAAATGCCTGAAAATTTATATGGATTTTTATCTTATTTCTCGCAGTACACACAATTCCATGCACAAATTTGACAAGCATTAATACTAATAATACATTTTGAGTTTGTTGTTTGCCTCATAAAGGGCAGTTTCTAGGTGACTTACAAGAAGGTTAAAAACAACATGCTTTTTTTTTTTTTGCAAGCTTCTTCTCCAATAGAATGCATTTCTGTATGTCATTTTTCACTAATAAATGCATTTTAGTATGCATTCTTTAGTTGGAGAACAGCATTGCAAAATTGGGTGAAGTGCGAAGTTTCGAAGGACAGCTTTGCTTTTTATTTGCATGTTGGTTCTGGACCTGCAGATTGGGCAGGTTTGCATTATAATGTGAACCAAATGAATTTCTCCATCATCCCTCTGTTCAATATAGCAAGGAAGAGAGATGGGTGAGTGAAGGAACCCGCAGATGAGTGAGTTCAGGCACGGGTGAAAGAAAGCAGTGAGCACAACCAAGTTAGGAACACAGGATGATGGAAGCTGATCTATGCCAGGTTTGTGCTTGAAAGGTATGATGTGTGCACAGCTTTATGCTGACTTAGACCACTGATTTATTTAGTGCAGCATTGCCAACACTGACTGGCAGCAGCTGTCCAGGTTTTCAGACAGGGTTCTCTCTCAGTCCTGCCTGGGACTGAAGGGGCTAATGCACTTATGTTGCCTTTACACAAGACAATAACACTGAGCCAGTCCCAGGTTCAATCCCTGTTGTCTCCAGTTAAAAGGATTAAGCGACAGATGATAACAGACCCTTCCCTGCCTGAGACATTGGAGAGATGCTGCCAGTCAGAGCAAACAGCACTGGGCTACATGGAGAACTAGTCTGATCTGGTGTAATGTAGCTTCCTGCCAATCCTGAGCACTGAAGTATCTCATTATGCTAGGTTTCAGCTTTCTTTCCTGATGAGCTCCATTCATCTTGACGGGTCATGTTGTAAAGACCAGATCCAGCCCTTTCTCATTTGCTGTTGGCCCTGAACGAGATATATGTTTCAACAGAGAGAGGAGCTCCCCAGCTTTGGGAAGGCAGGATTCTGACAATTAAAGATCAGATGCTTCAGCTGCAGATAGTATAGGAAAGGGCTGGCCAATGTGGTACCCTCCAGAGTGAGACTACAATGCTCAATATCTCTGGCCATTGGCCATGCTGCCTGGGTTGATAGGAGATGGAGTAGCTATGCTTGATACAGAGCCAGGACCAGCTCCAGGTTACTGGGGCTCCTAGGAGACCTGCTCACCTTTAGCTCAGTGGTAGAACATCTGTCTTGCAAAGAGAAGCTCCCAGGTTCAATCCCCAGGTAGGGCTGGGAATGTCCACTGTCTGAAACCCCTGGAGACCCACAGCTGGTCAATGTCCACAATACACAGCTAGATGGACTCATTAGAAAGCAGCTTCCTATGTCCTTATGGGTTCATTGGGCAGCAGGCACTGTCTTGGAGAACCTGCCTACCATTTCAACTTCCCACAATAACCCAGAGCGACACCATGTTGGATGGACCAGGATCCTGTTGGAAAATGGAAGGTGAACATAGGAAGCTGTCCTGTGCTGAATCAGAGCATTGGACCATCGAGCTCAGGAGTGACTGGCAGCAACTCTCCAGGGGTTTCAGACATTCCTAGCTCTTTCTGGAAATGTTGGGGATTGAATATGATACAATCTGCATGCAAAGCAGATGCTCTATCATAAAAGAGCCCTTCACATGGCGAGTCTTGCTAGGGAGCTTGGTTGCTGGCTGTGTGAGGTTGCTGGGTGTTGGAGCTTAACCTGAATGGTGCTAAAGATCTGCTCTCTTTGGTTCAATCCTACGGTCAACACACACATTTTTTTTAGCTAGCTGGCACACAGACTTTTTGTTTATTACTGGCCCAAGGTCACCCAGTGAGCTTCATGGCTGAGTGGGATTCGAACCCTGCTCTCCTAGGGGCCAACACTCTAACCATTACACCACACTGGCTCTCTGATGCACCCCAGTAGCGAATCTCATGGATACTTTAGGTTGGAGCATTCCCGTTATAACAGGAACTGGCTGTTTGTATCGTAATGACTGGCCCTAAGCATTGTTGCTTGTTAGGTGCAATTGAGGGGAGGCAAGTCAGTTGCACTGGGAACAGGAAGGGGCTGGTATGATAACAAAATGGGGAGGAGAGTAGATAATATGCCCCGTGCTCTCTCAGAACACCAGTTGGGAGCAGTGTGCCTCCCTGTCTTCCACCCACAGAGGGAGGGAGTTATCAAATGGCCACAAAGGAAACCAGAGAGGTATTTGTCAAGGTTGTTACTTACATCAAAAGTTTCTCCCCCGCCAAAGCTTTTATTTCCCCTTATAGCAGATCAGGTGGAGTTTCGACTAACTGAGACCTGCGGCCATTGACCGCCGTTTGTACTCAGGGTGCTTTGTAATCCAACCTGAATTTTATTTCATTTCATCCCCCTGGTTTATGCTTGTTTACGACTTGTGTTTTCTTTCTGATACAGAACTAACATGTAGTTAATTTATCAGTTATGTTGGAGCGGATTAATTCAAGGCAGGAAGGTGATGGTAGTGGTGGACTTAGGTGAAGGTTGGTTAGATAACAGCCCAAAGTCTCCAACAGGTGCATTTGTTTTAGCTTATAGGCAAAAGAAGATATTTTTCTTTTTGCTAGGTAAAATTGAGCAAACGATTTCCATGGGGGTTCTATCATGGAGGGGGTGGGTGGGAAGCTGGTTGGAAAATCATTGAAGAGTGGGATTTGGTGTCAAGATGCCCCCTTTGCATGTCTCCTTCACCCCAACCTGCTTTGTATTGGGAGAAAGCTGCAGTGTGTGTGTGTGTGTGTGTGTGTGTGTGTGTGCAAACCCTAGGGCTTCTCTAGAGTTATCTACTACAGACTGAGCAAAGGTGATACCTGGGGCACTGTAATCATTGAATATTTTCACACAGTAATTTTATATAGGGATAAGCTAATCTGTCCATTTCAATTTCTTATTTTTCAGCTCTCAAATTCAGTTATCCACATTTCCACGTGATTTTGAAAATTTTATTTATAAAAAGGCTTCGTGAAAATTCACTAGAATTTTTGTGAAAATTTTTCCTCATATGCACATTTTTTTTTTTTGCATGCAGTTTTACCTTAAATATACATTTTTCACTAATATAATGCATGGTTTAGGTTATTTTCAGCCATTTATTCACTTCTAGGCACACTTTATGTCAGTGTACGAATTTTTGTACATGTTATGCAGCTGGAAAACTTCTGTGCAAATTTCGAAGGACAGCTGTGTTTCAGTTTGCATATTGTTTTGGAAAGTACAAATTAGGTAGGTTTGCCTTGACATGCAAACTGAATCAGGTTTATACCCCATCTCTAATTTGCAGTTTACTCTCTTTCTCCTTTCATATTCCTTGTTCACATCCCTTTCATATTCCTTGTTCAGAGATGAACCATTGCTCAGCTGGAGAGCATCTGCACTGAATGCTTCAATCCCTGGCATTCCCAGGTATCGGTGGATGAGGCCCTGGTCTGAAACCCTGGAGAGCAGCTGCCAGTCAGAGTAAACAATACTGAGCCAGATGAACCAATGGTCTGATAAGGTGGCTTCCTATGTTCCTCTGGCCTCTTCTGTCCCCTTGCTTTGTCATGATCTTCCCTCTGGCCAAAATTTCTAGATGGTAACTTCTTTGAAGCAGGGAATTGTCTAGGGTTCTTAACATTATTATTTCCACTACTACTAATAATCTAATCAATTGATCATTTCCCCCTTGCAGTTGTGTCCCACAATATTCTTAATAAAGAAATAGCAATGAAGAATTAATTGCTAAGACCCGTTTGCAAACCAACCTCTGTCATCAAAGTGTAGCGGTGAGCAAAGCAGCGAAAGAAACTCAGTGTTGCTTCCCACACTGACTATTCAAGACCATAAGCCGCAGTTAACTCTGTAGCCTCAGCAGTTCACCCCTTTGAATTCTGATATCTTAGCCATGTTGGCTGGTAATAGAAAGCCTTCTGATTTTCCACAGAGAAGCATTAGATACTGTTGCCGGAGGTCAATATAGTTCTGACCCCACTTCTTACTCCGACGCACCTCCCGATGACCTCAAAGGGAGTTCTGAGCGCCGTTGTAGAGGCAGCTCCTAATGTAAGTACTGATATGGTTAACTAGGGCTGCCGGATCAGGATTTCAAAAATCAGGCACACCGCCGAGTCAAAAGTGCCTGGCGAGCGAGGTTCAATAGCGCTGGACCAATCTGAATGGGAAGCATCTGTTCTGAATAGTGGCACAGCTCTAGAATTAGAGGCAGCCCTTAAAGGGAAGGCACCTTTGGCCAGTCTTTGCAAGGGCTGTATCAGTGTTTTTCTTGCACACTCAAATTAGCAAGCGGGCTGTGCGCTTGTGGAATCCGTTGGGGCATCCTGACTGTGCGGAACTGTGCCGTTCTTTGACTATTACTGGTAGTTTGTTGAGGAGTGGGGTGGGGGGAATCAATTCACCCAAACAAAAGTCTCATTGAATGCGAGAAATTAGGAGAAAGGAGCTTCTCCCGTTACAAAGCAGAGGACATATCGTGAAGTTCATGTCCTTCAGAGGCGTCCCTTAATATAGTAGGAGTTTAGTACTTTTTAAAAGCCAATGGCAGGCATCCAACGCTTCTCTCTTGGAGCTGTGAAGTTGTCTAGGAGAACTTTGCTGCCCTTCTGGCTATGCAAGAGGTAGACGGGAAACTTGACCAGACATTCTGTTGTAAGCAACATGGCAGGGCCATGGCGTGGTGCTCTCCGGCTGACGGCCAATTACTCCCTCAAACACTGGGGCCCACTTCACTTTTAAATGAGAGGTTTTGCCACACTTCCCATGGCAAACCCCTTGCCTTGCATCAGGTCACAATTCCTTGTTCCTGAGTTTTATTACATCGCGGCCTGCCCCACTCTCCTGCAAGGACCAAGTTCTGAAATCCATGTCTACAAAGGCTAGGAATTAAATAAGTGACATGTGGCTTCTTTCGCATTAGTGGCAATGCTCTTTCTTTCTTTCTTTCTAAGCCGTATTGGGAAAGATGTGATGAATTGTTTTAACGATAAACAACTGCCTAGATGAAATACCTATTTTAAAGTTTTGCCTGTATGATTTTTTTTTGGTCACAGCCGATGGTTGAAAGAAATGAACTTATAAGTCCCCTTCACTTCAATGGGGATTACTTGGAAATAAGACACATGAGCTCAGCCTTGTTTATTTCCAAGTACAAATGAATATGATTCTCATGTTCCTTACAGGATAGAAATTAAGCAAAGTCACCTTTAAATTGAGATGCTCAATTTCCTTATTTTTCTAAAGGACTGATACGAACCCCCTTTTTTTGTGGAGCAGAGGAGGGAGAATTCAGAGCAGATTTTCAAGAATGATGAAGGAGCTAGAAAGACAAAGCTGATGAGGAAAGATGGGTTTTTAGTTACCATGGAAGAAAATTAATATTGCCGGTTCTGAGTACCCATCCTGTTAAAATCTGTGGCGTCTTGGGTAGCAGTGCAATCCTATACTAAGGTTACCAGATTTTTTTCAATGAATCTGGGGACACTTTTCAACTTCCTCCTAAATAGATGGATTTTGTCAGGGGACTAATTTGTAAATCTGGGGACTGTCCCTGGGAAATGGGGACGTCTGGTAACCTTATCCTATACAGTACATACACCTTACTTAGGAGTGAGCCCTTTTGAGTTCATTGAGGCTGATACAGCAGTATAAATGCATGAGATCTATATTGCTGTAGAACAGCATCTTAGAATATTATTAATTTGCTTTTAATTATGAGTATTGTCTCCTCTCACAATAGAATTATGGTGACTGAAAAGAACAAAAAACACACACATAGGGATTCTTCTAAAAATTGCCTATTATGGAGCTTCTGCAAATAATTTAAAGGGGATGTGTTTGATTTAGAAGCCAGACTCTTGTCTGTACTGCGCAGTAGGATAGATAGCAAAATTGTTTTCTCTTACTTACTGGGCATCAGCAAAGTTAATTTTTCAGCCCCCTTTGTAACAAGAAAATGCAAGTGGAATTTATATGACATGAATAGGGGAATGCCTGATATTAAAGCAGTAGTTGCTATGTTTGTTCTAGTATAATAAGAATAATAAGAAATATACCATGCAAGTTTTTTTGAATGTAATCAAGTAGAAGGAGAAGGAGGTGTAAGAAGGAAAGTTAACACACAATTGAATTGCAGACAAACTCATCATTTGGTCATTTAAAAATGTTATTTCAAGAAACTGTTTCTGAAGGGTTCTGCTGTTCCAATAACTGCATTAGGGAATGGATCCTTGAACACACAACAGCTACCCATTGATTTCTTATTTGCTCCTATTGGATAAAGTTATAAGGATCGGGACCTTACCATTAAACTTCTATTGATTTATTTTTATAGCGTTAGCATCTGAGTCAATAATTCAAATAATCAACTGCTGTGATTTCTTTTTGGTAAATAGCATTTAAAATGGCACCTGAAAGAGTTTTTATCAGGTTCCCAGGTTCCTGTTTTCAAAGTATAAGCTTACTTCTGTCTGTTTCCTCCAATCTAACAACTTTTTCTAAATGCATGAGATGTTTACTCCACACCTTACATTTTACAGCAAATATTTCAGCTTTCTAAAACAACTTTGTCAGGAGTAATAAAAAGAAACACACATACAAACATATATGTAGTTATTTTTCTGTCATCCAGCTACCTCTTTCCCTGCTTTTATTTATTAAATAAACCTAAATTGCAGCTTAAAAATAGTTTTGTAATCTGAAATCAAGATCTTAGTAAGTAGATTTCAATAACCTAGTTAATTTGTTTTAATTTGGGGCTTCTCTATCTTCATGGAAACAGAAATATAGCAGCTAATTTCATCTGCTTATATCTGATTTAATTGTGTGTACTTGGATGGATTAAGTTTCCAGTTAATTGTAGGAATTCAGAATGCTGTAGTAGAGGGAGATTTAAACTAAAACAATAATTAACTACCTTAGATAATTCTAAAATATTCATATTAACTTCAAATTTGGTGCTTTATAAATTACTGATATCTATTTACCACATTCAAACTGTCACCCCCCAAAAAACCCTGAGTACTTTAATCATATATTAACATTATCAGTGAACAGTTTGTTTTAGGATATAATTATTTTTTTCTCCCTAGAAGTGCTGTTGTATTATGATGAAACCGATTTTTCATATTGTAAAAACATGGTAATATAATAACAGATGAAGGTCAGTTGCATCAGTAAAGGGAAAAATTAAATACCCAGAATTTTTCATACAGTTTTGGGTTTTGCACATAAAATTTATTATGGCTTACTTCTATGACATTCTTCCTATGTGTGCTTAAAATATAAAGATTACAGTATATTTGGACTGGGGTTTTTATACAATGTTTTCAAAATAATTGATTATAAGTTAAAATGAAGATTTCCTTTCCCTTTCAAACATTTGCCAGTACCCAAACCAAAACTTTTCTTTCTTCATACATAATCTAAATATTAATGGTTATTAACAAGTATACATTTCTGGTGAAACTTAATATCTGCAAGATCTATTGATATCAACAGAATTAAAGTCCAGAAAAAAGTCACTGATGAACTTGTTTTTAAAAATTCACACACACCCTGGGGAAAAACCCCCGAAGCGTTTAGTGAGATATTTTAAAAATAATTCTGAATTGGATAAAAAGGTGGGCTTCTTTTTCTTCCTTGTTACTGTTATGCGTCAAAAAATATCTCTTGCTAGTGACCTGAAAGTTAGGCTCTTTTTTTCTTAACAGATTCCTAAGTGATTGTGATATTTTATCACAGGATCTTATTTAAAGTATTGGGAAAACTAGGTGGTGAAGATAGAACTGTAACAAGCTGCTTGCTTGATTCATCCCAACTAAACAAAACTCATTAGGACATCTATAATGTCCATTAGGGGATAATTTCCTGAGACAACAACAACAGCAGCAACAACAAAGGTTTTTCTTTTGTTGATTAATTCACTGCCAGATCTGCATGCTTCCCTTTTACTCTCCCAAATTGCAATGTTCTCCCTTCTCGAACGTTTCATCCGCAGCCACTCTCAGATTAAGATATAAAGTCCTAGAGTCATAAAGCTTTGTAACAAGCCTTTCCCGCTCAACCCCGCCGTCTACAACAGCCTGAGACTAAACTTTCCTGCAAAGTAGGGGTGCTCCCCCCCACTAAACATGTAATTAGTATAATTAATAATTATTCCCTAATTGAAACACAGGTTAACAAACTTCCATAACGCTGAGAGGTAAAAAGGGGAGGAAAATGGCATTCATTCACCCTGAGTGTTTTTAAGCCTATAAAAGTCTTCAAAAGACCTCAAGATATCAAGCAATCTTTTATCCAACTAAACCTACCCCCCACCTTCATTCTTACACATACTTAAATACCCACTATGCTCACAGCTTGGAAAAAAAGAAGAAAAGCCTTAATGGATCACTGGTTTTAACTAAAAGAGGATAGGTACGTGCCTCGTATAAGTGGTCTCAAGCCTTTTTTTTTCTCCTTGTGGTATTAATAATTTTCATCAAACGAAAACAAAGGCATCTTAGCAGTGCAGGCGGCAGAGCTTTCGAGAAAGCTCCCATTAACATAGCTTTTATTTCCAAGCACAAACATTTCAAACAATTATGCTGGTGCCCACTGCGCCGGTTACTAAAACGAGTCTTCAGGTATTCCTCTCTGGCAGAAAGAGGCAGGAGGAAATTTGGGTAGCTTTTGAAGGGAAGGATCCAGGGCCCTGATCCTGTCCACGCTCTATTCCTCCCAGCCTACTCATTTGTGTAAAGGTTTGCGAGAAATTTCATCACTTGGGAGTGAAAGGGAATTAAGGAACAGAGTAAAAGGCAATGGGGCAATTTGTTTATTTATCTGGAATGAGACCCTGACAGTGCATTAATTTTGATTGCATGTTCAGGAATCACATTATAGAACAAAAATATGTGGTCATCCTGATTCCTTTCCTCAATAAAATATAGCCTTCTCATTAGAATATTTAATGATTCAGTGGTTTACTTACAGTTACCATACTGCTACATTTAGATAAAACCAGGTTAAAATTAAACCCCAGCATGATATGTTAGTAATTTATCAACACTCTTTTAAAAGTTATTATTGTTAAAATTAAATTTTCAGAGAACAAGCTGTTATTAAAAATTAAAGGTTTGTCACCTGCAAGCACCTGAATTTTACATTTTCTGTGTTTTCATATATGTAGATCCATACTGGTGCAAATGTAGCACATCATAGTGTGAGCAATCTGAAAGGCTGAGTTTAATCACTTCTATTACAAAATTCAACAGGCTGAATCTAAGTAAGTTATTCTCAGAGTAGACCCTCTGAATTGAATGGATGTAACTAACATATGTCTATCTATTGCTACTCTGAGTAGAACTTACAGCAACCTTCTATTTCTTAGGTGTGCTTGCTTTTAAAACTGTAAACTGAACTATTGTAAAGAGAAGGCTTTTCTTCAACTGCTTAAAGGGAGCTCCATAAAACAAATTTCAGCGGAATATCATAAACCAAAGTTCTAGTTCTTTATACCTCTTTCCAGTGTCTGGTGTGGTTTTTTTTGTTCAGCTCTTGCTACCTCAATTGCAAAGACTGTCATCATCTAATATCTTTATCAATTACTTTGAAATTGCTGTTATTACCTTTTGTCTATCTGTGAAAAATTATGATACTGATATTTGAATTTAAGTTTGAGAAGTTTTGCTTGAATGCTTGCTCTTTTTAAGGGGGGGGTTTGAAAGAGGAGCAAAATAATTTTATTAACCAGAATGGGAGGAAGATGTAATTAAATTGCAAACGCTCCCATTTTGGTTTCAGCTGATTTTGTGCCAGGACAGTTAGTGTGGCAGTTCAACAACTTTGACTGTACAGACTGTTAGCTGACATGCAGGGCTGTGTTAAATCAGTACCTAAATTTTGGAACTGTCTTCAAATGTGGGGGCACATAGTTATATCCCAGAGTGCTTCCCAACAAACCCTTTTGGTTTCTTTAGAAAGACAGCATTTATTAACCTAATATGTAAGCAAGTAAAGTTGATTTGGCATGTGGGTGACACTAGAACCCATGGATTTAAGGTAGTTTGGGACCAGGGCTTTCTACGAAATAAACAACCCGGGTTGTGAGTTTAACATCAACTATAATATTTGTTCTTCCACAGTGTGCTTACTTATTCAAAAAAGAATAACCTCTGGCTTAACTGATTTCAGGATAAGAGCTGAAAGCAACATTCTCTACCTGTCTTTCATTTATATACATGAGTCTTGTTCTGTGGAGAGAAACATTCTCATTTGCACAACTTACTTGAATATGGGTTTATTTCTACTACTAAAGTTCTATGAAAAACATAAGGCTTAATTTATTTCAGAATCAGAGCATAAATTAACTATATCTCTTTGCGTCTCATTCATCTACATGAGACAGGTTTTAGCGGGGAGGAGAGCAAATCTCATTCCAACATCTTGCATGAATATCGGAACAGTGTCTATGACTCCGGACTTGAAAAGTCCATGGCCCATAATATATAGGGGTGCCCTTTCCTTACAATGCTCTGACAAATTGTCAAGTCCACCTCAACTTGTAATTGCATATTCAGGAAGACCGAAGAGCTATCTTTTCCCTGACCCTCACGCTGAAAACAGACAATGACACTGAGAGATACAGGCAGCTTCCATATATATATGACACCTGTCTGGTTGTTGTTGCTTCTTAAAGAAAAAGAGAAAAAAATAAGGAAAAAGCAAGGGATACCATTTTCAATTGCAAGTGATCCCTGGAGCGATGGCTTGGCTTCTTTCCATTCTTTCAAGAGTGCCACTTGGAGTTTTAAATTGTGCCTTCAAAAACCATTTATAAGTGTTTGCACACAAGTTCTACAATCAACATTCTGGGGCGGGGGGAAAAGTCACCTCCCCAATAGGACTAACATTGTACAAATAAGAATAAGAATAAAAACAAGAAGACAGAAATTGCCCCGCAAAGGTGAACACCGACTTCTTACAGCAGCATTAACCTGCAGCACACGAGGCAGTAGCAGAATAATAATAATAGTAATGAAAACCTCTCTACATTTAAACACTCAAGAAAGAAGCAAAGAGCATAGATGGATCATGTCAAGAACTAGCAGAATATCTAATTAAATGGCAGCAGTTGGAATCGGTTGCTCTGGGTACTTTATTTTTTTAATTAAAAAACATTTCCCCTTTCTTCTCAAGGAACTTGTTTTTATTTTCTAACCTTTTTAAAGGATGAACTATCATTCCTCAGAGAAGCACTTGTGGATCAGAGAAAAGAGAATCACATTTAATAAAAGAAAACTATCAGTAGATTCTCCTTTTAAATGCACTTGAAAAGAGGGCATACTTTACAGAGGTTCTGGTTGTGATCCCGTCATTTTTTCTTGAAAAATGTTTTCACTGAAATCCATCAGATTTACTTCCAAGTAAATAACTGTGGGTTTGCAGCTTCAGTGTCCCAGTATACAAACAGAACACAAATTCCCTTTGTGTTCTATGAGAAGGGATTTGATTGACAACTATGTGTGGTTTACCTACATACCTGTCCATGTTTGCCCAACACTATGCTCTGTCTTTCTGTCTGTCTGTCTGTTAGAGATGGGCAAACTTGTCAGTTTTGGTTTCTCTTAGTTTCTCATTTTTCCAGTCAAGTCCAGTTCTCCACATTTCCACAAAAAAGGACTTGTGACGATTCATCAGCAAATTTCTTCTAATATACACATTCATATGCTGTTTTGCCTAATGAACACGTTTGCAAAGCAATTTTCTCTGATATGCATTTTGAATGTTGTTTCTACTAATATATGCATTTTAAGCACACTTTATCCTAATACTTGGCTAACGAACTGCACCACAAAATTCAGAGAAGTGCAAATTTTGAACCATGATTAGTTTCATATATTGTTTGGGAAACTGCAAATTTGGTAGCTTTGCCTCAAAATGAGATATGAATTTTCCACATCCTACCATATATCTATCTATCTCTCCTACCAAGAAATTTTACAGGAATGGTCTACAAAGGAATGAAATTATATTCTCTTGTCCCATTTCTCTGCACAGTTCAAAAATGAATTTGTGAGATCCAAGTGCCAAGAAACAGTCCATTCCTCAAGAAGTTTAATTAATTTATAACCTAAATAAATAATCTTAATTATCTACTGTCGGCTATGTTAAAGGAAGCTTACAAATACCAAACACTGTAATACGCCATAACTTATTTTTTAAAAAAAGATCTTTGTAGACACTTTAAATACTAAGGTCGTAATCTGCTGGGAAGTTCTGCCATGCAAAACTCATTGAAATAAGAAGGAGAATTAGATGCAAGAGCACTGTAGGCTTCTTGCACCTCTTCTCTACATATCATAGGTGACTGAAGAGGAGAGAAGCAAATCATAACATACAGCACAGATGATCAGAGGCAACACCTATGGATTTTAATGGAGCTGGGTCAGAAACAGATTTGGCTTCCAACACAAAAGGTTGATTTGGGCATAGACAGAAGGTTCTGCTTTGGGGAACCAGGTACATTCTTTCAGACACCACACAGTGCTGGTTTCCTGCTGACCTATATGCCTGACAGAGATAGTATTGTGACCATTCCTAATTATTGGTTTCCTGTGGTGAACACAGGGTGTTCCCTGGAAAATATCACTTGATTTTGGAGGGGAGGATTCCTCGAAAACATTCAGGAATCCAGGAAACCTTGAGCTCAGGTATGTACACCCCTTCCAGATATGCTCAAATACATACATGTATTTGCTATAAACGATGCTTTCTAAAACAGCTTTAAATGCCCCTTCCTTAGTACCAAGAATAATCATCTGCTCTTGCAAATGTCCCTGCTAATATTTACATGTTTGCATAGCCATAGACAACAACCTAGTACTTTTTCACTTTCTGAAAGAGAGAGAGACAGAGAGACAGAGAGACAGACAGACAAAAGTTAATTGCAAGAGGGATATAGTTCCCTGGAGTTCCAGTGACAGAATCCTAAAAAATGTCAAATCCGCTCCCCATCTGAGGCAAATGTTCATAAATACCACTAATTTCTACAAGCCAAGGACCTGGATTCTTAACCTACCATTTCTCATTTGTAATGACTACCGTTCCTTATATCACCACCCCACACATCTTTGAAGACTACTGTGAAAACTATGTAATGAAGGCAGGGGGGCGGGAACACTGCCGTCTCTAAAATGGGCTGATATGCTTTGTTAATCAAAGAAATTTCTTTTCACCTTCTATCAGGGTTAGATTAGGATGGCTGTGATGACGGGGCACAGCAATTGTCAGAGAAGCAAAGTCAAAATTAATGACCAACAGAATCAACTTCCTTTTGTGGTTGATTTCCAGCCAGCCGCATCACCATATAAAAGAGCTATCAAAGGAAGGGATCCATTAATTATTAACTCAGAACAGCTTCAGTAAAACCATCCTTAAACCTCCATTGACATCTTCCTGACAGGCTCATAATCTCTCGAAAAGTTGTTGCTACGAGTTGCTTTTTTGCCTTCGTGTGTCGTCATTCCTAGCTCGAACGGTCGCAAGTCCTGGAGGATGTCTCAGCAGCGTCTCTCTGAACACATGGGACCAATGACCATTTCTTGAAAGACATCTGTGCAGAACATTTTTACATCAGAATTCCCTGCATAATTCCCTGTATAACTCTCTTTCAGCTGTCAACATAATAGAGCTGTCAACAGCCTAATTGTAAGATACAACATGTAAAGGGGGGGGCACCCATCCAACCGAGGGGTGGTGGAGAGAAGGGGGGGGGGAGAGACGTATGTGGAAAGTAACACAACTCAACTGTCATTTTCATAAAGACTAGCCCAACCTGTGGCTAAACCATTTAAACCTCCCATTTAAACCTCCAGTTTAATCCCTGGATTTCTCAGCATAGGTTGGATCAAACTAAAAAATAAAAAATAAAACCAGCAATCGACAAAAGATAGAAGCTTCAAGGCACCCAGAGCATTGAACACACCTGCCACATAAGCCTGTCTGTTATTGCTTTTCTTATGTCACTGACTTAAAGGGATTCGTTGCTCCCTTGCATTCTGGTTTTTAACTCTTTGACAACTTTATGGCCTCTCCCCTTCTTCCAATTCACTGCTCTCCCAATAGATTACATTCCTGATTCAACACAATATCTATCTATCATCTATCTATCTATCTATCTATCTATCATCTATCTATCTATCAATCAATCATCTATGCATTGACATGCAATTTCTTTTAACAAACATTTGGACTGAAAAAGTAAAAAGATGAAGCTGTTGGAATTCTTAAAAAAACCAAAAACAATTTAAGACAGGCCAAAAATATCTCCCTCTCTACATGAAAAAGCTAAACAGTTAATGATGATGATTTCCATTATTTGAAAGGCTCAGTAGAATAGTATGCAAAATGCCTTGGATTACTTTTAAAAAAATAATGTTTGGAGTAAAATATATCACGACGAAAATAAAATCCACTATGGAGTCAACTGGCTGTTCTAGTAATCAAATGCCTTTTGCTTTTTAAAAGTTTTCCTCCAACTATTAGATGCTCTGCAATCTATTTCTCGCATTTCTCAAAGGAGACTCGGAACAAAACAAATCACCAAATGTAACAGGTTTCTACTTTCTATTACTTACTGCTTTAAAGAGCGAGAGAGGGAGAGAGAAACGTTAATATCTCTTATGTTAAAAAGAGGCTTTTCTTTTTTTCCATTTGGAATAATTACAAGATGGATAACAATACTCCACTCTGTGTCCAGAAAGATGGAAAGGTCGACTTGATGTCTCAATGCAACGAAGTCTTTCCTTCTTGAAAATAGTATTCAACCTCCTGAATTTTCTATTTAGCTATTGCCAAAGAGCTTAAAAAATAAAAATAAAATAAAATAAAATAAATAAAATAAATCAGATTTTGATTTTAAAACTTTATTCTGACCCCTCAAAAAGCTATACAAAAACCATTTGGGTTACTGATTCCCGTTTAAAGTCTTGGCTTATCAATAAAGGCCCAGTGGCAACATTTCAACCCGAAAACAAAAAGTTGCACAAGTTACTAGCTAATTGCTATTAGTTGTTGCTGGGGTGGGGGAGAGAAGTTGGGGAAAAAGAAACCCAGATGAATTTATACAGCATGTAATTGCTCTACGGCAGTTTAGTAACATTCCACCCTGCTCTCTCTCAGATTTCCCCCCCTCAATTTAGCTTTGTTTGGCTTTTGTTTCCTACCTTTGCTGGCCTGTCACCTGCTCCATTAAAAGCTGTAAATTTGTGCAGATGCTCCTGATCATTCTATGTTTGCATCAGTGTGAAACCTTAAAAATGTTCTTTGGCTTTAGAAATGTGGGTTAATATAATAGCTACTTGAAGCAAGGGGACAGCGGCAACTTGCGTGTCTATAGTTGTCCTTATTTAGGCCTGTCCACAATTTTGTTTGTTCCTTGCCATTCACGGCAGCTGGACTCTGACCTTCAAGTTCTTTCCACCCCCCTAAGTATTCTTTTCAGATTCCAAGTTCTTTCCTTCTTACCCTCCCACTGACACCATCCTATTCAAAAGTGGAGATAACTTTATTCATCTACACATCATTGTATCAAATTCAATAGGCAAAAGGCTTCGACGTTCTCCAGAACTGGACAGGCTGGTAATGTCTTCATTCCACACATACACACACACACACCAGCCCCCATGCAAAAAGGATTCTTTAAAATTTGAGCCTTAAAAAAAAAGGAGTTCTAAATGTTGTTTATCAGATTTAATTTTCCATCATCTTCTTGGGATAGAACGATTGCTAATGTATCGCTTGCGATGATTCCCAACAAAGCAAGGTAAGACATACTCATGTATCTGGAACTATAGAATGGGGCCATGTTAATCTAGGGTACACGGGTGTTGAAACATTTCTGCCCAGGTTTATATATTACAAGGAGAAAAGGGCTCTTTCCTAAAAAGGAGGGGGGAAATGTGCCGTCTTTTGGCTGATTTCCCCTCTCGTACAGCTTGCAAGGCAGAATTCAAATGAAGTTGCTTGGGGACTTATCTTCTGTGGGTGGGGGTGGAGAACCTAATCTTCACTCCATGTTTGTTGATTACAGCCAAGAATTATAGAAGAGGCTGATTATGTCAGCATGCATTTTCTGCCAGTGACGTAACAAAATTCCAGATCCTAGAACTAATTGAGAGGGCTCACTTAAATGCTAATGACATCAAAATCTATTGATGCAGAGGCGACTCCAGCTGAGATGCATCTGACTGTCTCCCTCTTCATTCAAATCTCTCCCTGTTTTTCTTTTCCAAACTTTCATCAGGCCATGCACAGCTTGCAGAAGAAATGTAGCTGATTCCCTTAAAAAGAAGAAGCAAAAACTGAACACTTTTTGACACTACTTATGCAATTATGAACACGGGCCCATCTAAACAAAGACTATGTCCTGTGTTGTTGTCCTCTGCCCCTTCCCATTCCTGATTTAACTGTCACCCTATAATATTAAGATTAGTGAAGCTATGCAGACCTTAAATTCATTCCCTCATTTTTCGATGAGCTAAGATGACAGATGGAGAAACCTGAAAAGGTGAATTAGCAAAGAAATAGGAACATCTGACATCCTGAAAGCAGCTGATCGCAGGGGAGCGTTTCAATCTGTGAATTAGAAATAAATAAATAAATAAAGGAAAGTGGTGGAGGGAAATAATGTAAAATCAAACCCTCATCCCATACGAGGTATTTCCTGCAATAGGCTCTAGAAGTTTATGTAGAGGGAATAGAGAGCAGTGGCAGGGATTTGTGTGTTTCAAAAGGGAGAAGTTTATACATTAGTGCAGCAAGTTGCAAAACACTGTTGATATTCAAATGTTTATTGTGTAAAATCTGGGATAAGCTTCAGCATGAGAGAGCCTTTAAGTGCCTACAACTATTGCTAATTCCCCTCAGCATTGAGTCAGACACAAAAGCCTTAATCCAATTCCACTCCCCACCCCACCCCAAAGGGCCTACGCTATTTTCTCTCACATAAACTAACAACACTATCCCATCCCACTGCAAGAGTGGTCAAAGAAAAAGGGGCTCTGTGTTTATACTTCAACCAACACTTTGTGTTTCTTCGCTAAGTATGGCGAGAAACTTTTAAGTGGAACCCGAGGCCCCCACGCCACCTTTAGAAAGAAAAATCAGCCTTCAAAGATAGAAGGCGAGCAAAAAGGTTGAGACGACGTCACCCGTCTTCTCTATCACTATCTATGTAAAGAAATTGATTGTTTGAGCCAAGACATTCTTGCAGATATTATTTTTTGAGGGTAGAGCAAGGCGGACCTCTAAACTGCAGTTTCCTTCTGGATCCTCTCTATTCCTCCCTACACAGATGGTCCTTTAAAAAAACACAAAAAAACCAATCCGTGTATTTATTTATTCGGCAGATTTACATACTGCTCCCCAGTCAAAAGCTATCAACATCATGCAAAATGATAAACTTAGATGAAATATAAAAGATACAGAGCCACTGTATCTGAAAAAAGATGGGTTGGATCTAAGTAAGTCCTATACTGAGTCAAGCAAAAATTCATGATCTGAAGTTAGCCATGTCCAATACTTTCAATGGGTCTACTCTGAGAAGACTAGTATTGCTTACAACCCAATAAAACTGATTCTACAATTAATATTCCATAAAATGACTGGGTAAAACTTCAGGAAAAACTGTCTTAAACAAAAATGTCCAAAATCAAGACGCTAGGTACTTGTTCAGCTGGTAACTAATTCCAGAGGGCTGGAGTTACAACACTAAATGCCCAGTAACTACTACCAACAAAGTACACAGCAGTCTCAGCAGTACCCCTTCTAAGGAGTGCAGTTGCTAGGCAGCATATATGGTATGAGGCAGTGTACTGATGTTGTATGTATGAAACTCTGAAAAAAGTTGTCTGGACGACATCAAAATAGATAAAAGGAATGTAATAGGTATAGAACATATTTTCAGATACCATATGTCATGGGAGTTTGATCCATATATGAATTTTATTTTAGGTGACAACATGGCATAACGATGCTGCTGGAGGAGACTCTTGAGAGTCCCATGGACTGCAAGAAGATCAAATGTATCCATTCTTAAGGAAATCAGCCCTGAGTGCTCACTGGAAGGACAGATCGTGAAGCTGAGGCTCCAATACTTTGGCCACCTCATGAGATGACTTGACTCCCTGGAAAAGACCCTGATGTTGGGAAAGATGGAGGGCACAAGAAGAAGGGGACGACAGAGGACAAGTTGGTTGGACAGTGTTCTCGAAGCTACAAACATGAGTCTGACCAAACTGCGGGAGGCAGTGGAAGACAGAAGTGCCTGGCGTGCTCTGGTCCATGGGGTCACGAAGAGTCGGACACGACTAAACAACTAAACAACAACAACATGGCATAACGACAATAATGTGAATCAGACCCATGGCTAGGGATGTCAGGGAATCCCATCAGAAGGAACGGGAGCAGAGATTGCTGCCATTCGCATGTTCCTTGGAGGTCATGGATGGAAATCACCCAAGTGAATACGAGCAGTATTCACACTATCTCACTGTCTTTTAGTGTGCAAGTCTTAAGAAGATCATTACATTATTTTCTGCATTGTGTTTGGTGTTTCTCTTCCACTGCAATGCACTGAAATTGATTATGTAAATAAGAATGTAAGGTGAGCCTGCTGGATCAGGCCAAAGACTCATCTAATCCAACATCCTGTTCTCACAGTGGCCAATGAGATGCCTATGGGAAACCTGCAAGCAGGACGTGACTCAGTTGGATAGCTCAGTTGGCTAGAGCATGGTACTGATAATGCCAAGGTGGCAGGTTTGATCACCATAAGGGACAGCTGCATATTCCTGCATTGCAGGGTGTTGGACTAGATGATCCTCAGGTTCCCTTCCCAAGGTAAAGGTAAAGGGACACTTGACCATTAGGTCCAGTCGTGGCCGACTCTGGAGTTGCGGTGCTCATCTCGCTTTATTGGCCGAGGGAGCCAGCGTACAGCTACCGGGTCATGTGGCAGCATGACTAAGCCGCTTCTGGCGAACCAGAGCAGTGCACGGAAACGCCGTTTACCTTCCCGCCAGAGCGGTACCTATTTATCTACTTGCACTTTGACGTACTTTTGAACTGCTAGGTTGGCAGGAACAGGGACCAAGCAATGGGAGCTCACCCCATCGTGGGGATTTGAACCGCCGACCTTCTGATCAGCAAGTCCTAGGCATTGTGGTTTAACCCACAGTGCCAACTCTATGATTCTATAAATAGCACTCTCCCCAGCTGTGGCTTCCAGCAGCTAGTATTCAGGAGCATTACTGCCTCTAGCCATGGGGGAAAGAGCATTAGCCATCATGGCTAGTAGCCTTTGATAGCCTTAATATGCCATGAATTTGTCTAATGCCATTTAAAGCCATCCAAGATGGTGCATCACTGCCTCTTGTGGTGATGCTGGGAGGTGCAATACAATAACACATGGAGACCCACAGGGTTCTCATCCCTGTTTTAGAGTTTTAATTTTCACAATGAAAAGAATTCTAAGATGTCAGGGACCGTGTTGAGGAGGGCTATACTGAGGAGGAATGGTGGAAGCCTCCGCCTGCTCCTGATCAGGATCCTGAATCTTTCCAGGTGCAGTATAGATTTGGAACAGTGGTTTGCAGTGGGACATAGTTCAGAAGGCAGAAGCTGGGAAGTACTGGATGGGGAATAGCTAGGAGGAGGAGAACTGGGAGAGAGAGAGTTAACAGACTCACTGTCACTGGAAAGCGTTCAGCTGCTCAGCCCAAGGTCAAGAAGAGCAGGTAAGGTGGCAGCACAGAAAGCACAGTGGTTGTGAGATCGGTTGCAAGAGGCGGAAGTGATGGGGGTGACTGGGGAGGAAGTGGGTGGAACCCTTAATTGGGAGCACCTTCATTCCGGGGAATGGATCCTTTGTTCTATTGGTGTGATCATTAAAATTTCTAACTGGTAAGATACTCCTTTCTCTTTGTTCTGCTTATCTATTGCCGGGGGGGGGGGAGCCGAGCCCCTGAAGCCTGACATCAGAACACAAATACTGACTTCCATGATGGCAGAAGAGGATTAGCAACACATTCCTAGGCATGGCTGCTCAGAAGTCAGGCCTAAGGGTTTAATGGGACTTCCTACCTAGAGAGTTTGTTTAGAACTGTAGCCTTAATTTTAAGGACTATCAGTCGTCATATCAATGTATTACTTGGGCCCATGTAGTGACTAGGACATGCTGCTGTGTAATGGAATTAGAATCAGGTTATATTTTAGCACCATATTATCTGTAGAGTCCCTCAGAAGTGAACAAAAGAAGAGCCCTGATACATTAGGGCTGACTAACCAAATATCCTTTTTCTCACAGTGGTCAACCATATGCCTATGGGCAGCCCACAAGAGCCTGAGAGCAACTGTGCTCACCACATGTGATTCCCAGCAACTGATGTTCAGAGAAATATTTCTTCTGACAGTGGAGGTGGAATTTAGGCATAATGGCTAGTAGCCACCGATAACCATATCCCCTGTGAATGTGTCCAGTCCTCTATTAAAGCCATACAAGTTGGTGGCCGCCACCACATCATGTAGTATAATGAGATAGAACCCAGAATCTGGGAATCTGGCATCTACTGGGAGATCTCTGGTTGGTTTGCAATAGACCAACACTAGCAACAGCAAAATAACCTTTCTCACCTAAATTAGGCTGTTGCAATGAAGAAAGCTGGACTTTCCGTGTGCAAGGTCTGTGAGCTTTGTTCAGTTCTGATGCTGGAAACAAATCCTTAGGTTCAGAAAATGTTCAGAGGTGCCATGTTAGTTAGTAATTCTCAATTATCAGGGCTGTGTACAGATGCCTAATTTGCCCTGTGGGTCTCCAGGGTCTCAAGTAGGTAGGTCTTTCTCCTAGCCCTACCCGGAGATCAAAGCTGGGACCTTTTGCATGCAGAATACAGTATGTGCTCTATCACTGAAATGCAGCTCAACTAATATGATAGGAATATTTATATATAAAAGGTGAAGGACCCCTGGACGGTTACGTCCAGTCAAAGGAGACTATGGAGTTGCGGTGCTCATCTCACTTTCAGGCTGAAAGAGCTGGCGTTCATACACAGACAGCTTTACGGGTCATGTGGCCAACATGACTAAACCACTTCTGGTGCAAGGGAACACCGTGACAGAAGCCAGAGCGCATGGAAAAGCCTTTTACCTTCCTGCTACATCAGAATTTATCTACTTGTATTAGTGTGCTTTCGAACTGCTACGTTGGCAGGAGCTGGGACAGAACAATGGGAGCTCACCCCGTTGTGGGGATTCGAACCGCTGACCTTCTGATCAGCAAGCCCAAGGGGCTCAGTGGTTTAGACAACAGCACCACCCGTGTCCCTAGGATACTGCCTATAGGAATATAGGACACTGCCACCAATAATCAGACCACTGGTTTGGGTAGCTCAGTAGTTCTCTAGGGTTTCAGACAGGTATTTCTCTGCCTTACCTAGAGATGCCAGGAGTTGAAACTGGGAACTACTGCAAGCAGAGCATGGGTTCCACCACTGAACAATAGTGTCTAGTTACCAGGGTAGTTGCCATTGTTTTCCAATGGGATTTATTTTGGTATTCACCTCCTTCTTTAATTATTAAAATTAGTTTTAAAGTAATAATTATCATGAAATGAAATTAGTTATTAAGATTAATAACTCATTAATTAGTCAATTTTCACATACCTCCATATTTCATGTGTCTCACTTTCCTGTTCTGCAATGGTGGGAGTGGAAATTGGCATAACACACTCTACCCACAGCAGAAATTGGATATTTAAAATTAACAACTCTTTAATTAGTCAGTTTTGACTGTAATACCACATTCATGAAACAAATATGGAAGTAACATTTTCTAATTTGGCCACTGTTGAAATAACAGCTGATCCAAATATGAATCTTATTTCCTTTCTTGTTTTACTTTACTAACTTTGAACTTCATATTGCCAGGATCTCCAGCAATAGCCTAAGCCAGCGACAACCAGTGTGGAGTCCACTAGGTTGTCTTAGATCACAACTCCCACTAGACCTAGCCACTGTGGCCAATGGTTAGAGATGATGGGATCTGTAGTCTAATAATATGTGGAGTGCTGGCTATCCTTCTCCCAAGATATCACAACACTTAAATTAATGTGGAACAGGAAGCACATTGTCCTTCAATAGCTCTCTATGACATCAGCACAGCTCAGCGAATGGCAGCAGGAGGCAGGACAGGCAGTGGTTGAACAATGGTATTGCAAATATGGGAAAGATGAGCAGGACTCCCAGGAATGAAGTTTGATCTCACAGATGATTTATTGATTGGCTAGCAAGATACCAGTTTGGTAAACACTATCAGCTGGTATATACTGAGAAGATATAGCTGATAATAATGCTGAACGAAGAGGACTCTGCTGGGATGAGAAAAGAGTAAGACAACAAAAAGCTCCTGTTTTAGCTGTGTTTCTATTTGGGCTGTGCTGAAACCTGTTTCTACAGTTTCTCAAAAGTTATCTTTCCCCCTGAAAGAGCCTCCTTCATTCTCGAATTTATTTTGGATTGCTTCAGAATTTTGGTTGAGCTTATTTTGTTGTTGCAAAGTGGTCATGGGCAGTGGGTATATATGTTTCTTTCTATTGGCCATTTCTCCAGCACTCCACAGTCTCTCTGACTGCCCATGCATCCTGAACTGAAAGTCCCACAGGATCAGCTATCTCACAGCATCGTCCCCTGAGCTTTAATTGATGCATGAAGAGCCAGCGAAGACTGACTACCAGATGCCTATTGGTGAACTTGCTGATTTTCTTTTTAAGGGAAGTTCTTCCTTTTACCTTTTGAAGAAGAAGAAAGTTTTCCCCACCGATACTTTGAAAAGTAAATAAAACTTTGTTTTAAAACAATGAGCACGGGTGCACAGCAAACAGCCTCCCCATTTCTCATGCTTTCAATCAATCAATCAATCAATCAATCAATCCGTCAGTCAGTCAGTCAGTCAGTCAATCAATCAATCAATCAATTTATTATGGTCAATAGGCGAGAAATAAAAAGCATGTGGTACACAAGAATCTAAGAGCAACAGAAGAACAAACATATAGAACTACAATAATCTTAAACTGGTCCCTGAAGATGGTCCTTCCAGTTCCAGTTCTGTTTTCTACCAATAGGAATTTTGCCACTTCCTGAGATACCTTTGGATTTTTATATTCTATCAGATATTTAACAGAAAACTCAACTGACTGTGCCATTAATTTATTCAGCAAAGGGCCAGTCGTTGGCTGACAAACCTCAGTACAGAAATTACAGAACAGAAGGACATGCTCTATAGATTCTGCCTCCTGGTTGTTATAGGGGCTTGTTCCTCATGCTGAGGGATGTTTTCAGGAAAGGCAAGCATCTGGGAAGGCTGCACAATGCAGACAGCCAGAGTTTTGAATTGTAGAATGAAACAAACAACCCTTATAAACACTCCTTGGCTACCTTGGAAGTAATGTCAGATCAACAAAAACCTTGCACCCAACTCATGGGAATCGTACCATTTCCCCTCTCCCCTTTAGTAATTTTCAAATGCAATTTTAGGTCATGTTCATGGTCTAAATTTAAAGTACATTTAAATCGAATGACTTCAGAATCTTAGAAACTGTAGGGTGGCTTGGTGTGTCCCCCACGCCCCCCGAAAAAAATGTCAGTGATGGGAATTTTAGCTCTGTGAGGGGAATAGGGGACTCCTAACAACTCTCAGCACCTGTAGCAAACTACAGTTCTCTGGTTGGTTTGGGGGAAGCAATGACTGCTTAAAGTGGTATCATGGTGCTTTAAGTGTATGGTGTGAATCTGGCCTTTTATTAATTGATGGAGAGCGGTTGGGGGCGAGGGAAACTGGGAGACATTTTTTGCACTGTGCTAATTTCTATGGACTTTCTAAAGACGTTGAAAAGAAACAGATTTGGCTAAATGTACCGTTCTTCAAATCCCCTCCTGTTTCCCTCCCTCAATCTAAGCAATGCAAATCAGATTATACTGCATGTTCGCAAACATGTGACAAAGTTCAATGCCTCACCTCCCCATCCAGAATATATATTTTTCTTTCTCTCCTTCGCTCTCTTCCCTCCAAGCCTCCTGCGAATAAATCTTTTCTTGTGGGGGGATTCATTCCTAGCACATCATCTTGGATGGCGGTATTGCATTGAAATAAATTATAAGAGTGATATTTTCTTTGACTGACACGTCGCCCAGTGTAGTTAACAACTTTAATTATCCTTGTCATTTCCAGAATGAGCAGGGAAGAAATGTACAAAATCAACAGAAGCGTGTCAGCTGGTTATTAGTTACCGAGAAGTCTTTCTTTTATCTGCTTTCTCTCAGGTAGAAACCATTCTTCCTATTAAATAGAGAACTAGTTCAAAAACTTAGGCATGTCACTGTCTGCATGAGATGTAATTGCTCCCCTGCCTTCCCCCCCTTTTCCTGCAATTTTCTTTTTACTAACTTTTACATTTCTCTTTGCATCACATCCCTTTGGTGCAAATACCACCTGTGATGGTAGGGCAGAAGGCAAGTTCTACATTGGGCGCGGTGACAGGCAAGAGTAGGTGGAGCCAGAACCAGTGACTGTCCATAGTCTATGAAACTCAATCTCACAGGAGACAGTGATGGCTGTCAATTTGGATGGTTTTAAAGATGACTGGGCAAATTAATGGAAGACAAGGCTATCTAGGTTCTACCTCCACTGCGAGATGCATTATGCCTCTGAATACCAGTTGCTCAGATCCTGCCGGAGGGTTTCCCATAGGCATCTGGGTGGCCACTGAGAGAGGTGGAAAAGGTAAAAGGTAAAGGACCCCTGGACGGTTAAGTCCAGACAAAGGCATCTATGGGGTGTGGCGCTCATCTCACTTTCAGGCTGAGGGAGCCAGCATTTGTCCACAGACAGCTTTCAGGGTCATGTGGCCAGCAGGACTAAACCGCTTCTGGCACAACGGAACACCATAATGGAAACCAGAGCACACGGAAACGCCCTTTACCTTCCCGCCGCAGTGGTACCTATTTATCTTCTCACACTGTGTGTGCTTTTGAACTGTTAGGTTGGCAGGAGCTGGGACAGAGCAATGGGAGCTCCCCCAGTCACAGGGATTCGAACTGCTGACCTTCTGATGGGTGAGCATCCCACTGAGAGAACATGGTGCTGGATGAGATGGGTCATTGGCATGATCCAGCAGGATCTTCTTATGTTCTTATGTTTGACCATGTACTGAAACAACGAAGTATGCATAAGGTAAGTTCACATTACGTTACAATACAAAGCAAACTTCATTCCTGCTGGTGAGAATATTAATTTTGAGTGCCCCTTTTCTGCATACTTCTGCATTTAATAAAATGCCCTCATGGAAATGCTTACACGTTCCCGTGTGCAGTGCTCCTAATATGCACATGTAATAGTGCCTAGTATGTGCAACATTTACCCAATAGAATGCCTTCTTGCATGTTCCTTTCACTATTATACAAATCCCCAAGTGCACTTTACACAAACATGCACATTTTTTTGTACAGTTTCTCTGGCTGGAGAACTGCTTCACAAATTTTAGAAACACTCCTAGTGCTTTTCCCAGCAGTGCTTCGGTTCACATACTGGTTTGAGGCGTATAAATTTTATAGCATCATGTTAAAATGCACACTGAGCAATTTTCTCCGATGGCCCCTACTCCTAGAAACAGGAAAGGACCTTGTCAAACAGGCCTAGCTTTGCTAAACCCAGTGTTGCTGTTCACCCCAGGGCTGGATTTGCCCAAAGACCCCTTTCCCCTTGTGGCTAGAAATGAGCTCTTCAAGTAATAAGGGAGGTTGTGGGCACAACTGATTCTCTTGGCTCCTTTAAAGACAAAAATAAAAATAAAAATATGTTAGTTGCTGACCATTGATTTGAACAATTTCTGTCCTCACCTTCTCCTGAAATACATGTTAGATCTTTACTAAAAAGCTGCTTCCTAGAATGAACTCAAATCTTCACATTTTATGAATTCAGAATTAGCAGGGAGTGGCACCTTTCATTTTCTTAACTTGTTCTCCAATTACTCCCAGATTGCACAGGTAAGCACATTCACTTTTTCTTCTCTGTTCCAGCACTTCATTTAAAGATTCAGGAGAAAATGTAGCTTTTAAAAGAAGAGCTTCTGTGCCGCTTAAAAAAAATAAAATACTTGGCATGGAGCTTGGTAGTTCCTTGTGTGAGCATTGGCTATTTGGATCTCATATCAAAGGGTTTAGAGCTAATGATTTTAAGTATGGTTGAATTTTATTGCTCCTCCAGCGGGCGAAAACCTTCAGTAACTCTTTGACCTCTTCCCAGTCAATCCAATTCCATCTAATGCTGTGTGACTAATATGGTGGATATTTAATCTACTTTTGCTGCTGAAATTACTTTTGAGTTGCAGAGGGGGTTTTCTGCTTGAGAATATTCCCCTTTAGGGGAAAAAATGCTGATCACAGGTTCAAAATATGCTGTGTCTCTGTAATATACATATCTTTAGAGTTGGGTAGGGGAGAGAAAACCTTCAGAGGTTCCCCCCTCCACACACTATTTGAACATCGTAAAAATCGTAAGTGGAGAAATAATTAATTTTTTGAAGTAAGAGCAAAGTGTGAATGAAACAATGACTCAGCTGACTCTGTTCATGTTCTACTTATGGGTGCCATAACCAAATACTTCCTGAAATATAATTAAAGTGAGCAAAACAATAATTATGATTACAAAGTCTTGGACATATATCCTATTGCTCCCTATAGGCTACACAGACAGGATCAGAAGTGAGTCATCAGGTCGGGCGGAGCCCCTATGCCAGCTGCCCAGAAAGTGGGTCACTGTTGCTTCCTGGGAGAAAGAAGGGGAGTGATGAGGCAGTGGGGAGGTCAGTGTGGTGCAAATACATCAGGAGGAGTGCCAGATTGGCTCTGCCAGTGCATTTGTATCTTGTCAACAGAGCTCTCTCCAACAGGGCTCTTCCCACTAGTGATTACCACCAACTGGTGCTCAGAGGCATATTGCTAGAAGTCGTATTGTCCTTTCTTGGTCCCAAGCCATAGAGGGCTTTAAAGGTAAGCACCAGCACTTTTCAGTGGTATAATCTGAAGCTTGCTGTTGTCGTTAACATCATCATCATCATTACTACCCACCAGCAGGTTGCAGGGCAGGTTACAAAAAGTTAAAATGCAGTTCAAACAAAGTACCATCACAGAAATAGGGTGGGTCCTGAAAACACACATCTCAGGTGTCAAAGGCCAGTCTACACTTTAGCATTCACTGAAAACTGCAGATGGAAGACTCACCTCTGTGGGGAGGGAATTCCACAACTAATTCCACAGAGTTTAGGCAATCTCTGTTTAGATAGGGTCACAGATTCTTATGAAATCTCTGGCTTCATAGGGATAGAGTTTGTGAATTTGGGCAGATAAACAGTTTTATTTACAGGTGGCTCCAGCAGGGCCATTTCTTATGTACTCATCCAGCCTGGTAGATAGGGACTGACACAAAGTGGCCTCCATGGCTTGAGGATTGAACACGGCTCTGCCAAGTTCCAGTGTAACTCTTCCACCAGTACAACCAAACTGAGTATATATTATTTAGTTGGCTGGTGGTAATTTATTTGCCTTGCTCTTTTCATTCTTCTTCTTTTACTAATGGCAGTAGTATGTAGCACAGTCTCTTAGCCTGTACAGCGAAAAAGCTGGATGCACCTCTGTAGGGAGAGATTTTCACAATTTAGGAGTTGCTGCTGAGAATGCCCTTTCCTGGAGCATCTCCCTGAACTTCTGAGGGAGGTAGAACTACCAAGGGGGGCCCCTCTGCCAATCTTAACACCCGGGAAGCTCTGTAGGGAAGGAGGCAGCCTTTGGGGTGGAATGATGTACTGAAAATGCAAGGTATGCAAATTACTAAATTACGTAATTTCATCATAGTTTTTGGCAGAAGACAAACTGCAGCAGAATGGAAACAGGGCTGCAAGTGATGAGCATAGGATGGAATGGAAAAGGATGCCTTCTTACATCCATACTACAGACATGCCCTCAATAGATAGACTTGCTGCAGATTGCTTTGTTATCCAAATGACTGCATTGAACTGTGCTGGGGCACAGACCAAATCCTCATCTGAAAATACTCAGGACATCAGTTCTGCTTGAGTCCCGACTTTTTGATGGAACTCATCCCCTTTCAGTGGGAGGGTCCTGTGACGTTAATATATGAGAGTGCTGGAGGTGAAATAGTTAAACAGGTTACCCAATCAGAAACCAGGGGGGTGGAGTCAGAGGGACTATAAAACCAGCTCTGGGCGGGGCGAAGAGAGGTGTTTGTTGGGAGTTGGGTGGTTGATTGGAGTGGAAGTGAATTGGGATCGAGTCTGTGAGTAGGCTGAGTTAGTGTAGCGAAATAAGCTGAGTCAGGAACAGTTAGGAGCTAGGAAGACAAGTAAATATCTGAGAGGTGGTTTAGTGAGTGAGAGCAGGTAGTGGAAGTTATAGGTGTGGATAGGCACCCCATGATTGTAATTGACTGATATGGTTTATGAAACCACACACTTGTTAAACTGCAATAAATAAACAGAAGTTTATGTTCCAATTTAACCCTGACTGGACTCAGTATTGTACCAGGTAGGGCCTGGGTGGTGGCAGTGAGAAATAAAGTGGTGGTACAGGTGTCAATAGACGGTGAAACGTCCAGGGACCCTGTGTGATCGCCACAGGGCCAAACTTTGACATTGGAAGGTGCTAGCTTCCATTTCAGGCATGTTCAGTTAAAAAGGATCTTAGACACCCTCCTCTCCCCCAAAATCTTTGAGAGCCAAATGACAGTCAACAGTAGAGAAGACTGGGCTAGCTAAACCAATGGTCTTACTCAGCATAAGGCAGCCTCATATGTTCATATTAGATGGAAGTTTAGAATAGCAGGCTTCCCAAGCAGATTTAAAAAACAAAGCACAAATGCGGCTAGAATGTAATTTGTCCCCATCTATTTTTCCCTTTGATATCTGACAAGTAGGTTTGTTATTTCGACTCAATAAGACATTTAAGCACGCACAAACACACACTTCTTTCCACACTCGGCCGTTCTATACTAACACATGACAAAACGATCCAAAGTGACAACCACCATGTGTGGTTAATTTATAGACAAATGAATTTGGAGCAGGTACATATCAAGGTGTAAAGTGCTAGATTATAACAGATTTTCATGCCATATGCATTTACTTTTGCAGTCGAAGCAGGGAAATGATTGAAATGAAATGAGTATATTCCCCCCTCCCTGGTGTAAAGAAATGCTGTCAACTTTCAAAACTATTCTCCCAAAGTTACCTCTCCTAATTAGAAGAACATTCCTTTTCACGTGCTCTTGGTAGATTTTATTATAAATTATTTTTCATTATTCACATTAGAAACAGCAGCAGCAACAACAACCACCACACACACACACACACACACACACACACACACACACACATGTTGGTACATTTTAATGGAGTTCTAGATGAATTTGCAAGCTTGAGTCAAATCCTCAACTTGAACTTTTGACTTTCTTTCAGGTCAGATCTGCACAAACTGGGATCTACCTAGTTGAACTCAATCTCCTGAAAAGGTAATGTAACCTGCTGATTACCACTACTCATTTTTTAATTCCAGACAGACAGTGCTGGTTCAAAGGGTGGGGTCTCCCCCCCCCAGAGGCAGTGGTCCTTGACAATATAGGAAAGGCCCATCTAGTCCAACTTTCTGTTCCCACAGTGACTAACCAGTGTGGTGTATTAGTTAGAATGTTGGACTAGGACCTGGGAGAACAGTAACTGATCTCTTAGTCTAACCTCTTAGTCTATTCACAGGGTTGTTGTGAATAGAAAATGGGGAGGTGAAGAGCCATAAACTCCACAAGAAGCACCTTGGAGGAAAGGTGGGTTATAGACTAAATAAATAAATATTGAAGTCACTTTTCAGGCACTGTCTCTTCATATCTGCTCTTCCTTGGGCTGATCAGGACACCAACATGATAGCTCTAACTGCTGGTTACCTGCCTGATCTTTAATCCTTGTGAGAAGGGTGTAGAGTGGTGAAAGAAAGGGCTCTCCAGCAACAGGTCCTATTCTCAAGGTGTGGGTGCCCTGAGCATGTTTCAAGAATGTCATTTCCTGCTGGGATACATGGGAGTGCTGGTTTCCCATGGCTCCTGCTTCAATAAATGAGACTGGGAAGTAGAAGATGCAACAAATCTCATGTTTCATCCCAGGAATATTCAGTATGTCAAGGTCCAAGAGGAAACACGATGTGGCACGGTTGACCAGTCAAGGTGAGACATTTTCAAAGCCTACCAAGATTGAACCATTGTGTTGTTCAGAGCGAAAGAAGAAGACCTGGCCCGAAAGCTCTTGTAAAGGGAATGTTTGTGTGTGTTATGTCAGGCCTTATCATATGACCCAGTCTGTCCAACTAGTGTTCAGAAGATACCTTGTGGACCTACCTAGTCTTTACACAATTGCTGCTTTTGTACACAGCACAGTAAGGATGTAGTAAAGCATTTGCTCTTGACAGATATCATTATGAACTTAGGTCCAAGCTTTTGGCTCAGACAGACTGTTCCTATGGATGAAGATGAATTTTTTTATGTGTAATATTGTTAAATGAAGAACAGAGGTGTTTGGTTCTCTTTCTCTCTCTCTTTAATTACAATAATCTATGCACTTAAATTATGGCCATTTTCACTGTAAAGTCGAGGGGGGGAGCAAAAGAGAGAGTGAGGGAAATATATGAATATGTGCTTTGAAACTTCCTTCACCAGTGCTGAGATCTTTTCTTTGATGTATTTTGAATATGTGGAATGCATTAGTGCTCTTTAACTTTGCTATTTTCTTACATTTTCGACAGTTAGTGGCAAAGAGCTTGCCGCAGCGATTGTGCTATTTTGGGCACGGAGCTGTCAAAATGTTTCCTCGGGGAAAGAGATGCAAGCGGTGAGTTTTGAAAACAACAATGACAATTATTATTATTTTGCCTCCACGGCCAGCAAGGATCATTTGAATTAACAATGTAAATCCTAACATTCGAAACATTAGAACATATGGAGATGGGTGATATGGAGCAAAAGAAAGCTGGATCGAGTTTGGGCATTGCGTTAGCCGCGTGTGAGGAAGTTTAGAGCGTTTGGCTCGCGCCATCCAAAATATTGCACAAAACCTCACCAGAAGTGAGTGTGATTATATTGGAAGTAATGGAGTGTGTGTTGTGAACTGATGCATAGAGAGCCATTTGTAACCTATACAGCACCTTTATACGCACTGGGACGTTTGAAAACTAAAGCACCGTGAGCAAAGGTTGCAGTATGGGGGAGATTTTGAGAGAAAAGGCAAGTAAGAGATGACATGCTAAAAGTGTGTGAAATCATGCCTGGCACGGTAGATAATAATAATAATAATAATAATAATAATAATAATAATAATAATAATTTATTTATTTATTTATACCCCGCCCATCTGGCTGGGTTTCCCCGGCCACTCTGGGCGGCTTCCAACAAAATATTAAAATACAATAGTCTTAAAAGCTTCCCTAAACAGGGCTGCCTTCAGATGTCTTCTAAAAGTCTGGTAGTTGTTTTTCTCTTTGACATCTGGTGGGAGGGCGTTCCACAGGGCGGGTGCCACTACTGAGAAGGCTCTCTGCCTGGTTCCCTGTAACTTGGCTTCTCGCTGTGAGGGAACCGCCAGAAGGCCCTCAGCACTGGACCTCAGTATCTGGGCAGAACGATGGGGGTGGAGACGCTCCTTCAGGTATACTTTTCCAGGGTGGTCTCTGCTAGTTGCCTTCTTTGAGGGAGGCTGAGCAGGATTTATTTGGGGTGACCCTAACTGGCCCGTGTCACATCTTTTTCGCCTACTTCACACTGTTGGGTTGTTAGAATTTAGCTAATTGACATTTGGTCCAGGTGGGTGAGTGGAGTTTGGAAAACATTGGACAAATATTGGAGCCAGACTGGTGTTTGGGCCTGTCAGGCACATTGGGGTAAACGTTGGCCAATGGAGCTATGGTGTGCATGTCAAGCTTCATATACCCAAGGAGCACGCAGTGAGGGGGGAGGAGTTTCCTCAGGCCTTGTTGCGTGATCACAGTGTGCAGCCGGCAGCTGGCTCAGGAGATAGGAGAGGAGAAATGCTCCCATCAATCCACCTCATTGCCCAGACCTCATTGGTTTTGGTTAATTTGGTTAAATTATTCTGACTGAAAATTCTATAGTTGTTAAAGGTAAAGGTAAAGGGACCCTTGACCATGAGGTCCAGTTGTGGCCGACTCTGGGGTTGTGGCGGTCATCTTGCTTTATTGGCTGAGGGAGCCGGCGTACAGCTTCCGGGTCATGTGGCCAGCATGACTAAGCCGCTTCTGGCGAACCAGAGCAGTGCCCGGAAACGCCATTTACTTTCCTGCCTGAGCAGTACCTATTTATCTACTTGCACTTTGACATGCTTTCGAACTGCTAGGTTGGCAGGAGCAGGGACCGAGCAACGGGAGCTCACCCCGTCGTGGGGATTCGAACCACCGACCTTCTGATTGGCAAGTCCTAGGCTCTGTGGTTTAACCCACTGCGCCACCCGCATCCTTTTTTATAGTTGTTATGTTTTAACAAATACAACCTGTTACCCATCTATCTTGTCCCGAGTCTCCTTGAGTGTGTTGGCAATCCCAAGTGGGAAGAGTGCTGTTGTGCTCAGCTCCTTCTTGTGGGCTTTCCAGAGGCACATGTGAGAATAGGATACTGGGCTCTAGGACCTAATCTAGTAGGCCTCTTCTTATGTTCTTATTCTTATTCTTCATTAGGATGCAGATCCACTGAATGCCAGCTCAGGTTGAAACAAGTATGTTTCACACATTCAGGCACAATGCTACTTAAAGGAGTTCAGGTTTATTATGTATCACAGAAGGGATTCTTTGCCAAGGATTCTCTGTAATTAACCCTCTCCTGACCCACTCTGGGAGGAAAGCTAGCACATACGTTGGATTCCACCACTGTGAGTCAGCCCCGAATCAAATCAGCTGCTCAGGGTGTCCTTGAAAAGCACAGCATGCAAGACCTGACCTGACCCGTTCTCTTCAGATCAGACGAAAACACAGGTTACTTTAACACACATTTTACCTGTCAGTGAAAACAAAGAGCTTTCTGTTAAATCACAGGAGGCTGAACAGTAGGAGAAACTTATTGGTGCATAGCATAAATCTGCATAAAGTTTGCATTTGCTAATTTATATGCAGAGCTGCAAAATTAGTTCTCCGAGCAAGTTAAGATGGTGGGTGGCCAGGGTTAGGGAAAAATTCCCCACACCCCCAGAGCTAACACAGTAGAAGACTTTGTTGTTGAAGCTCTCCTATGAAAAGTATGGGGAGAACCATCAAAAATTGCCTCTCTGACCTGTAGTGTTGAAGTTTATCCCATCGCCTCAAGTTTCTCATCATTCTGTTGCACATATAATATAAGCCAGAGAAGGGAAATGACAGCAAAGTTCTATTTGCACAATTTTAATTTTCTTCCAGAAATCTTAATTTCTGTTTAATTTAATATTCCCAGAATTTTTATTTAGAGTTAATGTGAGGTGCATTAGGTTTAGGAAAGAACAAAAGTTGGCATTTGATGGTGTATGAAGAAAGGACCTTCCTTTCCTTCCACCCCCATTCCCCACCGGGCTCCTCTAATCTCTGCTCTGGAGAGTTGGAAGATCCTCCAGTGTAGATTGGTGTGGGATGGGTAAATAAAGATTCACTTCTGGTTATGAAAACAAATCCCCAGGTTCAGAATGTGCTCAGAGGCACCCTGTTCTCTAAATTCTGCTTGTCTTTCGCACCTGGCTCTGGTTGGTAGCTCTTGAAATTCCAGTTAAACAACAAAGTAGACCCAACAGAGAAGAATTCTGTCAAATCCTGTATTAGGTGGTCTGAGCCTAGTCACTCTCTCTCTCTCTGTTACAGCTCCCCCAGTCATGCCATCTGAAAAATGGAGACAATAATATTGACATACAGTGGTACCTCGGGTTACAGACGCTTCAGGTTGCAGACGCTTCAGGTTACAGACTCAGAAATAGTACCTCGGGTTAAGAACTTTGTTTCAGGATGAGAACAGAAATCGCACAGTAGCGGCGTGGCGGCAGCAGCAGGCCCCATTAGCTAGAGTGGTGCTTCAGGTTAAGAACAGTTTGAGGTTAAGAACGGACCTCCAGAACGAATTAAGTTCTTAACCCAAGGTACCACTGTACTCAACAGGGTCACTATAAGGATTCTAAGAAGATAATGAATGTGAATTTCCCTAAAGTATGGATGAGGAACCTTGGGCCCAGAGCCAAATGAATCCCTCTAGACTTCCCTATCTGACCTTCAGAATTCTCCCCAAGCCACACACCCTCTGTAGCCCTGCCTCACACCCTAAATGTTTTCCTCATGTGATTGAACAGTGATAATGCCTCTTAGTTGTTTGGATGGAGGATAGAGAGGGGTGTCTGCCTACTCTACAAAGGTAAAATGTGCATCCATTGCTCCACTGACTTTTGCCTTTAACCCTGCCCATCACTGGTCTGTTGTCCTCAGAAGGTTGCCTTAGAGGGAATATGGCCATTGGGCTGAAAAAGCTTCCGTTTCTCCAGCCACCTTGACATCTGACAAATAGCTCGGTTGGTAGAGCATGGGACTCTTAATCTAAAGGTTGTGGGTTCGAGCCCCACATTGAGGGAAAGATTCCTGCATTCCAGGGGGTTGGACTAGATGACAATCGTGCTCTCTTCCAACTCTGTGATCTATGATATGGGGGGAAATCTAAGCTAGAAAGAACAGTCTAATTGGATATATAAAAGTGAAATGTGAGGTTTACTGGTAAGTCATAAACTAACAATAGTTGTTTGACACTGGGGTAAAATAAAACAGGGTGGACACTGCATGGAATTATGTTTCTCTTGTACCACCTTTGTCTCTTTTCCTAAAAAAAGAAGGGTGAAAAAACCCCTGCACTGTCTGTCTCCCGTCATAGTTGCTGAGAGGAAGTAATTATATTTTAAAGTTCTCATTTCCTGCCCCCTTCAATAGTTTTGCAAAAAGATATGGTAAATATGCAAACAGCACGATGGAAAATGACTCCGTTTTGTCAATATTTGTCATGCAAATGGTCCTTTTCTCAAATGACTCTAATAACTGAGGCTGACATTATAGCTTCTATGCTTTGACACGTTTCCTCTTTTTCAAAATGTTTCCACTTCACAGTTTTTCAGCTTCTGACATCTTCTGAACCGCTGTTACCACAATTGACATCAGTGGTCAATCTTCTTGGCAGACTAAGCAGAGAGGGGAAAAGGTTTAATGGAAATGCAAAACTACTTTCTCAGTCCCTCTTGCAGCTCAGGCAGCAAGGAACGAACAGGTGAGGAGGCAAAACCTCCTGCTAGTCATCTGTAGCACTCCTTGGGCCCATTGAGAAGGCTTAGTTCATTTGTTATGGCATGAATGGGGTTGGGCCTAACACTTGCCTCAATGTTGCTGCTGTCTGCGCCCCACAATAGCTCAATTATCTGGATGTTTTACTGCAATCTGGGACCCAGCTAGGACAGGACACCAAAACCCGCTGAAAGTAGGTCCCCAGCCCACTGCATGGGAGACAGCAAAAGAAAACACTTCTTCTCCCAGCACTCAAACTCACTCCCAGAGGAGGCAGCCATGGCCACCAACTTATGTAAAGGTAAAGGGTAAAGGGACCCCTGACCATTAGGTCCAATCGTGACCGACTCTGGGGTTGCGGCGCTCATCTCGCTTTATTGGCTGAGGGAGCCGGCTTACAGCTTCCAGTTCATGTGGCCAGCATGACTAAGCCGCTTCTGGCAAACCAGAGCAGCGCACAGAAATGCTGTTTATCTTCCCGCCAGAGGAATTTGCATTTTGACGTGCTTTCAAACTGCTAGGTTGGCAGGAGCAGGGACTGAGCAACGGGAGCTCACCCCATCGCGGGCATTCGAACCGCCAACCTTCTGATCGGCAAGTCCTAGGCTCTGTGGTTTAACCCACAGTGCCACCCACGTCCCACCAACTTATGTAGATGGTTTTAGAAGAGGGTTAGACAAAATTCATTGAGGAGAAGGCTATGTCTACTAGCCATGATGGCTCCGCCCTACTTTCATGGTCGGAAGCAGGAATGCTTCTGAATACCACTTGCTGGAAACCACAAGAGCACGAGTCAGCAAACTTTTTCAGTAGGGGGCCGGTCCACTGTCCCTCAGACCTTGTGGGGGACCGGACTATATTTTGAAAAAATAATAATGAACAAATTCCTATGCCCCACAAATAACCCAGAGATGCATTTTAAATAAAAGCACACATTCTACTCATGTAAAAACACCAGGCAGGCCCCACAAATAACCCAGAGATGCATTTTAAATAAAAGGACACATTCTACTCATGTAAAAACATGCTGATTCCCAGACTGTCTGCGGGTCGGATTTAGAAGGCAATTGGGCCAGATCCGGCCCCTGGGCCTTAGTTTGCCTACCCATGCACAAGAGGGTAGAGTGTTCTTCGGTTTAGGCCCTGCTTGAGGGTTTCCCACAGGCATCTGGTCAGCCACTGTGAGAACAGGATGCTGGACTAGATGGTCCACTGGCCTTGCTCCAACAGACTCTTATGTTCTTAGGTCCCACCCCCACTGTTTGAGAAATGCTGCTCTCACCCCTAGCCTAGACCTCTCATAGTGCTCTTCCATTTCCCGTGTAAGCATGTCTGATTTGTTTGTGTTTGTCTGTTATCCACGCCACCCCAAATGACCACGCAGCATGTCAAATCTGTCACTTTCCCTATGCTAACTCACCATGGCCATTCTCATCCCTTCTGTTTGCTTTCTCCCTCCACCGCCTCCTCCTCCTCCGATAACTTCTATTAATTGATGGTGCTCTGTCAGTAACAAAGCGGATTAGGAAACGGAGGAGTTTAAAAACGATGGAGGTATGAAAATGGCCAAAAAGAACAAATGCAGCCCATGCAACATGACTAGCTTAGTTAATATTCATACATATCCTATAAGTAATATTCTACAGTTCCTTGGGGTGGGGGGGTGAGTAAGAGGTAAGACTAGGCAGCAGTCAAGGTCCCCATGGGACAACATTTCAAGAATGGGGTGCACTATTCCAAGTCATCATTCATGGGTTGTCCAAAGGCTTCCATAAAGTTCATAAAAGGGTAGAAGAATCTAGAATATTGGTACTGTAAAGTTTGGGAAAGAGCTATACTGGAAATATTTTCTTAAGAAAAATGAAATATTGATTATTGTTTAGATCATAGGTTATAGGCAACAATGAACACTGTAAAGGAAAAATTATTATTCTGTATTATAGTACACAGAATATTATGTTAAACAGAAGATTCTTAATCCTAATTGCAGAATATATTGAATTTGGGGGGGGGGAAGTAATCTGAATCCTGAAATAGGAAGGGAGGGGTAATCTATGTTTATATTTACATTTATACCTGAAACAATATGACTTTTGTACTATAGTTTTTTGGGTGATTATTTTTATCACAAGTATCAATTTGTTGTCTACCATCTCTCAAACTGATGTTGACATCAATTCTCACAGCTTAGCAAATTTGTGCATCATATGCTAAAGCAGTTTTGAAAATGGCCTGGAAACTTTCATAAAGGGAGCAAATACATGTAAATATATGCGCTGTCTTTGGGGTTTGCACACATGCCACGGGGCACGCATGCTACGTCATCACGCCCCTGGTGTGTGCACGCTATGTCATCACATGCGCACACATGCTGACGTCACGTAGCGGGGCAGAACAACGTACCGTGTGCACGACAGGGGGGATGCATGTGTAGCTGCGGCACACTTTGTGGGTGCCCTCCCCCCTCATCCAAAATGTTGTGGGAGCCACAGCACCCAGGGCCTATGGGATCTGGCGCCTATGCTCAGAAGCTATTCTGCACTATCCTGAAAATGCTTCTTGTACAATGCTTGGACCACATGTCTCCATTCATCCACCCACTTGAAACCAAGCATGGCAAACCCTTCCCATCGCCAGACCACTTTTCAAATGTTTTCCAAGATGTGTTGATTGTTGATCGAGCTGTTAGGTTGCTACACTCTCAAATCTGGTTTAAGAACATAAGAGGAGCTCTGCTGGATCAGGCCAAAGGCATCTTTGTTCCCACATTTACCACCATACATTTAAAGCACTAGGGCTTGCCGATCAGAAGGTCGGTGGTTCGAATCCCCATGATGGGGTAAGCTCCCGTTGCTCAGTCCCTGCTCCTGCCAACCTAGCAATTTGAAAGCACATCAAAGTGCAAGTAGATAAATAGGTACCACTCCGGTGGGAAGGTAAACAGCGTTTCCGTGCGCTGCTCTGGTTCACCAGAAAGCGGCTTCGTCATGCTGGCCACATGACCCAGAAGCTGTACGCCGGCTCCCTTGGCCAATAAAGCGAGATGAGCGCCACAACCCCAGAGTCGTCCGAGACTGGACCTAATGGTCAGGGGTCCCTTTACCTTTACCTAATACCACTTTAAATAGTTATGACTTCCACTAAAGACTCATGGGAAGCGTAATTTGTTAAGAGTGCTGGAAGTTTTTAAGAGTCGCCCATTTCCCTCCCAGAACTGCAATTCCCATAGCTCCCCCGAGAGGAGGGATTGGTTGTTAAACCACTCTGAGAATCATAGTTTTGGGAGGGGAACAACTTTTAGCACTTCCCAAGTTTCTTGAGGGGGAAGCCATATCTGCTTATAGTGGTTATCATAGTGAATGGGGCCACAGAGCCTTACCAGAAGCTTGTAATGAATCTGCAAGCAAGACCTGAGCACAACAGTAACTTCTCCCCCTCACGTGATTCCCAGCAACTGGTATGCAGAGGCAAGATTGCCTCCAACAGTGGAGGGAGAGCCATTGTGCCTGGTTGCTACTGATGGACATGAATTTAATGTGAGCAAATCTCCTGGGGGCGGGGGAACAAACCAAGAAACTTTGTATTGACCATATCATTACAATGGTTGTGAATATCTGTCTTTCCTTTCTCCAGCAGGAGAAGGCCTCCATTAATTTCCCATCAATCTCTCCAATGGGAGATCATTTGCTTCCAGACTGTTTTGCTTGTGCCCTCTTCAGTATAGAGTATATGTCTTGGGAGGGGGCATACATAAGCGAATCTTTCACTATTAATCTCATTTACCTCTTTTGTCATGACAGATGGAGAGGCGCTGATTTGCTTCATACGCCGGTCATGTGCATTTTTCACTCCAGGTCTGGGAACAAATTGTCTTTTCAAAGTAACACAGTTAAATTGAGTGGATTTAGTGACCACTAAGTTCCAAGGTACATAAGACACATTAGAAAGTTGTCGAAGTTGGCATTGACGTGACAGCCTCCGTTTGAGAGTGGAAAGAATAAAAATGAGCTAGAGGCCATCTGCTGCTTAGAGGAAGAGACAATTCCCATTTATGTAACGCTGATTGTCCTGTCTGTCTTGAAGCTGTAAAGAGAGACTCAATGCAGTTGCAATGCATGGAACGTGGGTTGCCTGAGGCAACCGCAAGACATTTTAGGCTGCAGGGAGACAGTGTGGTATAGTGGTTAGAGAGCCAGACCAGGACAAGGGAAACCAAATCCACACTTGGCCATGAAGCGTGGGCCAGTCACTGCCTCTAAGCCTAATCAGCCTCACAGGTTTTTGTGGAGATTAAATGAGGAGATGGAGAACCATGTATGCTACCTTGAGCTCCTTGGAGAAAATGGTGGAATATAAATGCAATTAATTAAGTAATTAATTAAAGTGGATCGAGACCATAATGACATAAGAAGAGCCTGCTGGATCAGGTCAATGACCCATCTAATCCAGCATCCTGTCGTCACAGTGGACAATCAGCTGTGGATTTAGACCCTAGAGGTTCACATCCATATCTCCACTCAGTTATGAAGCTAACAGGCAGTGCTTTTTTCTGGGCATACTCAAAGGTATGCAGTACCAGCACCATTTTTTTCTAGAAGAAAAGCACTGGTTAAAAATGTGGCAGTTACTGTAACAACTTCATGATGAGTACCACTACATGTCCCCCCCCCCCCAGAAGAAAAGCACTGCTCACAGGGTGACCTTTGCCCAGTGACTACAACTGAGTTTGGTCCTCGTAGATCAGGGTTCAACCCATGTATGTAGCTGGCTTTGGGACCCAACTGAACTGCAAGGATCTGTTTAGTGGGAAATGGGAACCAGAAGTCAGAAGTCAGAGATAGATGGAAGTCAGGGGTAAGCGAATGAGTGTACAAGTATGCCAAAATCTGCCAAGACTATTGTTGCTATTGCTAAGGGATAAATTTGATTCTGTGCACATTTAAAGGTGAACCTACCTGATTTGTGTTTTCTGAAATAATATGAGAACCAAAACAGTGCAGTTATTCAGCCAGGTAATGAGTACAAAAATGCACATATTTGTGAAAATAGCATATGGAAATACATTATATTAAGCAAAATGGCCTACAAACATGTGCATATTAGATTTAGTAATTAGATACAATACTGATGAATTTTAATCTCTTTTTAAAATGCATTGGGAAGGATGGCTTATAAACTGCATAGGGGAAATAATGCCATAGGTGGGAAACCTTCCAAACAACCATCAGCCTAACTTAGCTCATCGTGACTCAGTGGGCCTACTTTTCAGAGAGTCAATGTGGCTTTGAAAGAGTCTCAAACAAATCCATGGAGAAGGGGACTATTGATGGCTACCATCATGATGGCGATGATCTGCTTCCACAGTTAGAGACAGCAGTGCTTCTGAATTGCATTGCTGGAGGGGAGAGTTCTCTTTTGCTCTGGTCCTGCTTGCTGGCTTCCCATTGTAGCATCTGAGTGGCCACTGTGAGAACAGGATGCTGGACTAGATGGGCCAATGGCCTGATCCAAAAGGCTCTTCTCTTCTCTTCTATGCTCTTACGTACGCGTGAGGAGGGAGATTTTCTTGACTCAATCCCCTTCAGAGCCCTAAAACCCTAAGTGAGTGACACAGGTCAACCTAAGAAGTGATCTAATAATTGTAATTATATTATTTAATAATATTTTATTATTATTATATTATATTTAATTAATTATATAATTATAATTTTATTATTTATATGCTGCCCATCTTATTGGGTTGCCTCAACCACTCTGGGTAGCTCCCAATAAAATATTGAAAACATAATAAATCACCAACCATTAAAAACTTCCCTGAACAGGGAAGATGTCTTCTAAAGGTCAAATGGTTGTTTATCTGCTTGACATCTGATGGGAGGGTGTTCCACAGGGCTGGTGCCCCTACTGAGAAGGGAACAGAGTTTACCTGACACACCTCACAGCTTTGTATGCAAGCCTCTGGGATCACTATTTGCCTGAAAATGCCCCATGACTCACCGTTTGTGCCAACCTCTTCCTGCCCAGTGATCTAAGCCAATCAAACCAACCCAGTGCCCACCACTAACTGCTCCTGACTGGCACAGTGGAACAATATCCCCATCAGCCAATCAGAGAGAAGGGCAAAAAAAAATCCAACTTGGCCTCAGCTGTGGTGACCAGCTAATCTCACACGGCATACTGGGAGGGAAGGTTGGGTGCCACGACTCAGGAGGAGACAGAAGGCCTTCTATATCCTTCACTGACTCATCCCCTTCGCTTTATGACCTGCTTCTGGTTCCCAGGCAAATGTGCTCCCATCTAGACCCCTTTTGGAGCACTATGGAGGAGTGGTGATGTGTATACTACTAGCATTCCAAACATGTACCAAAACAATGGCTCATGTCACTTGAGGCTCAAGTGGCCTCAGTGGCGTGGAGTACCTTCCATCAGCTGGTGGCCCAGCTGTGTCTTGGATAAGGACAGCCTAACTTCTGTCACCTATCTTCTGGTAACCTTTAGGTTAGATTACTGCAATGCTTTATACACAGGGCTGCCTCTGAAGACAATTTGGAGACTTCAGCTGGTGCAGAATTCAGTGGCTAGGTTGCTCATGGGGGCAAGACTGCTTGAGCATATTACACCAAACCTGGCCTGTCTGCACTCAGTCCAATCAGTTTCTAGGCTCAACTCAAAAGTGCTAGTTTTGAACTATAAGGCCTTAAACAGCTCAGGACCACAATAGTTCAAGGATAGCCTCTCCCCATATGAACTAATCTGGACTCTGCAATCATCACCTGAGACCCTTCTTTGTGTTTCCCCTTCATGAGAATTCCAGAGGATGACAACACAAGATTGGGCCTTTTCTGTGGTGGCTCCCCACTTCTGGGATGCTCTCCCCAGGGAGGCTCACCTGGTGCCATCATTATATACCTTTAGGTGCCAGGCAAGAACTTTCCTTTATAACCAGGCCTTTGACTATCTGTTGCCATGTTGAAGTGGGTGGGATGCTGGTGGAACACTACCTTCCCATTGAAGTTAATGGACAGGACTAACTGAGGGCCATTAATTTCAATTACTCTAAATAGGACTTAGTTGGATACAGCCCATTGTGCTCCTGAACTCTTTCTGAGCCTATTGGGATGTTTTTAGTGCTAGAACGGAACTGAGCTCACAGTTTTTCCACATAAAAAGTCTGCAGCTGGTTAGCTTTCATTTGATTTGGTGGTTGCTTTTCTTAAATCACGGGGCATCAGAATATCTTGGCGATCAGCTGCAAGTCACTCAAGGATCTACCAGTGCCTTTGGCCCACCCCTGGGCTAGAACCATGCAACATGCAGAGACCCTGCTGCGGACTCCTCTGTGGGTGGGGACTTTGGGGGCAGAGAGAGGTGCCTTTAATTCCTTCCTTGAGGCAGACCTGCTGTTCTCCAGCAACCCTGGCACGGGATTTGGGAATGACTGCACAAGGCTTTAGTATGCAGCAGGCATGGTTTCAAGGCTTAGAGGGATCATGGAAGATATTAAAAATGGGTGCCAAGGATCCAGATTGCTAATCACACCCTCGCAGATCTGGTCAGCGATGTGCTTGCATTCCTAATCAACTATCAGAAATTGGCAAAAAGCGCCGCTTTCTCGGTTCATGCAAAATAGTTGAATTATATTTCCACGAGCCATTGGGGGGTATGTGCATGAAGCGGGGGGTGGGATGGGGGGGTGGCTTGATGGAGGAGAGAGGGAGGATAGCATCTCAAGTGTTGATATGGAGAGTTCTGTAAAGGCCCAAGATTTTAAGAAAGTAACAAGTATGTGAAATGAATTTTAACGGACCGATTGACAGGCAAGCGTGGTGTTCTCTAATTATAATTTTGCGAAGAGAGTGGCGAAGCCAAGGTTTCACAAGGGAAAAAAAATCTATTTACAGGAGAAAAAATATTATGCTTTTCATTTGATAGATGGCGGGGAGGGGAGGGGAGAGAAGTAATTATTGCAAGGAGACCCATAGAAGATCTAGAAGACTGTCACCCTCCCTTTAATAAGTCCTTGTGGCAGCTAAGTGGGGATCAGCAATATACTTTATCGGGTCTGCATTCAAGTAGCACTAAATGTATGCAGGTAGGAATTAAATAGTATCTGAGTTTAATTAAAATGATATATGAAAAAAAAACACACACCACGTCGAAGAATGGTAGCGAGACGTCTCGACCGCATTTTAACCGGTAACCTCAGACCCTAATTAGAAATGCTTTTCATATCTCCTCGATGCAAGGGCTTAATTTGAGGCGAGGCTGTGAGCCAGGGCTTGGGGAACAGTGTTAATTCTGCATTCGATCTGGGTTTGTATGGAAGCAGGCAACCGTTGATTGACCGAGCCGCCGTACGGATCCCATGACCTTGCAGGGATTTTCATGTGAGGTGTTAATTGAGAGGGTGGGTTAATCTTCCAGCATCATTGTCCCTGAGCGATGGGCAAAGTTTGCGCTCTCTCTGTTTCCTTACTCCACAGCACATTTGATCTCGCCTTCCTAATTCTCCAACTAGGATAGCCCTACAGGAGAAAAAATAAATAAAAGGAAAAGAATCTCACTCCATGGATTTATTCCTTGGCAGGAGAAGGAATAGCTGTGATCTTGCTCTCTGAGATGGCGTTAATCGCCAACCTTTAGATGCAGTCTTGACAGATGGATGTCCCACTCTTTTCTCAAGGATCATGGCAGGTTATTCTTTCTTTTTTTTTAATGCTTGTAGAAAAAGCAGAAGATGGAATGTTTTTGTTTTTGTTTTTTTTATAAACAACTTTATTTAGTGTTTACAGGAAAGACTGGGAGGGCACTTAAAATGTCAAAAACAAAAGGAGTGCACTCTGCGATGTGTGTTCTCACAAGTGTATTCTGGAAAATGTCACTTGTGGATGTGGGGAATGAGGCATAGACCCCCCCAGACACAATGCTTTCATGGAACATAAATTTTACATTCAGATTTCTGTCTGATTTGCGTTTTTTTATGCTTTTATGTCTTCTGACGTTGCTACTTTACTGTTTTTAGGTTGTGTTTTAAGTTTAGTGTTTTAGTGACATGTTCTTTGCACTCTGTACACCACTTGGAGATTCTTGAATTAGGAAGTGGTATATAGATGCTTTCAAATAAATAAACAAGAAGTGAATAAACAACTCTTGGGTGAAAAACTCTAAGAATTGCTTTGTCATATCAAAGAAAAAAGGGTATTTCTAAACCAAGCTTCTGTTTCAAACTGCGGGAAGAAATTGTATCCCCTGTTCTCTGTATATAGCCTAAACAACAACAACAAAAACAGTCCTTAGCAGTAATCAAACAACAGTCCTTAGCAGTACTGTATGATGAAGATGCCTGCCTGATGTTGATAGGAGGGAATTTCTGGTTCCTTGCTAGCGCAGAACAAACATTATATGGCACTTTTAACAGGATAAGTTATCCAGATTCCACAGCAGGCGAGAAAAGGGTAAGGCAATACTTCAAGTAAACTGGTCCCAAGCCACTTGCCTGCCTACAAGAATGTCAAGAACTGTGGCAGGGGAGACGACAGTGGTGGGAACCTAAACTTTGCTGCTGGAAACTGCAAGAGCGGAGAGCACTATTGTTCTCATATCTTGCTTGAAGGCTTCTCACAAGCCTTTGGGTGGCCACTGGGAGACCTAGATGCTTCACTAAATCAGCCTGATCCAGCAAGTATTCCTTATGTTCTTAAATTTTGGACCACTTGCACAAACATTCTGGAACTGCTATCTTAATGATGCTCAACCTGCCCCAGCATCCTTTCATTGGACAGTCCTGGTGGCAAGTTTGGGTATGCAGCCCAAAGCTCTGAGTACCACCACTGTAGGCCATGACCGTGCAGGCAGCAAGTTTGCCCATGAACAAAATAAGCAGTGCAGGCAAGAAGGTAGCCCCCAGGTGCAAGGGCAGGCACCTAGGTAAGCTTGCCCAAACCTGCAGCCTGACCTGAGTGCAATTTTCTTATATGCACTCTGGCACATAAGTGTCCTAAGGCAATATTTCATACCCAACAAAATTCTCCAATGAAAATAGGGATTTTTTTTTTAGTAGTAGTAGCAGCAGCAGCAGTAGTATTTATACCCCACCCATCTGAATGGATTGCCCCAGCCACTCTGGGTGGCTTCCAACATACAGTGGTACCTCAGGTTACATACACTTCAGGTGACATACACTTCAGGTTACAGACTCCGCTAACCCAGAAATATTACCTCAGGTTAAGAACTTTGCTTCAGGGTGAGAACAGAAATAGTGCTCTGGCAGTGCGGCAGCAGCAGGAGGCCCCATTAGCTAAAGTGGTGCTTCAGGTTAAGAACAGTTTCAGGACCTCCGGAACGAATTAGGTACTTAACCCAAGGTACCACTGTATATGAAAACATAACAAAACATTAAAAAACTTCCGTATACAGGACTGCCTTCAGATGTCTTCCAAAGGTTGTATAGTTACTTATCTCCTTGGCTTGGGGGTTGCATAATGCCACACCTTCCAATGAAAATAGGGGTGCTCTACCATATTTCTCTGATGAAAATAGCAATGTCCTAAGGGAAAGCAGGACATTCTGGGATCAAATGAAAAACCAGGATGGCTTCTGGGTATTTCTCAAACTTACCCTCCTTTCCAGGATACCTCTCACCCCACTCGACTACCTCTTTGGTAAGAGTGAAGAGAATCACCATCACCATCATCATCAAATAAGGTGCAGCACTCTGTTTCTGCATACAAAAAGGGGTCTGTAGATGAAATTAGCAAGCTTCCTCACCCATAGGGGGTGGCTGCATCTTGTTGGACTCACGTTCCCTCACCCACTCAGCTTGACATCAGGTTGTGTTAACAGTCCGAAGTACCCAAGGCACACATAGGACCACAGGAAGCTGCCTTAAACAGAGTCAGACCATTGCTTCATTTGACTCAGTATTTTCTGCAGTCACTGGTGGCAACTCGACAGGATTTCTGGCAGAAGACATTTCTAGTATGTACCTGAAGATGCCAGGGTTCTATTCACAGTTAGCACAACTCAAGTCAAGAGAGATGATTCTTATGCAAGCCTCTAAATAGGAAAATATCATTCAAGTATGTCCAAGCTTGCAGCTTTCCTAGTCATCTGGTTGGACACAGTGAGAACAGTATACTGGACTATATGAGTCTTTGAACTGACACCGCAGGGCTCTTCTTAGGTTCTTTAATACCCTTTTGACCCCCTTGCCACATCATGGCAACTGGTATCACTTGCACTCGGTGCCAGAGAGGTTGGTAGGCTGCTATGGACTAGATGGGCCTTTGGCCTGATCCAGCAGCTAGGCTCTTCTTATGTTCTAATGTAGATTATATGGAGCTAGAAAAACCAAATGGTTTGAGTTAATAGAAGATAGGGTTGCCATATTTCAAAACGTAAAAATTGTTGAGCTTGATTTTTGACTTGCATAAGATCCAGGAAGAATATAGCAGCCCTATAGAATAATTTTTCCTATGTTCATATGACCACCATCAGATTGTATGTATCTTATAGTTGGCCTAGCCGGACTTATGGAGCAGTTGCAACAGCTCTGATGTATCCAGGGGGAAAACTGCTGCCTAGAGAAGACAATGTTTAGAAGAAATAGGAGCTCGTGAACTTTGGAACTCCCTGCTTATTGATATCAGGCAAACACCTTTGCTATACTCTTTTTTGGCTGCTGCTAACATTTTTGTTTAGGCAGCAAAGATCCAGATATGTAGAATGACTTTTATGTATGTAATACATGACTTTTTCATGGGAATTTCATGGCTTAGGGTAGGATTAATGTATACGAGCTGACATTAAATCAGACTCCCAGGTAAGGAAGGTGGTGGTTAAAAGTAGCAGAAGTAACAGGGACTTGAGCAAGCAATGCTGAATGAGAACCACAATGTGTCTTTTATTAAAAGAGAGAGAGAACGAGAAACTGTAGTTGTCTTTGACACGTACGGAATATTTATGCTACTTGTTTCTGCACACCAGCTGCAGATGAGCTTAATTACAACACTTCAGAACCAAAGCAAACCCCCTATACCACCACACCCGTAATTTTGGAGTCGTTTCTGGATGGCAGGGCGGGAAAAGGACAGTTCTAGCAACTCAGTTAAATACGTTGTATTGCTAGTACTAGCTCTGACCCATCCCCTGCAGAAGAGATGGGATGAAAGATTGGCTTACAGCCTGCTGGTGGCTCACAGTGGGAGGCAGAAATGGATGTCTCTTGGAGGTCCTGTTAAGGAGCCAAACTGAGGCAGGCCCTTAGCCAAAGGGTTAATGTTTAGATTTCAGAGGTCATTTTGGGGGGTGGGGCGTTTCTCCACCCAAGATTGTGTGGGCACTCCATTGGAGCAAAAAATAAAGGGGGTTGGGATTACTCTGAAATAGCGTGTTCTCCCTCATGGAGAGCACGTGTTGCGGTGGGAGCTGGCAAGACACCTCACTGTTGCTGGGCGAAAAAGAGTTTGGCCATCTTTAAGCAGGGGCTGGCTGTTACTGGGGAGGTTTATATGTTGCCATTTATTGATTGACAGCCTTAGTTGTTAAATACTCTGCACACAGCGTGTGCACACACGAGCTTCCTCTTTCGCTGCGTGCATCGGATCACCCTCCCTCCCTCCCTATTTTAGGCTGTTTACTTGACCTTGCTATGCTTCGGCTGGGGAGGGCGGGATATAAATAAAAATTATTATTATTATTATTATTATTATTATTATTATTATTATTGTCATGGGGTCGTCTGCTTTTGGGGCAGGGGCCCGGTAGGAATTTTGTCCATTTGGCTGATTGGCTGGTGCCATTTGGTTTTTGCCTACTGCGTAGCAAGTCGTCACAACTTGTAAGGTTGTGGTTAGGCATTGGTTTGGGAATTGGTTGGTGGAGGGGTATGGATTTGGCTGTGCCTGCCCCTCCAAAATGCTGCTGCTGCAAGGGTTTTCCATTAAAGGAACCCAGGGGCTCACCATGCTTTTGTCCGAACCCCCTGTCAAGGGGCTAGGGCCACGCAAGAGCCCCTGGGAGCATTTGGGGAGAGATGAGGCATGGTTCCCAGTCCCGTCTCTCTCCCCGGGTGACTTACCCTTTCTGACTTCGCGGGGGGTGCGAATGTCAGACTGTCCCCGTGCGGGGTCAGTTAGTCGCAACCAATGCCTCAGCAACCACTCACATTGCTGTAATTTTAATAAAGTTGTGGCCAAAATTATGCCAAAAACCTTAAACAAAAATTAAGCGTCAAATCAAAAAGCGTTAAACAATCAAAAAGAAAACAGAACACCCCTCTCTCAACCATTTCCTTTAGTGGAGTGCTTCTGAGAGTTGCATTTTTGGATAGGTTTTAATGGAAAAATGGAAAAATGGCTTTCTTGCAAGTGTCTACATTCCCTTGGAGAGAATCTTCCAGGGGTGAGGTCACATGCCAATAGTGGGTGGAGCCAGAGAGAAAAAAGAGTGGATATGGCAACAGATGTAAATATTAATTTACTGTACTCTACATTCCAGCTACGGACAGGGCAGAAATTTGTTTGCAGTCACATTTAAAGCCAAATCTATCAAATTTGATCTTTCTGGAACAACATGAGGCCCAAAACACAGCCATCTTAGAATTTACACCTATCTGAATTTTGTGATACAGTTGCATTTATTAGGACAAATTGTGCATAAAAATGAATATATCGGCGAAAACATTATAAGGAGGGAGATTGCTTGCAGAAATGTGTACACTGGAACTGTGTATAAAAATGTATTTATTTGGAGGAATTAGCACTAAAATGCTGATGAATCTCCATGAGGACTTTTTATTTTAAAAGATCACAAATTGCAGCAGAAATGTGGAGACTGAATTTAAGATTAGGAAAATGAGAAACTGAGGGAACCGCAATTTACAGATACTTCCATTCCTAATTGAGGTAACAGAAAAGTCAGTGGTTTCTAGCATACACACATCTCTCCACCTAGGCAAGCAAGAGGTTAATGGCGCATTCTCGCCAGGCAAAAACACTGAAGGAGAGTGCTGACCAGGACTGATGATTGGTGTGGCCTAGGAACAGGGGGTGTGGCCTAGAGAGAGTCCTGAGGGCCAGGCAGAGCTGCCTGGAGGGCCACGTTCAGGCCCTGTGCCTGAGGTTCCTCACATCTGCTTTGCCAACTCCATGTTGTGGAGAAAGGTTGCATAGAGATGAAAGAGACAAACAAATAGATAGATAGATAGATAGATAGATAGATAGATAGATTTGTGAACAGTCCAACTTGAGTCCAGATGGCAACTTGCTACTGGGAAATTGGCGAAGAACAACATTGAACGAATATACTTAGCATATTATTATTATTATTATTATTATTATTATTATTATTCCCGCACTGAAAATTTCTCAGGACAGACAACAGTCCATTAAAATACTACTAATATTATTAATTATAACAGGTCAATGCAACATTAAAATCAATACACCAGCAACATTATAAGGCAGAAATCCTATAGCAGAAAAAGTTGACTATTTACATCAGCCACCTCCATGCCCCCAAGGAAAAGGTATGTTTTAACTTGATGCCTGAAAGGGAGAGATTTTCACATCTGGGATGCCCCATAGAACCAGATGTTTTGGACTACAACTCCCATCAGCTCAAATTGATATGGCCATGCTGGCTGGGGCTGATGGGAGATGTAGTCCAAACATCAGGAGGGCATCAGGTTCAGGAAGATGGACTTAGAGCATTTACAGCAAATTATGTCTGTTTCCTTAGTAATCCCCAGAACACTCCTGTGATGTAGGCAGATGTTGGCATTCTCATATTACAGAATTGTAGAGTTGAGGGGCAGAGAGATAGTTGCTTGCTTAAAGGTCACCCAGAAAGCCAAATTGCTGAGGCTAAATTTCAGCCAACAGCTTTCCAGCTCACACTTGTAGTTGCAACAACTCTTATATGTGAATTCGGGCTCAGATGAAATTTATTGGTGGGGGAGGGATTTGTGACATTTTAAAAAAAGTTCTTTTTTAGCTCCCCCAGGAGAATTTTAGCACTCCCATTGAGAATATTTGGCCCCCCTCGTCCGTCCCCCCAATTTTGACACCTGTAACTTCTAGAAAGCAAATGTGTTCTGATATTGTTTAACTTGTTTTGTTTAATCTTGTGGAAGCAGACATCCTCCTCACAGTCCCCCCTCTCTTAGCCCTTTGGCTGCCTTCATCCACCAACGTGAACATATAGTTATGGCAAAATTCCTCAAAGAGCTTTATAGAAACACCACCTGTATTTATATTAGTTAGTTACTTTGTTAGTTACTAACTATATTCCTTTGCCCATCCATATCATAGTGCAGTTTAGAGTACAATATTCATATTAAAACCAAAACGGAAACAATAACAAGAAGAAGAATCCAACCAGTCAACACAGCCAAACAGTTAAAACAACAATGGCAATAATGGCATCTTGGCATCAAATAGAGCTTTTCAATTTCAATGGATCCATTTCAAGGCATGTTGTGTGACTCGCCACCAGGCCAATGACTACCTTCTGGCCTTATATTCTGGCTTCCCAAATGCCTGACAATATCCTTACTACCTGCTTTTTTACTGGTAGGCAGCAGACAGAGGTAGCTTTCCAAACCGGGTCACCAAATATGTCAGGCAGGTGAAATGTACCTCAACCTTTAAACAGAAGATAGGGAGGGTGTGTGGAATTAGATCATGGATGGACAGTGGTTGCTGGTACCCACTGGGACTGATAGTGGGGAAGGCAGAGAGGCTAAGAGTAGGTGCGGCCAGTGCCAATGACCGGTGAAGCCAACGAATGCTAGTTTTGTCCCCATCATCCTGCTGAGTTTTATAAGGGGGAGCTTGAGGTTAAAAACAAGGAAGCTGACAGCCAGGAAGCTGACAGCCAGGAACAAGGAAGCTGACAGCCAGGAATCTCATGCCAGTCCAGTGGCGGATGGGGCCAGAGGCAAAAGAAGGCAGATCAATGGGCTAGTTTCTACACATACACCTATCTTCCATTTTGGCAACCAAGGAGCATTATCAGGGATCAAGGACATATTTCAGCCAGGCAAAACTACTCAAGGAGGGTGCATCGCAAGGCTGGTGAGGGATGTGGCCAGAGGAGAGGATGTGTGGCTCGGCAGAACTGGACTAGAAGATCCTTGGGGTCCCTTCCAACTCTAAGGGACATGTAGAGGACATCCCATATGCAGGTCCCCCTTGCAACACACACACACACACACACACACACAGATTTATTTAAGAGACAGGGTGTTGGACTCTGAATATTTAAGGACACAAGAAGAATTTGCTAGATCAGGCAAAAAAACCAAAACAATCCCATGTAGTCCATACACTCCAACATTTATCTGATGAAAATAAAAAGGTAAAGGGACCCCTGACCATTAGGTCCAGTCATGACCGACTCTGGGGTTGCGGCGCTCATCTTGCTCTATTGGCTGAGGGAGCCGGTGTACAGCTTCTGGGTCATGTGGCCAGCATGACTAAGCCGCTTCTGGTGAACCAGAGCAGCGCACGGAAACACTGTTTACCTTCCTACTGGAGTGGTACCTATTTATCTACTTGCACTTTGACGTGCTTTCGAACTGCTAGGTTGGCAGGACTGATGAAAATAGGGACATCCTATTCTGGGCCGCTTCCAACATATATAAAACCATAATAAAACATAAAACATTAAAGAACTTCCCTATATAGTGGAACCTCGAGTTACGGCAAGGATCCATTCTGGAGGCCCCGCTGCAACCCGAAAATGATGCATATCGAAGCGCATGCGCGAGTGGCGAACCCAGAAGTAACCTGTTCCAGTACTTCCGGGTTTGCCGCAGACGTTCGCCGAAGCGGACGCAAGAGGAGGCGGATGCAGAACAAGGTTTGACTGTACAGGGCTGCCTTCAGATGGCTCGGGAGTTGGATAACTCCATACCCTTCAACATTTCTCTGACGGCACGTCCTAAGGAAAAGCGGGACATTCCAGAATCAAATCAGGAACTGGGATGGCTTCTGTAAATCTGGGACTGTCCCTGGAAAATAAGGACACTTGGAGGGTCTGATATTCCAGTATACTGTTCTTATGGTGGCTGACCAGATGCCTGTAGGCAAGAGCTGAACAGAAGAGAAATCTGCCCTCCTGGGGTTTCCGGGAACTGGTGTTCAGAAATACCATGGAGGCAGAGCCTAGACTTCATCATCACTAGTAGGCATCGATAGCCTTATCCTCCATGAATTTGCCTAATCCTCTTCTAAAGCCACATAGTTTGGCAGCCATCGCTGCCTCCTGTCGGAGCAGGTTTTAATTTGAATATTTGTATCATAACGCATCTCCAAATGACAAAAAGGCAGCTCCGCCGTGAGCCCTCCACAAATCTGCCATTTGTAGGGATGGCGAAGGGACCTGCTCCCAACACCTGGACCCCCTCCTGCTCTGCTCTGATGACTGCACATTCAGTGCAACCTCAGGAAGTACAGCTTATGCACACTTGCCTGGGATAAAGGACTAACTAGTTGGAGCATATGTTCAATTTGGTGGGTTCGAGTTATATAGGCCTCAAAAAAAAAAATTGTGTGTGTGTCCCCTTTAAAGTTCACTCCAGGGGCATCAGTTTCTTTTAAAACTGTTTATCTATCTTTGTGGGCACCTATCTCTTCAAAGCATTTCATGCTAAATTCACGACGATACTTTTGCAGGGGGGAAGGCCCAGTTGCTTTTGATGTTAATGTATGAAACACGTGAAATGTGGAAAAATTGCTTTACAACCTACATCTTATTAAACCCCTTGTCAGACCACCTTTGTTCCAGTTTTGCAGATGGTAAGAGGCCGGGAGGGAATTATTGTCCTTGCCCTGTGGATTCACTCCTGAGGTAAGGTTTCAACTCAGTTCTCCATGCCCCACACCTCATTTCCCCCCTTCCTTTTTGCCCACAGAAGCAAAAAATATTTATGCTCCTTTCCCGGCATATTGAGGAGACTCAATTTCCCCTTTGCTTTGTGTTAGATTAAAAATGAAAGAAGATGGGGAGGGGGATTGTACTGCTACTGGAAAACGCCAATTAATATGCATAGAATCTGGTTTACCTCATTGCAGTGGAGGGGCTTATGAGGTCAGGATTAAAAATACAACATTTGGGCTTTTGCCAGCTTGCTCACTGTACACTTTGTCGGCTTGTGATGTTACTTTGCCTTTAAGTAATAACAAAAGGCTTTCATTAGAACCCTAATCAACTCCCTCACCCTTTGGGACTTAATCTTGCATTTCAAATGCTCATCTATATATGAACCTGCCCAGTTGTGATGTAAGGGGGGGAAAGAAAATAAGCATAACCTTGAACAGAAGTGTAACAAAAAAAAAAACCCAAAAAAAAACAAAAGAAGAAGAAGAAGAAGAAGAAGAAGAAGAAGAAGAAGAAGAAGAAGAAGAAATATATTTGCTAGGAGGTAAATTTCTAAGACTTTTTTTTTTGCTGCTAAAATTCTGCACACAAATTTCAAATTAGCTTTACGCAGGCTTCTTAGAGCAGGCAGGAAAATGAAAAGCGGGGGAGAAAAATAAGGTTTGGGTGCTGGATCAACATAGGCTGAAGGCTGCGCAAACGGGATTAAGGAGAAGAGCCAAGAGTGGAAGGGAAAATGAGGATATGACAGAGGGCACAGCAGGTTCAAACAAAATTTGGCCTGGAGAAGGCAGGAGGAATCAGATTGGTGACAGGTGCCATCTTGTGGGTCATTCTGCCGCTCTGCCTCCTGCCACTTTTTATAACAAGAACAGATAAAGGAGGGCCGGATCTGTGGAGGCACGGAATTGGGAAAGTAATTCAAAGAGATGGAGGCATGCGTGGCTCCAGGGTTTCCTATGATACTGTAAACATCAAGGCACCGCAGCTTGTTGGAGAGCTATATGCTACTTAAGGACTTAAGAAGCGGTGCCCCTAAATGCATGTCTCAAAAACACGCAATTGTCAAATACTACACACAATAATCAAATTATTTGTGGACTTTTATAGTAATACAAATAAAATATTCATGCAGCATGAAGGCTGGGAAAGGTTACAGTGCTACACACTGTTAATTAAAAATATAGCAGTCCCAAGAGCTGATGGTGGAAAATAGCTTATGTCTGAAATTCCACCCCCACCCTCCCCATTCCTTTATGATCTTATCACTGATGTGCAAATAGAAAAGAAAAATCTGTTGAGCTAGTATTTTAGAATAGTGTGCTTTTAATGCAAGCATGTGTGTGCTTTAATGCACTGGGAACAAATGCAATACAAGGAAAAATAGAGTCAAATGGGGAAAAGGGTGTGAAATGGAAAATATCACTTTTTATGATGTATGGGTAAATATTGCAAGGGTGTCTGTGTGAGAGAGAGAGAGAGAGAGAGGGAGAGAGAGAGACATTGAGGTTTACTGTTCTTAGGCCAAAGTTTCAATCTCTCATCAGGTTTGCCATTAAAGCAATAAAATGTCGCCACAATTGTTAAGTAGAATATTTTAAACGTTTGCATAAAATCCATGATCGGAGCGAGGGAACACACACAAGCTAACATTATTACACAGCAACATCAGGCCTAATGAACATTTTAAACAAGTTCTCATCCCAGCCTAATTCATGCACACTATCAAAACAAACTGTTTCACTCTCATTTTGTTTTAAGGCCCACCACCCGCAAATGCAGTTATGTGAAGTACAGAAATTTCAACTCCACATATAAGTTCATCCAGTGAAGGATTATTTTTATTGTTATTTTATTTTATTAATTTTTATAGCGCCCTTCATCACATATAATTAGCAGACCCAACTAAACAGAAGCAAAGTAGTGATGTGTGTGTGCGTGTGTGTGCGTGTGTGTACACACACACACACACACCAATTTGGGTGGGGGTGGGATAAAGCAATTGGAAAGATGATAGGAAAGATAAATCCAAAGTGTTTTGTAAACAAGCAGCAAATTTGGTCAAAATAACCAAAGCTTTGCTATATATACGTGACAAAATGCAAATATGATGGAACCTTTGCTCCTGTGTCAAGAAAAAAAATATTATCAATGTCAGAGAGAATTCCTCAGTGCGAGTTAAACATCTAGAGTTGGACCCAGTTCCAATGAAACAGCAGGGACACTGCAGGCCCTCTCTTTATTCTTATCCAGATTTGGTGACACTCCTCTGTTTTTGTTTTTGTCTTAAAGGGCAACCACTGAACTATTTTTTCTCCACCACTGAAAGCTTAAAAACATTGCAAGTATTAGGGTGGGGGAACTTTCTCGTTAAAACATCTCGCTTGGCAAATCACAAAAACGCATGCCCACGCAAACCATATTAATCGTGAAACTTTGAACAGTTCGCTGTGACATTTTAATCGACGAAGGCTCTATCATCTTATTTTAATTTTATTTTTTTAAAAAAACACCTTGGTTATGAAGACAAATTAATGTTAAAAATGATATTATCCCTTTGCGTTTATGACATCTTGGTTGGCCTCCCCCCCCCACTTGCTTCACCACCCTCTCTCTGTCTCTCTCTCTCTTTGCCTCCCACAACGGCACACAAAAGGAGGTATTAACAGAATAACAGTAGATGTTGTGTGTTCTGCTATGAACAAGCCTTGTGATCTCATCCCAAGGTTTTATACAAGCTTGAACCATCTGGCTTAGCACTGGGGAAAAGCACGCCGCCTATTCCTCAGAATTTCAGTGTCAGGCCGAGGGGGCAACGTGTCTTCGCTTCATGCCAATCTCACTCTCCCCCCACTCCACCAATACCGCCTCGCTTTTCCACTCTCTTCGGCAACCCTGCCAGAAAGACAGGGAATCAGACCCTGGAGAGAGAGAAAAATACCAGGAATATTTAAACACAATTCCAACATTTCCTCCATTCTCTCTCTCCCCCCCCCCCAGCTAAGGCCTTTTCCCACCCCTTCTCGCCTCTCTTTCAGTCAAATCAGGCACCCATTCGTTCTCTCTCATTGCAAAGAAGGAAAGGGGTTTGAAGGTGGGGTGGCGGGGGGGGGACGGAGAGAGAGAGAGAGAGAGAAAGTTGGCAATTTAATTCAGACAAAAGAAGCCTGAAATCTATAAGCACAGCAACTGGGAGGCGGCTAGCAATAGAATTCTAATTAGTATTCTCCTATTTTTCTTTTAGACAGTTGAGGGATGCCCCCTATTGACTCTAGAAGGCAGGCTGGTTAAAAGAGAGAGAGAGAGAGGAGAGAGAGAGGGAAGGAGGGGGGAGAATATGTGTATGGAAAAGGCAAGTGTGTGTGTGTGTGTGTGTGTGTGTTGGGGGGGGGTGCATGCTGAGGCCTAGCCAGCAAACACTGCAGATTGCAAATTATATCACAAACCTTGCCAAGTCTCTACACTTGGCATTGGATTTTTAATGACACCCTGGAAAAGAGAAAAGAAAATGGGAAGGGAGAGGGATGGGGTGGGTGGTTTGAGAGGAAAGCCCCGAGTTAAAGGATAAAAATGTGGGTGGGGGTGGGAAAGTTGTATGATGCTAAGCCTTTGCTTCAATCCCAAATGGCCACACGCACACATTTTTAAAATATTCATAGAGAAAAGTGAAGATGAAGATACGGAGATGTACATTTGTAGCCTGGTCAATTGGCAACTCATGCTGCATAGTAATGAAACAGATGATCTCATTTCTTAAAGGGACGTGGTTTTCCCTCCCCATATCCCTTCTTCTCACCTCCCCCCCACCCCACACGCAGCCCTGCTGCCTCTCAAACTAAGATTCTTTGATTCTGATGAAGATGAGGAGAAAACATCACAGGCCAAGCCACAAATGACACTGAGAGAACATTTTCTCTTGATCTTCACCTAGCGCCAACCAAGACGTTGGTAGAGAAGTCAGGGGAGCGCTTAAAAACACAAAACAAACCCCCCAACCAATTGCTTCCTTGCATAATCTCTCTGATGTGTGTTGGCAGGATTGTTTGATATCTCCTCTCCTTCCTTTCTTCTCTTACCGGCGTACAAGGTAAGCCTCTATCCTCAAAGAGATGGACCAAAGAGTGATGGAGGCCATGTCTATAAAGAACTACTTTACAGTGCCACACCAATGAGCCCACCTCACATTTTCAGACCCCAGAATCATTAGATCCAGTCCCCCATTAATGGGATCCTCATATGTGTACCAGAAGCAAAAACAAGACAAAACAAAAAAAAGCCCACTCAAAAGCTTCTTTACCCAGAAGGTGGGATATATTACTTTCCACATAACAGAACCAAGGATATTTGTGCAATTGGTATTGCATAAATTCTAGGCACTCCTGCCAATTTCATACGACAATCCTTTCTGTAGCAGACCAATCTAGCCCACCATCCTGCTTCAATGGCTAATTTCTGAATTTTTTAATTATAAGTCCATGTTGCAGGATTGTTGTAAGAATTGGCACCTTAACTATGAAGCATTTTGTATGCTTTTTTTTGGGGGGGGGGAGAAACCCACTTGATACATGATATAACTACTACTATTACTATTAACATCATCATGTTGGATCCCGAGTTTATTTTTACTTGTCGGAGCCTCCCCTGGGGATCATTCTTCCATCAGTGGAAGGGGAGAAGCAATATCCACCAGTTTCACAGTCCTCCTCAGTGGAGGACTCACCCAGAGTCCCTTGTATTCACCAGGAAATATGCTTTGGAGACCTCAAGAACCTCTGCAACAGTGTGTTGGGACTACATGTGTAAGGGAGAACTAGCAAAAAATTTCCCCCTTCCTGCTGGATCTTGATCCTAATCCTGGGAAGAAGAAACCTTTCTGTTCACAAAAGCATAGTTAGTCAAGATTTTCAATTATTATCATGTGGACACTTAAATAAACAACAGCACATCTGACTCTAACCCATAACATGAAGTAGCCAACTCAGTGCCCTTTAGATGCTGTGGGACTATAGTTCCATCCATCCCAGCTCACTTGTACCGATAGGACTTCAAGTCCAGTAACATTTGGTATATGGCCATAACATATACCATTAATCAAAAAATCTAGACATTGACACGATAGTGCAAAGGGAAGCACTATAGTTTGCACTGTATGAGTTTGCAACTTAGGCATTTACCTCTTGACTTTTCCCTTTTTTTGGTCTGAGGTCTTACATTTTCTCAGCATGTGCAAAGTGCACCTGATAGGTTCCCCAAAGGCTTATTTTCACTGTGTGCATAATTTATTTGTTTGTTTTATTTAAGAAGAATTATTTGTAGGTAGGTAGCTCACATATTACGAGGGGCACAGTCATATTGAATGTTAAAAACATTCTTGTCCAGACAAGACTACCTTCAGATGCTTAGAAAGTTGAGGTAATTTTAATCTGTTTTAGTATATTAACTTTTGTATGTTTTAAAGTAGGGTTATGATCTTTTTTTCTTGAGATATGGTTGCAGCATTTGGGGACATTTTACTTTGGTAAAAAAGGCATGTGTGAAGTAGTGAGAGCAGAGGCAGCAGCCCAGGACATTTTGCTGCCTGAGACCCCCTGTTCCACTCCAAACCAAGGTACATAGTGACCAAAGCTAGCCAACATCTTTTGATACCTGAGGCAGAAAATTCCACAAGTGCCTCTCCCCTCTCCCTGTAAATAATTATATACACACACATATATATATTCCCTCTGCGCTTTCATGATATCTAAAATTAGCTGCCCGTAGCACCTGTTTCAGCCTGTCTAATGGAAGAGCCGGTCCTAGGTTGGTCCATGATGCAATGCTTCTCTCATCATCTGTATGTGAGGTAAGTCAAGCTGGGAAGAAGCTACTTGGTTGATGTCTCCCAGTCAGAGCTAGCGCCTGCCATGAAGCAAGGTGAAGTGACCTGCTTCAAATTGCACCACATAGAATCCTAGAATGGGAATGAAGCACAGGAGTCATCTAGTCCAACCCTCTGCAATGCCCAATGTGGGGCTTGAACCCCTGACCCTGAGCTTAAAAGTCTCATGTGAGGGTGATAAGGGGTGAAGGCAGGAACTGGCGAATGATAGGTGCTGGGGGAGGAGGAGAGTGTGATTGGGGTTCCATCCAGGCATTAAAATACATTGGGCCAGCATGTCATCTGATGAACGTCGTGCAGTGGTGGCTGGTGTCCATTGAGACCAGAAGGGCAGATGACAATAGTAGGTGGAGCCAGAACCAATGAACAGGCAGAGCCACTTACTCTAGGTTTGTCCCTCTCCTCTTTCCTGCTGACTTCTACAAGGGCAACACTGAGGCTAAGCAAAAGGAAGGCCTATGGGCAGGTGTTAAGTATAAAGGCAGCTGGTTGAGGGCAGACAGAGCTTGGTTGGACCACTTTTTGCCCTATAACAAAACATCAATAACACATCATTAAAATCTGGTTGGTATACAAAAATCACACTGCCGAGGTGTGTCTACATAATACAGTGCTCAGAAGACAGGGGTGATTCCTGCTGATTTTCTATTGGCAAGGATTTCCACAAGACAGATCCTGCCACACTAATGGTTTGGCCCCTAGTAAAAGCAGGAGAATGGGGGACCACCATCAGAAGATTTCAGTGATTGAGATGGAGCAGAAGAAATCAGGCAGTCCTTAAGGTGTTTGGGGCTCAAGTTATTTAGGGCTTTGTGAATTAACCCAAGAACTTTGAACATGGCCAAGTAGCAAACTGGAACTTCACAAAAGAGTGCTTCCAGACAGGGACTAAGTTTGCAAATGGGTTGTTGAGGTATCACAAATAGGTACTCCAAAACAGGTTTTTACTCATCAGTCTTAGGACGAACAGTTGAGGGAGTTGTGTATGTTTAGCCTGCAGAAGAGAAGACGGAGAGGTGATATGATAGCTCTCTCCAAATATCAGAAGGGCTGTCACATTGAGGATGGTGCATGCTTGTTTTCTCCTGCTCTGCAGGTGAGGACCCAAACCAATGGATTCAAGTTACAAGAAAGGAGATTCTGCCTAACATCAGGAAGAGCTTTCTGACAGTAAGAGTTGTTTGATGGTGGAACGGACTGCCTAGTTTCACAGTTGCATTCAGGGCCTCCTTGTGGCTTCCCATGGGCCACTGTGAAAACAGGATACTGGACCAGCAGGGATCATTCTATGCTCTTAAACTAGGTGTATTGTTGGGATTTGTTCTCCTTTTCATTTTAGTTATTTCAATTATCATAGTTATAACAATATTAAGCTTAAAAACAAAGCAAATATGATGGGGCTGATTATATTTCTATTTGTGGTTTTTTGGTCTAATTTTTATTAAATTTTTCTATTTTACATTTTAGAATATTCATTTGAACAACCTTAAAATATCAGTGACTTCCCTTCTCCTTTCTTGGTTCAGTTTGCATGCCATAGATCCCTGCATATTTTTACATAAACTAAACCATTCAGTATTCCATTTTTACATCCATCTAAACTTATTTACACTGTTGAATTTATCTTAATGCTGCAAAAGTTTTCAAATGTACCATTATATTTCTATTTGGTACTTGACTGTGTTGGAATTATTGGGATTTCCAGGGTCAGGGGAATTTAATGGTTGGGTTTAACTTGGAAATTGAAATATTTGAAATATTGGAATTGAAATATATTTGAGATATGGTTCTGGTGTTTTGACTTGTTAGCTGCCTTTAGTTCTTCAGAAAGTAGGTGACATTTAAGTGTGTGTGTGTGTGTATATATATATATATATATATATATATATATATATATATAATTTCATAGAAATATAGAATTGTAGAATTGGAAGGGATACAAAGGGTCACCTAGTTTAACCCCCCTGGAATGCAGGAATCACAAAAAGAAATTCTCATGAAAATTATTCATTATTATACTCTGAATTTCTCCTTATAAACACTTTTTTGTATGCAGTTTTGACTAGTGTACACATTTTTGCAAGCAATTTCTCCTAGTAGAATGAATTTTTAATGTTACTTTAACTAATACAGTGGTACCTCGGGTTACAGACGCTTCAGGTTACAGACTCCGCTAACCCAGAAATATTACCTCAGGTTAAGAACTTTGCTTCAGGATGAGAACAGAAATCATGCTCCGGCGGCGCAGCAGCAGCAGGAGGCCCCATTAGCTAAAGTGGTGCTTCAGGTTAAGAACAGTTTCAGGTTAAGAATGGACCTCCAGAACGAATTAAGTACTTAACCTGAGGTACCACTGTATATGCATTTTCAATGCATACTTTCCTCATGTATGCATTTTTTAATTTAAAAAATGGCTAGAGAGTGGTATCCCAGAATTCAGATACTTACACATTTTGAAATATAGCTGCATTTCATTTCTCATATTGCTTCAGAAAGTGTACATTTGAAACATTTGGCTTTCAATGAGACCTGAACTGAAATTCTCCCCTGCTGTTAGGACTGTGGCCCTTAACATCTATAATTTACAGGGATTCTTGAGTTTGAGTAAATATGAAGAACTCTTACGGAAACATGTTAAACCCAAATGTTTTTTGTTAATTGAATTCTTGTACACCTAGAATCTGTTCTGTGTAATCGGACCTTCCTTCCTTTCTCTTGCCACTGTGTGAAATGGGATGTTCTATGCCTTTGATATAGCAGGAATTTTTCTTAAAATCATTGTTGTCATCACCTAGATACCTGCCCCATGTGTTTTAGAGTGTTTTCACACACATTGTCTTGTAACATAAGAACAGCCTGCTGGATCATGTCAATGGCCCATTTAATCCAGTGTCCTATTCTCACAGCAGCCAACCAAATGCCTTCTGGGAAGCCCACAAGCAGGACAAAAGCACAAGAGCAATCTCCCCTCCTTTGGTTTCCAGCAACTAGTTTTCAGAGACATTACTGCCTCTAATCATGCAGGCAAAGCATAGCCATCATTGATAGCCTTCTCTTCCATGAATTTGTCTGATGCTCTTTTAAAGCCATCCAGGTTGGTAGCCATCACTGCCTCTTGTGGGATCGAGTTCCTTCGTTTTAACTACACTCTGCATGAAGAAGTACTTCCTTTTATCCAGTTCTGTTTTTCTAGAGAAAGAAAACGCCTCCCTTTGTTCTCTTATCAAGGCAATGGTGCCCACCTGAGAGGTGCCGGAATTGAGTCCCAGTAAGTTCTGGCTGAAAAAAGCCCTTCTTTTATCTGCCCTGAATCACTCAGCTTCACTGGAATTCCATGAGTTCTAGTGTTATGAAGGAGGGAGAAGAACTCTTCTCAACCCCTTTCCTAGCACAAGAGTCATGGAATGCAGGCAGTATTATTTTCTCCATATTGCAAATGTGGTTTATCTGAGGCCACTGAAGAAGTACAGAGATCTAAACTTGGGTTCCCCACATCACACTTTTAGCTATGATTCTGAGCCAGCTCTTAAAGGAGAATTGCAGATGTGGATTTGACATCTTGGTACTTAACATTCATCTATTTTTGTTTCCTCCCAGAGGTTTCCTTGGACCAGGCTTGTTAATCTGTTGCCGCCTAGGTGTAAACGGCATTTCCGTGCGCTCTGGCACTTGTCACAGTGTTCCATGCACCAGTAGCGGTTTAGTCATACTGGCCACATGACCCAGAAAGCTGCCTGTGGACAAATGTTGGCTTCCTCGGCTTGAAAGCGGAGCTGAGTGCCACACCCCAAAGTTGAATTCAACTGGACTGAACTATCCAGGGGTCCTTTACCTTCTTACCTTTTGGACTACAACTCTCATCAGCTGGGGCTGATAGGAGTTGTAGTCCAAAACATCTGGAGGGCACTGGTTGGCAAAGGCTGTTGCTGACATTTCACCAGTTAGCCCACCTTGCAGCCACCTGTAATGACAAAAAGATTCCCTACCCCTTCCTGTCCTCTTAACACTCTTATTTACTTACATCCTCTTGTGGGGATCAAAAGAGGGGGTAAGGTGGAGTGATGAGCAATTGCGGCACCCAATGGCAGGAAGGAGTTCAAATGACCACGAATGTCGCATTAAGTTGTCAAATTGACCAGTATTTTTTCCGTCATCGAAACATTAGAATGAACAGCTTTAGACAATAAAATTGTTTCAATTATAACACATTAAGCCATCCTCACAAGGAAAGGAAGTTGTCTGAGTCAAAGGGGAAAGAATTCTAGAGGACAGCAACTTCCTTAGTGCCAGAGAATTTTTGCTGGGACCCTCCTGCGAAAAGACAACACCTGCGAAGGGAGTACAAAGTGAATCATTTTTATTTATTTTTTTAAAAAAGGAGTCTCTTACGACAGGGACAAGAAAATGGGTAATGTTATAACAATTCTGTTTGTGTCAAAAGTGGAACAGCAGCCTTAGAGGTTGCTAAGCAGAATTGTATACACCTTACATATGTTTAAAACAGGGGTGGGTAACTGGATCTTGCAGGTCACCTGACATCCAGTGACTTTTTTTTGCATTCTTTTGAGTGCCCGCAGATGGCTATAGTCATCATCAATGGCAAATATACAGAGAGGGAGTGGCTTAGTTCTCAATGTACTCCACTCAGTTTTGAGGGATGAATTAAATGGTCTGTAGCCTGGGACATAGTTAGAATGGGGACACCTTCTTCTTGCTCCAGATGCAGAACATTAGCAAGCAGCAGGACTTCTTGCAAAGGGTAGAGCAATAGAATACCGAATGTAGAACTCACCCCAAAATGGGACCATGCCACACAAACATTTAATCCATATTGAAAACCTATTGACATTTTATTTTTTTTAGATATTTGCAAAGGGGAATGGAAGTCTTTAGGTATTTGGGAGGCATTGCTCACAGTGACAGCATCATTTCCTGTACATGAGCCCTGATTGGGTAGAGTCACACATGTGACTATTCCCAGGACCATTTCCCTTCTTCTGAATTGGCTCTGTTGGGCCTCAGTGATGTTGGTGTATGGCCAAATATATGCTCCCTTGAGCTCCTTCGCAAAAATGGGGGAGGGGATGCATTAAATTATATCTATATCATCTATATCTATATATCTATATAGATACATATCTATGTCTATATATCTATATAGATACATATCTATATAGATATATCTTTATCTATAGCTAGCTATCTAGCTATATATCTCAATACATTTCTCTGTCACTTTCTTTGTTGCAAAAGTCATCACCCTTGCTGCATCAGGTTTGTTGTGCAAGAGCTCCCTAGAATTGTACAACCTGAATTTGCAAGTATGTGATTGAGTCTCGCCTAAAACAGTGACAATCTTAGTCTTTTATAAACGTGGCTTCTATCACTATGTATGTAGCATTAGTCAAGTTTGCTAAAAACGGTCTCTGATCTATTTCTCTCTCTCTCTCTCTCTCTCTCTCTCTCTCTCACACACACACACACACACACACTTTTACTCAGACAATAATCTGGCACAAATTATGTAGAATTACACACAGAGAGAGAGATACCACACATTTATAGCCATGCTCGCAACACAGAGATAATTTCACAGTCAAGACACATGCACTTGAATGTAACAGCCAGCTTGATAGGGTGTACTCAAAAGAGTGCGTGGTACATGCACAGGCGAGGGAGACCAGAGGGAGGTTAGCCATTTCACTGAATGTGAAAATGAAGAAACAGCAGTGGTCTCCGCTTTTGTCTTCAGCCAGCTCTTCAAGATGTGAGAGGCTCCAGTGGGTGGGAGACCTGTGTGTCGGCCCCCACAATTCTGGGGGTAACCCTGGCTGTTCTTCTTTACAATTACCTTTTTTTCTTAAGATGCCAATTAACCCTTTCAGGGCTCCAGAGCCTACTGTGAGGAGACGGGAGAGGGGCACTCGCTTGTCCTCCCCGATCGAACGTCATCGTAACCAATTATGAGGAGGCAGGGGATGTTGAGGCAAAATTGGTGTGCTGTTGAGGATACATTGGTACTGCCTGATAATGCTTCGTTGCAATGTTTGGCTGATATTAAGAAAGAGACTGGACATTTTTGTTGAGAGATAGTGCTCTTTAAACAGGGGTTCCAACAAACAAACAAACAAACAAACAAACAAACAAACAAACAAACAAACAAACTGTGTCTAGCCCACCACACCCACTGCAAGCAGGTAAGCCAATTCCATGAGAAAGAAAAGCTGGATTATATGGTCTGTATGAATTATGAAATTAAAGTTGCCCAGCATGATCTTCACCCCTGCACAATACATGCACATTAGGGATGGAGGAGGAAGGTGATTCAGGTTCTCATTTAATAGCAAACCTATCTAGTCCAGACTTTTCTAAACAATACATGAACAGTAACAGAACTAGCAATCAAAATTTGTACTTTTCTGAATTTTGCAATGCAGTTCTCCCACCAAGTAATGTGTACAAAAACACATACGCTACAGTAAAGTGTGCATAAAAATGCATGGATTGGTGAAAAGAATATAAACAACTGTTATATGAGGAAGAACTGCTTGACAAAAAAAAATATATCTTAGACAAAATCACAAAAGAAGTATATATTAAAAGACATTCCCACTCAAATGCTGGTGAATTTTCATAAGAGCTCTAAAATTAAACAAGTGGAAACCGATGAATAAATGTGGAAAAATTGAGAAACTGAGACAAACTGAAATTGACATATTCACCCATTCCTCCGACCTACGAATTTCTATTCCACTTTCTCAGCAGAGCTGCTTGTCCCACTATCTAACCTCTGGAAATCATGTCCAACATGACTTGTAGCTTCTGAAATGTCACTAGTAATTCCTCACAGGCTTTTAACTTTAAGGGATAGAAACTTAAAAATAGAAGCTGAGATTGTTTTCAATAGGATTCTGAGTTATTTGGATGATACTATAGTATGCATCCTTTTGGGGGCCAGTCCTAATGTTATCTAAAATGTGACGCTTCCTAACGAACTAACATGACACAAGGAACAGAGGCAGTAGAGAAACTCTGAAGTTTCCAGAATCAAATACCTTGGAATATCCCAGTCACAGAGGTAAAACAGGTAAACAGATGGAGGTTAAGGCTGACAATGGCAACTACCTATGATGGCTGTCTTCTGCCTTCATTGTCGGAGGCAGAATGCTTCTGCATCCCAGTAGCTGGGAATCGCATGTAGGTTGAGTGCTTGAATTCAAATCTTGGGCACTGTAAGAGCATAGTGACATTTCCATCCTGCCCTGGACAGCCTTGGGAAAATTGTGATTTCTCATAGGAAAAATTTAACTTAAGAATTATGACAAGGATCAAATTTACTTACTAACTTATTTGCCACAATTTCATTTTAAAAAAGTGAAAGCAGTGTTCAGCAAACAAACACAAGCAAACCACATTAAAACCAAATTTATATATCACTGGCTAACAGAAATAATTGTCTGCACAAACCCAGCAGGATAGAAACTTTTCCAGCAAACCTTTAAGAAATTAAATAAAAAAATTCCTTCCAGTAGCACCTTAGAGACCAACTAAGTTTGTTACTTGTATGAGCTTTAAGTGTGCATGCACACGAAAGCTCATACCAATAACAAACTTAGTTGGTCTCTAAGGTGCTACTGGAAGGAATTTTTTTATTTTGTTTCGACTACAGCAGACCAACATGGCTACCTACCTGTAACATTAAGAAATTGATTCTGAAGATGCCTGCTGAAGAGCATTCCACAGGACTGGGCCAATAACATTAAAAGCTCAGACTTCTATTGAGCTCAGATGAGTCTCACCAACATGGGGAACAACCAACGATGCTCTTGCAGATGATCTCAGTGATCAAGCTGGGAAGTGTTTTGAGTTATTAGCTGTCTACCCTCGTCCTCAGTCTAGCTATTGCATTCCACCATTGCATTCTGCACCAGCTGGAGCTTCTAGACTAGGCTCAAGGGCAGCCCCACGGAGAGTACATTGCAGTAATCCAGCGTCAAGCTTATCAGCACCGTTGAGAAAAACATACCCAATACACTATGCTTTCTATTCCTACTTTGGGGTACAAAATTGGGCTTTCATAACGATTGCCTGAACCTTAGGCATCTGGCTGACCTCTGTGAGAACAGGATGCTGGACTAGATGGGCCATGGGCCTGATCCACCAGGCTCTTCTTATGTTCTTAATAGTTGGCTTCTGCCACTGAACTATCTGGGCACATGGAACTCTGTGTGCATCTAAACTCCTGTACATTAGCAGTCACTGGATGAAAGCAATGGAAAGGGAGGGGGGATATGATATTGGAAGCCAGGCTGCATTGTTAAAAGGTTTGAGGTTCATTTGGTCAATCAATCATGCAGCGCACCAAATCTCTCTTCCTTAATACTATCTTATTCTTCCCACCTTAATTAAAATCTGCAGCCATCGATTTGGTCTCTTAAGACCTTCAGTCTGATTTCAATTTGAAAAGGGTCTTTGGGATAAATAAAAAAAATGCTTGTTCAGACCAAAACACTGAAGTCTTAGGGTGTTAGATGATTAAATGTTTTTAGTCGATTATATGCCATACTTTTTAATTGCTTAATTAAACCATTAGAATTGAAATTACAGTTTCTCCATATATTCTGGGGAATACTTAAGAAAGACAATGTTTTCACTTGATTGTCACATGGAAATGATTTATTATCTAGAAAGTTGTTGCAGGATCACTTACAAGCCCAGCTGCACCAATATGTTCTTAGTTAGTCTCCCAGCATGCCAGTATGCCTAGCTGAATTCAATATCATGGTCTACAACAGCTTTTGCCAACCGGGTTCCCTCCACCTATGTCGGTCTATGAGGGAATTACAAGACCCCTTGAGACCTTTGGGAATCTCTTTAATGAGAATTATCACCATCTTCACTGAAGGACAATATACAGGGTTCTTTGAAAGTCACCATGACAGCAAAATTGGTTTAAAACCAATATACCTTTTGAGTGTTTGTATACCATATTCCAGTTAGCTGGCCATATGCTATTGGTCCATATTAAAAACATCCTGTTAATTTACAAAGCAATTCCTTGGGTCCAGGAAAACTCAAGGACCACCTGATTCCTTATATTCCTGCCCAATCACTGAGATTTTTGAAGGAGTCACTGTTAGTGGTGTCCCATGGCTTAGACTCACAGCTCACATCCACCAGGAGCTGTGGGTTCAGTATTGTGGACCCAGTTCTGTTTCTTCCCAGCTGAGATCAGACAGGCCCCCTACCTACTGAACCTACTGGCAACTGCTGAAGTCTTTCAGTTGGGGGGGGGGAACTCAGCAGGCATTTTAAGTAAGCTTTTCTGGTTTTCTGGTTCATTGTCATTCATTTTATCCTTCATATCTCTTTTGTAACTTCATTGTACACCATGAAGTTAGTGATAAGCAGTATATAAACTGTTTATGCAGACAAACTGCAGCATAGTGTTGCACAAAAACTGCCCTCCATTCAGGCGAGCCAACTCCAGGGGGCTGACGTGTCTCCTGCCCCCCTCAATATTTATTGCAAGGGGGCCCAAGCCCCTTCATGTTGAGGGGGCAGAGGAGTGCTTGGCCTCCTTCAGATGATGTGATGTCATGCACATAATGCACGTCGGGCCCCCTCAATCTTGAGGGAAACTTGGCACCTCTGCTTCCATTGTATTAAAAATGTTCTTCCTCTTCCAAAGAGGCTTCCATTTTTCCTCCTGCTTCATTTTCAGGGTGCTTGAGCATGTCTTGAGAATATGGGTTTTTAAGCTTATCTCACATCATTGTGAAGGGGCCGGAAGTGGCACGTGTTTCCCTCAGTGAAGATTTCTATAGCATTCAGAAGCCTCCCTGACAGCCCACACTTCTTGATCTGGGGGGAAAAAACCCTTCCATGGAAGGAGTTAATTTGTGTTGTGTTTGCGTTGTGTTGTGATTGAAGTGTGGGTACTAAGGGAAGCTGCAGACTTCAGACCACTGGCGTCAGGCTTCAGGGAATCGGCTCATTCCCCCCATGGCAGTAGATAAGCAGAACAAAGGAAAAGGAGTCATCTTACCAGTTAGAAACTTTAATAATCACAGCAAGAGAGCAAAGAACCCATCTCCTAGAAATGGCGGTGCTCCCAATTAAGGATACCCCCCCTTCCATCCCTATTAATCTACGTCACTCCTACGTCTTGTAATCTAAGTTTGTACCCTCTGTGCTTTCTGTTCTGACACTTTCTGAGCTCTCCGTGACTTTGGAGAAGGGGGGGGGGTGAATGCTGTCCAGAGACTGTGAATCTGTTAACCCTCTCTCTTCCAGTGTTTCTTCTCCTAGCTGTTCCCCATCCAGTATTTCCCAGCTTCTGCCTTCTGAACTATGTCCCTATGTTCCAAATCTATACTGTCCTCCTGCTCCTGGGAAGATTTGGTATCTGGATCTGGAGCAGGGGGAGGGGGGAGGCTCCCCCCATTCCTCCTCAGTGCAGTCCTCCTCAGCACGGTCCCCAACAACTGGTGAGATGATTTGAATAATGAAAGAAAGGACACTTGCAAAAACCTCTTGGCCAATTTGGAAAGCAACATAAGCACATCAAAAGGCCTTTACCCCACCCACAAAAATTTCACCAAAATGTTCTTGTCTCCTTGATATTTTCCAAATGCAGTATCTTTTCTTATTAATTGATGGGGAGGAACGAGAGTTTTTTTGGCACAGCAGCAGAATAAACCTAACAGCTAATCTCTCTCTCTCTTCTCTCTCTCTCTCTCTCCACACACATACAATATATTACATTTTTCTTTCCCATCTCAGAGACAGTAGATGACATCTCCATTTAAGGCTTGCCAGCAAAACATCTGCCCAATCCATAACCCAACTGATCTCAACTTACTTTCCCGAAGCAGATGATCACATTATTCTTTCTTGCAAATGCAAATATGTTCTGATCTCCTGAAAGGAAGAAAATTCCATTACAAAAGGGATTTGTCATACTGTTTGTTTGTTTTTCCCCTACCAGCAATCATGCGGCACTTGACGAAGAACAAGAAAACATTTTGCTTTGAAATAGTTTGCCCATAATGTGTAGGTAATGTGATCGCACCTCCTCCCTACCACAATTAAGATAGCATGTTTCTTGTTTAAGCCCATATCTAAATAGCTAGAGTGAACTTAAAGTCTCTGATTGTGTTCATACAGTTGGGATAAAGCACAATAGCAATTAAGCCTGAGAACTTATTTTAAAAGCCTGTAACCATGCCTTTGGAAAATAAAACACTTGCTTCCCCCTGATTACAAAGTTTTTGAATTGCTATAATGACTGCAGGAAGTGCACTGGAAAATGGAAACATTTCTTGAAGGGCAGGCCATGTGCGACTCATAATGTTCTACTTTAGGGCTGGGGGAATCTCAGCCGGGGGCCAAAATGTTGCCCTCCAGGCCTTTCTTGGGGCTCTTCCCAGACCACCACCCCCTCCCTAGGCCACAGCTCTCAGCCGCCCTGCTCTGTGCTCTCTTCAAATGTTTTTGCCTATCAGGAATGTCTTTTTTTTAAAAAAAAAAAAGATAATGTTTTTATTTATTTTCATGGTACAGAAGATAAATTTTGAGAAAGCAATGACTACAACAGTGAATAAGAAATAACTTGTCCTAATAAAATTATAGACTTTTATCATGCCATGTGTTAAAGTTTCATTTGATTACTCTAAGAGATCATACCACATTTTCTTTGAACTGTAATAGTGTCTTGGATGGAGGATGGAGAGAGATGGGAATGTTCAGGCCTCAAAAGTCTGTCTCACAAAATTGTATCCAAAGAACCTCAAAGCTAGGACAATACAAGGACATAATACAAGCTCACTGGATCAAGCCAATGGCTCATCTAGTTCAGCATGCTGTTCTCACTGGGGTCAACCAGATGCCTGTGGAAACCTGAAAGTAGGACCCAGGTACAATAGGACTCCCCCCCCCCCGTGGCTTTTGGCAAGTGTTACTCAGAAACATTACTGCCTCCTATTATGAAGGCAGAGCATAGCTCTTATAGGTAGTAGCCACTGATGGCCTTATCTTCCATGAATTTCTCAAATTCAGGGTAAGTAGCGAACATATCTTGGGACTTGTCAGTGAGCCATGGGTAATAAATGCAATTATTATTATTATTATTATTATTATTATTATTATTATTATTAATAGTTGCAAATCTAACATCAGTCAAATTAGCAACATACCCACAGCTGTGAATTTCACAAAACACTAATTATTAATGACATACTCTACTCTTTTCTTTTGTCAAAAGTATATGAAATCACTGTATATATATGCTGTATATATCTCAGCCAGTGCCAGATTTACATATAAGCTAAACAAGCTATAGCTTAGGGCCCCACTCTCTTGGGGCCCCCAAATTTTTTTTAAAGAAAAAACAAACTGGATGTACATTTCCAAAATATAAGATAAAAAATAAATTTTAAAAAACCTACATACAGCAACAGTGTTTTTAATATTCTTCTTCTTAATTGTATTTCAGTTCAACAATTACTTTGATAAAATACATATTTTGTTATGTGCAAATGACTTTAGATACCTATTAGGTCCATAAATTACCATATAGCATATATTCAACACAAAAAAGCGACAATTTGTTGTTGACAAAGGACAGCTGGACATATAAATTACCCATTACCTTCAGTAGCTTAGGGCCTCATCAAACCTAAATCTGACCCTGATCTCAGCCCATATTCTCCTACTTTAGCTTATATGCACCAGAAGTTTCAGTTTGGCCGAGACACAACCCCAGTTGGGCCTTTCAGAGGGATTCAGATATTGACGGGGTCAGTTTGAGATAGTCACAGATTGCTGTGGGATGGATGACTGAGAGCAATCTGGGACTGTCAGGAGGAGGGGCATCAGGCAGGAAGGAGAGGCAGGAACTGGATGGGAAAACCCTGAGTAAAGGCAGACACCTACCTGACTGCAGGCTGTGTCTTCCCAGGAGAAGGTAAATGCCAGACCCTGTTCTTCCCAGACACTGCATCCCCTAAGTAGAGCCTTGCAGGACTGACGCCTCTGCCCTCTTAAGCATCACACCTGTATGGTTCAGGGTGCTCCTTTGCAAGCCACATCCTGCAGAATTGAGCTTCACTCCACTTTCAGTTGAGGGCAGTAGATGCAATGTGCTCTTGGCTCTGTTTGATTAGGTTTTGGGTTTTGTTGTTGTTGTTAAAAACAACAACCACAAGCACCCAACAACCTCATACAATTAAATATTGGGAGTGTGGGGTTGCTCAAGGAGGGAGGGGCTGTGCGCATCTCTACCTGAAGATGCCGGGGACTGAACCTGGGACCTTCTGCTTGCAAAACAGATGTTCTACCACTGACCTATAGCCCTTCCCCAAGTTAAACTAGAGGAGAAATATATAAGGAATGGACTCTAGATGGCTGTTATTCTGTTTGGGCCATGACCTAATAGGACCCAAGCTTTCTAGTCCTTGGGGTTATAATGGATCCTCTTTAGACTGAGAGAGCCTGGGGAGATGAGCTGTGCAGGGTCATGCCACACACAGGAAGAGTGAGACTTTGAAGGTGGTGATTCTGCAAGATTGAATAATATCCACATAATTATAGGGTGGGGAGGAAGGCCAGAGCACTGCTGGAACATCAGAGACCAGGCACATGGTGTGTTATCTCAAAAATGTAAGTGCTGAGTAGCACTTGCTGTTGTAACATTGACACTGTCTCATGGACTAATTGATACATGGAATTAGAGCCCCTAGAACATGTTTTATTACATTGAAGAAAGAGGAGCCCCCATTTAATACCCGATAATCTATCAATGTAGCTGCGTATATACTATTTTGTTAAACTGCTTCATTTCCATTTTCACAAAGGATGCCTACAATATTTTACCTATTTTTGTTTTGTTCCAAGTTTCCCTAAATGCAGCGACCCTCCTGAGATATTAGCATATTACACAATTACTTTTTGAAATAAATAAGTGGGAAAAATAAATAACCACACATATTGCAAAGGAGTTGTGCACTGCTAAAGTGCTGGGAAGAGGGAAGAAGACAATATAAATGGAATCGCAAGGGCTGCTTTCGAGTTAACCTGTCAACTCAAAATAAAATGCAAATCTGCAAGTCCTGGTTTCATAGCAGGCATTTGCTCTGTGTTCAAGCTACCTTATATCTCCTTTAATGATACCAACTGGAGGAAAGAAAGAGGGAAAAAACAGTTAGTAAAATACAATTATCCCCTTGTTAAAATAAACAAAGTGTTCAGCGGCAGGCGACATAAAAGGGCCTGTGAATTCATACATATTTTAAACACATAAAGCACATGTGTTAATAAAGCCACTTTAAAGAGAATACATCAGCCTTGCCTATAAATTATGCTGCTTCAGGCCTGCCATCGTTCACCATCAGCCTTCATTCCTATCTTAAATCACCCATAAGTAGTAGCTAATCTTGAGTGTAAAAGTTGGGGAGAGAGGAGGATTTAGCGTTGGGGTTTATACAGTGTTAATGAAAGGGATCCTCTTCTAGCATGCTAATGCGGATATTCCTCTTTCTCACCGCACATTCACCTATTAGAAATTGACAATAGCATCGCACGTGAAAATCCAGACATTGGGGTGGGGGGCGAATGCTGATAGTGGATATTTACCCAAGAAAATATCTGCCACAGAATTTCATTTTCCTAGAACCGCCACCGAATCTCACCGTAGAATCGAGACAAAGGACATCTCTATCCCACTAGTGGCGGAAAGAAGAAGGAAAAAAGAGCAGAAAGAAATAAAGGAATAATAATAATAATAATAATAATAATAATAATAATAATAATGTGAGGAAGCAACCCTGTGTGAAGCACCTAAACCACTAGAATAATAGGCTTTGGAAGGGGAGGGCAGCGAGCACAGATAAAATACAAATTTTGCTCCGATCTAGGCTGGATTACTTCCTCGTGCCCTTGCCTTTATTGAGCGATTTGGAGTTTCATTAGAATTCAGGATTCCTGTGGAAAGAAAAACCGCGATGGCACGGACTTCTCTTTCATGGGGATTGCGGGCTGACCCATCAAAATGAAAAGACTCAGTGTTTTGCTGACAGGTCCCTGAGCAGGCCTGAGTGACAGCTTCATTCCAGTGCTTCTCAGATGAGATTTGAATGGGGGGAGGGGGACAGGGAAGGTAGGAGTGGAGAGACTTTGTTCCCTTTAAAAAAGGAGGAGAAGAAAAAAGGCCAGTGTCAGAGCCGGTAGTTCATGTCCCCGCAGCTGAGGTACAAAATCGAGTCAGAAATCAGCTTAAGACTCTGCTGGCTTCCAAATTTATTATTAATGCTTCTCTTGTGCGAAGATACAGGAGATTTCATTTAAAACGTGGGGGTCTCCATCTTGGGGGTCACCATCTCTGCCCCTTCCGAAGGAAACCGGAGGGAGGGGAACACACTCTGCTTAGTCAGTTTAGAAATACTGTTATACAGCCGCTGCAAGAATATGTATTGCTACCATTTCTTTACACACACACACACACACACACACACTGTGGTGTCATGAAGGGACTCATGCAAGCAATAGGATGTCATCAACCTCATTAGCATCATAGCTAAGAGTGTAAATCGGGGGCTGCCGACCTTTGGGGGGCCGTGGTTGCATGTGCAAACCACACACCCAATCACACTCACCACAAGCTCTTTTACTGATGACAATAGAATCTCTCTCTCCAAGCCTAATTTGAACAGGGGGAGAGGAACCTGCAGCCAGTGGCAGACCTACAATTTTTTTTTGGGGGGGGGAGTTGAAGCTTGAACTGTTATGGGGCCTCCTTCCCAACCAGCAACAAAATCTGGGTACGCCCTGTTATCTTCTTCAAAGGGGTTGTTCACAACAACCTTTACAACATCTGTGCTAGGTAAAGGTAAAGGGACCCCTGACCATTAGGTCCAGTCGTGGCCGACTCTGGGGTTGCGGTGCTCATCTCACTTTATTGGCCGAGGGAGCTGGCGTTTGTCCTCAGACAGCTTCCGAGTCATGTGGCCAGCATGACTAAGCTGCTTCTGGCGAACCAGAGCAGTGCACGGAAATGCCATTTACCTTCCTGCTGGAGTGGTACCTATTTATCTACTTGCACTTTGAGGTGCTTTCGAACTGCTAGGTTGGCAGGAGCAGGGCCCGAGCAATGGGAGCTCACCCTGTCGTGGGGATTCGAACCGCCGACCTTCTGATCAGCACGTGCTAGGCTCTGTGCTTTAACCCACAGTGCCACCCGCGTCCCAACATCTGTGCTACTGACTCTCAAACTTTGAGATTGTTGAGATACATACAACAAAAAATTAGACCCATTTTTTAAAAAAGCTATGTGGACTAGTCGCTTCTGATGCCCCTCTAGGATTACGGGCCCTGAAGCTTAAGTTTCCTTAGTTTCATAGGAGGTCCGCCCCTGCCTGTGAGTGCCAGGAAAGGCCTCTCTGGGTGCATTATGGGCACGAAGTGTAAATTATACCTACTGCTAATCCATATTACGAAGCTGCCTTATGTCCTCTGGTCAGTGGCCCACCCAGCTCAGTATTGTCCACTCTGTCTGGCAGCAGCTCTCCAGAGCTTCACAGGAGCACCCTGACTGGCAGCGGCTCCTGAGGGTTTCAGGCACAGGTCTTTCCCAGCCTTCCCTGGAGGTGCCAGGGACTGAACCTGGAACCTTTTTCATGGAAAGCGGATGCTCTGTCACTGAGACATGGCCCTTCCACAAGCCAAAGTTCAACAGAAATTAGCTTTCCTTTCTTTCTGCACACACCACCCCCGATTATATTATTCAGTCACACAAGTACTGGTGCCAGGCACAATATCTACAGCATTTGGGACTCCATAGTAAAATGGAGAAAAAGGAAGAAAATAAAAATACAATTAAACCTTCTTTTTGTGTGTGTGGTTTTCTAAAGCCATCTTAGTATTTATTTTGTTACTGTTGTTGTTTCACAAGATTTATATACTGCTTGATTGTAATAAAATCTCAAAGCAGTATGTAAAAAGAAAAAAGACAATAACATTATCACTAAAAAAAACCCCAGTTAAAAGCAACTATTTAAAATATTGGAAAATAATTTAAATCGATGATAAGCTAAAACACACATCAGCATTCTACATGACTGGATAGGCTTGCCCAAACAAAAAATGTTTTAGTAGGGACTGAAAAGAGTATAATCAAGGTAACCACATGATGTCCATAGGTAGGGAGTTCCGTGTGGGTGCTACCCCAAGAAAAGATTGATTTCTTATAAATCCATAATTAATAACAGTACCATCCAATCTATAAAAACATAGGATACGTCTCTTGGATCAGACCCAATGTCCATCTGCTCCAACATCCTGTTCTCTGGGAAGCCTGTAAGCAGCACATGAGTGCAAAAGCATCTCTCTCCACTAATGCACCCTGGAAATTGATATTCAAGGGGAAACTGTCTCTGCCAGAGGAGGTAGAACAGAGCCATCATGGGTAGCAGCTCATGATATTTCCAGGAGTGCATTCTGATCCCATTCCCTAGTCTCATAACCATGGTTGGCCCTAGGACCTGGCAGAGTAAGACAGATGTTGGTGGGGTGAGGGGAATGATAGCAAGACGTTGGAGGATGGAGGTGTGTGGATCACTTGGCCTGCTCTGCAGCTCCTCAACTAGCCTCTTGCCCTCTGGTTTGGTGGAGGACACTGTTCCCATCACCACTGTTGAACCAAGGCTCTATTCATTTAAAATAGTATCATGGCATTTTCAGCAATCATAGCTTCCCCCCGCCCCCCGCAAAGAATCCTGGAAACTGTAGTTGATTAAGGGTGCTGTGAGGAGACCCCTATTCACAGAGCTACAATGGCCAGGACTCCATGGAAAGAGGGAGTGATTGTGAAGCGACTATGGGAATTGTCCATAATGAGAACCTGCTGGATCAGGCCAGTCCAGAATCTTGTTCTCAACAGTTGCCACCCAGATGCCTCTCGGAAGCTTGCAAACAGGCCCTGAGCACAAGAGCACTCTCTCCTCCTGGTATTCAGAAGCATTAAAACTGCTTTTCAAAAATGAATATATTCAGCAAAATTACATACAAGCATGCGTACATTAGGGGGAATCTTCACTAGAATGCTGATGAATTTTCATGAGATCTCAAAAAATAATTGCACGTAGATGTGGAAATGTGGAGAATTTAAGATGGGAAAAATAAGAAATGGAGAGAAACCTAATAGGCAGGTCCACCCACCCCTATTCCCAGCACACATCCTAAAGAATGCATATAGATTCAGGTTCCCAATGGAATGTCTTTAAAGAGCTAGTTGTCTATGGAGCTACCTTCTGTACTCTGACCTTCATAGGCAACCACTGACAGCACTCTGCAGTACTTGCTGCCATCATCATATGTATAACAATTCCCTGTTGCTTCCTCAAAACTAACTCTTTTATGTATCTGAACAGAGCTCTTACGAGGGATATTGCTAGATACACATTTACGTTCCAAAACAACTCCTTCTGTTTCCTTCTACAATTTCTGATTCTTCATACATGCCCACCACATGCATATATTTTCAGCATATGGTCTCATACAACTCCAACATATGTCTGAAATAACTGTGCACCATTTCTTTATCTTAAATGGAGTGAAATGCCATTTGCATAACAAATAGGTGTTTTAGTTATTTTATCTTAGCATTTTTAACCCACCCCTTCCTCCAAGGAGCTTTAGGAGGGAATCTTCACTCTACCTCATTATATCCTCGTGGCAACCTTGTGAGGTAGGCTGTGTTGAGATAATAGGGACTGACTCAAAGTAATCCACTGAGCTGCATGGTTGACTGAAGGTCTCAACCTAGATCTCCACTAATATTAATCTAAGCAGTACCTCACACTGGCTGCATCCAGAAGTAATAAGCATAGTTCAGTGTTTTGTAAACTAGCCTCAGACTCATGTGCTTCTGCCACTCTTCACTTCCTTTAGTTTGGCCACAAGGTAGCTTGGAGCTTCGGTCGCCATTTTCAACTAACCACAGTGTGTCTAAACTAGGACAAATGGCTTAGCTTTAACTATGGTTTCTTGGAAGAAGCTAGCTTCAAGCCATGGTTTCTCATTCTAGATATAGATATACTTACTGAGATAGTAAGCAGCCATACTGAAACATGCCTGTAAGCAGCCCTGTGCTACGCTCTGAGGACTTACTTTGTCATAAAGGGTTGTATAAATATTCAAAGTAAAAGAGGTTATAAAGAGCTGTTGTTGTTGTTGGTTGGTTGGTTGGTTGATTGGTTGGTTGGTTGGTTGGTTGTTGTTTCTTACCATTCCTCCCAAAGGAGTCCATTCCTCATTTCATTTGCGAATTAAATTCTCCACAGATCTTGAGTTTTGAAATGATCTTGGAGTGCCCTGAACTCATGTGTTTTTGTTTTTTGCAGAAATATTTGAGGGCATCATGTCAGTCATGACATGCAAAAGTGGGTTGGGCCACAAATGTAAATTCTTCGCACTATAGGCTAATTTCTACACAAATTCTTCTCTGTCTTCCATCCAGGGAAGCATTGTTCAAGGGCACACTCTGACCTGGCAAAAACACTTGAGGAGGTTATGAAGTAGGAGCACTGAGGCATGTGGCCTGGGGACAAGGGTTGTGGCCTGAGGAGAACATTTGAGCCAAGGCCTGAGGTTCCACACCACTGATGAAAGTGCCCTAACATGTGACTTTGACATTTCCACAGAGAAAGTTTCCCCATATATAATGCATTTGCATATATTATTTTCATTAGCATATGCATATATATGTACACTTATGTATGCAATTTTCACACATTACTTGACTGGACAACTGCACTGAAAGTTCACTTGGAGAAGTGCAGTTTTGAAGAATGGCTGTGTTTCACTTGACATATTGTTTGGGAAAGTGCACATTAGTAAGTTCACCTTTAAAGGCAAAATGAATCCACTTCTGAAAGGCCATAGTTGGTGCAACAGCCAAAGTTGGGCACAAATGCACCCAGCTGCTTGGACCCCAGATGACAATGATGGTTTAACTGTCGGGATTCAAGCCAAAATCCAGAGCCTCCAGCTCAGCTCTTAGTCCAGAGGAATTTGGCCACCCTCCAGGTGCCCGGCTTGAATCCTTAAGACCTCCTGCCAGCGTCTGCCGGCAAGATCAAAGGAGGTCTCTTCGACGATCCTTTCCAAACGTGAAAAGAACACACCACTCCTCCCCCAGGGAGGGGGAATGAGACAGACAGAAATATATCTACATGACTTTATTCCTGTCTTTCACCAGTACAGAGAAACATGTCTGCACACTCTGATTCCCAACGCAGAGAGAGAAAAAAACTCCACCCATGTACTTCCAGTACAGGGTCATGTGCTGCTCTGAGGTAACATCCGGCTCTCAGAGCACTTTACAGACAGTCCCAGTTTCCCACGGGACAATCCAATAACATTCATATCCTGTTTACCATTCCAGCCACCTGGTGCTTGCTTCTGCATTGCTCCTTTTTCGTAACATCCTCCCCCAAAAGAATCAATGCGTGTTGCAGCAAGCAAAGCATGATCCAGAGAGGAAAACAAACAGTTGTTATACACATAACACTCCCCTGTTGTTTCAGTTCCACCCTTGGAACTCCCCGCCACTGGTTTCCCCAGTGTACCTCTCTGGTTGTCTGGTTTCCAAGGAATGAGTGCATCTGCATTACCTTGGCTAGCAACTCTCTGTTGTGTCTTTGTCTCTGACTTAGACACAGCTCCAACCTGTCCTCGGTTGTTTACAACAGCAACACATGCAACAGCTAAGTTAGCAAACTCTTTTGAGTACCTCTTGGGTGGTTGACCCTTTGTAACTCTCTCAGACCTACGTATGAGGTGCTGATCATCTCTGCTCACTGGTCCAGTCTCAGGACTCTTTGGAGAACTAGTTCCAATGGTAAACAGTGGTTCCTCCTTCAGTTGTGAAGGCCTATCTATTGTGTGAGACTTCCTCTCAATGACTGTGACAACTGAGCTCTCCGAGCTATCAGTGTCATCACTTTCAGTACAGCTGTAATCGCTGTAATCAGTAAAATCATCATCATCTGAATCGTCCTCAGTGGGAATAGTGTGTACTATCACTCTCTCCTGTTCAGGAGCACTCTCTAGAAATTTTGTGAGAATCACCTGACCAGATTCAGACAAAATTACTCTGTAGAGACCCTTTTCATACCCCACAAAAATGCCTCTGGCATTCTTTACTCCACCTGGAGCTTCTGTTCTCACATGAGACCCAAAAACCTTGAAATGGGCAACAGAAGGTTTTCTGTGGAACAGTTTCTCAAAAGGAGAACTTCCCAACTCTTTTGAAACCTTTCTCACTTTCGTATAACAGAACGACATTAGAGACTCGGCCCAGTACTCATGTGGCAGATGTGAACTAAGCAATTGCGCTTCCATCCCCTTTTGCAATTCTTTGTTCACCCGTACACAGACACCCCTGTTCCACGCTTCCGCTGAAACAGCAATCTTGTGTCTGATCCCCTTCTTCTGCAGGAACCTTTGGAAATCCTGTAAAAGAAAAATCTGCTTCTCATCTGTGAATAGACAATCAATGTTAGCATCATGCATACTCTTAACTTTGTCACAAAACTCCTGAAACCTCTCCAAGGCTTCCTGTGGCTTTCTCAACACATAAACCCAGACATAGTTAGAGAAATGATCCACACACACAAGATAATATCTTGCATTGCCTCTAGATGGTTCTAGAGGACCAATCACATCAGCATACACCCGCTGAAATGCCCTGTTGACTCCGGTCTTCTTCTTGCTCACACCTGCAAGAGAAACTTGGTTAGACACAGATGAATTACATTCCATGTAATCACTTTGGTCAAAAGTCAACAAATAAAGTCCATCCTTCTCCCTGGCCGAAAGAAATAACTCTCCATCTTTGTAGATCTCGCAGCTCTCAGCATCGTAGGACAGTTTCAGTCCTTTCTTTGCAATCTGCGAAACACTCAGCAGATTGAACTTCAATTCAGGAACCAAGTAAACATTGTTTATTGTCAAGTCCAGACTCTTAAGATAAACAGTCCCCACGCCGGCCGCTTCTAGCTCCTGACCATTGGCCTGTGTCACAGTGAAGCTTTGCTTCTTAAACGTTGAAAAGAGTCCTCTGTGTGGGGACATATGGACGGTCGCTGCAGTGTCGATAATAAACGCGTTCCCAACATCTGGCGTGGTTCCGTTCGCCATCAAAGCCTTTGCAGGTTTCACCATAGGCTTGGTACGACCTTTGCCTGACGCCTCAGGCTTTGCTGAGCGGCCCTTCGCTTCTTTTTGCTGACGTGGCTTCTTGCAGCTCCGCTGAAGATGCCCAGCCTGTCCACAAGTGTAACACTGCACAGCATTCAAAGCTACAGCATCCTTTCCAGTAGCCTCATCGGTGGGGGAATTAGAACTCCGTTCCTCCCTCCCCCTGTCCTTTTCTTCCAGTGCAGCATGCCGGCTGTGTTCATCTAGAACCACGGCACTCAGGGGCACTCCCCCCTTCTTGGCATCCATGCTGAATCCAAGGGTGTGCTTGCACTCAATCTCAAGCCAGCTTTCACTTTTCAAGCCAGTAAAACTCCAAAAGTCTTTGTTTACTGCTTCACTGGCAGGCAAACCTTTGGGTTGTTTTTTCAAAACCCTTGCACAGCTGCGCAGATACACTTTCGATTTCCCAGGCTCTTTTTAGCCCACTCAGTAACTGGCAGACGTTGCCTAGCAACCTGCTCAGGACGGAACTCCTTATCTCACCACAGGAATTTCTGGTATGCAAGCTTGCTCTTTCAGAGCTGTTTTTCTTAAAATGCAGCTCTTTCTTGTGAACCAGAAAATAAGCCTTTCTGCGTTCACTTTTCTCTTGCCCGAAATGCTGCATACCTTTTCTGGCTCCGTTGCCTTGGAATACACTCCTCTCGGTGTCCAGCTGTCTGTTTCAGCTTCTGGCTGCAGGCAGACGCTTTTCTTCATCTCTTTAGGTGCAGAGGATGGCAACGATTCATCGACCTCTCACCTCTCATGCAGATTCTCATAGATCAGATAACCATCGGTCTGCTACCAGTTGTCGGGATTCAAGCCAAAATCCAGAGCCTCCAGCTCAGCTCTTAGTCCAGAGGAATTTGGCCACCCTCCAGGTGCCCGGCTTGAATCCTTAAGACCTCCTGCCAGCGTCTGCCGGCAAGATCAAAGGAGGTCTCTTCGGCGATCCTTTCCAAACGTGAAAAGAACACACCACTCCTCCCCCAGGGAGGGGGAATGAGACAGACAGAAATATATCTACATGACTTTATTCCTGTCTTTCACCAGTACAGAGAAACATGTCTGCACACTCTGATTCCCAACGCAGAGAGAGAAAAAAACTCCACCCATGTACTTCCAGTACAGGGTCATGTGCTGCTCTGAGGTAACATCCGGCTCTCAGAGCACTTTACAGACAGTCCCAGTTTCCCACGGGACAATCCAATAACATTCATATCCTGTTTACCATTCCAGCCACCTGGTGCTTGCTTCTGCATTGCTCCTTTTTCGTAACATTAACTAGGTCTCCTAAATGCCTTCTATGGGTGTGCCAGCCCAATCAAGAGCAACTGTTCTGTCAGCTCCTGGACTCAACTGCCCACCCATAGGACCACCATCTGTCCTGAATTTAGCTTCAATTTTTCGATTCTTGTTGTTGTTTAGTCGTTTAGTCGTGTCCGACTCACATTCATCCCATTCCCGCTTCTACTCACTGATTTAGGACCTGCATCAGATGAAGCCCCCTCAGTAGGCTGGGCATTTTGACAGGTTAACAGAACAATGTTTAATGGATAAGGATATTAAATCTTTCCTCCCTGTCCATTGCTTTGTGTTTGTGGGCACATATTATACACACAATTATACACAGTTAATCGACTTGCACAGAATGCACAAAGTTCTTTGTAATATATGAATTATTCTTTATTTATTTATTTATTTATTATTATTATTATTATTATTATTATTACAGGGGTGTTTTCCCCCGGGGATGTCTGCAGATTATAGAATACTAACCCCATATTCAATGGCATAGAGGATTATGGCTTATGTATGTGAGACAAAGTCCAGACTGGCTCTCCAATGTCCACATCGTTTGATTTTCAGGACATGATTCCTGCCCTTGATTTTGCTCCAAAGTGTTTAAGATCCAGTTTCTGTGTGATGGGATGAGACAAAGGCATGCTCGCGTTTATGAAGCGGATCTGCAGACAGAAAGAGGAAATCTTGCAATTCCATAAGCAAGTGGAAAAGTCAACCTGGAAGATGGGAGTGAAAAGGTATCAGTTGACCTATTCTGGCCTATTGGTGGAAGGGGTCTTCTTTGGCCGAAGTGGCTTGTAGCTCCCCCAGCCACCCAAACACCCTGCTGCCTTTAGTCAGGGATGCTGGTGGCACACAAAGCTGAATGTTATCTTGTCATTCCTCAGGTTACTGATTCAAAACCCACCAGTGTTCTCGTTACTGACAACATACAGCATTATACAATGTTTCTGCGGCACAGGAGAAACCGAGGATCTTGTACCTTATCTTTTCAAATGCCACATTCACGTATCAAGCTAGAAATAAATTTCTTTTCCAATTGCTGTTGGAACTTTATTAAGACCTTCAGAAGATGGACTATATCTTAGGGGGAAAAAGATGTCAAGAAGGATTACTTGAGTCAGCAATGTGTGCATTACCTTTTATTTAAACTCTGTGCTGCTTTTATGGAATTTTATGGCTGACTTTTTTTAAAAAAAAAGAAGAACACATATTGCAGATTAATTTGGGAATGGAAAAGAATGGAATTATGGTTGCATTCTGACATGAGGAATATTGCATTTGTGTTCCTGATAATAATGCTAGTGCTTCTGTCCTGCTTTCTAACATTTTTTTCACACTGCAGTACTTGCTGCATTAGGAACTTTGGGTTTTTGACCAATATACTGGCATATTATGCTAAATGTAATTCACACAACAATGAATGTCATTGGACAATGTTGCAACTCCCCACCCATTCCTCACATGCCTGCTTCTGTTTCCCCATGATTTCCCCATGAAAACAGCAGGAAAGAACTGTATCCCAGTCTATCACCCCCAAATTATGCCACATATCTTCCATGCGTCTCTGGCTGAATGGGGCTGCAAACAGATTTTTTTTTTTCTGAAAGCAACACAGAAAATAACACTAAACTTCCACTATATTCCACTAGATTTCTGAAAGTGGTTTTTACATCGTGTGAAAGCTCAAATATAATGCGTATGTTAACAGGGAGCTTCAGGGAAATGCAATAAACTGCTGTGTGAATGCCACCTATGTGTAAAAAGATGCAAAAGTGAGACAGATTGGAAACAGATGTTTGCCAAATCCTAAAGCAACATTTCCCAACCTGGTGCCCTCCAAATGTTATGAAATTCAGCTCCCATCAGGCCCAGTCAGCAGGGCTATGCCAGCTGGGCTATTTAGTCTTTGACATCTCCAAGGCACCAGTTTGGGGGAAGCCTGCCCTAAACTGATACCAAGAACCTTGGGATGTCCCATAAGAATACACCTAACTTAGACATAGGGATGCAGGTGGCACTGTGGTCTAAACCACTGAGCCTAGGGCTTGCAGATTGAAAGGTCGGTGGTTCGAATCCCTGCAACAGGGTGAGCTCCCGTTGCTCAGTCCCTGCTCCTGCCAACCTAGCAGTTCGAAAGCATGTCAAGTGCAAGTAGATAAATACCTCCAGCAGGAAGGTAAACAGCATTTCTGTGCGCTGCTCTGGTTTGCCAGAAGCGGCTTAGTCATGCTGGCCACATGACCCAGAAGCTGTCTGCAGACAAATGCTGGCTCCCTTGGCCTATAGAGCGAGATGAGCGCACAACCCCAGAGTCGTCAGTGACTGGACCTAATGGTCAGGGGTACCTTTACCTTTACCTTTAACTTAGACATGTCTAATGATACATGTATGGCATGCTTAAATTGGTTGGTCTCTGAGAACGCAATGGGATTGTGTCTCAGTACAGAGATAAGCAAACACTCCTCACATTCTTCATCCGAGGGTTGATCTCCTGCTGAGGATTGTTATTCCTGAGTTCCAGAAAGAAAATCCAAGCAAGCCGTATTTTTGAGTGTCATTTGATTTGGCTCAGAAGCTTATTACGGTCATCTCCTGAACACGTATTGATCATAAACATGAAATTAGCCTGGCTAAGATATTTGTCCAGGCTATTATTGTTTCTAGAATGGCTCATATTGAGTGTGTGGGATGGCAGAGGATTTCATTCCCACCCACCCCCAACCCCAGTAGCTGCTGTCATTAATTTGGCACATGGAGATTGTGATGTAATGCGAAATTGAAAATTTGGATCCCGTTTCGATCTGCCATTGTTGCGCATTGCACTCTTTTATTCCTAAAGTGCTGCAATGTAACTCTTTTTATAGGGGGAACTCTCTCTCCCCTCTCTCTTTCTCTCTCTCTCACTCTGAGTTCAATGTGATAATGAATGTGAAGGGTCTTCACGTAGGAGGCCAAACTTTGAGGGGTATTTTTCTCCCCCTCTTTTTTTCCTCCCTTTTTTTTTTTTTGCAGGTTCACACCAGATAGGCATTTTTTTTATATATAGCCTGAAAGGGGGATGTTTTCCTTTGTTAATGGCTTATAATCACATGAAAGGGCTCATCACTCCACTTTAGAGCTCTACCACATGGTGTGTATCTTTTATAAATTACAGGCTGGCGTCGTGTGCATTGGGAGGGAGAGTGAGGTTGGTTCTCTTGCTGTGAGCCATCCTGCCTAATTGTCGTATGCAAATAAAAGCAATTATGAGGCTTTTAGGGTGAAGGGATGACAGCTGAGTTGGCAGTTGGGCGCCTCACCCACCTTGTTGCCATGGCAACAGGGAAAAGGGAAAAAAGGGGACAAAATGGTGCTCGTATGTGTGTGTAAAACATTTATTGTGATGAGAGAATTGAATGAATATATATATATATATATATATATATATATATATATATATATGCGCGCACGCACACACACCAATGTTATCATGGCCCGTCAATATAGAGATATGAAATGAATGGCTTTGTTTAAAACATTACGGAAATTAAACTGTAGTTATTTCCTTGGCCCTCCAAATGATCCATGTCATTTAACTGGCATTTACCAGCGTTTTATCTGCTACTCTGGAAGTTGCAAGTCGATCACAGAAGCGCACACTCAATAATTAGGAGATTATAAGTTCCTGAGATTTTTGCACCCCTAGTTAAATGTTACCGGCCTGGGTGTTTCTGCAGGGGAGATAGTGGTTATGAGGAAATAATAATTTGGAGGTGGGGGTGGGGTGGGGGGGGTGGAGAGACCAATTCCCTACTAGCACACTCTGTTGAGAGAGAGAAAGAGAGAGAGAGAGAGAATATGTTTGTGCTGAAGTGTTAAACAAGTAGAACCAATAACACAGCACTAGCATGCAAAATTAAAATGAGTCACAAATGCATATTTTTCTATGGCAATTTATTTCACAATTACTCTTGTGGAAGCTTTCATGAATTAAATATGAGTTCCATCTCGAAATTAGGTGTTATAAGGCTAAATTACAAGAGGCAGGCAGTAATTGAGGTGGCTGAAACACGGGGTCCGGTGAACTAATCTCTCACACCGTCACATGGCTCTGCCGCGGCCAATCCGGCACCTCCCTGTGACTTTAGGAAGGGGGGGAGAAGAGAGAGAATAAAAACAGAAGCAGCTGAGAAAAATTGATTTCTCATCCAAGCCATATTTGATAGCTTTTGAAATCGAAAATTGAAATTAACTAACCTAAGCCCCATCATAACAAAAGAGCAAATTAAATATGCAACACTGTTTCCTATTGGCGGCAGGAGGGTCTGCCAAGGTAAATTTGTAAATAGAGTTTAAGATGCAATTCTCCTTTTGCTCTCTCTCCCTCTCTCCAGAAAAATATAAGGGCAAGGTGGATTTATAAATGATCTATAGTATTTTTATTTTATTTTATTTTTTGAAGCTCCAAATGACCAGGGTGCTTTTTTTAAGAAAAACAATAACATAGCTTTAAGATATCTTGAAGAATGACAGAAGATTAAAAATCACCATGAATGGTTGTGGAAACCTACATTAAATTAGCAGAAAATATATATGTAATTTCCGTTTTTTGTGACGTATTATCCAGATGCTTTGCTCCCCTTGTCAAAACGTGTCAGGGAAAAAATGCACCCAAATGAGTGGGGGTTTTTTGTTTCAAAAATCACAAGTTGCTGTGGTAATGTGGAGAACTGAATTTAAGATTTGAAAAATGGGACAATTTCAGGGCCAAAACTGGCAGATTCCTTAATCCCTAATAAACACATGCATACACACCAGTCCGCCGAAAAATTAATACAGAAACATGTGAACAAATTCCCTTGAAAACGACACCATCCAAACTCAGAACCTTTCTTTGTTTCGTGTGAATTCATAGCCCATTTGCTTCCTGAGTCCGTGGAAATTTCCTGCAACTGCTGGACCTGGCGCTGGCCCATGAAATTGTACCGTTTCCCTTGCCTTGGCTAGTTCAGCGCGAACAGATATAAAACCCAGTGACAACTGTAATTGAGGATATTTCGGTTAGCCTGTCTGTCATCCTGGGGATCTTGTAAAATCATTTTCTGTTCTAATTTATTACTTTTAGTGTCAATCACACCCCAACAAGCTGAGTAACATCATTAGGCACTGGCTTCAGCTACTCAGCACTTTTAAAACGTGGTTTAAGTAGTTGTCTCATTATCTGTAGGACGACAGGAAGTCAAGGTTCAAGGAAGCTCTCCCCCCCCACAACACACACACATCTTTTTGGCAGATATACTGTTGAAGCCTGCAGCACTGTATTTGAAGGAAGGGGAAATATGCAGCGTGTCTTCTGCTGTTGTTGTTTAAAAGGGGAGAAAGTAATATATACTTATTATCAGCCTCATAGAATGCTGGTTCTTAGCTCAGTGGTAAAGAACATGTCTTGCATTCTCAAGCTCCTAGGTCTGGTCCAGCTAAAATGAGCTCTGAAGGAACAGCACTGAAAAGGACTTTTGAGTGATATTCTGGAGAGGGAAGCAGTGTGGTGTAGTGGTTAGAGTGTTGGCTTAAGACCTGGTAGACTGAGGTCCACTCCTAGCCATGCAGCTCATTGGGTGGCCAAGGGCCAGTCACTGTCTCTCATCTTAACTTACCTCGCTGGGTTGTTGTGAGGATCAAATGGGGGAGAGGGGGAATCATGCATGCCGCTTGAGCTCCTTGGAGGAAAAGGTTGTAATAAAAATAATAATAAAACATTAAAAATCACTACTCAGAGTCAAAAGGACCGGGTAAGAGGAGGACTAATAAATTGCCAAAAGAGAGAAAATGCATCACCAAAAAAGAGGGCAAAAGAGAATACAGATCTACTAAATTAATAGTTCAGATTTATTAGATAACAAACTATAATGCACACCAAAGGACAGGTCAAAGGAGAATAGGCAGAAGACAGTATGTAAAGCTGCTACAATTTTCAGTTATTTAAGGACTGCATCTCACCCTAGTGGGGAAGGCTGTGACCAGCAGATCCGTGTGCCACATTCCTTCATGTGATTTATGTAGTATTTTTAAGGTGCAGGTTTTATATACAATTCTAGGCAGCAATGTCATTTTATGCAGTATTTTGTACTGCTGCTTCTTGTACTGTATCTATTTATCTTACGTGTGAATGGCCCATGGCCCAAGCATTAATAAACTACTACATTCCTTCATAGGTAACCTTCTGTGGGGCTGCAGGCCAGTGAAGGAAAGGGCCAGAGCTGGATTTAGAGCAGCATGACCAGTTTTCCCAAACTGGGCCTGGGGGGTGTCACAATTATGATGTTGTGCACACATGGAAAGGAAGGCGAGAGGCGGGGGGCACCAAATTTTGGGCTCACATAGGGCATCACTGAAATTTGAAAGAGCAAAGTTTGCCCCTGAAAGGGCCAGTGGATGGAGCAATATGATTCTGATCTCTGCACTGCAAATGTCAGAAGTTACTATCTGCATGTACATAGCTCTCTGTTCTCCATCCAGACAAGCAAGAGGCAGTTCAAAGGAACAACCCAGCCAGGAAAAAGCACTTCAGGGAGGTGCAGAGCAATTGAGGGTTGTAGCATGAAAATAGTGAGTATGACTTGCTCCCAAGCATCATAGTGAGGCTGGGATGAGACTTTTCAGACCTCAGGGTCTGAGGTTTCCCACATCTGTCCTACATCACTGTCTCATTGCCTTTGGTCCAGCTCTGTGCATGCTTACTCGAGGCAAATTGTGTTTTGGTATGATATTTTCACTAATACAGTGGTACCTCTGGTTGCGAACAGGATCCGTTCCTGCGCATGTGTGGGTTGTGATTCGCTGCTTCTGCGCACGCACATGATGTCATTTTGCACATCTGTGCATACGCGAGCGGCAAAACCCGGAGGTAACCCTTTCCGGTACTTCCGGGTCGCCATGGGGCGCAACCTGAAGCAAACGTTACATGATGTATGACTGTACATTCATTTTTATGTTTTATATCCTCATTTCTAAAATCATTTGTTGGTTGGGGAACTCCATTGTCAAATTTGGATAGATGCAGATTTCAAAAGGGGAGGCATGTTTCAGTTCTCCTATTGTTTCCAAAAGTATAGAGTTGATAGATTCACCTTTAAATGAGAACTGAACGTAATTTCTGCCAAGTCGCGACATCTCAAGCAAGCGGTTTGAGGTTCGCCAGTCTCAGATTCATGGCACCAGCTTCAGCCTTTACAGCAATCTCTGCCCTACCCCGTCATATGTTTCTGCTAGCGGTAAAAGGTGACGGAGGGTGCTCCCTCCTCCCCCATCCCCTGAGAGCAGGGCAGGTTTACAACCTGACATTCAAGAAAAGCACCCAGAAGGCAGACAAGCTAGTGAGACACTCACTGCTTGGGGAGGGCGTGATCTGCCACTTCCAGAGCACAGCCAGGTCCTGAGCTGCATCTGGCTGTCACATGGATTCCAGTCAGCTGGCAGACACTAGCCTGAGGTGAATGCTGCTTCTCTTTGGGGGGGGAGGGGGAAGAGGAAAAGTGTGCAAATTCTGCACCGGTGTGACTGTGAGACCTGAACTAGGAAATGTGACAAGCAGACTCTGTGCTCCTGTGTAATAAGAGTTACTACCTCGCGTGAGGTGCAAAACCAGCTGACAGCTTGCCTTGCGCCTCTGGGCTAGGCTCAGTGTTCAAATGGCGAAAAAGGTGCAAGGTGAGGGGCAGTTGTGGACACTGGTGGGTAGTTTTTTGGGGGTGGCTGCCAAGAGTAGCTTATGGAGGAGATGGGGGAGTCTTTCGTCCTGGTCCCTTAATGTCTGATATCTTTAGCTTCAAAATTGGCTGGTTGTTATTTTGATCAATATGTAAATTCCAGCTTTCTCCACCTCTGTAAATTCCTTTCCTCACCCCTCCCTCTATCTGTTTCCTCTCCTGTTTTCCCCCTTCTTCTCCAAGCTCCTCCCTTCAGCTCTTTCCTTTTGCTTTCATTCCTACTACCTTTTCTAACTGTCTTGCTTTCCTTGCCTTTCTATTTCCCATTTCCCTTGCTTCCTCCTTTTCTAAACCCCTCCTTATTTGAGGTTTATTACCCTAGGCCAGGACGGGTTTAGGGGACGCGGGTGGCGCTGTGGGTTAAACCACAGAGCCTAGGGCTTGCCGATCAGAAGGGGTGAGCTCCCGTTGCTCCGTCCCAGGTCCTGCCAACCTAGCAGTTCGAAAGCACGTCAAAGTGCAAGTAGATAAATAGGGACCGCTCCAGCGGGAAGGTAAACAGCGTTTCCGTGCACTGCTCTGGTTTGCCAGAAGCGGCTTAGTCATGCTGGCCACATGACCTGGAAGCTGTATGCCGGCTCCCTTGGCCAATAAAGCGAGATGAGTGCCGCAACCCCAGTGTCGGTCACGACTGGACCTAATGGTCAGGGGTCCCTTTACCTTTACTTTACCCTAGGTCAGAGCCTTCCAAACTGTGTGTTGCGACACTTTATAGTGTCGGCTGCAGTGTGTAGGTGTGCTACACAAACGCTCCCCGCACTCCTCTCGGGGCTACAAAGGAGTTAGTTAAACCTCCAGTTTGCTAGTAAAACTGAATTACTGTGTTGCGAAATGATGCATGTCTAAAAAGTGTGTCACCAATGATGATTTTTTTGAAAGCTCTGCCCTAGGTTATTCTCCTTACCGTGACCCTTTTGTTAGATCAGAGCAGGTTAGCCAGTGTCAGCCAAAGACCCTCTTTCTGTGACATCAGGGCAACTCAGCCAATCAGAACAAAAGGGTTCACAAAAATTACTGGTGCATTGGCCTTAAGCTGGTGAGTTGAGAACCACATTTGGGTCACCTTTCTGATTTAGAACATGAGTTGACTGCCCAGTCAGCAAAGTCAGTAATTAAAAAATTTAAATATTAAGACATTGCTTTAAACATTGAGACATTAAAAATAAATTAATTTGATTCCTGTTTAAAACACAGCACAACACTTTAAATTCAGCATAAATGATTATTTCCAAAGGCAAACTCCTCATACACCTGTAAAAGGCCTAAGAGAATAAAAAGGGTTTCACGTGGCATCAAAATGCTCTGAGGTAGCTTTGCAATTCAGGGATTGTGGGCCACTTTGTAAAATACAACTATGATTCCAACTGTGTTATTGCCTTTCTTAGAAACTTCAGGTAAACTCATACATAAACAGTTTTCATGCTGGGGTCATGACGAAAAGAATCAAAAACAAAACTGCTAATATCACAGTGCCATTGTACAAATCAATAGTGCACCCAGACTGAATACTGTGTACACGTCTGGTCACCTCACCTCATAAAGGGATATCGTAGAGCTGGAAAAGGTTCAGAAAACCAAAAGGATCAAGGGGATCGACTCTCCTATGAGGCGAAATTACAACATTTGAACCTTTTTCGTTTAGAGAAAAGGCAAGTAGGGTCTTTTTGGTAGCCGCGCCCTGCTGAATGCCCTCCCTGCAGATGTCAAACAGATAAACAGCAATGTGATTATCAAAAGACACCTGAAGTTTTTGGTGTCTGACGTATTGTGTGTTTTTACTATTTTTTGTCAGGAGCTGCCCAGAATGGCTGGGGCAACCCAGACAGGTGGGCGGCATATAAATATTATTATTATTATTATTATTATTATTATTATTATTATTATTATTATCATTATATATGACATAATAGAAGTTTATAAAATTGTTCATGGCATGAAGAAAGTGGATAGAGAAAAGTTTTTCTCCCTCATAATACTAGAACTCATGAACATCTAATGAAGCAAAGCGCTGGAAGACTCTGGCAGACGAAAGGATGGACCTCTTCACACAGTGCATAGTTAAACTTTGGAACTCACTCCCCCAGTGATGGCCACCAACTCAGATGAATTTAAAAGAGGATTAGGCAAATTTATGCTGGAGAGGGCTACTAGTCTTAATGGCTATGCTCTGCCTCCACAGTTAGAGACTATAATGGTTCTGAATACCAGTTGCTGGAAGCCACAGGGGCGAAGAGTGTTCTTGTGCTTGACCCTTGTGCTTGGCCACCATGAGAAAAGGATGCTGGCCCAGGTGGGCCAGTAGCCTAATCCTGCAGGGCTCTAATGTTCCCAAAATGTGGTCTTACCATGATCTTCTATGTGCCATAGTTTTGACACCTATAAATCCAAAGGAAAATGGGAAAGTGAATATTTGCTTCCAACACGGTAACTTAGATCAAAGAACCAGAGACGCAGTCCAAACAGCTGCTTATTAATTTCCTTATTCAAATGTTCCCTTTAATGATAGCACAACACTGTTAATTTCTTTTTATCCAAATTTTACCCCACATTGAGAACTATAACTGATATCACAAGCCAATTCCAGCTGTGAAACCTTGATAAGTCTCGTAAAATGAGGTGCGGTAGCAGTAAGAAATGGTGGCTTGGTATCCTGCCATTTGCTTGATCTGCTTCCCTATCAAAGAGTTAGGTGGTTCATAGATTCCACCCCCCCTTACCTCGAAAGAGAAGTATAAATACAGAATAAAAGAGAGTTCACATTTCACAACTGATTAATGCACAGGGAAGATAACCTAAGCAACCCCCCTGCTACATAACTTAACATAATGCCAGTACAGACCGATTTAGGAACACAGGAAACTTTCATGCCATGTTGGACCATTGATCATTGAGCTCAGTATTGTGTTTACTAAGTGGTAGAGGCTCTCCAGGGTTTCAGGCAAAGGGCACTCCCAAACCTACCCGGTTGCCAATCCACAACAGAGTCTAATTTAATCAGCTAACACTGACAAATACATCTCTAAACAACTTGGGTCCCAAATATCTGAAGTGGAGTGCCCAATCATAGCAATCTATCCAGGTGCTACGATAAACAAAGGATGACTTATTGGCAGTGCCAATGCCCACTGTGGTGTGGTCCGAGGGGTGTTGTTGTATGAAAGGGCATTATTTGTGGTACCCCCCCTCCCAGTTGTGGAATGGCCTCCCCTGCATCTTGCAGCATCCTTGTAAGCTTTTGGTCAGATGCACCATAATTGGTCAGATGCAGTTCTTTACCAAAGTCTTGACTTGAAGTCTTCTCTCCTTCTGCATTGCTGCTCTTGACAGTGTATCTGTGTTTTGTTAACTTTGTTATTGGTTCAGTTTTGCGGTTTTATTTCTTTTGACTTAATTAGACTCTGTGTTTGTTTTAATTGTGATGTTTTTGTAACTCATCCTGGGGCCAACTGGTGAAGGTAAGCTATGGAGACAAGTGGGAGGGAAAGAAACAAATGAGTAAATAAAGCTGTGCCCTTAGAACCACAGAATTGTAAAGTAGGGAGGGACCATGAGGATCATTTCGTCCAACCCCCTGCAATGCAGGAACCTTTCACCCAACGTGGGACTCGTACTTTGTGTGATCTCTCTCTGTAAATGTTACGATGCGGTGAGTGGGGAGCACCAGCAACTGTACTACTCAGATGTTGCACACAGTGGTGGCTAAGTTGTGTCCCTCCAGATGGTGCTGGACTATAACTCCCATCAGCCCCAGTCAGCATGACTGAAGGTCAGGGATGATGGGAGTTGTAGTCCAGCAACATCTGGAAGGCATCATGTTGGCTATGTCTAGTCCAGGTTCTAAACTTACCTAACTGCATCCCTGCTAATAGGGTGTTTCCAAATGTTGTGTGGCACAGGGCAGTGGTCCAGGCTGTGGTAGGGAAGTGTTCAGAGATTCACAACATGAGACTGGGCCTTTTCAGTGGTGGCCCCCTGCTTGCGGAATGCTCTCCCTAGGGAGGCATGCCTAGCACCATCTTAATCTACTGCTACATGCTAGGCAAATACTTCTTACTCAGGCTTTTCGCCTTTAAGAGCATGGTGGGCTTTTTATTGGGGTGGGATCCTTACATCAAGCCTTTTATCTGTATAGCTGTGCTTTTAGGTTTTTACTGGGCTGTTCTTAATTTATTTTAATGTAAGTTGTTTTGGGTCACTCTGTGCATATGAATATATTTTTATGAATATAAAAAGCAATAATAATCAGAGAGACTTCTAATATACATTGTTGTTTACTGTACATCTGAGGAAGATCTAGCAGGTCAAAATTTGGGTTTTATAGAAATTCCTATGAACTTGTTATTATGTATATATCCCCCTATTAGTTTACTTGGCTTATTCTTTGTATTTGTTGTACATGGACCAGTACAGCTAGGTAGTTATGGTTGGCTCTCATATTTTGGTGAGCTATACTAGATATTTTGTGTTTGAGTTTTCATCATGGTTTCCTTAACTTTTTCTTTTTCTGCTACATTAGCTCTTTTCAGTTAAGAAGATTTTTGCCAGTTCTCCTTAAGGCCATTGCACAAAATACGTTGCTGACTGATAACGGGGATGGAGGTGCGCATATTTAAGAAGTATTGCTTGAAAGATTGCCACTGAAAAAGTAAGACTATTGCCTTCCAGCAAATGTGAGAAATGTAGAAATGTGGCTTAATCGTTCTCCCCAGCTAGCAGCGATATGTTTTGCAGTGCTTGGTAATGTAGCTGATGAGACTTCACAGATTTCATAGACTGCACTGATCTGTGAATAGGCGATGGCTCAAGGAAGATGGAGATGTCAGTAGTCCCAGGATTCCTGGTAGACAGGAAGGCAAGGCAAAGAAATATGAGAACCTAGCTGTGAGTTTCAGGACCACGGTTAGCGATCCTGCAGCTGAAGCAGAGCGTATGTTGTTTCAGCAGCGTCCTGGAGCAATTGGCAGATTTCTACAGTCTGGGCTAAGAAATTATTGACTACTGGCCCAACCTTTAACTGTGAGTGGACAGTTAAAGGGCAGTGATTTCATAACAACATCAGAAGAACCTGCTGGATCAGGCCAATGGCCCATGTAGTCCAACATTCTGCTCTCATAGTAGCCAACCAGATGCTTATGAGAAGTACTCAGCCAGGAGCTGAGCATAAGAGCAAGCTCCCATTCTGAATTTTCCAGCCCAACCAATATTCAGAAGCATACCATCTCTGGTCATGGAGGCAGAGCATAGTGATTATCTCTAGTGGCCATTGATAGCCTTACCCTCCATGAACGTGTCTAATCTTCTTTTAAAGTCATGGAAGTTGATTACCTTACCATCACTTCCTCCTGTGACAATGAATTCCATAGTTTAACTATATGCTGTGTGAAGAAGCTGGTTAACAAATGAACAAACCCAAAGAGTACTTACTAATGGTTCCTCATCATTCTGAAAAAAGGTGACAAGTAGGGAGCCGCAGAGTTCTGCCTGGGCTTGCTTTTGTTCTTTCTGAACAACATGGATGAAGGAATTGAGCGGACACTCATCAATATTGCAAATGACACCAGGATGGGAGGGGTAGCTAATGCTGCAGAAGATGGAATCTGGATTTAATATAACCTTAGCAGATTGGAGAACCAGGCCAAAATTAACAAAATGAATTTCGATAGGGACAAATGTAAGGTTTTGTACATAGGCAAGAAGAACCAGCTGCACAAATATAAGATGGGGGATACCTGGCTTGCCAGTAGCACATGTGAAAAGGACCTAGGGGTCTTAGTAGACCACAAGCTTAGCATGAGTCAACAGTGTGATACAGCAGCAAAAAAGCTAATGTGATTCTAGGTTGCATCAACAGACGTATAGTGTCCAGGTCAAGGGAAGTAATAGGAGCACCCTATTTTGCCTTGGTCAGACCACACCTGGAATGCTGTGTCCAGTTCTGGGTACCACAATTTAAGGAGGACATTGACAAGATGGAACATGTGCAGAGGAGGGCAACCAAGATAATAAAGGTTCTGGAAACTAAGCTGCATGAAGAACATTTGAGAGAATCCTGGAAAAGAAGAGATTGAGAGGAGATAGCTAAAGGGTTGTCATATGGAAGATGGAACAACTTCGTTTTTTCTGCTATGGAGGCTAAGACCCAGTTCAAGTTACAATAAAGGAGATTATGACTAGACATCAGGAAGAACTTTTTGAAAGTAGGATCTGTTTGTCAGTGGAACAGACTTCCTCAGAAAGTGCTGAACTCTCCTTCATTGGAGGTTTTTAAGCAGAGGTTGGATGGCCATCTGTCATGGATGCTTTTGTTGAGATCCTTGCATTGCAGGGGGTTGGACTAGATGACCCTCATGGACCCTTCCAACTCTATGATTCTAAACAAACTACAGTTCCCAGAATTATTTGGAGGAAACCACGACTCTTTAAAGTGGCACTATAGTGCTAAATGAACCTCCACTAATTCTGAAGGAGGTTCTTCCAAAATGAGCAGGACTCCTTTCTATACGTGTGAATCAGTAACCAAAATCTTTTTGCTTTGCTTTCCCATTTTTCTTCCCATTTCATCAACTTCTTAAGACCTGCCTTAAATCAAGACCTGTCTTTGTGAGATTGAGAAAGTCAGTTTCTTATACCAGCCTCGGATGGTGTTTGGATGCCTGTGATATTAATATCTCTGCGCCACCCCCACGAAGAGCGGCAGGAAGCGCAAGAACAGATGAGTCAAAGTCGAACAGCAGCAAACACATTCTAACCTCTCTGACTCTGCAATGAACAGCGTGGGTACTATCTGCCGCTCCAGTTTTAATTTTAGTGGCATCAAAGGAAAACTCAAGAGCCTGGGGAAGAAGAAGAAAAGGGGGGGAGAGAGAGATGGAATAAAAAAGCTCTAGCACCGTGACTCTGATCAAATGAAATGTTTTCCCACAGACAAAAATTGCTGTGGGAATTCAAAGGCTGCTGCAAAATCATATAGTTGCAAGTGTTCCACCCACATCTGAGCAAAATAACATGAATGTAGGTAGAGAAGTGCACTTGCGAAAGGGAATCGGCAGGTGGGGAAGAGGGATATTTAATCCATCCCGAGCCCACTGATTTTCCTTTGGCAGATGCCCTCCCCACAAGGCTGCCCCCCACTGCAGGCAGGCTTACTTCCAATTTCTGAGCCTGAGTTGGGAAGAAAACATTTCAAAACAACCTTCTTCAAGCACATATAGGGGGAATTGGGAGATAGGAGAATGATAATGCATTCCGTGCCTATTTTTCCTTACCCCTGTTGGAACCTCCAATCCTGGCGCCTGCGTCTACGTGGGGCTTCCCTTCTTGCACTTGATCCGGAAGCTGTGGTGTGCGGAATGCTGCAACACGATTGTTGGCAGGAGTGAGACCTTATCAACATATAGCACCTGTGCTCAGAAACCTCCACCGGTTGTTGATGTGTTACCATGCCAAGTGCAAGGTGTTACTATTCGTATATTAAGCCCTTAATGGCTCGGGATAATTTTACCTGTGAAATCGCCTTAGCCCAAATAGGCCCACTAGACCGCTTTGATTTGTGGAACTGGCACTGTTACAGGTGCCATATAATACTTGTTCTGCATTTGTAAGAAATCATTCTTTTGATGTGACCGTACCTACCCTTTGGAACTCCCTGCATATTGACAGCAGGCAGTGAACCTTCACTGTACTCTTTTGAACACCTGCTGAAAATATTTCTGTTTAGACAAGCCTATCCAGTGACATGTGCTTTCAGTCAATTGTTGGATTTAATTTTTTTTTTTAATGTTTCAAAAAGCTGTTCTTAGCTACAGTGGTACCTCGGGTTACATATGCTTCAGGTTTCATACGGTTCAGGTTACAGACTCCGCTAACCCAGAAATAGTACCTTGGGTTAAGAACTTTGCTTCAGGATGAGAACAGAAATCGTGCTCTGGCGGCACGGCGGCAGCAGGAGGCCCCATTAGCTAAAGTGGTGCTTCAGGTTAAGAACAGTTTCAGGTTAAGAATGGACCTCTGGAATGAATTAAGTACGTAACCAGAGGTACCACTGTATTTTTCTTTTATTCTTTTTATAACCACCCCTTTGAAGTTTTGTTTACAATCAAACATTATATAAATTTGATGAAATAAATAAATTAGGCCGTACCCCCAGCCAGGCTCAGTGGTAGCATCATGGTTATATTGTTTAAGCTCACTGAGCAATTCTGAGCCAGTTATGATTTCTTAACCTGGCCTACCTCGCAGGGCTGTTGTTATATGGGAACAAAAATGAGTTAAACCTTTTGACACCCCAATTTTAAAAAAGGGTTTCCCCCCACCAACTTATAGAAGACACCTGAAGGCAGCCCTGTATGAGGAAGTTTTTAATGCTTGATGTTTTATTATGCTTTTATATGTGCTGGAAGCAGCCTAGAGTGGTTGGGGAAACCCAACCAGATGGGCGAGCTATAAATTTAATACTACTACTACTACTACTACTACTACTACTACTACTACTACAACTAATAATAATAATAATAATAATTCCTGAGCTCTTTGGCAGAAGGGAATAAGATAGTAATTATGGTCCAATTCACACATTATCATTGAGGCATGGGGTCATGGTCTGGTGATATCTAGAAGCGAGAAACAATGAAGAGTGTTTCCTTGAAAAATTTGGGCTGCAAAGAAGACTCTTGCAGTGCAGACTCTGCAAAAAGGCAGGCTCAGAATGATTGATTATAAGGGGGAGGACAGTGGGTCGAAGCTCTGGGTTTAAGAGAGTATTGGGGGCTTCTGGGGGTACTTTTGATGGGTAGCTACCTTTTTGTCCTTATGGGCCTGCAATTCCTGTTTCCATAGCCACTTGACATCTGAAAGCTGGACCTAAACCCAGTGGAGGCAAATGACCATTAGGGCAAATGGGGCACTGCCCCACCAACCTCAGTCCCAGGTACCCTCATCTGCCTGACTTATTACTTATTACCAGTCTAGGGGCTGGCCCTGGTTGTCAGCTTCCCCTTCATTAGTCTCAGTAGTCTCAGCAGGGAGGAGGAGGACAAAATTAGTTAGCTCTGCCTGCCATTGTCTCTGGCTCCCCCTACTGCTGGCCTCCCTGTCTTTCACCCTACCAGTCCCCTTAGGCACGAGCTGAAACTGTACTGGGGACTAAGTAGTGAGTTGGTCCCTTTAAAGCAGTCCTGGGCAACACATAGTAACATAGGAAAACTGTGTGTACGCCATGTTAGAACACTGGCTGACCTCTTTGTTCTCTGCGCCTACTAGCAGTGGCTCTCTGTGGTTTCAGGCTGGGGGATATTCTCTGGAGTGCCAGGATTGAACCCTGCTGAGGATTGAACCCAGGACTTCCTGCATGCAAAGCAGATGCTCAGCCAACTGAGCTATGGCCATCCCTCTTGCGCCACCACACCAGTGAAACAACCCACAACTCACCAGACGCAGGCAGGCTGCCCAGCATGGGCATAATAAGTCTCCTGTTTTTGTAGCCTGTCTGGGTGGGTTTTCATTAGCACCCAGCAGGTGATATTCTGTGGCGGGTGGGTTTTCTTTGGCCCATTCGATCCCCAGTTGTACTGCCGTATTTCAAGGTTAAGCTCAGCGGCTATTGTTTACTCAGCAAAATAAAGGCGGCTTGATCTCAAGATCGTTTATCTGTAGGCTGCTTTTATTTTTGCATATATATATATATATTTAAAAAAGAATTAAATAAGTATCCAAATCACCATAACAATATAAAGGGAATGAAATCAAACAGGCATAGTTCATTCCTCAGCTTTGATTGTTATATCTATGCATGTTTTTTTAAAAAAAGAGAGGGGGAGGGAGGGGGAAGAAACCCAAACATGTGAGCCGCCTTTTAATAAAGATCATATTAAAAATTCAATAAATAGCAATATCTCTGATCTTTTAACAAAAGCTGCTGGTGTACAGGAAATTAAATGAAGGGGGGAAAAACCTTCTTAATCCTTTTTGATTTCTGTACATGTTAGCTGGAAGCAGAATTCTCACAGAATTCTCCCTCCCCTTTTTCCGGCTCCTTCTGTCTTACATTTTGTTTATGTCCCCCCCCCCCCTTTTCCTTCTCCCTCTTTTTAATTTTTTTTTTCCAAAAAAAAAGCTACCATGTAAAACGTTGTCTGGGTAACCTTCGTGTAAAATGCAAACCTGTTTCTTAGCTACATTTCGAAAGAAATACTGTATTTGTGTGTGTGTGTGATGGGGAAAAGGAGGCGATTGTGGTGTGTGGTGTGTGTGGGAAGGCCGTTATGTCCATTGTCTCATTCTCATGGTCGTGCTGTGAGGGATCTGTCTTGAACCAGGTGATAACCTGATAGACTTTATCTTGTCTTTTCTGGGTCTCCCTGATGCCTGCCAACACTTCAACGGGCTGTTAGGCATTTTAAATATTCCCCTAGAGCCTTAACCTTACCCCCTTTCTCTTCTTGTCATCTGGAATGTCTCCGAGCTGTCAGAGTCTTGTTGCTTATTGATGTTTCTGCGTGTTTTATGTCTTTTCCGAGATATGACAGCCCCAGACATAGGGCTGATTTCAATCAGGCAACTTTCTGGAGAGAGCCTCAGCGGGTCTCTCCCCCCCCCTCACTTCCTTCTCCCCTTTTCTCCCCTTTTCTTGCATAGGCGTGGCTTACTTCAGAGGCTTCTCTGTCTAGTGAAAAAATATTTCAGGAGCCTTTTATTGCAAAGATGGGGGGGGGAGGAGAGAGGGAGGAGAACAGCAGCAGCAGCAACAACAACAACAACAACAATAACAATAACAACAACAACAATGCAAACCCTCCTGCTTTTGTTCTCAGGCAAGCCAGAAGAAAGAGTGACCTCGCAAGGCAAAGGTTTTGACACTGAATCAAATCCCTTTAGGCCTCGACTTGGAAGCCGGCTCCGGCTGTAGATTACTTTATCACGTCTTGAGAATGAAGCGAGCGTGTATGTTTTTGGGGAGGGCGTCCCTTGTATGAAAAAGCTGAGCTCATACTTCTCCTTAAGTCAAACCTCAAGGTCTCTGACAAAATGAAGGCCTGTCGTCAAGGCTGCAAGGTGGATCCTGGAACAGCGGCAGAGATGTTAGTGGCTTCTCATCTAGGCTTGTTGGCTATTTCTACTTCTAAAATATGCCTTGAGGTAGGCATCGTTTTTTGTTCCACCCTGCATTCATCGCTTGCAGCACTGTTGCTGTTCCACTACAGTTCATCTTCCACCAAGAATTACGCCATTTGGCTTACTTTCCACTGTGGCAAAATTACATAACTTGTGCATGTGATTAATTACATAAATTACACAAGTTATGTTGTCATTGTGCTATTCCACCCCATTCATTTCAATGCAAATGGATGGTGGGGTGCAAGGAGTTACATATCGTTCGTGGACTGAAAACTACAACAATCATATTTGCTGGATTGGTTTCCATTCTCGACATGGAACAGATAAGAGAACATCAGCAGTTTCTGTTCCCTTTGTTTTCTCTTAACATTCCAACCTTGAAATCAAACTTCTCCTAATTCTACCATGAAGAGTACAGGTAGTGGCTCAGCATTCCCAAAACCACTAGAATTATTACTATTATTATTAAAAATTGTATCCCGGCTCTTCCTGCCAAAGAAGCCCAGGGTGGCAAGCACCCAAAAATTTAAACAGTACAATTAAACACAAAATAAAAACATAATTTAAAAACAATTAAGAACATGAAGAACACCTTAAAACAACCACATAATCTCACAGCTGGTGGTTTCAAGGTGTCTAGGCACAGTATTGTTCACTCATCAAATACCTGGATGAAGAGGAAAGTTTTAAAGTTCCTCTCGTGTGTTAATAATGAAAGAATTGCACTCATGTTCAGTTCATACATTGTGGGTAGGAGTGAGTCAACCACAGCAAGTGTGGGTGGTTTGTGTGGGAGAAGTGAGTGCATGTGTGTGTCAGAGAGTGGTCATGTGTCCTACATTAATTTTGTTTTCTGGAATCTTGCTGCAGTGCTTGCCTGTCTTGGGATATACAATGGCCTCAAGAGAAACTCAATAAGCAGTTGGAGCTAAGCTGAACCAAATTAAAATATACCAAGCGCAGACAGAGTCATGTTATATTCAAAAGTTCTGTTGTTGTTTTCTGCATCTAGGGTAAAATAATAATAATAATAATAATAATAATAATAATAATAATAATATAAAAATAAAAATAATTTATTTATACCCAGCCCATCTGATTGGATTTCCTCAGCCACTCTGGGTGGCTCCCAACAGAATATTAAAAACACGATAAAGCATCAAACATTAAAAACTTCCCTAAACTGGGTTGCCTTCAGATGTCTTCCAAAAGTCAGGTAGTTGTTTATTTCCTTGACATCGGAAGGGAGGGCATTCCAAAGGGCGGGTGCCACAACCGATTTCTGGTTTCCTGTAATCTCACTTCTCACAGTGAGGGAACTGCCAGAAGGCCCTTGGAGCTGGACCCCCCCATCGTTCTGCCCGGACGCTGAGATCCAGCGCTGAGGGCCTTCTGGCGGTTCCCTCATTGCGAGAAGCAAAGCTACAGGGAACCAGGCAGAGGGCCTTCTCGGTAGTGGCACCCGCCCTGTGGAACGCCCTCCCATCAGATGTCAAAGCAATAAACAACTACCTGACATTCAGAAGACATCTTAAGGCAGCCCTGTTCAGGGAAGTTTTTAATATATGATTTTAGTGTATTTTTTGTTTCTGTGGAAGCCGCCCAGAGTGGCTGGGGAAACCCAGCCAGATGGGCGGGGTACAAATAAATTATTAATTATAATTATTAATAATAATTATTATTATTTCACTTCACAAGCAAAAAGACAGGTAGCTGGGCTTTCCCCCCCAGATGGAACTCAGTTCTGGCACCTCTCAGGTGGGCGCCATTGCCATTACAGTTGTACCTTGGTTCTCGAATGCCTTGGTACCTTGTACGTTTTGTGCTCCTGAACTCTGAAAACCTGGAAGTAAGTGTTCTGGTTTTCCAAATTTTTTTGGAAGCCGAACGTCCAACGTGGCTTCCGCTTGAGTTCAGGAAGCTCCTGCAGCCAATTGGAAGCTGCACCTTGGTTTTCGAACGTTTCGGAAGTTGAACAGACTTGGTTCGAGAACCAAGGTACGACTTTATAAAAGAAAAAGGGAGGCATTCATAGTGAGTTCCAGCACCTCTTTTTCTAGAAAAATTGCACTGGCGCAGAGGAAGTTGCAATCTAAAAAGAAGGGCCTTCTATGTTGTGAGTGTTTAAACATGTGCATGTGTGTGTACCACCCTTCATCCGGCTACATTTCAAGATGGTATGCATCAGAGGGAGCCTGAAACTGATCATTGTTGCTCTCTGCTTCAATGGCCAGTGCTATAATTTTTTGTTATGCTAGGTATTTTTTTTATTGTAATCTCATGCACCACCACCACACTGTCCCCCAATTGAGGCTGCAGTTGCATTTATTGATTTTTCTGTTTTAAACTTGCAGGGCATTTGGGGAACTTTTTGTAGAAAATGTGACCAAGAAATAAAATAAAAAACAAAACAAAACAAAATAATACCCCATGTTGGTTAAATGGAATAAACTGTATGAATGTAGCCTAAGAAGGAGGGAGCTGGCAGGCAGTGGACTAGTCACAAGTAAGAAGGCAGGGCAGGCAGGGTTGGATGAGGGTAGACTGCAGTTGGTGGAACAATGCCCCATTTGCTCTAATAGACCAACCTGCACTGCTCTTCCCTGTACTATTTTCTCTTCCTCTCCGATACCTGTTAGAGCACCATTGTATTAAATCAGCCAAGAGGGAACGTGCTGTGCAAACACAGCATATCTCTTATTTTCTCATATCTCAAATTCCTAGCTGGGAGCAATATATTGCTACAATGCCGAGTCTAAACCAAACAAGAAATGATTCCACCACCTACACACACACACACACACACACACACACACACACACACACTCGCTCTCTCTTCTGTTCACAATCCTATTTTTTAAAACCCATCTTTGATACTTTTGAACAATATTAATATCATAATAGTGGCATGGGCCTATTGGGTTAGCCTGGATTTTATAAGTTAGGATCCAATTTCAGCTGTGTTTTCTCCACGACTGTCACTATCCATTCTGGCTCCCATTTTTTCCAGTCAGTGCAAACCCTGTCATTGGACTATTGTTTGCAGGTGATAAGCAGCCCCTAGTATTATTATCATTTCACCAGAGCTTCTCAACTGTCAACAAATTTTACCTTTAAAAAGTATTAAAAATTATGGGGAAGGAGGGAAAGAAAGGAAGCCGACTTCACCCGCTTCCTCATTCTCCTTTAGCTCAGGCATACAATCTGTTACTTTTTGCGGAGATAAAATTATGAGAGCTGCTGAAAGGAAACTGAGCGTGCGTGCGTAGGGAAGGCTACACGCGGCACCTCAAGAGAGCAAAGAATGCCTTCACAGTATGGCTTGTGGATTTTAATTTATATTGGTCTTGACTTGTAACATAGGCCGAGTAAACTAGGCCTAAGAGTCAGAGCTTGCAGTGACCCTTGCGCACAGCGCTTCAGCAAAGATGTCAGCTGAAAAACTCCTAGGAAGCAGGGGGCTGCCAAACGCTTTGAAAATGACTAACAATTTGGCCTGGTCTCCGCTGAATGCAGGCCCAAGAGAGCGAAGGAGGGGAACGGCAGTAATAAAGCAGTTTTTGCTCAGAAAGATATTGCTTCCAATCCTCTCCCAGACCTTTCTAGTCTGGTTTACAGCAATATTCTTCACACACGTACAGTACACTCATTGACTCAACAACACATCACCATGTGTGCAAAACACCTGATGCTAAAATTAAAAGCTTTGGTTCCCCCCTCCAATAAAAAAAAATCTATCGAGTGTCTTGCAGATATTAATTTTCGTGTGCACTTGACCTTTCAAGGTTGCATCTAGGAAAACCAAAAGGACAGTGTTTGCACTGTTAATGTTAACTCCCGGAGTAGAAAGAGCTAACTTATGTTTCATTAGACTGTAATCAATTTTTCTTCCATTTCCATCTATTTCCCCTGTGGCCTGTCAAGGTTAAGACAGGAAGAAACAAGGCTTTGCTGTGGAGGAGATCAAATGGGGTGGGTGGATTTTTGGTTTATTCTGGTCTGGGACTGGCCTCTGAGTCCAAGCTGGAGGGGCCACCACAGTCCAGTTACGTGGTCAGGGTTTGCAGAGCTAATTTTGTACAGTATGTACAAAGCAGGGCAGAAGCACATCAAAGTCTTTTACCAATTAAGACAAGGCAGTGATCAACTTGAGGCATTTAGAGGGCCCAGCACATCAATACCAGCTTACAACTCAGAAAAGAATGCTTTTCTTAAAGGTAGATTCATGTGTTCAGTTTAAAGAGACCTCACCTTGTACTGATATAGGATGCTGCATAACCTAGTCCATCATCAACAGCAGGTCCTAAGGCTTGTTGACTAAAGAGACCGAAAATTAAATATCATGTTTAGTTCTAATAGCAATACACAAATAAAGATCACGGGACCAGATTTCATACCAAAATCTAGTCGTTGAATATGAAAAAAAAATATCATTACAATTCCATTGGTGAAAAGTGGCACAACAATCGGCTCATCATTTTGGAAGACCTCATCTCAGTGGCTTCCTGTGTCATCGGATGGACTGTTGAATCAGAAGTTCTAAAACATGCTTGCCTTGTCGTGTCTTGTTTGATTATTTCCAGAGATGTGCAAAGCCTCTTTCAATAACTCTCACAAGGTTTATCAAAATTATTCCGGCTTCCCTCAGAGTCCCCCAGGTGTCTTGCATAAGGGAGAACTCCTTGAATGTACTTCAGATGCCACCTTAAGCAAGATTTCAGATGACCCTGTGTCCAAGAGAGGTCCATTGTTGGCTCCATGTACCTCCAGATCACTCTTCGCCAATCTGGTGTCTTTCAAATGTTTGGGGCTACAAGTTTGGGCTAATGGGAGCTTCAGTCTTGGTGGTGCCACCCCCAAAAGCTACCTGATTGGCAGTGATCCATGACAGGGCCTTTTCAGTGGTGGTTCCCTGGTTCTGCAATGCCATCCCTAGTGAGGTGTGTCTGTCTCCATCATTAACAACTCTCAGGAAGAATTTGTAAACATTCTTTTTTACCCAGACATTGGGTGGCTGAAATATACTGTTCCTGGCAATCTCAAGATCATTGGAGGGAAGCATATTTTTAATTATAATTGCTTTCAGGGTGCTTTTTAACTGTAACTGCTTTTGGGTGATTTTAATTGTAATTGTTCTCAGAATGTTTCAATCTGTTTCAGAATGTTTTTGCTTTTAAATTACATATCTGTTTGCTGCCCTAGGGAGGAAGGGAACGAAGTAAATTCAATAAACACTGTAAATAAGTAGTCCAAAACATCTGGAGGGCACCAGGTTGGCAAAGGCTGATCCAGATTCTTCTTTTTTCTGACCAAGTGGTGCAGTGGGAAAGGAGCCTCCCTCCCCATCATTTTGCACCAACTGTATCTGAAATGTTTCAGCTCTCTGTCTGTATTTTAGTCCAACAGTGACATCCAAGGAGAAAGCTACATTCCAGCCCCAAAAGTCCAAGACAAAACAACACATTTGATTTTAATGGGTCTGGATTGCTCCCACAGTTTCCAGTCAAGAAAGTGTCTGTCTATCAAGACATCTGGGGGCGGAAAATAAAATCTGACAAGCCATACGTAGCTGCTCTGCCGGAGAGGATTCATTGCAGTGGATTTCCAGGATGGCAGTGTTCCAGGGCTGGCACACATTTTCCCTCTTTAGCACAAATCGTTACATAATTTGGACTAGCATAACATTACCCGTTTCTGGACTGCTGGTGTTGAGAATGCTGTCAGCTCCTTTAGGGCTTTTCCCTTTGAATGTGAAGTTGTAAATGCCTTCAAGGCTCGGTTTGGATACTTTGTCCAAGATTCCTTACCCAAGTTGCCACTGACTTCTGCAGACAAGCCATACTGAACCACATTCTGAAATAAGACACACACAAACCCGTTTCAGTATATGTATGCTTCTGAATATCAGTTGCTGGGAATCTTAAGTAGGGACTCGGAGGACCTCGGGTTGTTGCTGGACTCCAACTCCCATTATCCCTGACCACCAAGCATGCTGGCTGGGGCTGATGGGAGCTGGAGTCTAACCACATCTGGAGAGGGTGGTGCAGATTTAGGGTAGTGCAGATTTAGGGTGGTGCAGGTGGTTCACCTGCACAAGGTGACAACCCGAGGAGGCACGAAATAGCAACTGTACCCAATGGGATTATTGTGAAAATAAATATTATTGGGGGGGGGGGGAGATGTTTTCCTCGGTCATGGTGATATATTACCAAAGCTTGCTCCACCATCAACCATTACCTGGTATAGTAGACTGAGCAGACACATGGATCATCTCATCACGGTATTGTATTTGTTCATTTGTTTGTTTTGGACCATTCATATCCTGTCCCACGTTGGGAGATCTCTTGGTTGTTAACAGTACAATTCCACAAAACATAGAACTCATAGAACCCATAAAACTAATAAGAATAACAATAATAATACGCTTTCCTTGCACAAGTTCTGGTAGGAGAACATCACAGAATATGAAGGATCGCTTCAAAAAGGGAAGATCAGGTATGGTTGCATTAATGCCACCCCCCTCACTATGCAAAGTCACTCTCTGCTACCTCCATTGTACAGGCATTGTCAGTGTTAAATTTGCATAAACATTCACATATGTAGATTTTATGCAAATCAGCGCCACCTTTTACCTTTGGGGTGATGCATTTCTTCTTTCTTGCTGATGCTTAACCTGCTACCCTTGTGGTAGAGCCACTTTGAAGCTGTGGAGCCCAGCCGCAGGCTGACTACCTCAGGGAGAACTAGGCTGCTATGGGGCCGCTCTATAGCCTGTCACTGTATTCTGCTTTGAGTGTAAACACCCATTAATATTTGCATCGTTGATCATTCCCTGGCGGTAATTGTGTAGTGTCAGAGTCTAACTGACTGACCACCCTTAAATGCCTGTTATTAATGATTTTTTTCCACATTGTTGTCTGTGATAATCCTATGCCTCTCTAATTCTAGAGAGCAACCTTTTCAGCATGATGAATGGAAATTTATTGAAAAGGAGAGCTCCCGTTATCAACATTTCACGTTGGCACGCCGCTGTAAATGCTAACCGGCTCGACGGCATGTCAAGCTCTCCATGGAAATGTCAGCATTACAGCTCCTTCGTGTTTGGACAGAACTGTCAATTCTTACCTTCTGGAGCCAAATTGGCAAGATCTCAATTATAAAGCGTATGCTGAGGGTCACTCTCAGGAAAGTGGTTGATCTGAGCACGGCTAATTTAATATATGTGTTTTTTAAATTTTAGATTAGCTTTTATGAACATTTGAACTCGGCAAAGCCTTATCCTTGTGATGCTTGTTGAAGGTGGCTGGTGGGAACATCTAACACCTTCTTTGACTGTTTTTGTTTTATCTCCATGTCTGTCTGTTGGTGAGGTGGAGAACTTCAGTCCTGGGGGCCAAAAGTGGCCTCCAGGGCTCTCTAGGCAGCCCTCAAAGTCTTTCTCAACAGCCCTGCTCTACACGTGATTGAAATGTTCCCCTGAACTGTGATATACCTTCTTTGCCTGGATGGCTCGTAATCTGGGGAACCAGGTTCGCGTCTCCGCTCCTCCACATGCAGCTGCTGGGTGACCTTGGACCAGTCACACTTCTCTGAAGTCTCTCAGCCCCTCTCACCTCACAGAGTGTTTGTTGTGGGGGAGGAAGGGAAAGGAGAATGTTAGCTGCTGTGAGACTCCTTCGGGTAGTGATAAAGTGGGATATCAAATCCAAACTCCTCTTCTTCTTCTTCTTCTTCTTCTTCTTCTTCTTCTTCTTCTTCTTCTTCTGTGGGTGTAGAAACTTCTTTCTTTTGCATGTAGCCTACTCTACAAAAGTAAGAGTCACCTTGTTTGTCCCACCCACTTTTGACTTTGACCCCACCCACTTTCTGGCTTTGGTCCTGCTCATCACTCGTATGCAGCTCTTGAAAGGTTGTCCATAAGGGACTGTGGTCCCTAGATTGAAAGAAGCACCTGCCATACCTTGTCTATTGAATTGTGGGCCAAATGTGAGGTGTTGGTTAGCTTTAAAACCCTACATGATCTGCAGAACCCCAGCATGTTTGAGAGAGAGGGCCTCTTCCTGAACAAATCCTCTTCTTCCTTAAGATCACAAAGTGAGATCCTGTTCAGTTGCCTATCTGTGATACAGCTACGATTTCTTATGGCATGTTTCTAGCGATGGCCACTTTGTTGTATAATTCCACTCCATGAGGATAGGAATTTGTCTCTCATTAATTTGCCATTCCTTCCATCTCTGGGTTCTGCACAAGCTTCAGGGCAATGGGAACTGAGCAAGACCACAACAGTGTGGTTTGCGCATGAGATAGATATTTCTAACCTGTTTCTGGGATGATTTTGTTTATGTTTTATTATGTATTTAATTTTTTTAAAATGTTAAAAGAAATAAAGAAATTAGATATGAAAATATCCAAGCCAGAAGTCCAAGCTTCCTTTGAATACTTCTAAGTAAGCACATTCCACCAGCTTCCGCATCACAAGACGAGCTCTGCTGGATCAGGTCAGCAGTCCATCTAGCCCAACCACAGTGACCAACTAGATGCCTCAATATGAAACCAGCAAACAGGACCTGAGCACAAGAGTCTCCTCTCCTTCAGTTTCTAGTCACTGGTATTCAGAAGCACACTGCCTCCAACAATGGAGACATCACAGCAGGCTGAAAGTCAGGAACTTCTCCCCCCTAACGGTTGGCAGAGGTCCGCGCCTGTGTAACTTCAACCAATGATTTTGTGTTATGCTCTTCAAGAGTATTTGTTGAAGTAGCATTCCACTCTTCTCCTGACACCCTTTTTGTATATTTGTGATCACTTCCCCCACCACTCTGCTCCTTTCATCTCCTTTCTTCTGAGTTGATCATCCCCAGATCCACACATGGGCTCTACCAGCTGGTTTCCAGGAAGCCACGAACAGCCACTTGCTATCGCTGCCTGCCTAGCAACCGAGAGGTGACATGCCGAAAGTCTCCTTTTCATCCCATTTCCTCTTGATGAGAGGAAGGGGATCCTCCTGCGAGTCATTACCTGAAATAATACCATATGGTAAAATGTAAACAACATCTGCATATCCATGTAATAATTTCATCTGTTTAATTAGTTCCAGCAAAAAAGGTTTACCCTCTGAGGCCTTTCTGTCAGCTCTGTGCTCAGAGATCCATGGCCTGCTGTCGAGCTTGACAGCCATCTATTGTTTCCTCCCTGCCTTCCATCTTGCCATTTAATGTAAGCGAGTCTCCTCAGTTTGGTGGGGAGCTTGTCCTGGCTCATACAGATGTGCAAGGGGAACGAGGAGGAGGAGGAAGAGCTGTCATTTTGGCCCAGAGAAATTTAAAAACAAACCTTGTGACAGATCTGATTGCTTTGGGTTTGGGCTTTGGGTTTGGTTGGAAAGGGGGATATGTTTGTCACTGGAACAATGAGAGAGAGAAAGAGGAGAGGGAGGGAGGGAGAGCTGTGCAGGTGGTACTTAAGTGTATGCAGTCAATGCATGGAGCAGGGATTTGGGTCAAGACTCCACTGCCAACCCTAAAGCATTGAATCCAACTCATGCAGACAGTCATTGAACAAAACAAGCCTGTGGAGGCTGACCCATTAGGGTGAAAGGAGCACTCTTCCACCAATCTCAGCCAGCCCCCACTTGTCTGTTTTCTTACACAGTGCCAGTCCAGGGGGTAGCACTGGCTGTCAGTTTTCTCCTCCTCAGTCTCAGTGTTGCCATTGCAGAACTCAGCAGGGAGGAGGATGGGGGCAAAGTGAGAATTAGTTTGGCACTGCCTGTCATTGGTTCTGCCGCCATGACCTGTTGGCCTTTGTGCCTTCTGCCCTACCAGTCCCAATGGCCAACAGCCACCACAGCAGCAGGCTGTATCATATGGACTCTGGGCTCTAGAGTGGCCAGATTGAAAAAGAGTACAAGGTCCTTCTACATCGGGAAATTGACTAGAAGAAGGAATTCCAGCAGGTGCAGCTCGCACGACAAACTATGCCTGCTGAAATGCACTTTTAAATGTAGGGCTGGGCAAACCGGTTTTCTCTCAATTTTCAGCTTCTCTCCGTTTCTCATCATTCCAGTCTTAAATTCAGTTCTCCACATTTCTTCAGCAATTTTTTATATAACTACCACTTTCCTCTCCTATGATTTCCAACAGCTGCTATTCAAAAGCACACAGTCTCCGACCAGGGACACAGTGCATAGCCATCATGGCTAGTATCCATAAATATCCTTATCTTCCAGGGCTTTGCCTAACCCTCTTTTTTTAAAAAAGTTACCCAGCTTGGTGGCCATCACTGCCTCCCATGGGAAAGAATTCCATTGCTTAACTGTTCGCTGTGTGAAGTGAACCTCTTGGGCTTGCCAATCAGAAGGTCAGCGGTTTGAATCCCCGCAACAGGTGAGCTCCCATTGCTCTGTCCCAGCCCCTGCCAACCTAGCACTTCAAAAGCACGCCAATGAAAGTAGATAAATAGGTACCCCTGTGGTGGGAAGGTAAGGGTGTTTCTGTGTGCTCTGGTTTCCATCACGGTGTCCCATTGCACCAGAAGTGGTTTAGTCATGCTGGACACATGACCCAGAAAGCTGTCTGTGGACAAACACCAGCTCCCCCGGCCTGAAAGCGAGATGAGCACCGCAACCCCATTGTCGCCTTTGACTGGACTGAACCATCCAGGGGTCCTTTACCTTTTTTTTTTTTTTTTTTACTCTCTTCACTCAATCCTCCACCATTCAGCTTCATTGGGTGTTCATGAGTTCAGGTATTATATACTGGCACCAGTTCTCTCTGAGGTTTCAGGAAGTACTATTTCCCAGGACTGCCTGGAGGCACCAGGGATTGAACCTGGGACCTTTCCTAAGCAAAGCATGTGCTCTGTCCCTGAGCTTCTGTCCTTCTCCAGACTTCCAGGGTGCTGACCTTCTGTCCACTTTGAAAGCTGTGACCATCAACTGAGTGGATGCTGAAGCTCCTGGATCTTATGAGCCCTGGAAATAATCCAAAGTGCACTTCCATGCAACATTCTGGAGTGGTAAGTCTTCCAAAGAGTGGAGAAAAAAGAAATACAACTCCCCCTACCCCCCGGCTTTTAAAGTGTGCAATCATTTTTTTCTTTCTTTGCAGATTTCTCTATCCATTAAATGGCCACATCTGCAGTGATTTTTATGCAGCCTTTAAATTGCTCCTTCCAAAATAAAAAAAAGAATGAAAGAAAGAAAAGGGGGAAAAAGAAGTCAATTATACTTTTAAAGTCTATATTTGTTACAGTCTTCTTGGGCTCGGATTCTCAAATTGTTTCTAATGGACGTTAGAAGGGCAGAAAGGTTAATGGCACAGCAGTGAGGTAAAAATGCTGGCTGAAGGGAGGTTAATTTATCAAAATAACTTCATGGTACAAGTGTTCTCTTTCTCGAATGCTCCTTACCTGGCAATCAGCTTGGTATCAGAATCTGATTGTATGGATCAGTCTTTGGCAGCTTCATTGTTGCTTTAAAACACACGCACACCAAGCACAAGCAGGAAGCTATTTCCCAAAATCCCAGCTCCACCAGGCCTGACCTTAGCGACCTTTCTTGTACGTTTCTTTTTCTGTAGATTATTGCGATAAGGAAACCTCTGTGTCGCGACCCACTGGCGTCTGGTTAATCCAATGGCATTCATCGCATGTATTGTCCGTGATCAATAACTAATTATCAAAGTGGCATTCCTTTTCAAGTGTGCCTTCTTTTGGGGGGGGGGCAAAAAGGTGGGGGTGGCTTTTGGCTAAGCAAAGTTTTGCTTCTTGTTTTTGTTTTAAAGAGGTCGCCACTCTGACATGATTGCAAGTCTTTCAAAGATCCAGTGGGCCGCCCGATTGAATTACTGTCCCAAGCTAATTGAAATAAATTTGAATGCTTGTTAATACAGAATGCCACTGCAGTGTCCCTGTCACTGGGAAAAGGGGAGAAAAGGCCAACACTTTTCACAAAACAGCCGAGCACAGAACAGTCAGCAAAAGGAGATGATTAAGAAATGAGAGAGAGAAATACAGACATTGGTTTTGGCTTGCCTTTTTAGGCCAAGCACAAGGGCACTATTCTCCCTTCTTGCAGTTTCCAGCAACTGGCATGCAGAAGCATCACTGCCAGTGGCCCCTCTTGTCCAGCATCCTATTCTCACAGTGGCCAACCAGATGTCTATGGGAAGAGCATGAGCTAAACCTTACACAACAGCACTCTCCCTGCTTGTGATTACGAGCGATTGATATTCAGAGGCATGCTACCTCTGACAGTGGAGACAGAGCATAGCCACCATGTCTGGTAGTCACTGATTTCCTTACCCTCCATGGAATTTCTTTCTTTTGTCTCTGAACCTTCCAACATTGGGTGTCCATGAATTCTAGTGCTGCGAGAGAGGGTGAAAAACTCCTCCTTGTCCACTTTCTCCATACCACATACAGCGTTATACACTTCTAGCTTGTTACCTCTTACTCACATTTTCTCTAAATCAAAAAGTCCCCGATGCTGCAACCTTTCCTCATAAGGGAGTTTCTCCATCCCCTTTAACCTGCAACCATTGGCTTCTGCTAGGTCCAGGGGTCCTAGCCATCACCACACCTTGTGGGAGCAAATTCCATCCCTTAACTGCACACTGGGCGAAGGACTTTCTTTTGTATGTCCTGAATCTTCCAACATTCAGCTTCATGGGATGCCCATGGGTCCCTGCAGTCCTTTGGGTTCTAGACCAATCTCCCTATTTTGTCTTCTACTCTGCATTATGCTCTCCTTGTTTTGCCTTAAAGGTAAAGGTAAAGGTAAAGGGACCCCTGACCATTAGGTCCAGTCGTGACCGACTCTGGGGTTGCGGCGCTCATCTCGCTTTATTGGCTGCTGGAGCCGGCATACAGCTTCCGGGTCATGTGGCCGGCATGACTAAGCCGCTTCTGGCGAACCAGAGCAGCGCACAGAAATGCCGTTTAACTTCCCGCTGGAGTGGTACCTATTTATCTACTTGCACTTTGACATGCTTTTGAACTGCTAGGTTGGCAGGAGCAGGGACCGAGCAATGGGAGCTCACCCCGTTGTGGGGATTCGAACCGCCGACCTTCTGATCGGCAAGCCCTAGGCTCTGTGGTTTAACCCACAGCGCCACCCGCGTCCTCTGTTTTGCCTTGTACACTGCTAAATCCCTGTGCGAGATAGGTTACGTAACTGTTTTTCCTCTCTCCCCTTCTCTCTCCTTGCCAACCCCACTAAAAGCCTAACCATCTCAGCTTTGTTGAATTTCTTTCATTTTATGTATATTATTGATTGGAGACCTTTCCCTCCCCCCCCCAATCTAAGAATGAGTGACAAGAACTTCTCTAAAGCGAAACAAGCTTAAGCATTCTCAGCTTGATTCCCATTAACCATCATAAGACCATCGCAATTTGACATTTATCTGGCAGCTTGCGATGCGGAAGACCAGGAAAGCCAGAATGAAGATGCTTGCTTGGTTCTCCACCGGGGCTGCTTTTACCAGGTTCGGGGTCAGGTGCGGTGACAGCCGAGTGGAAGCAGAAAGTCTCACTTCACTGCCGGCTTGAACTGCGTTTGACCCTCCCAGGCTTCTAATGACTTCCTTCGAAATTGCAAGAATGTGGTTTTGCCCTTTATAGAATCAGAAAGCCTTGCCATTCACATCTAATTTTTAAGGGAAAGTTTTAATTAAAATACCCAATATGATCTAAGCCTGCTTCGGAGCAGATAGTCGAGAATCGCCTTCCTGGAGACTTCTGCTATTTAATTTTTTTTTATTAAGTTTCTTCGTTTGCAACACAAAGGAAGAGACAACACTTTTACACACACACACACACACACACACACACACACACAAATGGCGTGAGACAACAGCTAGGGAATAGGACCACAGTTCCTTCCCACCCCAAAGCTCAAAATCTGCAGCATTGCAAACAAGCAAACAAACATTGAGTTGAGTAACAGTTGAATGTGGCCCTCCAAATCTCTCTGTCTGGCCCTCTAGACTCTCCACAGAGCACACCCCTCCCTAGCCACACACCCTACTGACCTCTTGCTTCATTGGCCTCTTGCTTGTCTATCTATTTGGAAAATGCTTTGTCTGTTTTCTCCCCCTCTTTGTGTTCAGACACCTCTTGAAATATCACCCCCAAACGCAGCAATTTGGCAAGGTTCTGACTCCCACTTTTGTTCACACATGGTGGCCATTTTTGCATTCTTTGTCCACTAGTGCAAAGATTCTTGCACTAGTAGATGAGTGAGTTTTAATGTTGCACAGCAGAGGGATCCAACGCAAGGCACTAGTGGAAACTCGTCATGCAACAGATTGTGCAATCTGTTGTGAAACAAAGTTAACAGTGACATACTTATGCATCTTCCTTCTAACAATGTTGTGCTGGTGCCAAACATTTCATCAGCGGAATAAGAATACCACCAACCAACTTTGGTGGATGCAACCCTTGAGTACTGATAATTCTACCCCACTTTTCCTCCCAAAGGAGCAAAGAGTGACAAGTATCAAAGTAGCAGAAAACACCATTTTACAATAAAATAACATTTAAAAACACGAAGAACACCAACATGCATTTAAAAACAGTCAGATATCCTCACAGTTAATAAAATTTCATGGTTGCCAGGTACAGTATCTTTCAGCCATCAAACATTTGAGTGAGCAGAAATTTCAAAATTCCATCTGAATGTTCATAGTGAGGGAGACGAATGTGCCTCACCAGTGAGGGCATTCTACAAATAGGGAAAGGCCACTGAGAAGGCCCCGTCAGAGGGATCAACATCAAGCAGGCAGAACTCAGTGATGACACCACCAACATAAGGCAACTGATAAGGTGACGGTGGCCTTGCGCAACCAATTCGATTTTGAGTCATGGCCTCCTCTTATTTTCTCATTTGCAAATGTTGTGGGTTCACACGTTACCAGAGCAGTGGAAGATTGCACCTCATTGCTCCGATGTCAAGGAGCGACATAAAAAAGAACACTGTTAAAGAGTTAAAAGGCGGGGAGGAACGAATCAAGGGGTGGGGGGAACCAGGCCATCTGCAATGTCTCTTCATTGCTGTAATGATATCAGTTGCAACAAGTCCAACGCCTGACCTCATTACAAGGGTTTAATTGCATTGTTACACTGTTTCACTTCTTCTCTCTGGCCTCTTTCTCTTTATGACAGCTTTAGAAAAGAATTTCAGCTGGAGGTCAAAGGAAATTAATTACTGCTTTCTTAATCTGGGCTCATCTACATTTGGAAAAAAACTTGGGGGCCTTTCAACTTTGAGTGTATTTGCATCTTCATTTTTTTTGCCAAGACCCAAAGTTATTAACCAGCCAGTCTTCTTAGTCATTTCCATACAAAAGGGGTATATGGCTTTGATGTAGTTTTGTTTTGTTCCACATGAAAAGGCAAATGGCTTTGCTTCGTCTTGACTATTCCTCATCATGCAAATAAAACAAAAAAGATATAACTGCTTTTGGGGACAAACTACAGACAGCATATAATACCTTGATTATGGGATTTGCACTGACTGCTGGCTGCCAACCTGCTATTGGGCCAAGTTCAAGGTTATGGTTCTAACATATAAGGCCCTATACAACTCAGGGTCAGGTTAATTGAAAGACTCCCTTATCCCTTATACACTGCAGTGGTCTGTGGAAGGGTTTCTTCTACACATTCTGGAAACCTCAGAAACCACCTCTGCAGAAACTTTAATAGGGTTTTCAATGTGGCTGCTCCTGTTCTGTGGAATACAGTGGTACCTCAGTTTTCGAATGTAATCCATTCCAGAAGACCGTTCGAGTTCTGAAACGCTTGAAAACAAAAAACTCAATAGCCGACAGCTAGGCCTCAGGATCTTGCACTCAGCGAAAGCCGCATGGCATGTTCAACTTCAGAGGCATGTTCAAAAACCAAAGCATTTACTTCTGGGTTTACGGCGTTCGAAAACTGAAATGTTCATCAATTGAGACGTTCGAAAACTGAGGTACCACTGTATCATTGCAATAAGCCACACATAGATTCTTCCATAGTATCATTGATGATATTTGATGACCAAAATTCAGATGTACAATATAAAGAGATTTTTTATCAATGCTGTTAGTTACCGTTAGACAGGTAATTGTGAGGAATTGGAAAACTGAAGGCTGAGGAACATTTCAAGAATGAAAAACTGTAATATGGAAATATGTCTGAATGAAAGAACTGACAAAGAAAGTACAAGCAGTGAGCTAAACCAACATGGAAGGTGATTTCATAGGACAGTGGTCCAGGTACATTATGTGGTTAAGAAATATCAAAAGTGGGACCTCAATACCAGCTTCACAAGAACTTTCATGGAGAGACTTGATAGGCTGAGATAAAACAGGGTACTTGTGCTGGTCCCGGGGGGAGGTTACCATGGGGCGAGGTCCAGGACCTGAGTTGAGGGTCAGCAGACAGTCCTCCATGGGCGAAGCGGGGCCCACAGCGAGAAGCCGGGCAAGGACAGGAACTGGATGCTGGCCAAAACAGCTCTTCGACAACCTGGGACCGGGCTGACTGGCCTCTATCTTCTCTGAGGCCAGGGGCGGTCCCGGCCCCCAGGAGACCCGCCTCTCCTGGCCTTAAGGCGAGCACTCCTGGGAGAAACCAGTTCCCTTCGCCTCTCTGCCCTGAACCTCTGCAGTTCAGGAGAGGCTGAAGGGTTACTGGACCCAGGGGGAGACTCACCTGTAGGCACTGAGTCCTCAACCACCTCTGGAGCCAGAGTGGATTCACCTGGTGCCTGCTCCTGAGGATCCGGCACAGGTGTAGGCGCTTCAGAATCAAGGCCCTGCCCCAGCTCAGCCGGCCCTGGAGGCGGGGACTCCTGTGCAGGCTGGGATTCCTCCGGTTCAGCCTCTGAATCGGATTCCCAGGCCATCACAGTACTGCTCTACACATTCTCCCTCTGTATAATGAAAATAAGAATGATGACACAAAAGGTATACCAAAGGAATGAAACCAAATATGGCTTCTATGTACTGCATTTGTTTTACAAGCTATTGGTATGTTTGAAAAATAAAAAGTTAAAAAAATACAATAGGTGCACTTTCTGGAAACAACTGAAGATATTTCCCAATTGGATGAACAAGTCTCTGAAATGGATGCCCATTTTCTATGGTTTTTTAAATATTGTATTCTGCTTGTTGTTTTTATTTATAATTGTTTATTATATTTTATATTTGCCTTGAGATAGCTATATGGAAGACTATTAAATAATAATTAATAATAAGCCCCAAGTGTGAATATTTAGGTATAGATAGATATGGATATGTCATCAAGAAAATTCACACATATTCTCATGTGCATTTCTTGTAATATACACACTTTATATGTCATTTTGTCTAACACATGCATTGTTTTAGCAACTTCCCCTAATACAATGCATTTTATATGTTATTTTCATTGATACATGCACTTTATGTGCACTTTCCCTTATAACATACCTCTTGAATGCACTTTTTAAAAGAACTTCATAAAATTGGTGATGTACAATCTTCAAAGGGCGGCTTTTTGGTTCTAGTATTGGTTATGGAAATGCAAATTCAGCAGGTTCACACTGAACTGAATTTCGTTCCCATCCCATAATCAAAAATATCTGGAGGACTTCACTTGGGAAAAGGTGGCACGGAACTTTGAGCCAGTGAAAACTGCTATAAGAGAAGTAGGAAAAACCAGAGAGATGTCAATGGAAAGAAACAGACAGTTTTTGGCACTGTTCAGTAATTTCTGAACAGGATCAGTCTGTGGGCTGCAACTAACTTTCTTGACCCTTTCGTACAAGAGCCACAGCATTAGTGGATGACACAGTTTAACTGTCGCACAACAAAGAAATCCAATGCAACAGATGTGCTAATGTGGGTGTGTTGTGAAACATTTGGATCTTGTTGTGCAATCTGTTGCACAACAATCTTCAGTAATATACTAGTGTTTTCCCTTTCACAACAGCAGATTCTTTTTGTGCAGCAGCTGGTTCTTGTTGTTTAATTTGTTACAAATTCTTCTAGTCTTAAGTTCATGCTGCCACATTTCCACATCAGTTTGTGTTTTAGCTTTTTGCTTTTTGAATCTCATGAAAATTCCTAATCGTTTTAGGCCATATTTATCCTAATCTACATGTTCTAATACAATTTTGCAAAATATGCATTTTTTAAAAGCAATTTCCCATAAAGCCTGCCCTTCTTTTCTAGAAAAATAAGTGCCAGTACTCAGCATGAAGTTGTTACAGTAAGTGCCAAACTTTTTAGCAACAACAAAAGAGGTGCTAGAACTGCGTACCCTTGAGGACCCCCAGAAAAAAACACGGCTTAATATAATGCATTTTTGCTGTTGTTATCACTAACATAGGCATTTCTGTGCACAATTTCCCCTAGATGTACAATTGTTTTGGCTGGAGAAACACATTGCAAAAATTGGAGATGCATGGATTTCTAAGGATGGTTTTGCATGTTTTGCGGGAAGTGTGAATTAGGGACATTCACAAAAAAATGAATACCAAACTCAATTTCTCTCTCATTCCTAGTCTACATCCATTCTTTACTACCCCTTGGCTTGATTACAAGTTATGCATGTATAGAGTACGAAAGATTGTACACTTCGTGATTTGTACAGCTAAACTACTGCGTACACAGACACTAGAGATAAGGCAGGAACTTAATTCAGTTCACAATTAGAGGCCAACTTACCTAATTTGCACTTTCTGTAACTATATGTGAACCAAAACACAACAATTCTTTGAAATTCTCACTTCTCTGAATTCTGCAATGCAGTTCTCTGGGCAAGTAATGTGTACAAAAATGCATATACAGGAGGGAAGTATGCATTCAAATGCATGTATTAGAGGAAATAACATATAAAAATACATTATTTTAGGAGAAATTGCATTGCAAAAATGTGTATATTGGGCAAAATTGCACATGTATTAGGAGAAATATCCATTAAAATGCTGATGAACTTTCATAGGTCTTTTAAAAAGCAAACTGTTGTGGGATCATGGGAAAGTGAATAATGGAAAAAATGAGAAATACAAATTCACCCGTTCCTAACAGGGACACAACCTGTGCACCTCATACAGGTATACAGATTGTACACTCATCGTAAATATGTGAATGTCCCTTCTTATGCCAATTTTTGTGAGAGTCTATGGACATGAGAAATTACCCCTAATAACACTGCTCTTCTTCCTCACCCTGGGCCACCAGTTCCAAAAACCAGAAGGAAACCCAGCACTAACAAGCTCAGAGGATGGGTTGCTAGTGCTTCAATAATTGCCTCTGCCTCCTTTGTCTCCTTGGGCTGATGGTTCTAGTATATCAATGGACCACAATGGATGTTTTACTGTGTCACAAAACCCTGGATCTGAAAAGCATAATTAACATTGGGTTAGCATCAGTGACAAAATTAAGTGCTAATGATATATAACCAAATGCTATTACACGAAATAGGATATTTCTCACTCAGTAGCAGAGGGTGGGTTTCTTTCCCCCACCCCCACTCAATTTTGTCTGGTAGAACAAAATGAAATGCGATTCATCAGCTGGAGCTGTGCCCAGGTCAGACACTTTGGTCAAGCCACGGAGTCCTTCTCCGTACCTGGTGCTGTAATTTATTGCAAAATTAATGCCTTAACATGCAAAGCCATTGTCAAATAAAAAGCCATTGTTAACCCGGGGGAGAAAAAGAAAGCTAACTTGACTCCTTTTGTTGTAGTTGGTAACCTGACAACATTAAAACCTTTTAAGAAGTGAGATTTGCAAAGATGATTCACTTGGAAAGATTCTTTATTTTGTAAAAAAGAAAAGAAAAAAGAACTTGAGCAGATCTTGATAGAGTTTCCTTGAGTGATTAACTATGCTAAGTTGTATTAAATGTGACAGCAATGGGGAAGGTAGCCATTCTCCCTCTCTCTTCATCTCTTGATTCATGGCAAGTGAATGATGCTAAGCTGGTTACTCGAGGAGGAGAGATCATGGTGTTCGGATTGTACCTTATTCAGTCATGGCCTCCAATTTTATTGATTTCCTCTTTGAAGGGGAAGGAATGAGGCTTAAATGGCTGCAAACTTCTTAATTGAGAACTTCTTTATTGTTATCAATAGCATTATTGTTATTATTTATTAGAACAAAATTTCCTGGGTGAGTTACAAGACATTGAAAAACGTGAAGCACTTCCCCATCCATTAAACGTGGCTGCAGCAAGATTTAACATGATATGGAAGGTGATTCAGAAAATCAATCTCTTGGGATGAGTGGAACAAGGAGGAGCGATATATTTATTCATGCACGCACCCACCCACACCCGCCCACCCACCACATGGGAAACTTGTAAGCCCACTAACCACAAAACAGCATCATCTCAGTCCTTCTAAAGCCTGGTGGGAGGTAAGGTAAGTCTTTTCCTTCCAAAAAGATATCAGTGATGGTGCCAGGCAGACATTTCTGAGGAGAGCATTCATCATCATCATCAACAACAACTTTATTGCACTAACCAAAGGCCATGGCATCATTCACTAAGGGAACAAAAAGAAAAGCAACAATAACCATAAAAACGATAAAAAACACCAGGCACTGCAGATACAATAAACCGTGATCACATCTCCTGAAAATTATTTGTTGCATATGATAGCCTAGCAGGGGTTCTCAGGTAGAATATGCCAGTTTAAATGTCTGAATCACCTTTGCAATTGACCGCTATTTTATTTAGTTCTTTTCTCCTGATCTTCTTAGCTGCCGACGTGTATAGTGCTACTTTATAAGTTACAAAGTCATCAGTAAGGAGAGCATTCCATAGATGGGGAGCCACAATAGAAAAGGTAACTTCCCTTGCCATCACTCTTGAAGCCTTCTTCAGAGTGGAGACTTGGAGAAGGGCCTCATATGAAGATTTAAGGGTCCATGTAGGTTCAATACATTTTATTTGAGACATATCTTACTGCCAGGAAAGTGTCTCTAAGACTGCAGTGCATTCCTAACTGTGTACAGTAGCACCTCGGCTCACGTTACCCTCGGGTAACATAAACTTTGGGTTGCGAAAGCGTCCAACCTAGAAGTGTTTCGCTGAGCGTGCATGTGCAGAAGCAGTCCCTCCGGTTGCGGAAACCTAAGGATCCAACCGGAGCTCCAGAACTGATCCTGGCTGCAACCGGAGGTACCACTGTACTTATTCCCATGTAACAGGTTAGGAATGCACTGGTTGGGTGATGGTCAGTTTTAGTCCTATTCAGAGTAGACCCGTGGATAAATCTCTTTTCTACTCATATATATGGTGACATATATGACAGTTACTAGTTGTGTGCATCATTGAAATGATTCACATTGTATCTGTACAGTGGAACCTCATGTTAAGGATGGGATCCGTTCCGGAGGCCCGTCTGTAACAAGGAACTGACACAAGCCGAAGTGCCGCGTCTGCACACACGGCATGATTCAGCACTTCCGCACATGCGTGAGCGGCAAAACCCAGAAGTAACCAATTCCGGTACTTCCAGGTTGCCATGGGACGCAACACGAAAACACGTAACCTGAAGCAGACGCAACATGAGGTATGATTGTATCTCCAGTGATCAGAAGCAGCCTTATCTGTTTTGGATCAGTTTTGTGTTGTTCCAGTTCAATTCATTATTTTGTTCCAAATGTGATTAGTGAAATCTGAAGCTCTGCTTCACCTCCTTAACAATAATTGGGAATCTAAAAAGGCTATAACTTTTCTCATAAGTGAATGGAATTTGCAGACAAAGCAGCCCCTTCAGATTGAACTAAGTGTGCAAAATTTCAGACATTTCCATCCAGGGGTTTTCATGCAAGGGAGTGTCAACAATATTTTTTAAAAATGAAAAGAAAATGCCTAACTTTTTCCTGCCACAATTTTATGCAAATTGCAGGCCTGGTCACCATACTGAGGGGATAAAGCCGGCCAAATTTAAGAAAAGCATGTGCAGTTGATCTTATCCAAGGGCCAGACATAAACATCTAGATGGAATAGTCCTATTTCTACCCCCCATTTTTACAGGGGGGGCTCAGTTTAAAAACTGGGGGTGTGAGGGTGGTACCTCTAGGTAAGCATATTGCCAAAATTCAGAAAAATATGTTCAGGAGCCAGCATGCTAGGTGATTTTACTGTCATTATAACAAATTGGAAAAGTCACTCATTTGTTGCAAACCCCCCTTTTACTGGAAGTCATTTTTAATTGTTTGTTTTCCAAAGAATGATTGGGAGGGAAGAAACCACTCGCAATAGTCTAACTCCATTGCTTATACCCTGCTCTCCCAAGCAAAGTTCAGAGGAGAAGTATGACTCACCTGTTCTTGTGATTGGAGTGCTCTGGGAAAACAATTCCCTGGGATTAAAATATAGACCTGTCCTTCAGAATGACAGATCTACACCTCCCCACTCCATTCCAAAATACTAAAACCCAGGAACAGAGCAATAAATATGTAGCAAAACACCCACCAAACAGATATGTTAAAAACAACAAAAATAGTAAAGGAGAATCTTGTTAAATAGAAATGTTTCAGACTGAGATATATATATAACACATAAACAAGCAAATATATATTGCACTTTTCCTAATTGCTTAAATATATTTTCTAATTGCTCAGATAAATACGTGTCACACTTTTCTTAATTGCCTCAATATATATTGCCCTTTCCTAATTGCTTAAATATGTACAATACTACTGACGTCTTACTAGCTAAAACAGGGGCAGGTGTCTGGTGTTGTCTTTGCCACTTCCTTCCTTTCTTCTCCTGGATTCCTTCCCACAGGGCAGTTGGTAGTTGTTGGCCTTGTGGAGAAAGGCAGGACACTCCAGCTGAAGCAAGAAGCAGATTTTGGTCTTCACTTGCCTCTGTCTTTCTCCCGGAGTTTTGGCATGCTCACCAATCCTTCTTCTGCTCAGACACAGTTCATAACTTTTGCTTAGATATAATCTAGCTCAGCCCTGCCTGCACTGACTGGCAGTGTCTCTCCAGGGTTTCATATGGGGGAGAATTCTCAGTCATATCAGGGTTCTGAGAGTTGGTCAGGAACTTAGGCAGCTGGTATGGGACCTCCAGCCCTGAGGCAGGGGAATCTAAGCCACTGCACAACAGTGGTTCTCTACCATCACTATTACCATCACCACCATCAGTTTGACTACCTATCCTTCACTGGCAGGTTCCAGGGCAAGTTACAATTAAAAACCAAAAATAGTTATATCACAATCACAGGAATAGGGTGGGCACTGAAAGCAGGTGTCAAAGGTCAGGGTAAAGAGACAACTCTTCAGCATTCCCTGAAAGCCAACATAGTGAAGAACCTAGATGCTCCTCTTTGGGGAGGGAATTCCACAGCTTAGGGGCTGCTACAGAGAATGTCCTCTCCTGGGCCACCACCACCCTGAAGTTTGGAAGATGAGGAACTGCTAAGGGACTTCTCTCTGTTGACCTTAACAACCGGGAGAGTTTGTAAGGAAGGAGATGATTTTGAGGAAGTGTGCAATGTCACCTCATAGCATGGTGGAGATATGTGAGCGCATGTCATCCTGGTTCGGAAACAACACTCTTAACTGGTCCTCTCTGGGATCCAACCTCAATGGAATGAAATTGTGGAGTTTTGTGTCAAAATAATATATCGGGTTGGATCCAATGTAGCACTAAGTTAAAATCATGTAGCAGTATCATTGTCCTGCTGGAGAAATGTTTTTCACCACTGGAACATTGTTTCACAAGACAATGCAAAAGTAGATTGCTGGCAACTTTGTTGGGCAACAGATTGTGCAATTTGTTACGCAGCAAGTTTCTGCTAGTTCAGCTGCTGCACTGGATTCCTCTTGTTGTGTAGCATTAAAGATCCCCCATCAGCCAATACAAGAGTTCTTGAGTTAGTAGATGCAAAATGCTGGATGTGACCCTGTATTGCTCTTCTCTTGGATTGGGGAAGGCAAGAAAGCCGAAAGAGGTAGCTTTCTTTCTACCACTTCCTTTCTTCTTTATCGCCACCTATATGAAATCAGGCAATGGGCGTCATGAAGAGTCAGTGTTGTAATAGTGGTTACAGTGCTGGGCTGTGACCTGGGAGACCACAATTCAAATCCCCACTAGCCAGGAAGCTGACTGGGTGCCCTTGGACCAGTTCCTACCTCTCAGCCTAATGTACCTCCCAAGGTTACTTTGAGGGTAAAATTGGGAGAAGCATGAATGTCATGAGCTTCCTGGAGGAAAGGCTGATACAGTGGTACCTCGGGTTAAGTACTTAATTCGTTCCGGAGGTCTGTTCTTAACCTGAAACTGTTCTTAACCTGAAGCACCACTTTAGCTAATGGGGCCTCCTGCTGTCGCCGCGCCACCGGAGCACAATTTCTGTTCTCATCCTGAAGCAAAGTTCTTAACCCGAGGTACTATTTCTGAGTTAGTGGAGTATGTAACCTGAAGTGTATGGAACCTGAAGCGTATGTAACCCGAGGTACCACTGTAGCTGTAAGTTATCCCAGAGCGGCAAGTTGTCCGCACCTAGGCAATGGTGTTTAAAGTTACTGAGAGGCTCAGGAGAATGAGCAGGCTGAGATTTTGCAAACATAGGTAATCCATCAGAGCAATCAAATCAGTCTCTCTGCCAATCCTGATCCTGAAACCAGACAAACAGATCAGACTCCACTAGAACTGCAAGTTGGGTATCACATTTTAAATTCTCTTTTATGCGAAAAAAATTATGATCAGTATAGAAGTAGCACACCAGGAAACAAAGTTGAGCTAGAGCTTTCCCCCTTGAAGTACCAGTTGTGGGGAATTTTTTACTTAACAAGATTTTATTTTTGTTTATGCAGGGAAGCGTTTTTCCCCCACTTACAATCCAAAGTGGTTCAGTCCACTCTACCATTTTAGGCTTGGTACTGCTTCGCCGATCAGAAGGTTGGCGGTTCGAATCCCCACGACGGGGTGAGCTCCCGTTGCTCGGTCCCTGCTCCTGCCAACCTAGTAGTTCAAAAGCATGTCAAAGTGCAAGTAGATAAATAGGTACCACTCCAGCGGGAAGTTAAACGGCATTTCTGTGCGCTGCTCTGGTTCGCCAGAAGCGGCTTAGTCATGCCGGCCACATGACCCGGAAGCTGTATGCCGGCTCCAGCAGCCAATAAAGCGAAATGAGCGCCGCAACCCCAGAGTCGGTCACGACTGGACCTAATGGTCAGGGGTCCCTTTACCTTACTGCTTCATTCTACTACATAGGGAGATAAAGCCATGGAAACTGGTGACTTGTAAGGTGCTCAACATACCTGAAGATGTAAAGGCCTGGTTCAGTTCTGCAAACTTAGGATGCTAGAGCAATCTCTCAAAATTGTGGTCTCTCTAGGATACAACAGAAACAAACAATGTACTGCCCCCAATAGGTTAGGTACTGGTACTGGTGACAGTCACATGCTTTTATCTGCTGCCACTGGTTGGTATTGCTCCTCTTTCATCAAGGATGCTTCAGCTGTTGTCCAAAAACCCTCAAATATCTCTTGCAGAGTCATCATTATGTAGCAGAATAAGGCTCCAGCTATGAAGAAATGCCTGGTTCTCCCTCTCTGCTGGAGACAGGGGGCGGGGGGAAAACCAGGGAGAAATAAAAGGAGATTGGCCTTATCTACAGATCCATATAAATCCTTCAAGCCCAAGCAAGAGGGGGCATTATCTTTATTCTGAAGAAGTGCGACACTTTTTAAGGGTTCGGAAACACATATATAAAAAATTGGCTTTGGAAACGGTCATTTCTTCCCTTCAGCTCTGCCATCATAGCGTTCAGCGAAGCTTCTTGCAAGGTAAATAACTCTCGGGAAATAAGTGGAAATTTGCTGCAAATCAGCCCCTTTTGTGCATGGCTGCAGAAGCATGCTGAAATGTTTGGACACTAATACCCATTCATTTTCTTGGCTCCATAAATAAAAGCCGCCAGCTATGTGGCTGCCGTGAAATGGTATTCTTCAGGGCCCAGCGGGAAACCCCATCCTTATTACCACTGCAGGGGGCAGGACAAGCCCAAAATAGCTAGACAACTAAATCAAGACATTTCCAATGTCTAACAAAATGACTGTGGTTTAGAACGAAGCAGAAGGTTGGAATGGGGAGGGGGAGAAAAAATTGGACGGCTTTTCTACACAGCGTAATACCTTTGTTAAAAGAGTTCAGATGAGAAAATAAGATTTTTTTTATTTTGTTGTTGTTGTCCACCCCCAAAGGGGGGGGGGGAATGCAAACACGTCTTCCTGGATTTCTTTTTAAAAGGCAGGGATATCTTACACAATCATAAACCAAATGCTGTAATCGCATGGAAAAGACAGCAAGACATAAGACTTAAAGCAGGGTGAGGTACTTCAGGCCCGGAGGCTGAATGCGGCCCTCCAAAACTCTCTGTCTGGCCCTCAGAACTTCCTTGAAGCCACATCCCTTATCTCTCGAGGCCACAACCCTTCTTGGCCTTGCTTCACACCCCAAGTGTTTTTGCCTGGCTGGAATACGTCCCAACTAACAATGCCTTCTGCTCATCCAGATGGAGGATACAGAAGGTTGTGTGAGTGTGTGTAGAAATCAGTCTACTGTGCAAAGGTGGGTTTCACATTTGTTCCCCTGCCCACTTTTGTCTCCAGCTACAAAAGCAGAGGCTGCTGAACAGCTGGGGTATTGGTTAGGGAGTTTTTGTTGCTGTTATTGATATTAATCTTTTGGCTCTTCATTTTTAGATCTTGTTATGATTTAGGTGGAAATTGTTCCATTTGGTTGTGCACATTTTAATGTGTTTTATTTATTGTTTATGACTACTTTGGTTATACAGTGGTACCTTGGTTTAAGAACAGTCCTGTTTACAAATGATTCGGTTTAAGAACTCTGCAAAACCAGAAGTAGTGTCCCAGTTTGCGAACTTTACCTCGGTCTAAGAACAGAATCCAAATGGTGGAAGGGCACAGGTGGTAGGAAGCCTCATCAGAGAAAGTGTGCCTTGGTTTAACAATGGTTTCGGTTTAAAAACAGACTTCTGGAATGGATTAAGTTCATAAACTGAGGTACCACTGTATTAATAATTATGCATTTTTAAGTTACTTTGAGCATGGTTCTAACTATACAACTAAGATCATGTCTCCAGCTCTGCCCGTGACGGGCATGTGGTTCTCATAATGTTTCCCTGAAGGAAATGTGACCCTAAGGTTGAAAAAAAGTTCCCCGTTCCTGATGAAAGTTGGGGAAAGGAACTCAACACGCCTTCCATTCCATTAACAGAACAACTGGCATGGAGAAGAAATCACCAATAGATTTCTTCTGATTAATTCATATTCAGTATGGGATATGGATGGGGGGGGCACAATTATGTAGTGGTTTTGGTCATATCTTGAGGAATGATTCCAGAAATTAGCATTGGGTGAGGCTAGGAGCCCTGGATCTTGAGCTATAAGGTGTTACATATATAAAAGTTTAACATACATAAAATGTGTGTTTGAATGCTTTATACAGTCGTACTTTGGTTCTCGAACATAATCCGTTCTGGAAGTCTGTCTGACTTCCGAAAACATTCAAAAACCAAGGCGAGACTTCCAATTGGCTGCAGGAGCTTCCTGCACTCAATCAGAAACTGCGTTGGACATTTGGGTTCCAAAGAACGTTCGAAAACCAGAACACTTACTTCTGGGTTTTCAGCGTTTGGGAGCCAAAACGTATGAGTGCCAAGATGATTGAGAACCAAGGTAAGACTGTACTTAAAATGCTTGTAAAGAGAGGTTTGTGTTAGGCAAGGAGCTTTTACTGTAGTTCATATGGTAATACCAAACAACTATCATCTGTAGGTAATTGATACCTGAGAAGTCAGAGTCTCTGTGTTGTGGGAAGCCAGCACAGACAGACATTACAGTCACAGCAGGTGCTATAACTCTCCAACGGTTTGACTTCACCTCTGAAGGTTTTCCGAGACAGATAGGTCCCAGCCAACCTTTAGGCTGAAATGTTCTCTTGAGCTGGGTGCCCTTACTCAAAAGCCCTGCATTTGGGAGTTGTATTCCAGGCAAACTTCCCACTCCATGATTAACTAGTTTGCCTACATAAAACTAAGGACTGCATTAGACCATTTAACCAAATAACCTTAATCGAGAGCTGATGGATAAAGGCAGTGCTATTTTTCTAGAAAAAGGTGCTCACCATGAACTTCTCCCTTGTTCTCCTACAATGGCAATGGTGCCCACCTGTGAGGTGGCAAAGCTGAGCTCCATTGAGCTCCAGCTGAAAAAAAAAAGCCCTGGATAAAGGCAATTCAGTTTTGTTTTTAAGTGAGGACATTGGCAATGGGAATTATTCTCTCTCTCTCTCTCTCTCTCTCTCTCTCTCTCTCTCTGTTTCCAGGGGAATCCTAACCAGATCTAGTAAAATGCAGGCCAAGCAAAATAAGTCATTTATCAGGACAGACGCCTCGAAACCTCCTGTTCCATTTTGCTGGAGGGAAATGTACAAACGCAGTGGAAAGGGAAAGATAATCCAAGCTGTGATGTTATCTTGAGAATAACTAGCAAAGCCTATCAGGCTGGAGAAAGAGAAAGTGCAAGGGAGAACTGTATCTTTCACACAAAAATGGAAGGAATAATCATATGCAAGGTGATATTATCGTCCAAGAGAGGGGTGATTTATTAGTTTGAAATAGTGCTGTGCCAAAATCTTGAAACTTTTCTTCCCCTGCAATCAGTGGCAAATTTATGGTCTGTGGGGCCTTGTGTGTAGCCCTCTGGGTGGGTGGGGGCTATTCATTCACCTTAATAAATGTGACTATGTCAAAATCAGGAGAGTATGAGGAGATTGTTACAATAATATTTCTGCCTTTCCATTGTGTTCCCCGCCCCCCAAACAACTTGGGAACAATTCCTGCTGTGGGGCAGACAGGAGGAAAAGGTGATGCTAATAAGGGTGCCTCTAAAATTGGGGCCTTTCCAGAAATTATTCTTGTTGTGAGACTTTTGTGAGTGAGCTGAAAGTTTATCTGGACCTTGGGTGAGAACCCGGAGATTGAGAGGGTGGGTGTGTCAGAAGGAAAACGAATTGATACTGATTTTTATATATTACAGTGGTACCTCGGGTTACATACGCTTCAGGTTACACACTCCGCTAACCCAGAAACATTACCTCGGGTTAAGAACTTTGCTTCAGGATGAGAACAGAAATTGTGCGGCAGCGGCGCAGCGGCAGCAGGAGGCCCCATTAGCTAAAGTGGTGCTTCAGGTTAAGAACAGTTTCAGGTTAAGAATGAATTAAGTACTTAACCCGAGGTACCACTGTAGTAACTTTTTAAATGTAACATGTTTATATGTAACTGTTTATTTTTGTTAAAAAAAAGAAGTTTAAGTTGTCTGTTGTTGCTTCAGTTTTCTGTACCCCGCTTAGAAATATTTTTTAATATATTAAGTGGCAGAGAAATTGAACCGTCATCATCACAGGGCTAGAGACTTACTTTTCAAAAAATGAAAGCTCAGAGTCTGCTGGCTTGGGCCCCAGTGCCATTTCCCCCTGTTAAGATCCCAGGGATCTCTATTGGCTGGTGTCTAGACAACTCACTTATCAATCACAGCTATGGCATCACTCATTGGCTAAGAACACTGACAGATGAGAGCCAATTTACCAGAAATTGCTTAGAAATTGCCGATTATGCTTCATATCTTTCTTTTTAGAAGATCTAGAAACTTACTTTTATTATAAAAATGAAGGCACAGAGTATAGTGCCCTGTTTAGAGATCATGAGGATGAGGATGATTCTCATTTATTCCATTTACATACCACTCTTTATCAAAAGATCTCAGGGAAGTGTACATTAAAAACACATTACAGAACATCAATGGTAAAAACATAATAAAAGGAAAACTGACTGACAACCTAATAATAAAATAGTCATCATAGTAACAGTCCTTTCACCCACATTTTCACAGGCTATAGATTATTTAAGAGCCATATGTCTGGGAAAAGAGCAATGATTTTGCCTGACACCTAGAGGCATGTAATGAAGGTGCCAGGCGTGCCTCTCTGGGGAGAACATTCCACAATCAGGGAGCCACAGCAGAAAAGGCCCCTTCTCTTGTTGCTACCCTCTGAAACTCTCTGGGAAGGGGGAAGTGGAGAAGGGCTTCAGATGACCACCGCAGGGTTTGGGTCGGTTCGTATGGGAGAGGCGATCCTTAAGGTACAGTATTGAGATATTGAGATGTCAATGAACATCTTCACAGGAACCAGGTTGGTACTCCCTGCCTTCATGAACCAGGCCTCCATTGACTTTAACTAGGGAGTAGGGGAAATGAAGAGTGGAAACCAAATCCTTGCATTCCATTGGTGGGCAGGATCAGAGCCAAAAGTGGGTGGGGCAACAAATATACAATTTACTTTTGTGCAGGAGGCAAGTTTCTACACACACTGGTGCTCCAACCCCCATCCAGGGTTGAGGCATTGTCAGAATTCAAAGGCACATTCCAGCCGGGCCAAAATGCCTGGGGTATGAAGCAGGTATGTCACACAGGGAGATTTTTGAGGGACAGACAGAGAGGTCCAGGGGCCACAGAGGTCCACTGGGCCTAGAGTTTCCATCCCCACTCCTGTCCCACATCACCACAGAACTAGTGAATGAGGCTAGAGAGAGAACTCTGGAAGGGCAGAACACCTCTTTTCATTGCATTATATGAGGTTAGGCAGGGTTTGTTCGTTTTTGCTTTATTGTCACCTATTCCAAACCATTCGCTTCCCCTTATCCCACCCAAAATACCTATGGATTATTTCCCCTTTGTTTCAGGTAACCCAAGAAAGCAGATGCCTGTTCCAAATATATGCCCTGGAGGATAATTAAATGGACTGAAATCTGCATAACGCCCCACCTGATGTATGCCAAGGAAATACCTTGAATATGACTAAGCTTTTCATTTTACGACCCAGATTTAACTGCGGCAATAAACATTAGCTTATCTACCACTAATAAAAGAGAAGAGAGAAAACCCTTGGTGGTTCTGAACCGGCACGCCGTTATGTTAACTGCATGTGGTGTCAACTGGAGCTAATTAATATTTTTATAGGTGTCCTCTCTCCACTGTCATTTAAACTGAACTGTTCCAGGGCACGTACATCAAAGCCCGACGGCAGACTGAAGCTGTTGCTTGCTTCCCAGCTCCAGCTGATAACAAGCAGGCCGTTTTTATAGGATTGTAAAAGCTAAATGTGGAGGTGTCTCACGCAGAGACGCATTCCCCCCTCCTGCCCCCGTGGCTCTCACAACCCATAGCTAATGTTTAGTGGCTTCTCAGTGGCAAAGCAGCCAGAGAAGAGAGCGGGAGACAAACAGACAGATAAATTGGGAAACTGGTCTCTGTGTACAAAGCACACAGTGACCTAGACTTACTATATTTTATTCCTTATACTTTCAAAAGCTTTTTTTAAAAAATAAAGTGCTCTATCAAACCTGAGTGCAAATAAGAATTTCCCTTAAGATGACTGGAGCGAAAATTTGAAAATAAAATAAAACGAGAGAGACGAAATAACCCAAGTGGTGTTAATGTGTGTTTTGAAGCATGCAAAGCGGCCTAGTGCAAGTCCCGCAGCCCTGGGCTATATTTGCAGGTGGTCCGGAATCTCCTTTTCTGAAAGGTTAACCTACAAAGAGCCCACAGGGTGTTCTCTGTGAATATGGGCAAAACAGCCAGGGAGCGGCTGCGCGACAATACAAAAATAATGACATCAACCTGACCATGCTTAAGTACATAACATGCCAAAAGGTTCACGGATGTGTGGCCCGGAACAATGAAGGGGGTGGGGGCAGAGAAGAAGGAGGGAGACTTTCAACCCAGAGAGGAGAGCTTGGTCATAGGCCTTAGCTGTGAACAGCCGGGCCGTGAGATCAAGGGAAGGTATGATATGGGTTGCCACTTCAATTGGGGACCGGATTAATCTCTCAATTTGTGGAGAAGGGAAGGCGCGGGGGAAGGAGAGCTATAAAAAGTGTGTGTTCGGACAGGGAGAAAGTTGACAGAACAATAAAGCAGAGGGGCCAAACGGTGATATATTTATTTGCACTGAGAATAATTTAGTGGTGGTTCCCAACTGGTGCTCTGTGGACCTCAGAGGGTCTGCATAACCCACCCAGGGGGCCTGTGGCACATACCCATCAACTCTCCTGTTGTTGTTGTTTTCAAATTTTATTTATAAATTTTCCACAAATAAAATACAATTTGTCAAACATTCTCCAATACACATTCACTCAATAGCCGACTTCGACCCTTCCACGGTTTCCTCATAGCTATATTTTACTGCTGCATATTGTGCCAACCTAGCAGTTCGAAAGCATGTCAAAGTGCAAGTAGATAAATAGGTACCACTCCGGCGGGAAGGTAAATGGCGTTTCCGTACGCTGCTCTGGTTCGTCAGAAGCGGCTTAGTCATGCTGGCCACATGACCTGGAAGCTGTATGCCGGCTCCCTTGGCCAATAAAGCGAGATGAGCGCCACAACACCAGATCGGTCACGACTGGACCTAATGGTCAGGGGTCCCTTTACCTTTTTATTGTGGTTCTTCTATATTTTCCCCAACTTATACTCAAAATAACTTTTATTGCTGAACTTACCGGTACTCAGGGCATCCTGTTTTGGGAGGCTGCGCTCTCACATGAGATTGTGGCCAGATGAATGCCTCACGTGAGATTGCAGTGCCCAGAAAGGAGTGTTTTGGGGCACTGTGCTCTTGCACGGGTCACATGACTCGTATGGGAATGTGGCCTGCAAGACATGCACCCTGGTTTTGTGCTGCAACATGTTGGAGGGTGGCACCATTCACATAACAAAAACTATCACAGGGACACCAAGATTTTCAAAAGTATGGGGTTCATGGCTTGTTTTTTGGGAAAACAGGGGGTCTGTAGTACTTAGCTCATTTGGAACCACTGACCTATAGGGTTGTTCCACAAATATGAATGTGATTCCCCAGTCTGAGGCAGTTTCAGCTTCAGCTAGATCTCTGCCAGAATGGACTGTGCATATAATTTCTCTTCTGTGTAACAACATTATCTCATACAAAATCTGCAGTTCCTAAGGCTAGGGAAAAGAGGTGCGTGCTCAGTGTTCTCCAAAAGATGTATAGTGAGGAGGGGATGCAACATCTTGGGGGCTGCCACAGAAAATGCTGTTTCCAAGGCTACCACCTGCTGAATTTCTGAGGGCCCCTCTGCTGATTTTAACACCTGGGACGGTCTGAAGAGAAGGAGGCAGCCTTTTCAATATTTGGGTTGAGTCATTTAGGGCTCTAAACATTCATGCGAGCACCTTGAAGTCAGCCTGAAAAGGAACTGGCAGCCAATGCAGCTGTTATAGAATGAAGACTTAGTATCCGTTCTAAAGGCAACCCCAGTCTGTAGTGTTTTGGACCAGTTGCCATTTCTGAGTTGCCTTCAAGAGCAGCCCCATGTAGAACATATTGTCTGGAGTAACATAGCAATGCACCTCTCTTGTGGGTCTCTTATGAGTAGGACTAACATTGGCTACAACCCCATACAAGGGCGCCATCTCACCATCAGGATTGTGGGTGCCTTCTGCCGCATGCAGATGTGCGACATCACAGTGTGTGTGATGTCACACCCACTACATAAATGTGACATCACACTCAGGTGTAGGTGTGTGACATTGCATGTCCATGTTGTAGCGGCCGGCGGCAGCAACTCCTTTCCCCCCTCCTATCTGCAGCCAGCAAGGCGCACTTTTCTGTGGGAAGGGGCTCAGACCTGGAGGCAGAGAGACTCCGCAGCCAAGCCCTACCCCATGGAAAAGGGGGCCTCGCTAGCTGGCTGTGGAGGATGGATCTGAACTGCTTCTTTTTCAGAGGCAGTGCCACTGTCATCTGCAGGCTTTTTTCAATGACTTTGTGGGTACCCGGCCCCCACAATTTTTCGCTCTATAAGACGCACCAGACCATAAGACACACCTAGTTTTTGGAGGAGGAAAACAAGAAAAAAAATATTCTGAATCTCAGAAGCCAGGACAGCAAGCGGGATTGCTGCACTGCGAAAGCAGCGATCCCTCTTGATGTTCTGGCTTCTGGGATAGCTGCACAGCCTGCATTCGCTCCATAAGATGCACACACATTTCCCCTTACTTTTTAGGAGGGAAAAAGTGAGTCTTATAGAGCAAAAATACGGTATATTATTGTGGGTGCCCAAGCACCCACAGCCTCCTGAAGTTGGCTCCTATGGTGTCCTATTTTACAGAGGATAGTCCTCTATTTGAAAGATCTTTCCATTAGAATGGTTCTCTCTTCCTTTCTGAAGAAGGGCGAGCAGAAGCTACCCACTTTGGGGCAATGCAAGTGAAGAAATGTATTTGTTTAGCCTGAATTATTCATGCTTCTTCAGCCTGTTATTAGGAGACGCAATGAATTCACCACCACCACCACTGGAACCCTTCTTGGTTTTGGAGGGTGTATACAGCAGCTACCCCACCTTTAAGGATGGGCTGTAGCTCAGTGGTTGGTCACATGGTTTGCCTGCAGAAGGTCCCAGGCTCAACCCCTGGTACTTTCAGGGCTAGGAGGGACTTCCTGCTTGGAAATGCTGGAGAGCTGTTGCCAGTCATTGTAGACCACATGTAGCCAGATGGACAAAGGGTCTGGCAGTATAAGGCAGCTTCCTAAGTTCCTATACTTACTGAACTTGTGTGAGGAGAAGAAGGAAGCTGAGATTTTCAGAATGCTGGACTTGCAGTTTATACCAAGTCCTAAAATCTTCCACTTCATTGCTGCAGCCAGAATTAATATTTAAGGCATATGAGAAAGAGAGGTTAGAAATACGATTGCATTGGTTGAAGGCACAAAATGATGTCTGCATTCTAAGCAACATCGCAGCAAACCTGACAAAGAGATGCATTGAAAGGTTAGCTAATGCCAGATCAGTGCGTTGAAGGCACTTTGGTCATTCTGCTGTGCTTCTCCCACTTTTTAAAAGGAAAACTCAAATGGCTAGCCCTTAAATGGAATCTCCATACTATATTTTGATTCTGTAGTTGCAGAAGGACCTTGAATTGAGGCACAAATAGATCATCTCATTTTTGCCAATGGAGTAAATCCGAGAAAGGAAGAAAAAGAGAACTGCCAAAAGAAAAGGTCCCTCCCTCCGCAGGATATCCCCAATTTTATTTGTATTTCCCCCCTTCGATTAAGATATTTTCTCCTTTGCAAGAAGCCAGAAGTTCTATCCAAAGACAGCTGCGTGTAACAGCTTCTTCGCCATTGTCTGCCCAACTCAGCTGGTATTTAATTGGTCAGCCGTAGGAGGGGAGCCTCCTTTGAGCCCATGAATATTGACTGTTTATGTTGAAATGTCACAGTGAAAGGGAAAGCCCAGCACCAAAGCAGTGGAGCTCAGTGTGAGGGTTTCAGACACAAAGGCAGCACCAGCCAAGCGTCCACATTGAAAAGCAAATGCAGCTGAAATTCAAAGGGAAGGGAAAATGGGGAGTGCGTGGGAATTTTTAAGCTCACAGCTGACAAGGGGAAAAAAGTCATTATTCTACCTGCTAGACCCAAATGTAATTGTTTGTTTTGGCTGAAACGACATGGAGACAGTGGCTTAAAGAGGATTTTAATTGAGGATGCATCCCAAATGTGATTGGGTATAAATAGCCTACCTTGCTTTTGAGATAACAAAAAACAGCAGCAGCAAACAACCTAAGTTGGTTGGAGTTTTATAATCTATTAAGACAGCCCAGGAAAAGACGGGGACATGCCACCTCCCATAAACTTTGCCTGTGAATGGGTCTTAAGTTGATTGGCAGCTGAAGCCTTGCCAAGGCTTTCAGTGACCAATCTAAAATTAAAGAAGAGGGCAGTTGTTTGCAATGAACTCTGGTTTGTCCTGACAACTCAGCTCTTGCAAAGCTCCTCCTGAGGACATCAGTTTGGAAAATTTCAACAAAGTAGGGGGAAAGCATCTCAGAGCCTTTGGGATTAAATTTGAGCAGAAAAACCAAATCCTGACATTTTCATATGTGAAAGTGTACTACCTTCTTTGCATGCATTAATGCAAGGGCAGCTTACAGTTTCTGACCTGTGGGCCGCATACTGGTGGCGGGTGAGATCATTGTGTGTGAGTGTGCATACCTACACATGTAGACCACACACATATACACTTGCCACACACATACAAATATACACAATACAAACTTGCAATACACACATTCACCAGAACTGGCACACAGAAATCACTCCCTCTCTGGCATACCCTCCAACAGTTCTCCAATGAAAATAGCGACATCCCGTTCCATAATGAAAATTTCACTATATAAACCCCACACATCTTACTGGGTTGCCCCAGCTTCCAACACACACACACACACACACACACACACACACACACACACACAATAAAGCATTAAACATTTAAAAAAACTTCCCTATACAGGATTGCCTTCAGATGGCTCAGGGATCGGATAACTCCACACCCCTCCAACATTTCTCCAATGAAAATAGGTGGAAAGATTGAGGGTACAAGGAGAAGTGGACAACAGAGGACGAGATGGTTGGACAGTGTTCTCAAAGCTACCAGAATGAGTTTGACCAAACTGCGGGAGGCAGTGGAAGACAGGAGTGCCTGGCGTGCTCTGGTCCATGGGCTCAGGAAGAGTCGGACACGACTAAATGACTAAACAACAATAAGGAAAAGCAGACATTCTGGGATCAATCAGAAGCTGGGATGGCTACTCTAAATCAGGGATGTCCCTAGAAAATAGGGACACTTGGAGGGTGGCCACATTCACACCATACAATTAAAGCACCATGATGCACTTCCAACTGTCATGGCTCTCCCCCCCCCCCAAGAACTCTGGGAGCTGTAGTTTGTTAAGAGAGCTAAGAGTTGTTAGGAGATCCCTATTCCCCTCACAGAGTAAACCAGTCCAGGAATTGTACCTCTGGAAGGGGAATAGGTGTCTCCTTGCAACTCTCAACACCCTTAACAAACTACACTTCCCATAATTCTTTGGGGGAAGCCATGGCTGTTTAAAGTGGTATCATAGCGCTTTAAATGTAGATGTGACCTCACTCTCATGCACACACATACAATCACCCTTAGGCTCCACCTAGATCAGTGATACCATCTGATGGGGCACTTGTGGTGGTTCCCATGCAGCCCTGACATTCGCTTGCCCTTTCCTAGGGACTGAACCTTGAGCAGGGCAGGCCCTGTCCTGTGGAACTCCCTTGCCATTAGAGGCCTGGAAGACATCATTGTTTCCCATAGCATCCCATCTCATAAAAATGGTGCTATTCAGACAGGCGTTTGCAATGTGAATTTCTTTTTACCTCCCAGTATTTTGCATGCCCCTTGATGTTTTTATTTATCATTGTAATGGTGTATGCTGAATATTGCCTTGCTATATAAAAGTGCGGCCTATTAATATTCTAATAAATATTAACTCATTCATAAACTCCCACATACACTCTAACTTACAAAACACACTTCCAGATGCAGATGTCAACATGTGTGTATGTGTGCATGTGTGTATAAACACACACACTTTCCAGTCTTCCCTGGCTTGAATGGGGTGGTTGGGAATTCTGCTTTTTACTCTTCCAGAGCCGTCTGAGGGCTTCAACACAAATCCAAGGCCCTGTCTGCATTATACATTTAAAACAGTATCAAACCACTTTAAGCCAGCATGGCTTCCCCCAAAGAATTATGGGAAGTGTATCTTCTTAAGGTTGCTGAAAGGAGACCCATATTTCCCCTCACAGAACTACAATTTTCAGAATGGTTTAAAAGTGAACCCCTCTTCTCAGGGAACTCTGGAAATTGTCAGACTGTGAGGGGACCAAAGGTCCTCTAACGACAAATCGTATCCTTAACAAACTGTACTCACTCTGCACATGTTCAGGGATGCCTTGTCTTGGGGTTGTCACTTTGAAAAGTCACTTTCTCAGGAATTCTATACATGCTCAGGTGGTCTCAGAGCTGTATGCAAAAAATGTTTGACAATGAAACAAAAGCAAGTCTGTTTTAAGGTTGGGACATAACCAGAACAAAAGTGTGCTTAACTTCAGTGGTAGTTCTATTTGCCTGTGAAATAAGCTCTATTGAACTTAGAACTCTATTGAACTCCTTTGAGTTGGAGCTAAAGTGTTGCTAGTGTTCATTCCATCTGAGTTCTTCAAAACTGCAAAACCCAGAACACTTGTTCTGAAAAGATAAAGTTACGTTTCTGTTTCATGGCATCCTCTTAACACACACCCTGATTCAGTTTAAGCACCTAAATGTAAAGACAGCTTTTATGAATTCTATTTGGTGAGTCACTGAATGTGTGTGTGTGTGTGTTTTGTTTTACTTAAATTTGCTTAAAGCTGGATTCATTCATGCATTTGTTTATACTGAGCACCCAACATTACCTAAAATAGTGGGCTATTTTAAATAGAAGTGTCTTGCCAGGAACTAGACTGTAAACAAAAAAAAAAATTGAATGATTTAAACACACAGGGAACATCTGCATGTGACCACATTATGCCTTGCCTTATTTCATTCTTCTCTTTCAATACTACTTTACAATGAAGTGTAGCTCTGAACAGATCAGGCTTCTGAAAATGATGGCACCCTCTTCTCTCCCAAAGGATCAAGGACAGCCAATAAGTACAGGTCAGGATGAACTCTTCAACAGCAAGAGGCAAACCTTAATGTCTAGATATTTTTATTTATGGTTATATTCTTAGGCTGCTAATTGCTTTAGGGAACCATTTATGGGCCTGAAATAAAATGACCTCTGGTCTCCTTATGGTCTTTACAGAATTCTGGAAGTAAAACATCAAAATTAAAGACTGAATAGCTTCCTGCTTGACATATTTTGGCTCCATCAGTAGTTCTCCTGATGCATTTAAAGTCAGCTGCAGCCTCTGTACAAAACCACAGGCCAACAGCACACATCAGTTTAATGGCCACAGTGTGCTAACTTCTGAGTCAACATGATAAGGATCTATCAGCAAATCCAGAATGATCAATAGCTATTCAGTAGTTTAGCTTGCAGCCCAAATTTACTGTAAGCTTTTCTAGTTCCTTTATAATCATCTTCCTGTTATAACTCAACAGGCAATCAATTTGATCTGATGGGGGGCAGGAAGGGGGAGGTCACAAATATCATACTTCTGTGCTAAAAATGTTAAGAGCAAAATTTCAATTTTGAGAGGTGAGATGTCCTTTCTCCTAAAATCTGCCTGGTGAAATCAAATTTTGAATTTGAATTTGAGCCGTAGAGTGATTTTTTCAGTTTCATTGTGATAGCTGTAATTAAGATCAAACAAAACAAAATGCATATCCCCCCCAAAGTAACCACATTGCAATTTTGACTTTAAAGTAATAGATTAAAATAAAAATAAAAATGGGGGGGTGCTTTATTGTCATCCTGACCCTCCCAAATACCTCAATTTAGACAAATCCACTCTACCTAGGTTTTGACTGGAACATTTATATCAATAAAAGATAAAACCGTTCATCACATGGCTATGTTATGCCTGCCCTTTCACCTTTGACATTCACCTATCTCCATCTAACAAGACTTGTCCAGATGAAGGACGCTATTTCTTCATTAACAAGATCCGTTTCACCTTTAAACTGCTCTTGCTGTCTCGCTCACACACTCTCCCCCTCCCCACCCTGCTTTTTTCCTTACATTAAGCTCAATTGAGACATCTTGGATCGTAATGACATTTCAGGAGTACTCCCAGGCAAAAAGAAAAAAAGGAGGGGGGGCAAGGAAAGAGGCAGTCATTACATCCGCAGTTCACCTGCAAAGAAGATGTCATTAAAAGCGGAAGCTAAATGAACCCCTGTCAACTTGTTAGGACACCCCCAAAAGGTATTTCTGCCATCAGATATGGAGGAGAAGAGTATGATACATAATCCTATTATTACTGACACCAACTAACTTGCTGGTGTCAAAAGGTTTCCTCTTCCAGAAAAGTTCAGGTGTTGCTAAATTCATTAATGTGTCAACTCAAGGAGATGTGATGTCACTTCTGTTGTCTACGGGGCACAAAGTGGAGTCATCTTGCTCCTGTCAGCACGCTTTCATCTTAATTCCTTTGACACGGTGCCTTATTGTCTGTCTGGAGGACAGGGCGGCGGAGCAGAGGGTGAAGCATCATGGGAATGGCTTTCTTCGAAGCAGCAATCAATTGGTAGGGCTGGGAGCTTTTGCAGGTAGGTGAATCAACTCAAGCTTCAGTTGATTAATCCACCAGGAGGGAGAGAGCAATTTTAATTGGTGGACTGTAGGGTACGAGCACACTTTCTTACATACTTGAGGCAACACAGGCTCCAGTGTATGTGAAGGTATAGGCAGAGATGGCCATAACAACGGGCGGCCATTTTAAAAAATTGTTCCAATTATTTATTAGTTACTTTCCAGGGCCAAGCTCTCACAAGGCGAAATGCAGAGAAAAATTAAAACACTGGGCAGAATATGAAACAAACAGATAAACAAATGGGAGGAACTGAATTAGATTGTCTAAACGCTTTTAGGGAAATGCAATAATAAAGAGGAAAGTTTTAAAGGCTTTTTTAAAAAAGGGATTGGGAATTTTGGGCCTCCAGGTGTTGCTCACCAGCCATGGTGGGTGAAGCCAATGGGAGTCCAACAACATCTGCAGGGCCACAGGCTCCCAATCTCCTGCTTTCTTGGATGCCAGAACTGAAGGGATCAAGTGAATGCTAACTGAAAGAGTTTCACACCTGGGGGGCCTCCACTGAGAAGGCCTTGCTATGTGTGCTGGCCAACCAAACTGATTTCATCAGCAGGAGGCATGCAAGTAGGACGTCAGTTGCAGTTGCCTGAAACTAAACCACAGCACTGGCAGAGGAAGAGGAGTGAGGGGGGAGTGCACTGCCCCCAGGCAACCCGATCCCATTGGGGTGCCATTGCAGCTGTTCCCCCGCCCACACTGGGCACCACGCCCCCAGGATGCGCATCACGCCCCCAGGACACGTGCCACACCCCTGCGGGCGGTGTGCTACACCCCCGGGACGCACACCAGCCCCCCCTGTTTGCTCTCCACCCCCCCCCCCCAGTGCCGGAGCATGAAGCTCCACCACTGACCCACAGATCAGGCTTGGGGAACCCTTGGCCCACCAGACGTTGCTGAACTACATTTCCCATCATCCCTGGCCTTTGGCTATGCTTGCTGGAGCTGATGGGAGTTGTAGTCCGGTAACATTAGGGAGAAGCATATTGGCTCTGCTGGTGCATTAGCACCATGGCAACCTTCTTGCTGTCTTGCCCTGCCCACTCTCCTTCTGGATAAGCAAAGGCAACCCACCTGCTAGCACAGTAGCTCTGCCCAACCCTGAGAGCTGCTTCTGACAAGAGGGGGTCAACAGCTGTCCGGATCTGTCCTCTGAGTTTGCTTTATAGGAGTCTGCATCGACTTGGTGCCCTAGGCTGCTTTGGATTATAACTCCCAGGTACTCTATTTTACTGTTGAAAACTATGTTGGCTGTGGATGATGGGAGTTGTATCCAAAACAGCTGGAGAGTACCAGGATGGTGAAAGATATTAGATGGTTCCTTTTCCCTCTATAGGGGCCAAAACAGGAATGAAAGAGGGAGATGGAGAGAGATCTTATAGCAGTGGCAACAGGACTTGCCTGTGAGAGCAACAGGTTCCTAGGTTTTCAACATTTGCCAAGTTGAAAAGCTACATGAAGGGCTGTAGCTCAGTGGTAGGACATCTGCTTTGTATGAACAACAAGGTCTCGGGTTCAATCCCCAGCGTCTCCAGGTCGGCCTGGGAGAGAATCCTGCCTGAAACCTTGGAGAGCCATTGCCAATCAGCATAAGACAATTCTGAGCTAGAAGCAGCTTCCTGTATATTCCAAAGTTGCCCTCTAGCAAAACAAGCTGCCAGAACCTTAAAAGAGAGAGAACACTTCCCAATGTAGCAAGTTCCTTCCTTATCTTGCAAGATGGATCCCACTTTGATAGAACTGTGTGCAACTACTTGAGGGCTCCAATACCTCCTGCAGCTCCTGTGGTGAGGAAGACACAAATTCTGCCTCAAGAAGGATCTGCCTCCCGCTCCACTCAGAGTTTCATCTGTTGCTTTTAATAACATGGATCTCGGGACAAGCACTATCACTGAATGCCAGTTCCCGGTATTAATCAGTGTTTGAACTGCTAACATTTCAGAGCTGAACCCGGCAGTGCTTGAACCGATGACAGGAGCATTTCACAATTGCATTTCTCCCTCTTGTTTATTGCTCCAGAGTTGAGTGATAGCTGATAATTAAGAGAGCACCTGGTGGTGGGGATGATAAGGAATTTACTAATTCCTTCTCAGGTCAGTCACTTCACATACACACAGACACATAAACCCCAAACCTGGAACTTTTAAAGTAGGACATCAAGCCATCTGCCTAGCGCTGAACAAAAATGAGTGCTAATCATCCCATTGCATAGACAACTTCCATGAAGTAGCATAAGGCTGGGAGGGGGAGTGTATCAAGCCAGGTACTTGGAGAAGGCAAGAGCTGGAGGAGGAAAAGCCTCATCCTGCCAGGTTCTCAACAGGAGCCCAGCCCTCCTCTCATTCTTGTCTCCCACTGTGGGAGAAGAGACGAAGGAAGGAAGGAAAGCAGTGCATTCTATGTTCTCATACTCTGCCTTTCATTCATTCAACGCAGGCTCCACCCACATGGGAGGAGCCTGGTGCTGATGTAGGGCAGCCAAGCAAAAGCAGCCTCTCCCTTTAGCTTTTCGTTTTGGTGGTTCTGGCAGAATATGCACATGGCACATTGCCCATGTTAAATGACTGTTGTGACGCTTAAAACAGAATCTTCGGGCTTGGCGGATAAATTAAGTCCCTCCAGGCTTCTGTAACTGACTCTTGAAACCAGGGCTGGCCCAAGACGTTTGGCACCTGAGCTGAACCACAAAAGGCATCCCTTCTCGACCAGAGAAGAAGGGGTGAGTGGAAATCTGCATCAGGTACAAGAGGAGAATAAAGATCTACATCCGGAACAACATACGGGACCACCTCTCCTGGTATGCCCCACAGAGAAACTTACGGTCTTCAAATAAAAACATCTTGAAGGTCCCAGGCCACAGAGAAGTTAGGCTGGCCTCAACTAGAGCCAGGGCTTTTTCGGCTGTGGCTCTGACCTGGTGGAACACTCTGTCACAAGAGACTAGGGCCCTGCAGGACTTGACATCTTTCCGCAGAGCCTGCAAGACAGAGCTGTTCCACCAGGCCTTTGGCCAGGGCACAGCCTGACTCCCTCCCTCGGCAATCTTCGCGGAGCTCTGGCCCAATGGTGGCCAGTGGCTTGAATTTAATTAATTTTATAATGAATGATTTTAGAGTGTTGTTTGTGTTGTACTTTTGTATTGTTTTATTGTTGTTAGCCGCCCTGAGCCCGGCTTCGGCTGGGGAGGGCGGGATATAAATAAAATTTATTATTATTATTATTATTATTATTATTATTATTATTATTATTACCCTCCAACACTTCTCCGATGAAAATAGGGACAAGGAGCCCAGGATTAAGGCTTTCTGGGAAATGATATATAATGAATTGAAAAAGGTATTTAAATATACCTTCTTGAAGAAACCAGAGGCCTTTCTCTTGGGCATGGCTGGCCAAGTGGTGCCAAAGAAGGATACAACTTTTTTTATGTATGCTACAACAGCAGCAAGAATACTCATTGCAAAGTATTGGAAGACGCAAGATCTACCCACTCTGGAAGAATGGCAGATGAAGCTGATCGACTGTATGGGACTGGCAGAATTGACGAGCAGAATCCGTGACCAGGGAGAAGAGTCGGCTGAAGAAGATTGGAAAAAATTTAAGGACTATTTACAGAAATACTGTAAAACTAAGGAAAGTTAAATGGTGTTGGATTAAAATTGAGGGGTTTCTAGCTGTAATGATATAAAGGAACATAGATGGGGGGGAAGGGTTTGAAAAAGGAGGTAATGTTATAAGCTGTAATGCTGAACAAAGAATTTTAATTGGGATATAAGGAGGAGAAGTATGAGGAGGTCTGAGAAATTCGTTATTTAAAAGTATGGTTTATGAACTTTATGTCTTTTTTAATGTTTTTGTTTGTTCTGTTTTTGTTTGTTTGTTTAAAAATTGGAAAATCTAATAAATATTCTTAAAAAAAAAAGAAAATAGGGGCAAGGTGAGAGGAGACCAGTACTGCCTGCTATTCCACAAGAGGCTGCTGCAGAGATGCATGGGGGGGGGGTTCCTATTGCTGAAGAGGAAGCAGATTCAACTTCTAAGGAGGATGCTGCAGCTGTTGCTGCCACTGTGGCAATGGCAGTGGCAGTGATCAATGCATTCTTTGGAGGCTACATCTGTTGCCCCATGGATCCTGCCACCTGAAAAGGTCTCCTCACCTTGCCCCATGGGTGGAACAGTCCTGGGACTCAGCTACATTAGCAAAAAAAAGGAAAGAAAAGTGTGTTTTAAATGCGTTATAACACTGTGACACCAGATGGCGATGTAGAGCTTGGTCTTTCGGCAACATGATTTCCCATTATGAGGTTTACAATGGGTTTTCCTGAAATGGGTTTTTAATGTGTCTAGATCCAGCCCTGCTTGGGACTCTCCCCACAGCACACTTCCTCCCCTGCCGTACTCCATCTCTGCATCTCCAAGCCATGTCCTTCACTGTTCCAGCTTTGCACCCTCCTTGGGGGTTTTCGCCCAGCTGCATTGTGTCCTTGAAATCTGACCAGGCCCTTTGCTTGCCTGGATGAAGGATAGAAAGGTGAATGTGTTTAGAAGGTAAAATTTACGTCCATTGCTCCACCCACCTTTACCTCTGGCCCTACCCATCCATGTGGCCTTTGTGATATTACCTGGAAGGGAATGCAGCCCCCTAGGCTGAAACTGACCCTCACCCCTGCTTTCAAGTCTTAGGCTTCCATTTTCTCTCCTACAATAATTGGAAAAGGCACAGTCCTCAGCTTCCATATTTCCACAAAATCTGAGTCAAGGGTCATTCACCACTGGTGTCCCTTGTCATGCACGTTGCCTCTGAAATGTAGGAAATGTCTTTGGGTCAAGTTCCAGTCCTGAAGAGGAGCTCATGGAGCACAGTGGGTCTAAGCAGATCAGTCATCGCAAAATCAAGGAGCTCTGGCTGAGCAGCTTGCCCTGAGAGCAACAGGGACCAGACTCTGGTCCAAGCTCAGGGGACTCTGGTTTAGGTGCCTTGGGGGCCCCTGGAATCTTTGGTTTGGGGGCAGGGGGGATGTCTCTAGTTCAGTGGTGGTGTTTTGGCCTAGTGCTTCTAACATTGGCAACACTGGTCCCTCAGCCTCTGAATTTGTGTTCAGGTCACTGCTGTATTCTGGGTCATGGAATTTGGTGAACTCCAGTCAAGATGGCACCTCTGTCCTTTGTTGCTTTTGAGGAACTGGAAACCCAGCACAAGCCTCAGCTCTTTCCAAACTGCACCAGCAAACTATATTGCCATCTAGTGACTAAATGACAGAATGACCCTTCTCTACACCTGTCATTCTTGCACGCACAGCCAAACGGAGATGTCTGAATCGGCCCTGAAGAGCTGTTCCACCTTTTCAGCTGCGGCCATCTTGGATGCAGCCATATCATGTTGTGCAAACACACAGTTCTAAACATGTGCAGAGGGCATGCACACAATTCTAAGCATGTTCAGCCACATGCTGTGGAGCACTGATTGGTGGTGGTTTCCAGAAACTCTCCAGTGCATAAGTAAGTACTTTTTTTAAAAGTACAAGAGACTAGTACAGTCAATATTCAGACAAGCAAGTGAAAGTAATTCCTTTCTTACTTTTGTGTGTTACACATGCACAGCAGCAGCTTGCTGATTTGTTCTCATGCAGCTGGGTATGTCATTTCCACAGGACAGACAACTCTCTCTCTCTCTCTCTCTCTCTCTCTCTCTCTCTCTCTCTCTGTGTGTGTGTGTGTGTGTGTGAAAAACAACAATTTATTTCAACGAAATAAAATACTGTTCCTTCCAGTTTTGAAACTATGTAGAAAGAGAGGGGCATTTTTAAAAACCAGGAAATATAAGGAGGAATTTAACAGGAAGGGGTGTTGAAAGAACAGAAGAATAGGGTCACTTCAAGAAGCATTGGGAGCTACATAAACTGAGATTCAGGGCTGCATGTGTTCCATTTTGCTCAGAGTTTGTATTTCCCAAATCAGACTCAAACAAACAATGCTAAAGGTTATCTCCCAAAATTCTAGACACTAGGTAGGTTAAAGATTACTTGTTGTCATCCATGTTTTGCAATTATGTTCACACAGAGAACATTTCTGAAGGCCTGGTAGTCAGAATATTGAGGAGGCCTTGGGTCCCCCCCCCCCGTTTCTGCAAATACAAGTTTTGTGCCTATTGATGGGAGTGAGGATGAGGGGGAAAAGCTGTTTGAGGTTGTCACCAAAATACATCTTGGGGTTCTAAAAATATTTTGACATGTTATTTTGCTTTCGGATGCATTCAAAGGGCTATCTCGTGCTCGTCTTCTCATTGTCCTCCTTGTTCCATGGAATTATTTTTAATTAGGGAGGAAAAGGACTCAGCTTGTTACAATTGATTCTCCCAACCCAAAAAAATACCCCATTGTGCAGGATATCAAAACAAACAGGTGCACACAGCTTCCCACATGATATGCCACAGAAAATGAGCAGAGAGTTTTGTGCAAACATCATGTGCCCATTTGTACAATAAAAGTTCAAGCAATCAAAAACTGGAGCTGCAAAAGGGGTCTATTCGAAGGGGTACTCAGCAATCCCTTTTTTAAAAATAACTTTGTCACATTTGTATCCCACCATTCCTCCGAGGAGCTGAAGGTGGCACTCAGGATTATGCCATGTTATAATCACAACAGCCTTGTGAGGTTGGTTCAAGAACACAGGAGCCTGCTGGATCAGATCACTAGCCCATCCAATCCAGAATCTTGTTCTCATAAAGGCCAACCAGATGTCTGTAGGAAACCTGCAAGCTGGAACTGAATGCATTCCTGAGATAGCTCAATCATTAGAGCATGCCACTCTTAATCTCAGGGTTGTGAGTTCGAGCCCAGATTGGGGGAAAGATTCCTGCATTTCAGGGGGTTGGACTAGAAGACCCTCATGGTTCCTTCCAACTCTACAATTCTAGCTGGAATAGCTCAGTCATTAGAGCACTAGCCTTTTAATCTCAAAGTTGTGGGTTTGAGCCCCACACTGGACAAAACATTTTTACTATGTTGTTATATATGCTGTAAGCCACCCAGAGTGGCACTCATGGGTGGGCTATAAATAATAAAATTATTATTATTATTATTATTATTATTATTATTATTATTATTCCTGCATTGCAGGGGGTTGGACTAGATGACACTCATAGTCGCTTCCCACTCTACAATTCTATTATTCTAACTTTCAGATTGGCCCAAGGCCATTCAGTGAGCTTCATAGTTGATTTGGGATTGGAACCCAGAGCCCCTATCCTAAGGTCCAATTTCAGCAGATTGGTGGGGGGTGGGGAGGGAGAGGTTAATTCTGGGTTTGGGATTCAACATGTGCTCGCACACAAGGAAGGGGGTGGGTGGGTCTCAACCCTATACATCTGCCTGGTTTGCCTATCTTGCCCCCCAAAGAAACCAGTAAAGAGACCCTTTTCTTGAGAAACTGCAATAACAGCTGCAAGCATTATCATATAAATTTAGTACCATGGACAGTGTGCGAATAATTCTCCCTGGGCAGACAGGATCCTTCTGGGTCCTTGCTTTTACCTCTAGCGTTCCCTGTATTAATAGGGTTAAAGGTGCCGCCACGGTGAATTTATGGCTGACATATCTCAGTCTGTTACAGCAGGATCACTAATGGGTGACCTTGAGGTTCGACCATTCCAGACTCAGAAAGATCAAGTCTCAACCCTTTCTGAAAGTGCTGTGTGTCTGTGACCCTTTCATTCTCCATCTCCATGGCCTAACCTTTAACTCACTGATCTTTGACCAAATTATTAAGCAAACACCTGCTTAGGGCTTTGACCAAGGGCTCTAGACCTGGAGAGCTACCATAATTTCATGTGAATTAGCTGTAATCATAGCAATGCTGGCTTCGAGGGAGACTATCAGAGGATAAGTTTACAGTAAATAAGCATGCTGGCTAGGAGACCTCCACACAACTGCCATTCAGCAACCCTCTTTACCTTCAGTACAACAATGTTAACCTAGCTGAAGGGGGTAATATTGCCTTACCAGCAAATAAAAGGGTTCTCTTCCCCCCAACCTTGCCTTTCAGGTGGTTGAAATGCCAATTAGGTGATATTTATTTCTCATCACTGCAGTGAAGACAAAGACTCAAATTAATCCTTCGATGCTAAGGATTTGCTGTGATAATCACAGCTTCATATTTTTTTTTATCAGTGCAGAACAGAAGTCAGAAGTAAATAGAAAGAAGGGAATGCAGCAAAAACAGATAAAAATCCACAAATGCAGGGGGTTTGTTTGTCAAGGCTTCTCTACCTTACCTGGCTAGCTGGATTTCTGCTGGCAGGGAGAGTTTTGGGGTTGTTGTTTTTTGCTTTAAAGACATTTCTGACAATTCAGAAATGTGAACCTCCCTCCACCTGATCTCCAAAGGGATAAATTGACCCAGGCTGCGACTACCTCATGGCAAAATGAGTGCTGGGGCAGGAAATTTCCCAAAACTGCCCTTTTTTGCATTGTAAAAGAGAAGCCATTTTACCACACAGCCTCCTAATATTCTGTATCACCGCAACCCCAAAATGCTCCACAACAATCTCATATCTGGGGCATTGTGGGGAGATACAAAATGGTGGTGGATACAAAATGGCGGTCAAGCAGGCAATACAAGAACTATTCTATGTAAAGGGTTTAAAAAAGAAATAAGTCGTGCCACTGCGGTTATTAATGGTGACCATGGTTACCTCAGATTAAAAAATGGCCAAATGGTTCTTTGATTTGAGCACCTGTGAAGACAGAGAAGCCTAGTGCCTCAAGGTGAAAAGTTCTAACTCTGTCCTTTGTTGACTGTACTGGGTTTCCATTTAGCAGGGCATCTGTTGTTGTTTTTAAAGAAACATACCAGAGTGTTCAAAAAATGTGACTTCTCACCTGGAACCTGAAATGGTAGAGTCCATTCTGCGATCCCAGGCCTTTGCCAGCTCATTCTGCTGCAGGGGGCAGATCAAGCCTACCAGGATTTGCTGTTGCTCCTACAACAACTGACGTCAACAAGCCTGTCTTTTCATTAGGGAGATAACAGCTACCCAACAGTAGTGAGAATGAAATCAACAAGCATTTAGTACAAAAGGAAGCGCCCCCCCTGTTGCCACTTATAATTTAATTATTAAATGGCTGCTTGATCGATAACCCCGTTTCCCTGCCTGCATTGCTATTCAGGCATTTTAGTCAAGCCTAACTATGTTTATATAGATCTGATGGACTATGAAGGGCAGGTGGGACCCTGGTTGGATTGCTGCTTCATTTCTTGTGGGGAAAAACTATGTATGCTTGTACCATTCAATTCCAGAACATATAGGTAGATTTAGGCTACAATCCTAGGTGTGCTTACTTGGGAATAAACCCTGTTGAGCTCAGTGATATCTGTTTCCAAGTATACATATATAAGATTATGCATAATGTATTGTCCCAGAAGTGTAAATCAGTCACAATTTTGCATCTTACCGCTTCTTCCAAGGAGCTTAGAGCAGCTTTTATAAACCTCCCCCCGCAATTGATCCGCATACAGCAACCCTATTAAGTTAGGCTTGACTGAGAGATCATAATTGGTCCAAAGTCACCTAAGTGAGCATCACTGCCAATTAAGGTCTTAGTTTGACACACTAACCACTACACCAAAAAAGAAGGTAGCACAGAGCCTGCTCCCATCTCTCTTTGGCAATTAGCCACCAGACCCAATTTCTATGCTGCTAATGGAGACTAGAAGGTGATCAGGAGGACTAATTCAACCATTTATTTTGAACTTTATGCATCAGAATGTCAGAGCAAAAAGTCATACCTGGACCAAATAATTTGATCTGTAATTCTTCTTAAACCCAGATGTTTGCAGATTACATAGGATGGGGAAGACTTCCAGTCTCCACATTAATGAGTCAATCTTGAAACAATATCCAAACTAAAACCAGGCTAACTTTTGAGATGCACACTCCTCCAAATTGTGTGATGTGCTTTTTCAACAACAAAAAAGTGTTACAAAAATGCATATCCTACTGAAAGGATGCATACAATGCATATTCTGGCAAAAAATCTAATTAAAAATGGATTATATTAGGGAAAGCTGACTTGTGGGATTTACCACTGTAAACTGTGGTGCTTTACTGCAGATCAACCTTCCCATACCTGTTGACCTCAAGATTGCATAGTCTGAAACATCTGGCAGACAACAGAGGAAAGCTGTTGGAAGTGAACTACTAAACACAGCAGTAGAGTTATTAGCCATGATAAGTCTAGTAGAGTGATTAGCCATGATAACTCAACTACTGACCTTTTAATTCAGTTTTATCTGAATAGTATGGCTAAGCCAAATGTTTATAAACATACTGCATTTGTAAAAGAAAGGGATGCTTTGGGAGAGAAGGAAGATTCCCTGAAAATCTGCCTACAGTTGGTTGCATCTCTAGACAGGTGAGGCAGTACCGCCTCTTTCCCCAGTGAGGTTTCTCCATCCTCATGAGATTCGGTTTGAGCAGGTATCAGATATGTGTTGACACTGCAATGGCAAATAGATTTGTCATTGTGGCAATGTTACAGAGGAAAAACATAGCAAATTCAGAGTGATGCCAAGGTTTCCTATATCAAATTGCCCTTACTCTGGATGGACTGTGGTGGATAGCAAGAAAGGAGGATGGACTGTCAAAACCACTCGGGCAGCTACCATCACTGAGGCACTGCAGAAGCTTCTCTAGCTGCTGCTATTGATAACATAGGTGAAATCGCAGCCTTTTTTGCAGCCCCCCCACAAAAAACAAAACAAAACAAAAAACCAACACCAAAAGCAAGGGTCCATTTTGTTTTCTGCAAACACAGCTGTAGGTTGGGGGAATCCAAAAGAGGACCTTTCAACCCATAAATATGGTAGAAGCTTATTTTTAAAAAACCCTTTTTGGTCTAATAAATAATAATAATAATAATAATAATAATAATAATAATAATAATAATTTATTATTTGTACCCAGAGCCCACTCTGGGCGGCTTCCAACTAAGATGAAAGATACACTAAAATGTCACATATTAAAAACTTCCCTGAACAGGGCTGCCTTCAGATGTCTTCTGAATGTCAGGTAGATGTTTATCGCTTTGACATCTGATGGGAGGGCGTTCCACAGGGCGGGCGCCACTACCGAGAAGGCCCTCTGCCTGGTTCCCTGTAACTTGGCCTCTCGCAGTGAGGGAACCACCAGAAGGCCCTCGGAGCTGGACCTCAGTGTCCGGGCAGAACGATGGGGGAGGAGATGCTCCTTCAGATATACTGGACCGAGGCCGTTTAGGGCTTTAAAGGTCAGCACCAATACTTTGAATTGTGCTCGGAAACGTACTGGGAGCCAATGTAGGTCTTTCAAGACCGGTGTTATATGGTCTCGGTGGCCGGTCCCAGTCACCAGTCTAGCTGCCGCATTCTGGATTAGTTGTAGTTTCCGGGTCACCTTCAAAGGTAGCCCCACGTAGAGCGCATTGCAGTAGTCCAAGCGGGAGATAACCAGAGCATGTACCACTCTGGCGAGACAGTCTGCAGGCAGATAGGGTCTCAGCCTACGTACCAGATGGAGCTGGTAAACAGCTGCCCTGGATACAGATTTGACCTGTGCCTCCATGGACAGCTGTGAGTCCAAAATGACTCCCAGGCTGCGCACCTGGTCCTTCAGGGGCACAGTTACCCCATTCAGGACCAGGGAATCCTCCACACCTGCCCGCCTCCTGTCCCCCAAAAACAGTACTTCTGTCTTGTCAGGATTCAACCTCAATCTGTTAGCCGCCATCCATCCTCCAACCGCCTCCAGACACTCACACAGGACCTTCACTGCCTTCACTGGTTCTGATTTAAAAGAGAGGTAGAGCTGGGTATCATCCGCATACTGATGAACACCCAGCCCAAACCTCCTGATGATCTCTCCCAGTGGCTGCATTTAAATGTTGAAAAGCATGGGGGAGAGGACAGAACCCTGAGGCACCCCACAAGTGAGAGCCCAGGGGTCTGAACACTCATCCCCCACCACCACTTTCTGAACACGGCCCAGGAGGAAGGAGCGGAACCACTGTATGTCAGTGCCCCCAGCTCCCAGCCCCTCAAGATGGTCCAGAAGGATGTTATGGTCGATGGTATCAAACGCCACTGAGAGATCCAGCAGAACTAGGAAACAGCTCTCACCTTTGTCCCTAGCCCGCTGGAGATCATCAACCAGTGCGACCAAGGCAGTTTCAGTCCCATAATGAGGCCTGAATCCCGACTGGAAGGGATCCAAATGGTCTGCTTCTTCCAGGCGTGCCTGGAGTTGTTCAGCAACCACTCGCTCAATCACCTTGCCCAAGAATGGAAGATCTGAGACTGGGCGATAATTGGCCATCGTGGCCGCATCTAAAGATGGTTTTTTAAGAAGCGGTTTAATAACCGCCTCTTTCAGTGGGTCTGGGAAGGCTCCCTCACGGAGGGAAGCATTCACCACCCCATGAAGCCCATCGCCCAGTCCTTCCCGGCTAGCTTTTATAAGCCAGGATGGGCAAGGATCCAGGAGACAGGTGGTTGGCTTCACTCGTCCAAGCAGCCTGTCCACATCCTCGGAGGTAACAGATTGGAATTGATCCCACACAACTTGACTAGACAGGACTCTAGCACTCTCCCGCCCTGGCCCTGCTCCCACGGTGGAGTCTACTTCTTCCCGAATCTGAGCGATTTTATCTGCAAAAAACTTTGTAAAATCATTGCAGGAGATCATGTGGCCCGTACTGGGCCCCGATGTTGCAGGTGGTTCCGCTAAATTGTGAACCACCTGAAAAAGTCTCCTGCTGCTGTTTTCTGCAGATGCAATAGAGGCGGCGAAGAAGGTCTTCTTCGCCGTCGCTATCGCCACTTGGTAGGCTCGACGTTGAGCTCTAACCTGTGTCCGGTCAGATTCGGAATGAGTTATCCACCACCGGCGCTCTAGCCGTCTCAACGATTGTTTCATTGCCCTCAGATCCGTGGAAAACCACGGGGCTCTCCGGGCTCCATGCAATCGGAGAGGGCGCTTCGGAGCCAAACAGTCAATAGCCCTGGTTAACTCCACATTCCAGTGGGCCACCAGGGAATCGGCTGAAAGGCCATCAACATGGGATAAAGCATCCCCTACCACTCTCTCGAAACCATTTGGATCCATTAAGTGGCGGGGGCGGACCATCCGAATCGGTCCCACCTCCCTGCAGAGGGGATGGGTCGCAGAGAAGTCCAGTTGCACCAGGAAGTGATCTGACCATGGCACTTCTTTCGTTTCGCTTTTACTTAGTGTCAGATCACCAACATCCATAGAGGTAAACACCAGGTCCAAGGCATGTCCGCGGCTATGGGTTGGGCCAGACTTATTCAGGGACAGCCCCATGGAGGCCATGCTTTCCACGAAGTCCCGAGCAGCCCCTTGTAAGGTCGTGTCGGCATGGATGTTAAAATCCCCTAGGACAACCAAGCTAGGTGTCTCCAGGAGAACATCCGCCACAACCTGAAGCAGCTCGGGCAGGGAATCGTTGGTGCAGCGGGGAGGTTGGTACACCAAAAGGAATCCTGTACTGCCCCTATTGCCCAACTTCCAGAACATGCACTCGGAAAACTGGGTCTTCCCAATAGGACGCCTGGTGCAAACTAATGACTTCCTAAAAATCACTGCAACCCCCCCTCCCCACCCACATGACCTGGGTTGCTGTGCGTAAGAGAAACCTGGTGGACAAGCAGCGGCAAGGACAGGCCCATCTGCTTCATCCAATCAAGTCTCTGTTACACATGCCAGGTCAAGTCCTCCATCCATGATCAAGTCATGGATGGCAGTGGTCTTATGAATCATTGACCTGGCATTGCACAGCAACACTTTCAGGTCGTGTGGGTATCCCTTGCTGATTCTAGTATCCATCTGGTCAGGACCAGACCCGGAGGCAGGGATAGTCCTCAGAAAACGACTAAACCTGCCTCCTCTGTAATGACATGGTCTGGTCTTAGCGTAATTCCTCCTCCTACCCGTGATCACTGAGATCGGTTGTCCCAGTGCATCCCCCCCTGTGGAACATGCCCCAGCCATAAAATAATGGAGAGGTTCACTTTTGTTTCATTTTGAAATGAATGCATTTAAAAAGTACTTTAATTTAATACCTGTTTATGCCTGGTGGGGGTGGAAGGGACAGCCTGCTAATTTAAAACAAAAAGACCTCCACGTGAGCTCTGGCAAAGAGTGACACCCCCCCCCCATGTGAGGATAAAATATTATATATACATCAGTCAAGCGCATCAATAAATAAAGCTCTTTTTTCATATGTAAATAGGGAGTTCTTAACAAAAAAGGAGTCATTGTTTTATAAATAGCGAGATAATATTCTTGAAAAAGGTTACGAGTGATTACATAAGCTATCTAAGTCATGAGGAAATTCGAAGCTCACACTTGCTCTTTTCATTAAACCCGTCTTTTCATCTTGGCAGATGCAGAAAGCCAAACCCTGCATTTTAATTAGAGATTGTAAATAATTATATGACTTAAGAAACTGAAACTATTAAGGTTTCTTCAGGATGTCGAAGCGTACAGTCAGTGAGCTGCATTGCTGAGGCATGTTTGTATGTAAACCACACATTCAATTCAATTTGGTATTAACATTATTAGGGCAATGACCACTCCTTCTTCATTCCCTTAAAAAAAATCAGTTGCAAAGAAAGCTGTTTTGCTCATTACCTTGCAACAAATCTTTACATTTACATCTCAGCTTTCACTTTTCCAGTTTTAAGTTCAATTTCTGCAATAGTTTGCAATTTTTAAAAAAATCCTCATGAGAATGCATCAACATTTTAATTTGCATTTCTCCTAACACACATTTGTGCATGCAATTTCCCCTAATACAACACATTTTAGTATGTTATTGTCACTAATATATTCATTTCCATGCATGCTTTTGCATAATGTATGCATTCTGTTGTTGTTGGGAGAACTGTATTGCCAAATTCAGATACAGTGGTACCTCGGGTTACATACGCTTCAGGTTACATACGCTTCAGGTTACAGACTCCGCTAACCCAGAAATATTACCTCGGGTTAAGAACTTTGCTTCAGGATAAGAACAGAAATCATGCTCCGGCGGCGCGACAGTAGCAGGAGGCCCCATTGGTGGTGCTTTAGGTTAAGAACAGTTTCAGGTTAAGAATGGACCTCCGGAATGAATTAGGTACTTAACCCGAGGTACCACTGTACATGTAATTAGATGAATTTTGAAGGTTATTGATTCATTTGTTTATTGCATTCAGACTCCACTTTTCCTCCGAGGAGCTCAATGTGGTGTACATAATTATCCCTCATTCCATTTTATACTCAAAATAACCCTGTGAGGTAGGTTAGACTGAGAGACAGTGAACTTCATGGCCAATTGGGGATTTGAACCCTGGTCTTCCAGGTCCTAGTCCAACGCTAGGACTCTGGCAAAAAATCTGACACTAGGACTCTAACCACACAGGATAGCTCCATTTCCACTCGCATGTTGTTTTCAGAAGTGTGAATTAGATAGGTTCACACTAGAATGCAGAATAAACAAAATTTATTCCACATCCTGACCAGCAGTGTAATGTGTATTGATGGTGCCCGGGGCACATGCCCTGGAGACAGAATGCGAAGAGCGAATGGAGCCCAATGCCCAACTCTTGCTGCCACTGCCTCAGGGCCAATATTCTGGAAATCCTTGTCTTAGACTTTGTGAAAGGATTTTGTGGAACTGTAACAACCTTTCATGTGGATGGTTTGGACTTTATGAACAGACAGGTGGAATGGACACCATTACACGGATGGGCCTTATGCATGAACTGACTATAGAATGATCTGATCCACTGGGTCTTCTGCTTTGTTCATTTGTTGAACTTTATGAGTTACTTCTGTTGAAATTTGCAATTTGATACTATGAATAGTATATCTTACTTATCTAAGAACACAACCGGTTACATCTCATGTGTTTATTGAGTACAGTGGTACCTCGGGTTAAGTACTTAATTCGTTCCGGAGGTCAGTTCTTAACCTGAAACTGTACGTAACCTGAAGCACCACTTTAGCTAATGGGGCCTCCTGCTGCTGCCATGCCGCCAGAGCACAATTTCCGTTCTCATCCTGAAGCAAAGTTCTTAACCCAAGGTACTATTTCTGGGTTAGCGGAGTCTGTAACCTGAAGCGTATATAACCTGAAGTGTATGTAACCTGAGGTACCACTGTATGCTTTACGTGACCATAGGTTCGTTTGTTGTTGCTTTGCCACTGCCGCCGAAGCAACATTAGCCCTGAAATGAGGAATGATCCCAGCCTCACAAAAAATGGGGCTGGCTCAGGGAGGGCGACGTGAGAAGGACGCCAGTGTTTAGCCTAGATCTGAACCAGAGGTTTTAGTAAGGGGGGGGGGTGTTCAAAAAACTCTTCAAGTAAATAAATAATATGAGAGAGAAACATGAGATGAGACAAGTCAATGCTACAGCTGAGATGGAGCTGGTGTTTCTAATAGGATTTATAACAATGCCATAAGGAGAGCTTCTTCTCTACAGGAAAATACTGCACCAGAGTCAAGTGCAGAGAGGAGGAAACCTTGGAGACAGACTTCCCCACATCTCCACCCCACAGGGACCGGCTGACGTTGAAAGAGCAGAAAAGTGAACCATTAAGGTACAGTGCGAGATTGACACTGACCTCTGTCTGCCACCCTGGCTTTTTCCCGCCATCTGCACAGTCATGAACTTTGCCTCTCAAACTTGGCTTCTCAATTAATGTGTCCAGCTGGGGAAGGACTCCCTCATTGGCCTAATAGCACCACTGCCACCACGCCAATGTCATGCTAATGTTGAGAGAGAGAGAGAGAGAGAGAGAGAGAGAGAGAGAGAGAGAATGAAAATCAAACGTGCAGAATATGTCTATGTCAGGGGTATTGTTTCAGATCTCAGTACCTTGGGGCAGGGTTTTCATTTTGGTTAGGAAGAGAAGATTCCCAGCAAAGTTTCAAGGCTCGCTCTTGGATATACTCAAAACTAAGCTGCAAAGTCAAACAACAACAACGAAGCCCCCACAGTGCATTTAAAAGGTATGTTCATATTGCAGTACCCAAAATAAAGGGTGGTTGGTTGTTGTCAACCAAGTTATACACAGAGTAAACCCATTGAAATTAATAGCTATGCTAACTTTGGTCCGTTATTTTCCACGGGTTTACTCTGAGTAAAATTTAGTTACAACTCAATAATATGAATAATGATTTTAATTTATTAACCTATTTTAATTTATTGACCTATTAGATTTATTACCTGTCCTATACCATAAGGTCCCTGGGTAGAGTCCAACAATATAAAATGCAATACAAAGTTTATTATAATCAGAAGATTATACACACACAAACACAGCAAACAGCAATGGTCGGACATGTCAGTTTCTCATCTTTCCAATCTTAAATTCAATTCTCCACATTTCTGCAGCAGTTTGTGATGATTTTTTATTTAAATCCTCACGAAAATTCATCAGTATTTTCTGCAAATTTCTTCTCATAAACACATATTTGCATGCAGTTTTGACCGTGATGCACATTTTTAGCAAGCAATTATCCTGAACTTAATGAATTTTTGTATATTACTTTCACTAATATAGTCATTTTAATGCACATTTTCTCCCAATATATGCACTTCTGTGAACATTTTTGGTGGGAGGACTGCATCGTGAAATTCAGCTGTGTGAATTCCGAGGGATAGCTGCATTCCACAAAGTGAAAATATGGCAGACCCGCCTTTCAGTACAAGCTGAATTGAATTTCTCCCTCATTCCCAATTAAGGCAAAGCTAATATAGCCACATCTAATATATGTGTCGCCATCCCCCCATAAAAGTGACAGAGAACATCTGTACATGGTAGTGATTGCATTTTTATGTCATAACTGCCATCGTAGGCCTTAGGACCCGCCAGGCTGAGCTGAGCGCACCAACTGCAGAATGTGGCCTTCCTTGTACTTGTAACCCCACCCTCTTTTGTGCTGGGCCAAAATATTTTTATTTATTTTATTTAATGCTTTTGACTATCAAGGGTTGGGATGGGCAGGAGAGTCCAATGTCAGTGTTGTCAGACTCTCCAGAAACAAACATGAGAAACTTGTATAGGGAAAGCCCTAGTGGAGAAATTCAGATTCCTCGTGTGTAAAGAAGCAGAAGGAAGCAGAAGGAATCTGGAAAGCCCGTCTCCACTAGCATATCACCTTTACTCTGTTCTGAGGCAGCAGAGGTTGGCAACCAAGCCCATTCTGCCCTCAGAACTACAATTCTCAGAGTAATTTGGCAACCATTCCTTCTTCCCAGGGAACTCTGGAAACGGTACGTTTTTGAGGGAAGTAGGGGCTTCTTAACAGCTTCTAGTACCTTGGAGAAACGGCAACTCCCAGAATTCTTTGGGCGAAGCAATGCCTGTTTAAAGTGGTATCATATTACTTTAGATGAATATGGCCTAGGATTGCCAACTTTCTTTTTTACTGGCCCTTGTGCCTTGTGCACTCAGAAGCTGAGTGCTTGCTTGACTTCTGTAGGTTGGACTGCTGTAAAATACACAGGAGCACAGCTGGTTAGAAACATGACAACCTTCTCCATCTCTTAGGATGCCCTCAATGTCCTCCTCTCCATATTTTCATGCTAGAGCATAACTGAATAAGCATTTCACCCCCAACACACACGAGGGCTAATTTGCTTCTCACGTTTTCTCAAGGTTTCCGTTCCCTCCTGGAAGCTTTGCCTCATTGTCTCTTCAAATATGTATTATCTTCAGGACGTCTCTGACAATATTTTTGAGGAGAGCCATCTTAACAGGAGTGAAATGAGATGCTTTAGCCGCAATTACTGCCTTCCCTCTCCAGCGCTGAGCAGAGGGGGGAAATAAATTAGCCCCTTGTGCTTTTCTGCAGACCTCATTCTAAACTTGTCCCCTCTTAGAGATGTTGCATGTCATGCTCAAAAGGTTGCCGTGGAGATAATGGAGGGCAACTGCTCTTTAATGTCACCAACTCGAGGGCAGGGATCCCCACGCTGCCTGCTGCAAGGGAACAACGAGGGTGGTACCATGAGAAATAAATCAAATGTCCCCAAAGCATCCATCAGCAGAGGAGGTGACTGCTGTGTCCCTTTGTGAGTGGCTGTTCTGGAATCCCCTCCTGACAACCAACACCATTTTTCATGCACATCCTTTCCAAATTCCCCCTGTCCCTTTCTTCAAAACCTCTCTGCTATTTTCCTCCATTTGGGGATATTAGCCACAAAATTCAGTGGGACCCAAAGCCCCTATAGGAACACCAGGCTCTCCCCCAAGGACACATTGGCAGCATTAACCAGCTCAAATGAGAAAAGCGCGTCAGCAGAAGCTGCCTGACCATTTCGGAAACATGTAGATAATGTGTATGTCACTTGAAATTCACATGCATTTAGGGCCAGCCAAGAAAAAGTAATATATGGCAATGATATCTTTGATCACTGCAAGAACTGAGAAACACAGAAACTGTGTCGAGTGTGCTTATCATCAACCCATTTTCTATTCCCCCTCTACGAATCATTTCATGCATTCCATAACCTGAGCCCCTATGCCTGGGCTTCAAAAGCAATTTCGGCTGCAAAATAAGGTGCTTTTCTTCAATTTTCAAGCCATTTGTACGAGGTTAGTGTTGTTTACCCACCTGGTACACTGATATTTACATACCCCTTTAAAGAAAATTGGTAGGTATGATTTATGGAGTACTGTAGGAGCACAATTTTCCATGTAGTGCACCTAATCTGAAAGGGCACTTGCAAAGGTCACGCTGGGCACACAAACACAAAGTCTTCTCTTTGGAATAAGTTAGGATATTCATTTTTCTTGGGAAAATGTCAGCTCTCCTCGACTCCAGGGGTTAGTTTATGCAGATAAATGCGTAAGACTTTAATCTTAAAGTAAAAAAAAAAGAAAAATACTCCACACCAATAGACGCGAAGTCCATCTATCACTGTTAAGACCTGTAATTTGTTTTTATTTAAATCCCAAAACAGGGCAGGAATGGGCACCCCAAACTGTTAACATGGTAGCACGCAGTTCCTTGAGCCAAGATTAAGGAACAGAAACATACGTCTGCTTTCAACCTACGTCGTATCTTCTGGGGCAGGAAACATAATCTGGATTTTAAGGAGCTCTGGTTTCTGGCCATATTGCATTGCTTGTACGTTGAGGCTACATCTGACCCCAACATGTTTAATCACCCAATAAGAGCACTGTACATCTTCAGCATTTTATCTTTTGATGAACAGCAGTGGCAAATGTATTTTGAGTGTATAAACAGCAGGAAGAGATTTATTTCCTAGTGCTGCGTACAAAGGGAAGAGTCTATGAAATACATCCTAAGCTGCAATGGAAATATAATGTCTTCTTAGCAGATTCAATTTCCAAACTTCAAGAGGAGCGTGCCAGCTACTATGTAACTAAAAACAGCAGCCCCCATCCACACTCGAGAGCTACCAGCAGATTTGGGGGAACTGTGACTTTGCAAAAAGCACAACAATCGGCATAGGGGGGTAATGCTAAGGGAAGGAATCACCTCAAAATAGCGGTATAGTGAGGACAGAGAATACTTGGTGGATGTGGAATGCTAATTGACTGCAGGAGAAAAAGAAATCCAGATGGGAGGGTGAATGGAATAGAGAAGTTGGAAAAGGAGATGAGAGGAATACACAGAAGGAGGGGAAATGGTATGAAGAACCATCTCCTTGTCTGGATAGGTCATTCTCTATTTTCAAATGTCCTTGGGGAGAAACCCGAGAGCTGCCCACAGAAATGACTAAATCCAACATTTTAATGTACAGTAGTGAGAGCTGGACCATAAAGAAGGCTGATCGCGGAAGAATTGATGCTTTTGAATTATGGTGCTGGAGGAGACTCTTGAGAGTCCCATGTACTGCAAGAAGATCAACCTATCCATTCTTAAGGAAATCAGCCCTGAGTGCTCACTGGAAGGACAGATCGTGAAGCTGAGGCTCCAATACTTTGGCCACCTCATGAGAAGAGAAGACTCCCTGGAAAAGACCCTGATGTTGGGAAAGATGGGGGGGGCACAAGGAGAAGGGGACGACAGAGGACGAGATGGTTGGACAGTGTTCTTGAAGCTACCAGCATGAGTCTGACCAAACTGCAGGAGGCAGTGGAAGGCAGGAGTGCCTGGAGTGCTCTGGTCCATGGGGTCACGAAGAGCCGGACACGACTAAATGACTAAACAACAAAGTTGGAACTGGACAACAGTGTGTTCACACTGGGGACACTCAATGAAGCTAATGTTTGAAGATTCAGGACAGATATAATAAAGTACTTCTTCATGCAACACATAATTAAACCATGGAATTAGCTTCACAGGAGGCAGTGAGGACCACCAACTTGTATGGCTTTCATATAAGATTTGACAAATGCATGGAGGATAAGGTTACCAATGGCTACTAGCTGTGATGACAATGCTCTGCCTCTTCAGCCAGAGGCAGCAGTGGTTCTGAGTACCCATTGCTGAGACCCACAGGAGGGGAGATTGCTCTTGTGCTCAAATCCTGCTTGCAGCTTCCCCACAGGTAGGTGGTAGGCCACCTTGAGAACAGGATGGTGGACTAGATGGGCCAACAGGTTCTTCTTACATCCCTATGTTATTTTGTCCTCTACTCCCCCTCCCTTGCCCCTTTCATGACCAAGAGCCTGATATTATGTCAGGAAAGGAGACTGATGTCAGATTGGCACAGAGCAGTCAATATTGCAGCATACGTGTTATGAGTTTCCTTTGTGGGTTTTCCCTCCCCTCCCCCTTCCCCCTCCCTTCCTCCTATTTCCCCCCTCCTTTTTAAGATTAGCTATTTGTACTTGTCAAATGCTGAGAATACGCTCGTTACAATGTGCAAAATGGTTACCCCATCTACAGAAGAAAGGTTGTTTTGTTTGGTGTCATAACATTAATCACAGATAAACTCATTGGCTTTCCAATATGAATGTAATATATATATATATAATTCCACAGAAATCCCACTGAGTCTCAGTGTTAATGTCCACCAATTTTAATGTTTGGGTGACATTAAGAAATGTGCTTGCAAATTTTTTGCCGGTCCCATCGGAATGCCAGCCAATGTCTATGGTGTGAGTGTGTGTATGAAAACTTCTCTTTCTTTTTTTAATAGAGTCACATAACCCATTCTAGAAGTATGTTCTTCAGGGTATTATCAAATAGCAACAGTAAGTTAAGAAGAGAGTCATCTCAGGGCAGCACTTGAAAGAATGAGATCCCTCAAAGGTCAGTCTACCTTGTTCATCAATTGCTGACATTTCGGTATTTAATTCTGACGTTCCTTGATAATGGCTTCTGAGATAGCAGGGAATGCACGCCTCCATTGGTATGCAATTATGTGCATAATGAGATGCACAAATGCAAATGAGGGGAAACGTGCCAGATCTTTGGAGTGCCTTTTGTCAGAACTGAAGGCGCCACGAGACTTTGATAGATACAGTGTTGTGGGTTCGTTCGTTAGCACTCTGATAGCTTTTAAAGAAGCATCTATAGTGCCATATGAAATTTCTGGATACTGATTAGACGTAACCTTTGAAGACGAGGAAGAAACCAGAGGTCATTCCTTTTCTTTTCTTTTTAGTATGTTCTCAAACTGCCACAGAACTAACAGTGTCAATTTGCATCGCAAGTCATTGGAGGAGGATAAGGAATTTATGCAGACAGTTTCCTAAGTTCACCTACATTGTCTCATTCATCCTTATAACACCCCTGCAAAGGAGCCAGTATTATAAGCTTCACTACAACCCCCTAATCTCACTTTGCATCCATGCATTGAGCACACAAGTAGGGTGGGAAAGGGGAGAGGAACTCACCCCGGCCTCTGAACCTTCAGTGCAACCATGCCAGGATTCCACAGAGGATTAGAGCACAGGCCTTGCATGAAGAAGATTCAGATGTTATGAGCCTTGCAGGTGGTGGAAGGACTCTGGAGAAGTGTGGGCAGAGATCAGGGAGTTGGAACTTGATGACCCAGAGGAAGGCCTCAGAGGGAGGCACCTCAAGAAATACTGGAATTGGTAGAGGGGGCCAGAAAAAAGGAGGACCAAAGTCTGGATCCTGGGGAAGCCTCAAGAGGATTGTCAGAGAGGTGCCCCGCCCCTGAGATATCAGACAACTCTAGGCAGGCCCCTCCTGAAGGGCCACTGGTCCCTTTGTCACCTCTGCTAGTAAACAGCCTCTCTCAAGTCTGAGAGTTAGATATTGAGCAAATGCCTCCATCACTAAGGACACCGAGATACCAGCGTTGACGTGAACTAACCTCACAGGCCCCACCTACTCATAGAGGTGCCCATTTCCTTGCCCAGAGCATGAATGCCTCCCACTTGACACGTTAAGGGTTCTCTGCCCACCCCACTTTTCAAAAGGAAGAGGCAGGGTGTATGGAGCTTGTTGGAGCAATGTCTCTTTTCATACTTAGCCATGCAATTCACCTACAGTGCATTTAGCCCTTGCTTTGCTTGGCTCCTTTCTTCCAGGAAGCAGCAGAGAGAGGGGAGAAGCAAAGCCTTCTGGGAGCCTGTTAAGCCACAACCACTGGCAACTTGAGCTCTGGGCTCAGGTTAACCCTTTCATGCAACTGTATATTACAACACTCCATGTAATTGTTTGGCAAAAACAGAAACCCGAGTTTTGAGTTCTTCTTCCAGCAACAAAGGCCAGGACACCAGGTCTTCCAGGTGGGGCTGCAAAAGACTTTTGTCTGAACTGTGGAAAGCTGCTGCCAGTCAGTGTAGGAACTACTAAACTAGATAGGCCAGTGCTCTGTAGAGCAGCTTCCCATTTATTTTTATTTTTTATTCCATGTAAAAGTTGTTGCTTAGCACTTAGCGTAAAAATGGCGAGTGGGCTTGAGTTTAATTGTGCAGAATAGTGAGCAATTTTTTCTTAACGAAACTAATGCATTCAGGTTTCACGTCTTTGGCATGGAAACTTTATAAGACAATTTGAATAATTTCCATGTGTTTATGGGGAATGCTTTGCATAAAATATGAAGTGACTTTGATGCTGCCTCACTGGGGAACTGTCTGTCAATCCTGCATGCTGTACATTTCTCATTTGCCTCTTCTTTGTGTGACATTTGCTATGGGGGTCTCTCTTTCTGTGATGCGTCCTCGAATACACAGCTTGGATGCCACAGGCTCTTCATGTATTATTCTATTTTTATTTATTAAATTTATATCACACACTTCCTCCAAAAGTGCCCTGGGTGGCAACCACATCAATACCAAAACAATAATATTAAAACTTTTAAAAACAACATTCTAAAACCAGTTAAAAACTCCTAAAAGATACCACTTATTCTCAAACTAATAATTTCAGGGTTGTAAGGGACAAGATTTTTCAGCCAACAAATGCCTGGGTGAACAGGAATATTTTGTAGTTCTTTCCAAAAAGTCAAGAGAAGAGAAGACTGATCCACCTCATTATGGAGGGCATTCTGCTAATGGGGAACCACCACCAGAAAGACCTTGTAATGGGTCACAGCCAACCTCAGTGGCAGCAATACCAACAGGGGGTATTCTAGGCTTGAGATTATTGATAACTGGGAGTGGTCGGTGGTGGACTTCCTGAACAGGTAGCTACCAAGTGTTCCTGACCCCAGGTGACCCAAATTGTGCTGGGACCAGTTAACTTGGCCCCAATGGTTCCAGATAAATGGAGCGCCGATGCTGGGGACAAGCACAGCAGGAGGTCAGCTGCTGCGTTCAGGCCTTGGCTGCAAACATCTGGTTGGCCTAGTTGGACTTTGAAGCCCATGCAGAAGATCACTCCTTATGACATTTGATGAGACTTGGGAGGGCAGCAGAAGCTGCTTTGGGAAAGTTACTTTTTGCATCTGGCATAAATGCACTGAATCCTATTCCTCACTCCTTGAAGCTTGTGGGTAAAACCATAGTAGCTAATAGCCTTGTTGAGTGCACCTCCCCCCCTCCCCCCTCCCCGCTCCTTATCTTTTATGTTAATACGGCACAGTGAACCTAAAATAAAACCCTCATTAATAAAATTCAGGCATGCTGTGTAGCACTGTGATGCTTGAAATGTTCCCTTTCTTTATTAGCCCGCTCAGAGTAACATGCCAGGGCTCTCCGGCTGCTCAGCTGCACTGCCAAGAGTGAGGGATAATTAGTTCTCCATGCTGGTGGCATCTTGGGCCCCTTGGAGGTGGAGGCTGACAGCCCCATGCGGAGGCCTGCAGTGCGCAATCCAGGTTACTAAGGATGGAACTGAGATTACCTACCTTATTTCCTCCACGACCTTCAGGTCAGAACTACGGTCGGTCCCACAGCTGAATTGCCCTTGCCTTTGTACTTAAACTAAAGCAGCTTCCTTAAAGAAATTGGAGTGGGACGGGGGTTGTGAGGGGGAGAGAGAGAAAGAAATCTGGTGTGAATTAAGGATGGCGCAAAAACTTTCCAAAGCTGCCATTCCCAAGGAGAAATGTCAGCCATTTGAAATGTCATATTTATTAACAGTCTTGATTATTAGGGATAGGAACAGATAAATCTGCTTGTGGCCTATGTCAAATTTGCATCCTAAGTCTGTTCAACCTCATAATCAGGTCCTCATTTCCGCATCCATGTGAACATTGGTATTTAACAATACTTATTTTATAATGAAATACCTATTTAAATATGTATTTTATCTCAACATATGCATTTCTAAGCACACTCTATCCTATAACAACACATTTTTAATGTCTTTTGGTATGTTTTGTTTTAGCAGAGAACTGTATTGCAAAATTCGGTGAAGGGCGAAATCTGAGGCATAATTACGTTCCAATCTGTGTCTTCCTCTGGGAAGTGTGAATGAAGTTGGTTTATTCATGATGTATATGCTGCCTAATAATAGTGTTCTTTGAGTGCTTACAAAGAAAAACAGTAACAGTTTCAGAACAGTAAAAATAAACCAGTAAGCAAATTTGAGCTTAAAAATTCAGCATAAAATTTTTGGTCACAGAGGGTGAAACAGCAAAGAGGCAAACACAGCATTGTCAAAGACATACAACAGAGCTAAAATGCAGCTAAAATTCAAATGTTCACAATGTTAAGCCTGGGACTGAAAAGACCAGAAAGAAAATAACAGGCAAGTATTTATGGGGAATGAATTTGCTTTGGGGTATTCAGTAAAACCCAGCTGCTCTCAAGTGGATTTTTAAGCAGAAACACACTGCAAACACCTGATGTAATGTATCGGTTGCTAGATGATACCATTGCAGACTGCAGGTGGGATGGAGCATTTTAAAGCTCCCATGCTCAAAAGGAAAACAAAAACACTCAGTTCCCTGGGTTTGGAAAACTAGAAGGTTGAGCAGAAGGTTCCAGTTGCACATTCTCTCTGCCCTTACTTGCTTTCCATGTGCAATGAGCATCTTTTGTTTAATGTGGATGTAGTTCAAAACCCCATCCCATTTACAGTATGAAATGGTACCCTTACAGATGCCGCTGATTTTCTAGTACTGTAATTTGACTGGAAGTGGAGGCCCTGGGCCAGCCCTGCAAACAGGAAGAGGCTTCCTTTGCCCAGAAAGATGAAGGTACCCTCTTGCTTCACAAAAGATCCCAGGGCAGTTTACATAAATATTAGGATATAAACACACACTTAATGGAGAAGACACATGTACCAACTCTGGCCCTATTTGGACAAAGAAAGCCTTGCTACATTACCCATGCTCTGGTAACCTCCTGGCTGCAACACTGCAATGTCTTACACAGGGGCTGCCATGTGAAAATGGCCCACAGACTTCAAGTTATGGGTGGAGATTGGTAAATATGATGATACCATCCCAGTTTTTCATCATCGGCAACATGGACCATTTCCAGGCCCACTTCAAAGGGCTGGCTTAATTGAAGGATCTTCTATTCAAACCTCTCTTTTAGAACCTCACTGGAGGCCTGTCTCCAGGTTCACCTGCATTAAAAAACTGGAGCAGTTGGAAGCAGGTCTTCACAGTGGTGGCAGTCCTCTTACTGAATGCCTTCCCCAGAAATGCTTGCCTAGTGCTTGCACTGTGATCTTTTCAGTACAAGGCAAGGCTGGATTAAGACCTTTAAGGCCCTAAGCAGTGTCCTAGTAATGGACAACAGTGACCAGTAAAGGAAAGGAACATAAGCAGAAATAGGGCTCTTCCTGTAGGCTGTAATTTTGGAAATTTACAGAAGTTTGTACCTTGAGACTTGTTTTCAGCTGGGACTGACATGTCTTGGATATTGCTGAAATTTAACAGGAAGGGATGAAAAGGAAAGGGGTCGTTGGCCATTGGCTAAAGGCACCTATCTCCTGAATGCTTGGACATCTAAGAATTTATGCTAACTATTAGGACTGTGCACCAGATTATCCAAGGCCTAAATCCTGATCCAAATTAAGCATATTTGGAGGGCCTCAGGCCTCGGACAATTCGCCAACATGCAGCCACGGATTGCTGTGAGTTGGGTTGGATGGACCCAGAATGATCCGTGGCTGTCAGGAGCCAGGGCATCAGGCAGGAAAGAGAGGCAGGGTGAGAAAATCATGGGAAAGGGGCTGAGACCTACCTGATCAATGGTGCACCTGGTGCCTCAGCTCTCCTTCCGGCCTGACTCCCTGCAATGCAGGATCGCTGCCCCTGAGCAACAGCTGTTCCCTGTAGGAAAGCTATTTGCAAAGGAAGAGCACTGCACAGGAGGCAACCCTGCACGATGCCACTGCACCCCACACCTTTTAAACTTTAGGGGGGTTAACTCCCTCCTTCAAAAATTCTCACACCTCCTTAAATTGATTTGGGGATGGATACAAGGAGGGTTGATGAGCACCAGGTAAATATGCCAGTTCTGGGGGCCATGGATGGGGGTCACAGGGCAGATCAGGGGGTCTGTGCACAGCCTAGCCAAATATCTAAGTTCACTGAGTCCCTAGCTTTTCTCTTAACTTATATATTAGGGTTCCATTCATTAACAAATTTCATTTGCAGAGCACTCAGCTAACACTTCTGCTTATTGACCTATACATTATCTTGCATTTTACCCTTTCTGAGGTTTTGAAAATATGTGGATGTGTTTTAAATTTATCAATTCCTTTAATCCATTAAAAATCACTTGATTAGTCAGCAAATATATATCTATATATATCCATAGTGGATTATCTAAGTAATGTTAGTAAATGACGCTCCTTTCTAATATACATGCATGGAGGTGGGTTTGCTTTCTAGACTTAATTAGCCGACATTGGTCGAATTCTTCACAGCACTCACCCATTTCCTAGCTCTGCTTATTTCACCACAATCCAGCACATTATTTAACAGCTGCCTCCCTTTGCTGCTGGTAGGTAACTATGTGATATGTAACTTGTAAGCAGTCCTGCTGTTTGTTACTGGCAATTAATTTCTTTCGAGCCTTTCTTCCATTCAGACCAGGCCTTTATGCAGCAAATCCAGCTATTCTAATACTACCCACTTCTGCAGTGGAGAAAAAAAGCTCAGACTGACAGATTATCACAGGGCAGTTAAGCATGTAATTGCTCAAATGAGTTAAAATCCCTTCAAATATCTGTCTTTGTACCTCATCACACCACTTCATGGACTCAAATATTTGACAATTGATGAAGATAAACTAAAGGGATCTTCATTAGCTACCAACCACCGTGACAAGCTTCTTTCAGAGCAAGGCTGGCGAATTTGGGGGACTTATTATCTACTTAAAAAAACTGCAGGAAAGCAGGAAAGATACTTCAGCACACTTTAGGCAACGAGGGGGGGGGGAGGAACCCCTAGAAGCTTACATGGTATTTAGGGTCAAACAAAACTGGGGTTTGCTAAATCAAGGATGAGGCTTGTCAAAATTAGGCAGTGAAATTGCTGAGGATCAAAATGGAAGGGAAATCTAGCCATGTTCTGCTAGGAGCAGGTCTTATCTGAAGTTTGGTGCTTTGTGTCAGAGGATAGTTATTTCCATTCAAAAATGGATGGGGGGGGGAGAAGCTAATTGAGACAGCAGATAATTTGGTAAACTACATAAAGATACTGCAGAATAAATAAAAGGCCCAAGGAGGAGGTGTGCAGATTCCTAGAGAGAAAAATATGGCACTGAAGATAGCATTTCTCATAAGCCCTTATTCTGTACCCCCTCACTTCCAGTTCCTTCCTCACTTCTCTATCTGCCTGCCATCTCCTTCTCCCCCACTGCAGCCAGAAGGGCTGAACAAGAATGGCTCCCCCAAATTCTCCATGCTCTTATGCACATTATGGAGACAGCTCATAATGCTCATGGACATCCAATGAGTCTGAATGTTGGGAGATTTAGGACAAAGAAAGTCCTTCTTTACACAGCACATCGTTAAACTATGGGACTCACTCCCACAAGAAGCAGTGATGGCTACCAGCTTGGATGGATTTAAGAGTGGATTGGACAAATTCATGGAGGTGAGGGCTGCCAGCGGCTACTAGCCACAATGACTATACTTGGCACCCATTGTGGGAGGCAATAATGCTTCTGAATACCAGCTGCTGGAAACCATGGGAGGGAAGAGTGCCCTTGTGCTCAGGTCGTGCATAAGGTCTTTCTAAAGGCATTCAGATGGCCACTATGAGAACAGGATGCTGGGCTAGACTGGCCTGATCTAGCAGGCTCTTCTTATGTTATTATGATACCAGGGTCAGTGCCAGATTTCAGGGCCCTTGGAAAAAGACCACCAACGCCCCCCAACAACCCTCAATGCAGCTGCACATTTTTCTTCTGCTGCCGCCACTTTGTCTCTTACCGCCCTCATTGCTGTTCCCCAAGGCAGCGTTTCAGCAGAGAGCGGAGGTGCTATGTTTGGCTGCCTGTCCTTTACATTTGTCCAAAATGCAATGCCCCGTTGTATAGATCTGTGGGTGAATTAAAGTTCCGTCCATGCAGAAGTAGGTCCTATTGAATTCAATGGGGTAAGTGGGGCAAATATTTATTTTAAGTATTTTAGCCATGCTCTTCTGCCTCCTCTCTGCAAAAGGCTCCCAGAGTGGCATACAAGCACCAGTAAGAAGACTACTCCAGCCCACAGTTTTCTAGTTAAAAAAGACAAAGCACAAAAGATAAAGGGATTGGAAAGGAAATGGAAAAAACAAACGAACTTAAGCACTAGCTCTTTTTTTGCAAAGCTCTTAGGAGTGTTTGTTCTTTCTCATGGAGAAAAGGAAAGAAGATCCCTGCAGCTGCTCTTTCTGTGCCTACAAGATGGGACTAGGTGGATCTCCCCTCGTCTATTTTGAGCAATGGCCCCAGAAGTAGAGAAACAGTGCTCCAGTGGTACCACGGATAGCTCCAAATAAGTTTTAGATTTGCGCCTTCACAAGAGCAGAGCTCAGATGTTGCTTCAGCAGTAGCCTTCTTTAGACCGAGTCTTCAATAGGAGCTGCTGCTCTGCTAGCTCTGCCTTCAGTTAGGGGAGACTCTGCATGGAAAGGGGCTCAGCCTACTTTAGTAGTCATTGACTCTGAAGGTTCCACTAGGGCAGAGCTTTCCAAACTTTTCAGGTTGGTGGCATGCTTTTTAGACATGCGTCATTTCGCGACACAGTAATTCAGTTTGGAAAGCTCTGCACTAGGGTTTCTGTGATTCAGTCCTCTGATTCAGAGGGCAACACAATGTTCTTGAGAGATGTACGAGCAAAATGGGCTCCTCTTGCACAAGAGGTTCTGGTCAAATAGATATATCAGGGGCTGGCCCTGGGGGCAGTTCCTTCTCTCACTCCAATCCCATCCCCTGAAGAAAGGGAGGCACATACTCAAGCCAATGACTATGGCTATCAATCATTATTATTCATAACCAAAAATGGTCCCTACATATACTAAGGCCACTCAGTTCTGATTGCTAGATAACTGGGGACAGGGGGTGGACATCATGTCACAATACCGTGCCTAAGAATTTTGGCTTGTGAAGACTGATTGCACAGGCTGGTTGGACATTGAGTTGTTTGAATCCGATACCCCCTGCTCCTGGTGATGCATCTCTGGCCCTGTCCAAGATGCTAAAGAAGTACCTGAACCACATCTCCCACTAGGTTGAAATATAACTATTGAGAAATGTGTCAGCAGCCAGCATTCAGAGGCAATGCTCACCTTAGCATCAGTTGCTGGGAGGAAGCACCGGGGAGAGCTGTTGCCTGCCACCCATGCTTGCCATTTCCCCACAGGTATTTTGCTGACTACTTCTGGATATAAAATGCTGGGCTGGATGGACTTTTGGCCTGATCCAGCAGGGCTCTTCTTATATTCTAAAGAAACAAGCTTCCCAGGTTTCATGAGATCAATGCGGCTCTTGAATTATTAGATTGGTATTTGACAATCAGTTTGACATTCGCTCTACACAAGTAATCTACATAGGCCTTGACGTTGGGAGAACCAGGGAGGGGGAGAGATACATTGGACGTCAGCGAATGAGGAGGTAAGTGATGTTGGCAAAAATGTATTGCATTCTGCAATCTTTCACCTCTTGTCAGGTTTCTTTTTGCAGGAGTCCTTCTCGCTGTTATTATCATCCTCCTCTTACTTGACAGGTGAGGTCGAGCTCTAGGCTAGTCAATAAAGTTTCTCATGTATATTTCAAAGAACAGTAGTCAATTAACCTTGAGAGAGGTAGACATTGTCTTGTCTACAACAATAGCCCAACACACTGAATGTGGCAGGTTGAGAGAAGTGGATGGCCGGAAGCACCAGGCAGTTCCAACAAGGCTCTTCCCTTTATTGGATAAGTGGAACATTTGTCCCGAGTTCCATACTGAAGTGGATGGGAGAGGACAAACTGCCGCCCTGCAAATGTGTTTCTTTACTAATGCATCCTACGTATTCCCATACTCCTTGACTGCGGTGTTTTAAAACAATGGTGCTAGTCCTTCAAATAAAATCTAACACAGCAATAGGCAGCTAAAAGTTCAGCAGCAATTTAAAAAAATATAATGCTAGATCTGCAAGTCAGATTTAAAAAACACATGAACACAATGAAGCTTGTTCATATCCCATTTGCTCAGACCTAAGAACCGTAGGTCTGTATCTCAGTGGTAGAGCATCTGCTTTGTCCCTGGTTCAATATTGGGCATCTCCAGGTTGGACTGGGAGAGACTCCCTGCCTGAAACCCTGGAGAGCTTCTGCAAGTCAGCATTGGCAATACTGAACAAGATGGAGCAGTGGTCTAGCACAGGCTTCCTCAACCTCGGCTCTCCAGATGTTTTGAGACTACAATTCCCATCATCCTTGACCACTGGTCCTGCTAGCTAGGGATCATGGGAGTTGTAGGCCAAAAACATCTGGAGGGCCGAGGTTGAGGAAGCCTGGTCTAGCTCAAAATAAGCCTGCTTCCTAGTATGTACTTATGGAAGAAAATAATCCAGAAACTGGAAAAGAATGCAACAATAATGTCTCTCAAAGTGCCTTTACTGTTCAGCCTCCCTTACCTCATTAATGGCACAACCAGAAGACTGTACAGAGCTGAATGGATTATGGAATCCAGGGAAGGAAGTGGATATCTAAAGTAGCACCCATGTTATTTTCAATAATACAGTTTATGGATTTTTATAGACACTTTATCCTAGTGGTTACATCTTTATATGCATTACTGGGCTGCAGAACTGCAGTAGAAAATTTGGATAAGTATGAACTTTGAATGATGGCTATGTTAGTACGATCATCTTTAAATGCAAACTGAACTGAATTTCTCCCTGTTTCTAATTTGGGGTGAGGAACCTTCAGGTACAGAACAATCCCACATAGTACCAGTTGCAAATCTTCATTCACCTCCGTCTTGTCTGGATTACATTTCATTTTATTTGCCTTCCTTCCACCCAACGCAGCATCCAGGTATCAGTTCAGAAGTTCAACAGCCTTTTGAGGATGATCAACTGCAAAAGTGTGGTAGGTCAGAGTATAGGGATGAATGGAGTTGTTAATTTCAGTTCTCTCAGGTTCTGATTTCCACAATATTAAATTCAGTTCTCCACATTTTACCAGCAAATTGCAATTTTGTTAAAAAAAATCCTCATGAAAATTCACCATCATTTTAGTGTGGGTTTCTTCTACCTTTCTGTATGCAGTTTTGTAAACACTAATGCAAACATTTTTGCAAGCAATTTCCCCTAGCATACAAAAGGTTTTTGTATGCTGTGTTCACTAATATATTCATTTTTACTCGCACTTTCTCCTGATATGTGCATTTTTGTAAGCATTGTTTGGTTGGAGAACAAAATTCAGATCTAGGTGAATTCACGTCACTCATTGTTTCAGAAAGTTCAGATTTGGCCAGTTCACATTTTAATGTGAGCAGAATCAAATTTATCCTCCATCTGTAGCTGTCATCTGGATATTAATACTGCAAACCTTTGGATAAATTCTTCCAACAGTATCATATAGACATTAAAAAGTGAGGTGGGGGAGATGAAAGGCAGAATAGAACCCTGGGTTATCCCATAGGCTGGTTCTCCAGGGAGCACTAAACCTCCATGACCTCCCAGGCCTAGCATGGAAAAACACATCCAGAATGATATCATGGTTTCGTTTTGTCTTTTGAAATTTTGAAAATTAAGTTTTGTTCTATACTGTAAAAGAAGCAAACTAATCTACAGGAAAGAAGGAGAAGAAAGAAACTGAAGAAAGAAGAAACAGAAAAAGAAACTACAAGATCCTCTCTCATCACTATATCTTAACTTTCACCCCCTACAGAGGAAGGTGTGTCCTCCCAGCTCTCACCTGTGCTCATCCATCTCTTCTCACAGCCTCTCACACTGTGATATCTCCCCTCACCCATCTCTCACACGGGATCCAAAATGTCCTCCCCCTTTATCTGTATACAGTTCTTACCAAAGTACAGTCATACCTCATGTTACATCCGCTTCATGTTACGTTCTTTCAGGTTACGTCCTGTGGCGACCCGGAAGTACCGAAAACGGTTACTTCCGGGTTTTGCCGCTCGCGCATGCGCAGACACGCAAAATGACATCACACACATGCTCAGAAGCGGCGAATTGCAACCCACGTGTGTGCAGACATGCCGCTGTGGGTTGTGTTCTTTTCATGTTGCGAACGGGCCTCCGGAATGGATCCTGTTCGCAACCAGAGGTACCACTGTACAATGAGACAGAATAACAGTACAGGAATAGTAATAAACTACCAATGATACAACGGTTGATGGTGTTGAAAGTCTCTAACACAGGGGTCAGCAAACTTTTTCAGCAGGGGGCCGGTCCACTGTCCCTCAGATCTTGTGGGGGGCCAGACTATATTTTGAAAAAATATAAAAATGAACAAATTCCTATGCCCCACAAATAACCCAGAGATGCATTTAAAATAAAAGGACACATTCTACTCATGTAAAAACACTCTGATTCCTGGACCATCTACGGGCCAGATTTAGAAGGCGATTGGGCCAGATCCGGCCCCCGGGCCTTAGTTTGCCTACCCATGCTGTAAGAAATCAATGAGAATGAATAGCCATTGCTATTCCTTTCCAAAACTGGGCCTGAAGTTATATTGGAGCAGACTGAAATAATCCGTAATATCCAACAATGTCTGGAGTTGCGTAATCACGACATGCTCAAATACCTTGCCAAAGAATGGAAGAGTTATGCCTGGGCATTGATAGTCCTTTCCTCTCCTCAACCCCCAAGTGACAGTTCAGTATTGCAAAGGAGCTGTTACTTAACAGGCTATTCTAAGAAACTAAAAGTTAACATAAATACTGGCTTTATTGCTCACAGAGATAAACATGTAAAAAAAAAAGATATATGCTTATTTGGAGGAAAATATTTATCTCATCAAGCAGAGGGGATCTTTTCCTCCTCTTTTTTTTGCAAATTCATTTCATATGCAAAGGGATCACTCCAAACTGGCAGAATGAAAATTACTTTTTTCCATATTGGTTTGGCAGAAACCCCTGTAGATGCCACTCTCCTCCTAAGGACTCGTGTTCACCTCCTACAAGGACTGCACTCATCTTGTTATTTTAAATTGATTGCAAAACACAATTATACATAAAGAAATGCCGCAAAGGACTCTATCAAATGCACTAGAGCAGTAAATACTGTTTTCAATTAAACTTTAATCTAAAGGATATTATTTCACTGTCCGGGACTTCGACTGAAGTATTTTTTTTAAAGCAAACAGACTTTAATTACTAAATTTCATTTTCCTAGCTGCAAAAGTTAGTTTCTTTTAAAATGAAGTGTGCACTTTTTAAAGGGGAAAGAAAGTGTGTCACAAGATTTTGGGTTGTGATCTTACAGTCGAGCAAGCACCCCAAACTGTGTTTGAGTATACTCTTTTTGGTGGACAGGATGAATGTAAGAAGAGGCTGCTGGATCAGGCCAGTGGTCCATCCAGTCCAGCACCCTGTTTTCACAGTGGCCAACCAGACACCTCAATGGGAAACCCAGAAGCAGGACCTGGCCAAAAGATTACTTCCTCTTCCTGTGGTTTCCTGAAACGCGTATTCAGAAGCATTTCTGCCTCTGCCATAGAGGCAGAGCATGATCATGGCTAGGAGTCTCTGATAGCCTTCTCCTCCACAAATCTGTCCAACCTTATTTTAATGTGATCCAAGTTGGTGGCCATTACTACCTCCTGTAGGAATGGGTTCCATAGCCTAAGTATGTGTTGTCAACTGTAGGCAACCAACCATGTACCTGAACCTCCCAACCTCTCTCAATGCCAGTGATAACTAATAAATGACTAAAAAGAGAACCTACCCACATGATGTTGACACTAAACCATGTAAACATAAACCATGTAAAAGAGTGAAAGTTCACTACCCCCCTTCTCTCCTGCCCCTGCTCTCTCTTCCCAACCCTCTTCTCCCTCAACCTTTGATGTATACAGCATCAAAGTCTCGCTTCGGATATAACTGATCTGTAGAAAGGACTTTGCAATCTGAAAATACAGTGGTACCTTGGTTCTCAAATGCCTTGGTACTCAGACAACTTGGAACCCAAACACTGCAAACCCGGAAGTAAGTGTTCTGGTTAGCGAACCTTTTTCAGAAGCCGAATGTGCTCCATCTTGAGGGTTATGCGTCCGTTTTGAGTACCACACTTCCGTTTTGAGTGTTACGCTGAGGTCTGTCTGTTTTTGCTATTTATTTTGAGTTTCTGTTTTTGCAGCTCTTTTTCGTTTTGTTTTTATGGCTGTGTGGAACACTGATTGTGTGACTGCAGTACATTGATTATTGCTTCCATTTTATGGATCAATGGTCTCATTAGATAGTAAAATTCATGTTAAATTGCTGTTTTAGGGGTTGTTTTTAAAAGTCTGGAATGGATTAATCCATTTTGCATTACTTTCTATGGGAAAGCATGCCTTGGTTTTGGAACGCTTTGGTTTTGGAATGGACTTCCGGAAGGGATTAAGTTTGAGAACCAAGGTACCAATGTAGAGACAATGTATGTACTTTTGTAACCCCAGAAAATCTCTAATAAAAAACAATTTTAAAAACCTATGTACTGTCCTGAATATTCCAGCATTCAGCTTTATTGGATGTCCATAATTCTAGTGTTATGAGGAAGGGAGATTTCTCTCCCCCCCATCCCCTTTCTCTATGCCGCAGCCAACATTGTCTCATGTGGAGGTTTTCTTTACCAGCCCTGGACTTCCTAAAGGAAGCCCAGTGTTAAGCTGAGGCAGATGAAACCCACAGCATAGCTTGACTGTATTACATTTTCTTTGGTTTCCAGGTGAGGATGTGTAGATACCCTCCCCACCCTTCACTGCAAAAAACATTACTTCTCTTTAGCAGTGATAGATTACTGCCTTTGTGATCCATGTCAGCTAAATATTTCATATGTTCTCTTGACTTTCTTTAGCATTTCCTGGTATTTTACTCTCTTTTCACCTAATTATTTCTCTTGCCATTTGAAAAGAGACTCCCAGAGATGAGATTTTATTGGACACCTCAATTTTGGAGCTCTCCAAGAAAATTTCTCAATTTAGAAATATTATTCCGCAGTTGACCAAGATCTTGTAAAAAATCATTAGCACCCCTCCCTGCTTTAAAGCTAATTCTGATTTCTTAAAAGAACCCTTTTCTTTTTCCTTTTGCCTTGCAATGGTGTTACCATATGTCAGTTGTCTGTTCTGATTCACAGCTCCCTTGGAATCCGCTACTTAAGAGAATCTCTCAAACAAAAGCTTACAAACTGACAATTAGAAAATGACTGACACCAACCTGTTGGCATGAAACGAAACGAAACAATGGAGCACAGGAAAGCTGCAGAGGTTACAAAGGGCTGATGAAATGTCTCTTTGAACTGGACATTGTGAAGATCTTTGACTCAGTGGACACTGGTCAATTAGGGCAAACAGAGCAATACTCCACCAAACTCAACCTCCCCTCAGCTAACCTTCACCTGCCTGCCTCCTTACTTACAACCAGTCAAGGGGCTGACACTGGCTATCACCTCCTTCCTCCTTCATCTCAGTGCTGCCCTTGTAGAACTCATCAGGGAAGAAGATGGGAACAAACCCAGATCTACTTGCCTCCATGGTCATTAGCTTTGGCTGGACCCACTGTTCACCTCCCAGTCCCAGTAGACACCAGCCAACACTGTCTAGATGGAGAAGAACTTCAGAATTGAAATGTGTAGGTTTGAACATTTTAAGAACATAAGAACACAAGAAGAGCCCTGCTAGTTCCATCCAATAGCCCATCTAGTCCAGCATCCTGTTCTCACAGTGGCCACCCAGATGTCTGTGGGTAAAACATGATCAAAGCACAAGAGCACTCTCTCCTCCTGTGGTTTCCAGCAACTGGTATTGAGAAACACTACTGCCTTGTGCTGTGAAGACAGAGCGAAGTCACAATGGCTAGCAGTCACTGATAGTCTTCTCTTCCATTAATTTGTCCATTTCTCTTTGAAGGTTGGTGACCGTCACTGCCTCCAGTGGAAGCTAGTTCTATAGTTTAACTATACACTGCATGAAGAAATATTTCTTTCATCCGTCCTGAATCTTCCAATATTCATCTTCACTGAAAGCATATCTCCCTAGTTCATAAGGATCCAGGCCATTACAAGCAAAGCCTAATCCACGCATTGGCCAGGACATGGGCTCTCCACCATGAAATGTTATGCTCAGAAACCTTCATTGCCGAGTGTTGTAAGGTAAGAAGGAGCTCTCAACTTTAACTAACCATCTTGACTGTCATTTGCCCTCCTCCCCACTTGGTAAATTTTGGAAATTGAAACAGCTGGTTTTCAGGAGGCAGGGGGAGTTTTTTTTAATGTGCCCTATAAAATGCTGGTGAATCTTAATGAGAACTTCTTCATTTTATTTTTTTTAAAGCAAACTGATGTGGAATTGTGGAGAACTGAAGTTAAGATCTGAAAAAAAAGGAAATGGAGAAATGAAATGCACAAATTAGCCAATTCTTAGCCTGAACACAACCCATGGGAAGCACAAAAGCTGACTTCACACACACCCACACATCACCTGCATAAGTCAAGGAACACCAGAAGTACTTTACTGCATGATTCTGCTAAATATATAATCTGGCCCTGAATTCACCTACAGCAGAGTTTCAGAAAGAAGCCTATGTGCTCCCTGAGAATGAACAAGATACCAAGGCCAGCAGCGACCATGTTTTAATAGGCAAGACAATTCAGCTGCCCTAAGCTAATTAGGCCTGAACTTACAACACACAGTTTTCATTCCGATAACATCTTCCCCATAATTCAATAATGCCTGGTGCCTGGGATTTTTACAATAACTCCTGTTTCGGTTTATTTCATCGCTTCGGATTATGACCTTGGGAACTCCAGTGAGCTCTGACATAAAAGATTACTAAGGTAAAATTAAAGCATGTAAGGAACTTGTTCAATATTGTCAGGGCTTATAATTTAAAACTGCTCTGTTATTAGATATTGAAACAACACAAAAGGTAACTTGTGCAGAGGTTTTAACCTCTGCCCCTCCATCTGCACCAATTAAGTATAATGTGCAATGAAATTTTAATCTCATATAATTAAACATGCTTTAATTTTGTAAAACTAGAAAATGCTTTTTAACCTGTATTAATCAGCCTTTTTGAAGAAATAAGTGTGTTCCCCTTGCAAGTTCTGCTGTTCCACTCTAAATCAAAGAATAAAGTAGATTTCAGTGTTTTTGTCAGGTCTGATGAATTGAAAACAAATAATTGGCTTTACCCTTTTTTCATTAGAAAAAATTGCAAAGCAATTTAATACCGATGCAACATTCTGGTCCTTGTTCTGAATGTTGATGTTTCTCACATAATATTATTGTGCTGTTTAGAAAGCTTTTAGTATAAAGTTGTTTAAAGCAGCCAGCAGTCAAAATTGCAGAGACAGGTGGAGGAGATCACTGCCCCACACTTGAAATGAAGACTTGACAACAGGAAATGGTAAAAGGAACTCCCTCACACAAAAGACAGTGATGGCCTGGCCACCAGCTTGAATGGCTTTAAAAGAGGACTGGACAAATTATGGGGTTGAGGGCTTTCAATGGCTACTAGCCATGATGGTTCAGCTCTGCCTCCATGGTTAGAGATGCTAATGGTTCTGAATACGAGTTTCTGGAAGTCACAGGAGGGGAAAGAGCTATTGTGCTCAGGTCCTGCTTTCCAGATTCCTTGTGAGTACGGGATGTGTGACTAGCAGCCTTTGACCTGACCCTGAAAGGTTCTCCTTATGGATTATGACAGCTCTCATGGAAAAGGCTGACTTAGAACATATGAATCTGCCATATGCAAAATCAGGCCTCTAGTTTATCCAGCTCAGGAGAGCCTCTGAATACCAGATACTGGGAATCACAAGTGAGAAAAGAACTATTGCCTCAGGTCCTACTTGCAGGCTTCCCATGGGCCTCAGATTGGTCAATGTGAGCTCTGCGTACTGAGCTAGATGGGTTTTTGAGTAGACAGGCTCTTCCTATAGTTTGTTCTTATTTGAGCCCCTTGGTGCTAGCCAGAAGGAAAACTTGAGAACCACCTAACAGAAGAAGAAACGTGAGGAAGAGCAATGGTAAAGAAAGCTTTGGTGCTTTGTCAGGTGTGGTTCCCCCGCCTCCCCCCAGCTTTTAATGCTAAAGCATGGTTTACTGACAGGATCATCTGCAAGGCACTGATATATATTTTGTTTTTGTTTCTTCTCATATTCATAGCCTGATAATTGAGGCAGAAATCCATTGTCTTTAAAATGCCATATATTCTCCACCTGGCAAACGACTCAGACAACTCCAGATAAATACCCTGTAGACACACAGACAGAGAAACTGCTGTAATTGCCTTCATAATGACTCTCAGACATCAAAGGGAGGCAAATAATGGTATTTAACACTGTTTCCATTCTTTAGCTGAAATGTAATTTTATAGAGTTATTGTCAGGCAGTGCAAAGACTGTACAAGCACAACTGTCATATCCTACTCATATTAATTAGCTGCCCACATGAGGTCTGAGAGAGCAACAGCAAAGTTCTCCTCATTTCAGATGGCGTGATATCTGGGCAGAAACTAGAAGCACGGTGGCCTGATTAACACAGTAGCTTAGATCAGGATTTCCCCAAGAGCACGTCAATTGGCATTTTGAAGAATCAATTAATTAGCTCTCCAAATAATCCATTCATGGGTTAATGAAAGTATTTTGTACAGCTGAGAAAACTTGCATCAAGGCGGTGTGGGCGGGGAGCCAAGGGCCCCATGAGCTGAAGTAGATTTGCAATTTGAGGGAGGGTCTGTTTGCTGTCAGTCACTGAAAAACCTCACCTGTAGCTGGTCAGTGCTTAGGAAGTTGCTTTATACTGAATCAGACCATTGGTTCATTTAGGTCAGTATTATCTACATCGGGGTAGTCAACCTTTTTATACTTACCACCCACTAATGCATCTTTCTTGATGGTAAAATTTCCTTACTGCCCACTAGTGCTGCAGTAACATGTGCCATAGAACCCCCTACTGCCCACCTGGAATCCTGAAATGCCCACTAGTGGGTGGTAGGGGCCAGGTTGACTACCCCTGATCTACACTGATTTACAGTAGCTCTCCAGGATTTCAGACATGATTCTTTTTCCATTCCTATTTGGAGATACCAAGGATTGAACCTGGGACCTTCTGCATCCAAGGTCCATTCTCTAACTTAACGGCCTCGGCCCAGTATACTGGAAGGAGCATCACCACCCCCATCATTCAGCCCAGAGACTGAGGTCCAGCACCAAGGGCCTTCTGGCGGTTCCCTCCCTGTGAGAAGTGAGGTTACAGGGAACCAGGCCTTCTCGGTAGTGGCGCTTGCTCTGTGGAATGCCCTTCCACCAGATGTCAAGGAGATAAACAACTACCTGACTTTTAGAAGACATCTGAAGGCAACCCTGTTTAGGGAAGTTTTTAATGTTTGATGTTTCATTGCATTTTTGAGATTCTGTTGGGAGCTGCCCAGAATGGCTGGGGAGACCCAGCCGGATGGACAGAGTATAAATAATAATATGTTGTTGTTGTTGTTGTTAGCTACGATCCTCTCTTCTAAGACATAGATTTGCTTTATACAGAGCTAGACCACTGATCCATCTAGATTACCGCTATCTACACTGACCAGCAGCAGTTTTCCAGGATTATAGACAATGAGTCTTTTCCCCACCTGGAGATGTCTGGAATAGAACTTGGGGCCTTCTGCATGCAAAACAGAATGCTGTCTGAACCTGAATTGAATGAGGTCAGGATCCCTTGAAACAGGCTTGATTTGGAGTGAGATTTGGGCCTTGGCCAAATCCAGTCCACAGCTCTAATGTTCAGGCACTCATCTGCACATGCAGGTGCTGAGATCATGGGGAGGGACAGGTGTGTTCATGCCTGCCTGGCCCTATCTACTGCACTCCAGATTTTTTGGACTACAATTCCCATCAACCTCAGCCAGCACTGCCCTCTATATATATCAGGTGTGGGGAACCTTTGGGCCTCCAAAAGTCACTAAACTACAACTCCCATCAGCCCCAGCAAGCATGGCCAATGTTCAGGGATGATGGGAGCTGTAGTTCAACAGCATATGGCATGACAAAAACTTTTATGTATTCACTTTCTCCGCACAATGCATAATTCCATAAACTTCTATTGTGTCACCTCTTACACACCTTTCCCCCAAACCAGGGTTTTCTCATACTTGGGTCTCCAGTTGTTGTTGGACTACAATTCCCATCATCCCTAGATAGCAGGACCAGTGGTCAGGGATGATGTGAGTTGTAGTCTGGCAACAACTGGAAACCTAAGTTTGGGAAATCCTGCCCTAAACTAAAAAGTCCCAAACTTTGTCCCCTTCATCATTCTGGTTGTGCTTTTCTGAAGCTTGATGACATTCTTTATAGTTCAAGCTTCCACAGACATCTAGCCAGTGGTGTGTCTCCTCCAGATGTTGGTGGGCCGCAAATTCTATTGGTTGTACTGACTGAAGGGAGTTGGAGTCCAACAACATCTGAAGGGCGCGACATTGGCTAGCCCTGTTCTACAGTAACAGGTTTCGGCCCAAGTCTTACACATTCCATACAGATACAATTTGACTGCCTACATATTACTTCTCCCCTTCATGGATCACTGCCTTGCCGTGGCGAAGGGGCTTGAATAACTCAGAGAAGCTATGAACTATGCCGAGCAGGGCACCCAAGATGAACAGGTCATAGTGGAGAGTTTTGACCAAACGTGATCCACCTGGAGGAAGAACCGGCAAGCCACTCCAGTATCCCTGCCAAGAAAACTCCATGGACAAAGACAACAGGCATATAAAAGTTATGACGCTGGAAGATGAGCCCCTCAGGTCGGAAGGTGTCCAACATGCTACTGGGGAAGAGCGGAGGACAAGTAGATCCAGAGCTGATGAAGTGGCTGGGCCAAAGCCGAAAGGACGCTCAGTTGCGGATATGCATGGAAGCGAAAGGAAAGTCCAATGCTGTAAAGAAAAATATTGCATAGGAACCTGGAATGTAAGAACCATGAACCTGGGTAAGTTGGATGTGGTCAAAAATGAGATGGCAAGAATAAATATTGACATCCTGGGCATCAGTGAACTAAAATGGACGGGAATGGGCGAATTCAGTTCGGATGACTATCATATCTACTACTGTGGGCAAGAAACCCGTAAAAGAAATGGAGTGGCCCTCATAGTCAACAAAAGAGTGGCGAAAGCTGTACTGGGATGCAATCTCAAAAATGATAGAATGATCTCGATACGAATCCAAGGCAGACCTTTTAACATCACAGTAATCCAAGTTTATGCACCAACTACTGGTGCTGAAGAAACTGAAATTGACCAATTCTATGAAGACTTACAACACCTTATAGAAGTGACACCAAGTTTACCAAGTTTTATTACGGCAAAAGCCAGTGACACTAAACACCACAAGATCAAACAAAAAGAAATCAACAACAACATCAGAAAAGAAAAAAAAGAGGATTACACAAGGGAACTTCGCAGTGTGCCATTCAACAGAAGAGATTTACGCTTCCTGATTACTAAAGTGCAAAATTTGGCCACCTCATATGATACTGAGCTTGAGGAATCTTCCAGAAGGTATTTTCGTAGAATTTCGGGGGAGGATTCCAAATAATGTTGTAGGGGTATGAATTTTGATAAAAGCGGCAAAATAAGTTGAACTCGCTCTTCACTATAAAATTCGCAAAATAGAAGGATGTCTGTGACAGATTCTACCTTATTAGACATACAGGGGCAGAGGCGCGCATGCATTGGTACCCGCGTGAATTTGCCGTACAGCACTGCTGAGGGCATTGTCTCAAAGCGGGCTCTAGAGAAAGCCCATCTATAAGCTTCGTTAGTGATGTTAGTTAAGTAAGGGGCAGTTGCAAAATTAGGCCAAGCTTTTAAACATCTATACGTCTCCGGGAGTAGGGCGTCTTCTCGTTGTAATTCGACATCGTAAAGTCTCTGAGTGATAATTGCTTTTGCCTTATTCAGAGTTCCCAAAAAAAGGTTTTCAGGGTTTAGGCCAATTTGTTTGATCTTATTAGTTATTTGCATAAGCCAAGGAGGATAGGGAACTGCGGCCAGGAAGCAAGGTAACAGTCCCTTAGGATTGTAATGGATTTTCAGCCAGAGGGATATTGCTTGCTCCCAGACTTTTAATTCCACTCTGGGCAGTCCTGCCTCTTGCCTTAAGACTGCATTAGGTGTACACTTTGGGGTAGCAAATAATGATCTTAAGAATTTTGATTGTACTGTTTCAAGGGTCTTAAGGTTGGCAGAGGGGCTAATTTGAGAGCCATACAGGAGTTGGGCTAAAGATTTTGCCTGAAAGACTTTTAGGGCCATCGGGAGGAAGCCAGCTCCTTTCCTTCTGAATAATCTAAGGATGGCATTTGCAAGAAGTGACACCAAAGAAGGATGTTCTTCTCATTATAGGGGATTGGAATGCTAAAGTAGGGAATCAAGAGATAAAAGGAACAACTGGCAAGTTTGGCCTTGGAGATCAAAACGAAGCAGGGCAAAGGCTAATAGAGTTCTGTCAAGAGAACAAGCTGGTCACCACAAACACGCTTTTCCAACAACACAAGAGACGACTCTACACATGGACATCACCAGATGGGCAACATCGAAATCAGATTGATTATATTCTCTGCAGCCAAAGATGGAGAAGCTCTATACAGTCAGCAAAAACAAGACCTGGAGCTGACTGTGGCTCAGATCATCAGCTTCTTATAGCAAAATTCAAGCTTAAACTGAAGAAAGTAGGAAAAACCTCTGGGCCGGTAAGATACAATCTAAACCAAATCCCTTATGAATACACAGTGGAAGTGAGGAACAGGTTTAAGGATTTAGATTTGCTGGACAGAGTGCCTGAAGAACTATGGGTGGAGGCTCGCAACATTATACAGGAGGCAGCAACTAAAACCATCCCAATGAAAAAGAAATGCAAGAAAGCAAAGTGGCTGTCCAACGAGGCCTTACAAATAGCGGGAGAGAGAAGGCAAGCAAAATGCGAGGGAGATAGTGAAAGATACAGGAAATTGAATGCAGATTTCCAAAGAATAGCAAGGAGAGACAAGAAGGCCTTCTTAAACGAGCAATGCAAAGAAATAGAGGAAAACAACAGAATGGGAAGAACCAGAGATCTGTTCAAGAAAACTGGAAATATGAAAGGAACATTTTGTACAAAGATTACCATAATAAAGGACAAAAGTGGTAAGGACCTAACAGAAGCAGAAGACATCAAGAAGAGGTGGCAAGAATACACAGAGGAATTATACCAGAAAGATATGGATGTCTCGTACACCCCAGGTAGTGTGGTTGCTGACCTTGAGCCAGACATCCTGGAGAGTGAAGTCAAATGGGCCTTAGAAAGCACTGCAAATAACAAGGCCAGTGGAAGTGATGGTATTCCAGCTGAACTATTTAAAATTGTAAAAGATGATGCTGTTAAGGTGCTACACTCAATATGCCAGCAAGTTTGGAAAACTCAGCAGTGGCCAGAGGATTGGAGAAGATCAGTCTACATCCCAATCCCAAAGAAGGGCAGTGCCAAAGAATGCTCCAACTACCGCACAATTGCACTCATTTCACACGCTAGCAAGGTTATGCTTAAAATTCTACAAGGAAGGCTCAAGCAGTATGTGGACCAAGAACTCCCAGAAGTGCAAGCTGGATTTCGAAGGTGCAGAGGAACCAGAGACCAAATTGCAAACATGCGCTGGATTATGGAGAAAGCTAGAGAGTTCCAGAAAGACATCTACTTCTGCTTCATTGACTATGCAAAAGCCTTTGACTGTGTTGACCACAGCAAACTATGGCAAGTTCTTAAAGAAATGGGAGTGCCTGATCACCTCATCTGTCTCCTAAGAAATCTCTATGTGGGACAAGAAGCTACAGTTAGAACTGGATATGGAACAACTGATTGGTTCAAAATTGGGAAAGGAGTACGACAAGGCTGTATATTGTCTCCCTGCTTATTTAACTTATATGCAGAATTCATCATGCAAAAGGCTAGGCTGGATGAATCCGAAGCCGGAATTAAGATAGCCAGAAGAAATATCAATAACCTCAGATATGCAGATGACACAACCTTGATGGCAGAAAGTGAGGAGGAATTAAAGAACCTTTTATTGAGGGTGAAAGAGGAGAGCGCAAAATATGGTCTGAAGCTCAACATCAAAAAAACCCAAGATCATGGCCACTGGTCCCATCACCTCCTGGCAAATAGAAGGGGAAGAAATGGAGGCAGTAAGAGATTTTACTTTCTTGGGCTCCATGATCACTGCAGATGGTGACAGCAGTCACGAAATTAAAAGATGCCTGCTCCTTGGGAGAAAGGCGATGGCAAACCTAGACAACATCTTAAAAAGCAGAGACATCACCTTGCCAACAAAGGTCCGTATAGTAAAAGCTATGGTTTTCCCAGTAGTGATGTATGGAAGTGAGAGCTGGACCATAAAGAAGGCTGATTGCCGAAGAATTGATGCTTTTGAATTATGGTGTTGGAGGAGACTCTTGAGAGTCCCATGGACTGCAAGAAGATCAAACGTATCCATTCTTAAGGAAATCAGCCCTGAGTGCTCACTGGAAGGACAGATCGTGAAGCTGAGGCTCCAATACTTTGGCCACCTCATGAGAAGAGAAGACTCCCTGGAAAAGACCCTGATGTTGGGAAAGATGGAGGGCACAAGGAGAAGGGGACGACAGAGGACGAGATGGTTGGATGGTGTTCTTGAAGCTACCAGCATGAGTTTGATCAAACTGCGGGAGGCAGTGGAGGACAGAAGTGCCTGGCGTGCTCTGGTCCATGGAGTCACGAAGAGTCGGACACGACTAAACGACTAAACAACAACAACATATTACTTCTAAGTACCTTTTCCACCACTGCCTTCTTGGAAGCGAAAATGGTGATGTGCCTTCAACAATTGCTGAGCCTCCCCCCGCCTGTTGTTGTTTCGAACTATGATTGCCAAGTTAGCTGTCAGGGCTTGTTAGGGTCTTACACTGAGAATGAGTTCTTCCGTATTTTGCTAATCAGCTTCCTCCAATATCTGCATGCTCATTTTCTGATACCTGATGAGGCGACAAGGTCACTGGGCGTACAAGTACTTATTTGAAAACTTACATGAGAGTGAGATAGAGGTTAGTTGGGTCTATCAGATCTGTCAATCAATTAATGAAAATTATTGAACAAGGACACAATGGAGTGGGGTGGGGGAGGAAGCGAACAGAGGGAATGAAAATGATGGTGATGAAATGCTGTAGGGAAAGCCACAGATCTTTGGGGAAGTCTCTGTTGGTGGTTCCCTGTGGCTCAGATGCACAGCTCTAAACTATTAGTAATTGTGCATTCAATGTAGTGTCTTCAAGCCTGTGGAACTCCCTCCCACCTGAGATTAGACAGGCAGACTTATTGCTGAATGTTAGGAGCCTTTACTGTTCTAGCAGGCATTTGAAAATAAACTTCAGTATTATAACAAATCTTTATTGCTTCATTTTCTGTTTTGTTTTTTATGTACATCACTTATAATTGCAAATAATTAAGAGGCATTTTTACAGGACTCTATACATCCAGATCTGTCAAGATGGCCAGCCTGATGTCACCTGGTTGTCACCTGGACATCACCTAGATAGATAACTTGTTTGCCCATGGGCCACGCTGCCTGGGGCTGATGGGAATTGTAGTTCAAAAAACATCCCAATGCCATTATGATGGCAACCATGGTCTATGGAGGCAAACTGAATCGGAAACGGAAGTAAAAACTAAAAATTTAGCATTAGGATTAGCATTAGGATTAACTAGAACCCGAGCCACTATTGGAGAAAATGGTTAAACCTAGACTAGAACAGAACCTGATAAGAAATACAGGTTACTGGTTTGGGGTATGATTCTAATCTGCCATGACTTTGTTGATTGAAAGTCTGCATTTCCACCTGTTGTCCTTCATAATATGTAGTAAAGCAAAATATGTGACATAGTTTATTAGCACAGACATTTCCCCTCTCCCTATTACATTGCTTGGGCTGCTGTGTGCAGGCTTGAGGAGGTCCTGTTGTTTTTCAGCCATAGCCTCAGCAGTACAGAGGTAAGGCAAGGCTTTAATAGGACCATGGACAGCTCCATACAAGCTCAGGGTGGAGGTTCCATAAGAGCAGAGAGGAAATGTTGTTTTAGCAGTGGAGGCTGGTCTATTAGGATGAATGGGTCTCAGTTTGCCCTTAGCTAATGCATCACCTACCTATGTACAACCCATATAGGGGATGGTAAAAGTAGCTGGAGCAATGGATGGAACCTTTTCATTTGTGTGGTGTGCCACAGCTACACAAAATGCAGGTACTTCTGTACCCAGAACCACACACACAAATCTCTCTAGCCTCCATCCAGGAAAGCAACAGTCATTGTCCCAGTTCAAGGACACATTCCAGCTGGGCAAAAAGCACTTCCGGAAGGCTTGGAGTAGGGTTGAAGTGATGTTTGATCTGGGGAGAGAGGAGAGGTCTGGGGGAGGCATGGCCTGGATGGGAAGCCTTGAGGACTTATCACAGAGGCCTGGTGGGTCACATTTTGCCTATCCCTGTTGGCATTTCCTCCCCATGGTTTCAGGCAGGGAACATTCTTGTCTGGAGATGCCAAGGACTGGACCTGGGACCTGCAAACAAAACAGATTTTCTATCACCAGGCGCTGTCTTTTCCTCTCCTGGGCCTTTGCTGCTTCTGTCCTGATCATGTCAAGAGAGCACACACCAGCCTAGGTAAGAACATAAGGTAAGTCTGTGGGGTCAGGCCCAAGGCCCACCTAGGCCAGGATCCTGTTCTCCCAGTGGGAAACTGGCAAGCAGGACCTGAGCACAACAGCACTCTCACCTCTTCTGGTTTCTAGCAACTGATATTCAGTCTGTATGCTTGTCGGTTCTTTCACAAGTTGTACTGATGGGCAAGAGTGGGTGTGGCCCTAGTCTCTCCTCTGTGCATTCAGGATATCCATGGCTAAAGACACGATCATGTATTTTAAAGGAATAGCAAGCAAACAAATGTGTTGGCCCAAGGTAAAGCTGAACACTCTATGAATTTGGAAGACAGAAAAAGAGAGGGAGGGGGAAACATGCATATGTGCTGAGATTAATACCTGCAAATCTATGGCAGATATAAATAGCATATTCAAGCAGAACTGAAAGGGGGACAGACAGAAAAGCTGACTTTAAAGGTTCGCTATCACTGTGTTACACGGTGTCCCTGGCACAAGACAAGAGTATCCTGTTTATCAGTACAGAAAGAAATAATTTATAACTTGATCCATGAGGGAAGAGAAGGGGGAATGAGAAATAGAAAACCCACCAAAAAAAAAAAGGAAGGAAGGAAAGAAAGAAAGAAAGAAAGAGAGAGAGAATATTGCCAATATGTTTGTGTGAATGAAAGATAGTGGAAGGGGACAAAAAAGAAAAGAGAGTGAAGTCAGAAGCAGAGAGATACTGACACCAAATCTCTGCAAAGCGTTCAAAATTCTCCAGCTGCCACGCTTTTAATTTGCTACCGTTCTAATTAAAATGCAAATTAAATTTATAATTAGCACCAGCGCTTTCTAAAGAAACCTTCCTTGCACACTACGCCGGCATATGGGCGGGTGGTATGGTGGAAAGTTTTGTCAAAACAGAAGGAGAGGCACAAATGGGTGGGTTAAAAACTGGGGGAGGGCGATATATATATATATATATATATATATATATATATATATATATATATTGCTACAGAAACTTGGATCTGAGAGAGGGAAGGTCTCTCTCTCTTTCTCTCTCTCTCACACACACACACAAATGAAAAACAAAAAGGGGAGGTGGTTGATTTGCAAGGACAGGAGTAAAGGGGTCCCAAGTTGTAACAAAGAGGATGCTGAATCCGAGAGATCCGTTGAGGAGTTACTTTGTGCTGAATCGAGTGTCAAGGGTCACATTACATGTCACTGGTGTTGTATAGAGTATGCCAAACAGGCAAAAGGGGGTCATGGCTTTTAATCAAAAAGCCCATGGCCCAAAATTAACCGCTGCTTGCTCCCAGATAATTCATTTAAAAATTGATGGGAAACAAAGCCCTTGGAAAATGCCAGCTCTCTGCTCATGCACACGTGGGCTGCCAGTTGGGATGGGTGAATCCGTCAATTTCAGTTTCTCTCCCTTTTTTCTCTTTCCACCCTTGAGTTCAGCTTTCCACAATTCCACAGCAGTTTGGGATTTATTTATTTTTAAAGTCTTCATGTAAACCCGCCTGCATTTTAGTGTAAATTTCTCCTGATATGCATAACTTTGCGTGCCATTTGGCCCAATGCACACATTCTTGCAAAGCAATTTCTTCTAATATAATGCAGCGATGTATGGATTTTTATGCACACTTTACTCTAGCGTAGGCATCTTTGTACACATTACTTGATTGGAAAATTGCATCACAAAAGTCAAAGAAGTTAGAATTTTAAAGGATGGTTGTGTTTCAGTTTGCAGATTGTTATGGAAACTGAGAATTAGGTTGGTTTGCCTTTAAATGAGAACTGAATCAAAGTTCTCCCCTGTCCTTAGCTGCCAGAAAGGTGCCCATCCTGCCTCATGTATGATGCAATCATTTAAACACTCTTAAGAAAAAAGAAATTGTAGGAAAGAAACACATGAAGGACATGACCCACCCAAAGTTGAGCACTTTGATTTCCATATCGATTTCAATCAGAAAACTGAGCACAGACGTAAATTCCTCCAGCTGAAAACAATGTAAAAGGAAAAGTACTTGGTTTTGGCCCAAGCATATTCCAACTACGGCTGCTTCAAGCTTTTAAAAAATAAACATAAAATAAAAATATAAGGGAGAACACTACACTGAACGCAGCGGAACTTCGCCAAGCCATGTCTGCTCAGAGGCAAGTCCTATTGAATCCCACAGGGTTTACTCTCAGGCAAGAGAAATTCAGAATGGCAGCCTTACTGCCTCGGAATCACAAATTGGACCGTGCTGTTTGAAGACATCTGATAACATCCAGTGTCTGAAAAGGACACCTAAAACTGTAATATATAAATGGAACCAGCATACATATGGTAAATCCACCCTCAACCTCATAGGTACATTCAGCAGGGTGTGCTAATTGTCTGTAGTGACTGAAGTCCCATCTGCGCTATACATTTAAAGCAGTGTCATACTCCTTCAAACTGTCATGGCTTCCCCCAAAGAGTCCTGGGAGCTGTCATTTGTTAAGAGGGCTGAAAGTTGTTAGGAGACCCCTATTCTCCAAGCATAAAGATGCACACCTGAGTGCTCACTACAGATGTTATAATTAATACACATAGGAACGGAGGGAGCTGCCTTTTACTGCATCAGGCCATTGACCCATTGAACTCAGCCTTGTCTACACTGACTGGTGGTGGCTGTCTGTGGTTTCAGGCAAAGATCTCTCCAAGCCCTACTTGGAGACACCAGGGATCAAACCAGAGACCTTCTGCATGCAAAACACATGGTCTACTGCTGAGCTACAACAATCCCACTTGTTGGTGGACTGCGCTGTTGCAATATTGCTCTCCTTCTACACACATGCATTATACACAGATGAACATATGTAAAGTGATGTAATGGTCTTCATGACAGGATCAAAGGGGTGGAGGGGATGGCAAATTAGGGAGAAAAACATAATTATGCAAAAAACATAAATATTGCACTATAAAAAACGGAAGCATTTTTTTTCATTTAAAAAGTAAAATTGTTTTGAGTGTGCGTGTGCATTTTTGCCTAAACTGGTACATCAGCATGCAAAAATTTGAAGCTAACTAAATGTCCTACCTGCAGGTTTTGGCACTCATTTCCAGTGTTTGTTACGGATTTATTTCCTACCAGCACTAACCAATCAATCCATAGTAAATGTATCATGTGACATGCTCAATTGATCAAAACAATGGAAAACTGATTTCATTTGATTGACTAATTGCTCACAGTCAAGTAAAATTGTGATCAAACCAATTTTTTTTTTTAATGGAATGTGGATAAAATAGCACAGGCCTTCTTTGCATGGTTATCTTGCAAGCTGGAAAGGAGGCGAAGTTAATCTGATAAATGATACGGTACAAAGTCTTGCTTCATCTTTATCAAGAAAATGATGTGAACAGAACACCACTGTATTGCCATTGTTACTGCATATTAAGCAGCAAACGTGGTGGTATTAAAAAAACACCAAACCAAATACCGAGACTTGATAAGACTACCTTTGGACAAAATTGACTTCATTGTAATGGTGTTTTATTGACGGGAGACTTTTATGAGTTCTCCAAAGGTTGGGGAAAACAGAAAGCACCTCTGATCATCAATGGATGTCATTTCTTTCTACCTCCTATTAAGGAACATCACTGTAGCCCGAGAGCTTTTAATATTCCAGGGATTCCGTTTTATCTATTAACCGGACTCTCCATCAGATATTTTAAAATTTGAATTGTAGCAGGGACGAATATTTCACAGGCATGTGTTAAGCTGTTATTAAACTGCAATGGAAAGCGGTATTGTAGGCATATTTTTAGAAGTCAAAAAGTCAATTAAAAAGCGATAAGCCTGTAATATCACTATTGTGGAGCTGTAAAATTCATTCCACGTGTGCAGGATGATTTTTGCTATCTTGGGTACAGAGAAGGATTGCGAAAAGGCACTGACGCAGCTGCAGCTTCCTATCTTATTAATAATTTGTAAATCTATTTTTAGGCTATGGAAATCCACGTAATTGCTGGAAAGGTACATGGGAACCAGATCCCTCCTTCCTCATTTCAACCCATTCGACATAGATTAAGGCTGGAATGAAACATTTATGGGTAAATGGGGCTGTTGCCAACCTCCATCACCCCTACCATACATCTCCCCAGTAACATTTAGGGGGGAAACCAAGTGTATGTCATGCTGTCATCAGATCGCTCATTTCCTCACCTGTAATTGCTGGGTAATGAATTGGAGGGGAGACGAAGCAACCCTGAATACTATGTCATTTCCCCATCAATTTTATTTATTTAGTTGCAAAAAATCCTATACCGCCAACATTGAAAAGCAAAACACCGTGGTAAGCAACATAAAAGCAAGACTAACATGACATTTTTAAAACAAGTACAAGACAGTAGATTAGCTTAACACATCCAAGCCTGGTTCACCCCTTGGGAAAAGCTTGGGGGGAGTTTTAAGCAACTTCCTAAATGTGAGTACTCCAGGTTCTTGCCTGATATTCATTCTGAGTGCATTTCAAAGGGTAGGTGCCACCACGCTGAAGGCCCTGGTCATAGTGGGCATAAGATGAACCTTGGGAGCATATGGTACCATTGAGAATTCTTCTCCTGACCATTGAAGTGTCTGGGCAGGGGTATACAAGGTAAGGCATTCCTGGAGATAACCGGGCTTCAAGTTGTCCAGGGTTATATATGCCAATAGGAAAACCTTAAACTTGGCCTAGTACAGAGGCGCCATCTTGTCAAGATGGTTGAGGGCACCCAACATGATGTCACGAGGAGTTGTTTGTTATATTCACTTCAGGACTTTCTAGCAATGTTCCCTACTTCAGATACCATTTTTTAAAAAGTTAAGACAAATTCATGTGTCCTTGGCTATAGCTAAATTCAACTTCCAAATACAAAGGCTGCATACCTCCAGATAACAGGTGTTGGAGACAAGCAACAAACCACCGGCACACATTTTCTGAGCTTCCAGGAACATCAGGCTAGCTACCATGAGAAGCAGAATCCTGGATATTTTCTAGGGAAAGGACTGTAGCTCAGAGGTAGACCTTTGTGTGCAGAAGGTCCCAGGTTCAATCCCTGGGATTTCCAAGCAGGGCTGGGAGAGAGCACTGCCCAAAACCCTGGCTCCCCAGAGCCACTGGCACTCAATATAGACAATACTCAGGTAGATGGACAAATGGATCTGACTTGGAAGAAGACAGCTGTGTGCTTCTGTCCGGCAAAGTTCATTCTTCTGACTGTGTGCTTCTGTCCGGCAAAGTAGGCTTCCAGTGCTAGGAGTATCCCATAAGCAGAGTCCCATTTACAGGATGCTTCCACTTGAGGAAGCAGGGAGGTGACTTTCAGTGATCCTCCATGCAAGCCTATTCTGAGCAGCCCCCTCCCCTCTTCTGCCATTGGGATCCTCTACTGGTTCTTAGACCCGTTCACAAATGGAAAGAGCTCTTCGATTCACGCATACCCAATTATGATCCCAGCCTACTTACATTACAACCCTTCTTTATGTCCAAATGATGTCATAAGAGCATAACCAGAGCCTTCTGGATCAAGCAAATGGTGTTTCTACTCCAGCATCCTGCTCTCACGGTGGCCAACAAGATGCTTGTGGGAAACCTGCAAGCAGAACTCAAGCACAAGAGCCCTCTCCCCTCCTGTAGTTTCCTACAACTGATATTCATAAGCATTACTACCTCCAACCGTGGAGGCAGAGCAAAGCCATTGTGGCTAGTAGCCACTGATAGTCTTCTCCATGAATTTGTCCAATCCTCTTTTAAAGCCATCAGAGTTGCTAGCCATCACTGCCTCCTCTGGGACTGAGTTCCTTAGTTTAACTATGTCAAAATGCATTCTCAAACATTTTGGTTTTATGCTTTGTGGATTCATGAAACAATGCAAGAAACACCCCTAAAACGGGTATACTTTGTGAGTAGAAGGCAGATGTGATTGTACATATATCAACAAAATAGTGGATCCTTCTCAATGCTCCATTAAAGGAAGAAGACTTTTAGTGAGTCTTTCACAGTAGGAGAATTTCACAGTGGTCATCATTTTTATGCAACTGCCAATGTAATCTTGCCTTCTTTTTCTTTAACAGCTCCCCACCCAGGGATGCCAACAGCCTCCCACCACAGAGAATTTAATTTCCATGGGTTTCATATGGGAAACAGTAAGTTTAAATAAAGTCTTCTGTGAGGCTGACAAAGGCCAGGGATATTGAGGGGTGGGGTGGATACCAGCATAAAAGGAAGGCTTTGTGAAATTTCTGATTGTTGTCCTTTTTTTCTCATTCAGTAAATGAAGTCACCTTTGTAGTGGTTTTCATGAACCGCTGGGTAATCAAAATTATTATGCCGCCACCTGTTGTCTGTTAATTATTCTGAGAAGATACTCATAAATCATAACACCGGACAATAAATCAAACTGTCAGGACCCAGATCAGAGGTTATGCATGAAAAGTTATAGGTCACCAAGAGGGTGTGAAAGATCAGAGTTTGGGAGCATCACTCATTGTCAAGTAATGTTGAGAGAAGTGTCATCAGAACAAAAGAAAAACTGAAGTACAGAAGAATTCAGGCCTGAGGACAAGCCCTGGATTCATGCATTAAAAGGAATCAAATTGACATGTCATTACACTGACGATCTGACAGCCAGCAAGATTGTCTGGTAATGCCCTGGATCCAATTTTTTTTGGGGGGGGAGGGGGGAATTCATCTGATCTCCTTTTTGAGTCAAGGTCTCTTTTGAATTTTTATTATTTTTATTCAGATAGCTGAGATCATGAAAGTCAGTAGGCTTCTGTCCTCTGTGCATTTCAAAATAAAGATGGATTTCATTTTCAATATATATATTCAGAATGGATAGAGGAACTGAATGTTGATCAAGGGTAAAAGTGAGGTCTGTGTGAGAACATCCCAAGTATTGTCACTAGTGAGTTGCAAGAAAAGTTGCATCTAGTGTTGCACAGAAACTGGTTCACCAATTTCTCAAACGTTTTCTTCTCCTGCCTCTTTCTCAAGGCACTTTTGAACTTCTGTAGAATGACTCTATAATTTTGATGGGTGCAGGATTGAGCTTGATTTATTGTTGCAAAGTGACCATGTGTGCATGTGTTTCTTTACATTAAACATTTCACCAGCCGCCTGCACTTCCAGATCTGGAAAAGGCCCAGGAGAGGAGATACTTCATGATATCTTCCTCTGAGCTTTAGCTGAGGCACAGGAAGAAAGGGAGCCTGGCTGCTGAGCACTCAAAGTCAGTGCACTCAGTGGTTTTGATTTTGAGGGAAGCCCTTCCAACCTTTTTTTAAAAAGAAAACTTCCCCGCTAATTTCTTTAAAGGTAAGAATACTTTCTTTAAGAATGATACTGGACAGGAGATATCTAACATACTTAAACACCATATTCAAGCTTCATGGCAACTTTTCTTACTAAATTTATGGGACGGTTAAATGGATGACTTTGGTTCTAAGGAACTCCTGAGACACATACGGGCTTCCTGGGTTGTCTCCTAATCCATCTTCTTGCTGGCATGACCCTCCACCCTACCCTTGGATCACTCTAGGTTGATCCGATCCAACCAGGAGAGATACAGGGCTGCCTTAACCTAATCCAGACAAATTCTGGTTTGATGCAAATTGGTGCACCACCATAGTTAGGGACCTAGTTTGACTACTTAGCTGGTGACATTGAAGTGGTGTCCTGATCACTGTTGAACTGAGGTCATGAGCGCTCTGTCCTGAATTCTACACTTATACTCTACAATTCATTTTACACTTGTGAAATTAATTCCAGAACAGGATCATGCGTTGCTTATTTTGTAGTATTTTCAGCTCTTTGGCTCACTCCTCCCCCACTGGCCAACTCACATTAATCATGGGTAAAACTTCACACATGAAGGACTTTGATGCAATCATCTGCATTGTCTAGGGGTGGATTGATCAGTCTATTTCTGGCCTGTGCCAGAACTAAAAATAAAGAAAGGAAAAGCATAAAAATTCACATGACTTTTGTACTTTTTAAAAACAACAACAAGAAGAAGATACAGGATTCTGCCCCCAATTCCACATTTTAGTGCATCATATCCTAAATTAATTTATATGCATTTCAGTTTTGTTTTGAAGTCAAATCTGTATTGCAATAATTGGAGAAGTGTGAAAACTGAAGGATAGTCGCCCCCCCCCCAATCCAAGATGTGCAAATCTGTTTGGTTTGCTTAAAAATGCAGACTAAACAATATCCCAAGACCTCTCTTATATGGTCATTCAGAACTCCAAAAACCCCCAGAGGAATCTGCAAGAGGAAAATTTCAGTTATAATTTCTTGATTATCCTGCACCATTTGACTGGCAAATGCAGATTACAGGTTAACTGAGAATTTGGATGTACATTGTGGTAACTACAGTGTGGGGCTGTTTGAGTAATTTGATTTTTGTGAATTCCACTATGAAACTATCTGCTCAACACTTCCCAGACTAATGTCATAGATGGGAGCTTAGGCTGCATTCCGAACCATGTCTACTCACAAGTAAGCCCAACTGAATTCAGTGGGTCCTTAGTAAATTGAGTTTGTTATCTATCAGCTTTACTGTTTCCCAAATGTCCCAAATGTCGCTCTTGGCTAAATATATTTTATATATCTTTAAATTGAGTAAATTGAGATAAAATAAATTCACAGTGAAAATCTAGACATGTCTCTTTGATGGTAAATTCCACTTAGTTCCACTTATGGGATTTACTCCCAGGTAAGCAAATGCAGGATTACAGCCAATCCTATGTCCACTTGCCTAGAAATAAGCCCCATTGAACAAATAGGATTTACTTCAGTGTAGATATGTCTAGGATTGTTGTGTTAGAAATGCATATTCTTGAAAGATTTTTTTTAAAAAAAACATATTTAAAGCAATATTTAAATGTGAATTTTCATGCAGATTTTAAAAATCACGAACAATGAGGATGGCTTAATTGAACTGCCTAACACAGGGCAGCCTCTAGGCAACCTTCAATCAAGGTTTACAGCTTTTCAAATTCCATCAAAATGTCCAGGTAAAGAGGAAAGGCTTAAACGTCAATGCAGAAATGGGACAGAATAGACTTATGGGTGAATGTATGTGAGAATGAAATTGACTTGAAATAGACAGGTGCACATATAGAATCGTAGAATCATAGAATTGTAGAGTTGGAAGGGCCCCCTGGGTCATCTAGTCCAACCCCTGCAATGCAGGAATCTTCTAAAGCACCCTTGGCAGTTGGCCATCCAACCTCTGCTTAAAAACCTCCAAGGAAGGAGAGTCCACCACCTCCCAAGGGAGACCATTCCACTGCCGAACAGCTCCTACTGTCAGAGATTCTTCCTGATGATTGGCCAGAATCTCCTTTCTTGTGACTTGAAGCCATTGGTTCCAGTCTTAGCCTCCAAAGTAGGAGAAAGCACTCTCTGACCCCCCAGGACATTCCACAGGTACACCTCTCATTGGTTGTACTTCCATACCACGCCCCCCAAGTGTTTTCATCTGACTTGCTTTGCTGGATGGTGTGTGGGTAAATGTGCTTTTGGGGTGGCTGAGTCACACTTGTTGCTCCACCCACTTTTGCTGATGCTCCTGCCCCTTCTGCTTCTGGTCCCGCCCACCACCAGCATGTGGTCCCCAGAGAGATGCCCCAGAAACACTATAGTCCTGAGGCTGTAAAAGATTCCTCACCCCCTGTGCTACAAATGTGACAAGATGTTTCATATAAAGATAAGGCGCGATGATGAAATCTCTTGATCTGAAAATGTGAGATTTGTGATTTTTTTTTAAAAAAAGAAAGGGACAGAACACCCCCACAAACAAAAAGGATATGTTTTTATCCCCCTTCGCAAAAATACCATTTCATTTTGAATGAGAGCCAATGAGGCATAATATCTGGCATGTTTGCAAAATAAGCTCCATTTTGGATGCCCTGGGTTTTACTGATTATATTAATTAACTTAACAGTGTGTGTGGAGATTGTTTATGATGCATTAAAAATGACTGGACCTTAATTGCTTCTCTGTAGGAACATGGAAGTTGGATTTCAGGGTGAGGCTGGGGAGAATGCCCTGCGCTCCAATCTCTGTGCATTATTTTTATTGAAGCTTCTTTTTAAAAACAAGCAAAGAAAACAAAGTCCTTTGAATGAAAATCAAACCATGAAGTCAAATAGTTTTTGCAGTGCAGATCTCCCTGATATAATGCATATTTCTATAAAGTTTTCATTAATATAATTATTTAAATGCATACTGCACCCTAGCACATGCATTCTTGTACATATTAGTTGACTGGAGAACTGCTGTGCAAAATTCACAGACGTGTGACTGTTGAATGATGGCTGTTTTCATGGGCTATTTCAGAAAGTACAAGTTAAGTAGTTAGCCTCGAAATGCGAATTGAATCAAATTTCACTACACCCTCCTCAGCATCACAGAGAAACTGCCCCACTGAAATTATCTTGGTTCGTTTACCTATTCTGGAAGTCAAGCCAAGAACCAACCAGCAGTGCTATGAGGACAATGCGGTTCTGAGGTAGTGGACCAGCGCTTCTGAAATGACAATCTCCCACTTTCCCTTGGCTAACTGCTTTTGAAACTGGAGAAGGGAGCCTAAAATGGCTGTCAGCATGAAATAAGGAAAAACTTCAAGTAAAACAAAGAAATAATAACCCCGTTGCTGTCTCTGCAATGCACAGAATGGTGCTCTTTCACAAACAGTGACAAACTGAGAGGCACTGAAATTGGCAGATTTGTTCATGCCTAGTGCAGACAACATTGAGTTAGATGGGCCAGTGGTCTGACACAGTATAATTCAGCTTCCCTAGGTTCCTAGACATAAGCAAGCAAGGGTTTTGTTTTTAAGCAGAATGAGAGATAACATACCCTCCAACATTTATCTGATGAAAATAGGGACGTCCTATTCAGTAGTAGTAGTAATAATAATACCCCACACATTTGACTGTGTTGCCCCAGCCATGCTCGACAGTTTCCAACACCAATAAAAACACAACAATACATTAAACATAAAAACTTCCCTGTACAGGACTGCCTTCAGATGTCTTCTAAAGGTTGTATAATTACTTATCTCCTTGGCTTGGGGGTCATACAGCTTCATATCCCCCAATATTTCTCTGATGAAATAGGGTCATCCTAAGGAAAAGTGGGACATTCTGGGATCAAATCAGAAACTTGAATGACTTGGCCTGGAACTCCACCAAAACCCACTCCTGACTCCAGGTCCCCATGCCCTCAGCTGCATTCTAGAGCTGAGCAAGAACCCCACAATCTGCCCTATGGCTTTGATCAATGCCACACTGGATCAGCCTAGTTTGCCCTTTGCAACCCCAGGGGCCAACCACTACACCCCAGATCCACCCCCCAAACAATTTAGGGGAGAAGGACTAAGGATTTTGAAATCCAATTTTAAGATACCACACAGGATCAGATCACTACGACTAATAGCTGGTAAGCATGAGAATCTGATCATGTGTAGTGTTGCTTTGCAAGCGCCTTCCCTGCTGAAGGGTGCTGGCAAAGCAACACTCACAACACACAGGATCGATGCCTCTACTTAGCACATGCTGATCCTGTGAGGCAGGGTGTCAGGCAGGAAGGAGAGTTGCAGGATTGGGAATACCTTCTCCTGGGAAGACACTGGGCAGTAGGTCTTGGCCTTTTCCTGTGGTTTTCCTGCTCTGCCAACCTCTTCCTGCCTGATGCCCCACCCCCAGACCAGCACAGAATGCTCTGGGCCAACCCCACCCCACCCACCATGATCCATGTCTTTGTGCACCTGACTCATCCAAGGCCCTGAAAATATACCTGACTTTGGCTTGGCCAAATCCAGTGCACAGCCCCATAGTGTACAGTCCAACATTGATCCTGAAAGTTGGTTGAGTGACAGTGTGTAGGGTTGCCAACTCTTCAATGAGCCACTGCAGCAAGATGCACAGGAAACCATGTTTGTCTCAGTGCTGTGAAAAGCTTTGCCGGCTGATCCCTGAACCTCACACGACGACAGGGTAGCAGGCCAGGCTGTGTTTGTGTCCGTTCATCCAGTTGGCAACTCCAATCCCATGTGTTGCGCAACCTTGGCACAACTGGGGAGACACTACTCTGCAGCTGTGCTGCACGCGGCGCTTTGAATGACTATGCAAATTGGCTCTACTCACGGAGATTGTGTCCTGACACCTGCCTCGGAAGGCCCACGAGGCTGCAACAGACGTAAGCAGATATTGTTCCTTACGAAGCACACCTGGCTCGCCGCACATCTGTCTCAGCTTGAAGTTAAAGGTAAAATTATTTAGCTCGACATAATCCAAATAGCCTCTTGCTTTCAAATCAGCATGCTCTGTGGGGCTCCAGCTGTCATTCGCCAACAGTGAATTAGATACGGGGGTTAAGCTGATTCCTTTCATCGACGGGGTGAGTGAACAAAGTTTCAACAACATTATATCATATCTACAACGAGGAGCTGTAAGATGCAGTTGCTCAGCACAGTGTGATGCTATCTTAATCACGCAGAGGAGTTGGCTTTTGCCACCCGTGCATGTAAAGCAATGAAAGGAATGAGCTTCGTTTATATTCCTCTCTCAGATCTTTTATTTAAGACCTGCTACTTGGCTTAGTATGAGACGGTTACAGAGGGGATCGAATGCAAAAAGGTAAATCAGTGTCCTACTGAAAAATAGCTTAACAGCCTGAGGAGTTCAGATCAAAATTACCCCCATGCACACAGGCTGCACAAAAGGAATGGCTCTTTCCCAATAGGCTTTTTTGTCCTTTGTGCATTTGGAAATTGTATCGCGTATTTGGGACCAACGCCTGTGCAGTATCTGTTTGATAAGTGTCTTCTCACACTCCAAGGTCCTATCGAGGCAATTTGCATTCAAGCAGGAGCGAAATCAGCTGGGCTGGTTTCATTGTTTCGTAGAATAGGGAAAGAGTGTGAAAATATATACAGGCCTTACAGATGGCGTGGCTTGTTAGTCCTGAACATAGATACACGTGGAAGCATTGTTTTGACTCTTAATGGAGAGAGAGAGAGAGAAACACACACATTCACGCATGCGTCCTCCAATCTATTAATAGAAGTGAATTCACGGTTTGGTTGGGCTGGAATAATTAGTCATTCTTGAAAGAGAATCAAAGAGGACAGAGTTTTCTTTTCTTTTTTCTTTGAATGTGGAAGAGCTGAGAGGTTTCATGTTTTGAGAAAGGAAATTGTTCCCCTTCACGACGGTGCCTCCAAAAGGCTTGTGATGGGCTTGTCAAAAAAGATCTGTTCTTTTTCTTTTCTTTCTTAATAGGCACAAAGCTAATGGTGGACTTGAAATGAGATTACTTTGCCACCATGTGAGAAAGGTCCTTTTGGGGGCCGGTTGCACGCATACAGCTGCACCGATCGTGGAGCACTCGGCCCAAAGGTCGTTTATTATGAAATCATAAAGTCCAACTTTAAAAGTCAGCAGCCGTCTAGCATAATGTTATTCTATAGCAGATTTAAATTATCACGGAGAGAAAGAAACCCAATCCAATTTCCTCCTGAAAATATGCAGGGGGGAAATAACTATTCCCCCCCCCTTGGACAACATTGCCATTGCCCAACTCTTTATTTATTTAGGAGGGCTCAACTGAATATGCTACCCAAAATAAAGCTGTTGTTCCTTGGCCTTCCTTCAGTGAAGAACTTTAACTTTCCCCACAGCCATGCACACCTCCCCTTATACTCTTTTAAGTTAGGCCTCTATATTAAGTTGGCATGAATCTGAAAGCTGTGGCCTGGATCAGCTGAATAGTGGGGTGGGGCTGTCAGAGCATAAGCTGCGTGTGTGATTGTTGGAGAGAGCATGACAAAACCCCACACATGCTACTAATCACAATCTTGATAACAATGCCCATGTGGCTGTATTTTTTATATATAAAAAAATAGATGCAGTTACATGCAACCTACCATATTTACCAGACTCTAATGTGCCATTAGAGGGACGCGGGTGGTGCTGTGGTCTAAACCACAGAACGTAGGGCTTGCCAATCAGAAGGTCAGTGGTTTCGAATCCCAATGGTGGGGTGAGCTCCTGTTGCTCGGTCCCAGCTCCTGCCAACCTAGCAGTTCAAAAGCATGTCAAAGTGCAAGTAGATATATAGGTACTACTCCAGCGGGAAGGTAAACGGCGTTTCCATGCGCTGCTCTGGTTCGCCAGAAGCGGCTTAGTCATGCTGGCCACATGACCCGGAAGCTGTCTGTGGATAAATGCCAGCTCCCTTGGCCAGTAAAGCAAGATGTGCGCCGCAACCCCAGAGTCGTCCACAACTGGACCTAATGGTCAGGGGCCCTTTACCTTTACCTTTAATACACCATTGAATCCAATGCCCACCTCAATTTTCAAAACCTTGAAACCAAAAATCATTTGCTGCGTCAGCGGTGTTTTTCAAGCTTGCAATCAAATCTAATGCACACACTAATTTTCGCAAAATAATTCGGCCAAAAAAGGTGTGCATTACATTTGAGTAAATACAGTATTAAGCATGGGATAGAATGCTTTCTTCTTATTATTATTACATAGGGAGAGCGTGCTGGATCAGGCATGTAATGGCCCATCTAGTCCAGCATTCTGATCTCACAGTGGCCAACAAGGTGCCCAAGAGAAGCCTGCAAGGGGGACCCATGTGCAGAGCACTCTCTTCTCTTGTGATTTCCAGCAAATGGTATCCAGAAGTTCTCCTGCCTCTGACTTCCATGAATGTGTCTAATCCTCTTTTAAAGCCATCCAAATTAGTGGCCATCGCTACCTCCTATGGGAACGAGTTCCATTGTTTAACTATGTGCTGCGTGAAGAAGTACTTTACAGTTGTAGGACCCTTTGTGGTGTATAATTCGACCCAGTTTGACTGTGATAAGGGGTAGGTTTAGCCCCCAAAGCAACTAGGATTGCTTTGTTTTACAGAACTCAGTGGCAGCCACTGAAAACTGAGCCCAGCTGCATATGCATATGTGGGAAACCACTTTTTTCCTCCAGCCTGAAGTCCACATTCATTTCTGGCCACATGCCAGTGGTGTGCGGGGCCAAAGGCAAAAGTGGATGGAACAACGGGTGTAAATTTTTATCTTGGTGCATCAAGCTTGTTTATACACACACTCGCCTCTTTCTGTCCTCAATCTAGGGAAGTAAAAGTTCAAGGGAGGCCAGGCAAAATCATTCAGGGTGTGAAGTAGGGTCAGTGCTGTCTGAGGAGATGGGGTGTGGCCTTTGGAGAGTTCTAACGGCAAAATAGAGAGGCCTGCAGGTTCAACCTCACCTCAGGCCTGAGGTTCTCTACCCCAGTGCTGGAATATCAGAAAGGTCAACTACAACTTTTTCAGTACCTGGAACCTACCTTGAAATCTACACCACACCATGGTACCCCCATTAAGTTTCTTACAATCTGAAAGCGGTGTAGAGAAAGTGCAGTGATCTCTCTCTCTCTCTCTCTCCCCCTGGTAAGTATTATGGATATCCAAAGCTGAATGAAGCTGAATGTTGGAAGATTCAGGAGAGACAAAAGAAAGCACTTCTTCATGCAGTGCATAATTAAATTATGGAAATTGGTCCCAGAAAAAGGCAGTGATAGCCACCAAGTTGAATGTCTTTAAAGTGGCATTAGACAAATTTTAACCCAGGTTGCTAACCATGATGGATATATTCTACCTCTGCTGTCACAACCAGTAGGCTTCTGAATAACAGTAGTTGGGAATTGTAGGTGGACAGGCTGTTGTTCCACTCAGGCCCTCCTTGCAAACCCACCAAGTGTCCCTATTTTCCAGGGACAGTCTCAGATTTACAGAAGCCGTCCCAGTTTTTAATATGATCCTGGAATGTCCCACTTTTCCTTAAAGGTACCCCTGCCCGTACGGGCCAGTCGTGTCCGACTCTAGGGTTGTGCGCACATCTCACTTAAGAGGCCAGAGGCCAGTGTTGTCTGGAGACACTTCCGGGTCACGTGGCCAGCGTGACGAAGCTGCTCTGGCGAGCCAGCACCAGCGCAGCACACAGAAACGCCATTTACCTTCCCGCTATGAAGTGGTACCTATTTATCTAATTGCACTTAAGGGTGCTTTCGAACTGCTAGGTGGGCAGGAGCTGGGACCGAAAGATGGGAGCTCACCCCGCCGCGGGGATTCGAACCGCCGACCATGCGATCGGCAAGTCCTAGGCACTGAGGTTTTACCCACAGCGCCACCCGCGTCCCATCACTTTTCCTTAGAATGTCCCTATTTTTATTGGAGAAATATTGGAGGGTATGGAGTTATGCGACCCCCCGAGCCAAGGAGATAAGTAACTATACAATCTGAAGAAGAAGAAGAGTTTGGATTTGATATCCCACCTTTCACTCCCTTTAAGGAGTCTCAAAGCGGCTAACATTCTCCTTTCCCTTCCTCCCCCACAACAAACACTCTGTGAGGTGAGTGGGGCTGAGAGACTTCAAAGAAGTGTGACTGGCCCAAGGTCACCCAGCAGCTGCATGTGGAGGAGCGGAGACGCGAACCCAGTTCCCCAGATTACGAGACTACCGCTCTTAACCACTACACCACACTGGAAAAATGAGAAGACACCTAAAGGCAGCCCTGTATTGGGAAGTTTTTAAAAAATGTTTAATATATTATTATACTTTTATAGGTGCTGAAAGCCGTCCAGAGTGGCTGGGGCAACCCAGTCAGATGGGTACAGTATTAATAATAAAATTCTTATTATTATGGAATAGGATGTTCCTGATTTCACCAGAGAAATGTTGAAGGGTATGTGCTTGTGGGTTTCCCCACTGGCATCTGGTTGGCCATTCATCTCCAGCAAGGGCTGGAGGAAAACTCCTGCCTGAAACCCTGGAGAGCTGCTGCCAGTCAGTGCAGATGACAGTGAGCTATAAAGGTCTGACTTGGAATAAGGCCTTCCTTCCTATGTTAAAGGAGTAACTTCTGAAATGTTGTGCCTGTACTAGTTGTGTCAGACCCCCCCCCCCATACAGTTCAGAAACATGTGTAAAGTGTGCATAAAAAAGTGAAATTGAGATACTGAATGGTTAAAAAACAACAACCCCAAATTCACAAGGCCATCAATGGTGATTAGCAATAATGACTATCCTCTGCCTCCATAGCCAGAGGCAGTAATGTTTGCTGGAAGCCATAGTAAGATAAAGCGACCCCTGACCATTAGGTCCAGTCGTGACCGACTCTGGGGTTGCGGTGCTCATCTCGCTTTATTGGCCGAGGGAGCTGGCGTACAGCTTCCGGGTCATGTGGCCAGCATGACTAAACTGCTTCTTGCGAACCAGAGCAGTGCACGGAAACACTGTTTACCTACCCGTCGGAGCGGTAACTATTTATCTACTTGCAATCTGACGTGCTTTCAAACTGCTAGGTTGGCAGGAGCAGGGACCAAGCAATGGGAGCTCACCCCGTTGCGGGGATTCGAACCGGCAACCTTCTGATCGGCAAGTCCTAGGCTCTGTGGTTTAACCCACAGCGCCACCCGCATCCCTGCTGGAAGCCATAGGAGGAGACAGTTGCTCTTGTGCTTGGGTCCTGCTTGTGGGTTTCACATAGGCATCTGGTTGGCCACTGTGAGAACACAATGCTGGACTAGATGGGCCATTGGCCTGATCCAGAAGGCTCTTATGTTCTTAGAAATGCATGTTAAGGAGAAATGCTTGGAAAATGTGTATATTAAGAGAAATGCACATCCAAATGATGATGAACTCTTATGAGAGGGGTTTTTTTAAAAGAATAAAAATCACAAGCTGATGTGCAAATGTAGAGAACTGAATTTGAGACTGGAAAAACGAGAAACTGGGATATCCTGAAATTAACAGCTTCTTCCATCCCACATTGGGTGGGGAGATAGGGTGCACATAGCTGACTCAGTCTAATGTTCCTAGGTGCACATCTATTCAAACTCAGGGTCCTCAATTTGGTTTGAATGGCATCCCATCAAAATAGCTCAAATAATAACAATGGGAACCCTTCTCTCCTCATTGCAGGCTATTAAAACTCTTTATAATTCTCTCCCATTTGGCAGCACACAATATCTGAAGACTAGACCCCCAGGATGCTCTTCAGAAAAAAAAGTTACATAAACAACCACGAACCCCAGGCAGAGAAAATGTATGCTTTGAATGTGTTCAAACTATCCATATTAAGTCAGTTTAGCACTTTGATTAAAGAGCTTAATCAATCACCATCCCAAGCTGCTTATTAATCACTTTATCAAGCGGTTGATGCATTGCTGGTTTTAATAGAATCCATTTATTTTGATTTCTACCTACTTCATCTTTCTAAAGGGGTTTCGGAATCGGCTGTGATAAAAAAGAGAGGGAGGGAAGGAGGGAGGGAGGGTGCATCTAAACACTAGGAAGGAAGCTAAGAGCTCACTCTCTCACGTTCCATTATCAACACACCACACTGACGTAGCCAATTTATTAAGGGTAGGAAAAAAAGAAGACACAGAGAAGCCTTCGTTGGACTGAGTCTTTTGGTGAGCTTCACAGTTTAACTCAGATAAACAGAGGCCATTCGTTTGCTTTCACACCTGACACCTTCATGATATACGATCCTAATAAGATTAATCTCTCCCCCCTCCCCCGCTTTACAAAAATTACATCCAGCATACAGGCTTGTGTCTATCCCAGTACTGGTCACTGTCTGAAGTTGTCTTGTGGTAAAGATGGTGGTAAGAGTCTTTTAAAAAAATTAAATCACATCCTTCTTACAAAAATAAATGTTCCATTTCCATATTTCATTTCCCTGTAATCAGTGGTGGAATTAGGTAATTTTAGATTCAAGACTTAATGAGCAGTCTTTATATCAGGAGTGTTGTATATCAGGCCGGGGGGTCAAATGTGGCCCTTCAAGTCTTTCTGTCTGGCCCTCAGAACTTTCCCCAAGTCACACCCTCTCACTGTCCCCACTTCATGTCCCAGCAGTTTTTGCCTGGCTGGAATGTGCCTTTGCATTCTGACAATGCCTCCATACCCTCCAACATTTCTCCATTGAAAATAGGGACGTCCTATTCAACAACAACAATAACTTTATTATTTATACCATGCCCATCTAAGTGGGCTGCCCTGACACTTGGAAGGTTTGTGCCTCTTGCTAATCTAGATTCAAGGACAGAGGTTAATGAATGTATGCAGAAACTTGGCTACTGTATGAACGTAACATGTACATCTGTTGTTCTGCCCACTTTTGCCCATGCCTACCACTGCCATGTGGCCCTCAAAAGGTTGCCCAGAAAGGAATGTGGCCCCAAGGCTGAAAATGGACCCCCTGCTTTAGATGGTGGCACATAGGGCTTTTTTTCAGCAGGAACTCTCTGGAACTCAGTTCTGGCACCTCTCAGGTGGGTGCCACTGCTATTCTAAGAGAAGAAGGGTGGTGTTCATGGTGAGTTCCGGCAAAACATTTTACAGAGAATAATTCTATACCATGCTTTATAATTCTGTCAGTCGCATGGAGACTCCTTATATGTGAAGTGACTACTAAATCTTCTTCTTCTTCTTCTTCTTCTTCTTCTTCTTCTTCTTCTTCTTCTTCTTCTTCTTCTTTGGCTATCAAAGGATAGTTCTCTGTTTGACAGAGTCCATTATTTAAAGGGCTGTCAATTCACAGTCCAGTTTAAAGATAAAAAGAAAGAAAGATGGTGAACATAAAAAATGCATCAATTTCCACTCCATTTTCCAATTGAATTCTCTGACATGCCTATATCTGATCACCAAATTTTAGATTTCTAGGTGGTGTGATAGGTCCACATGGAGGTTCCAGCACAGGGGTTTTTTAAACAATACTTGGTTATTTTGTCTTGGTACATTTTATGGTATTTTAAAAATTATTAAATGATTTGTGTTTGTATTGTAACATTCCTTGAGCCATTACAATTGGATGCTATAATAACGCAAACAACAGCCAACAAACAGAGTGGTCACTTTTTCCTGAGGTAACGTTTCATTTGCCAGTTACATTACCTGTGCTTTGATTTCAACTAGATGGGGAGAGGCAAATCAAGATTTCCTGCAACTTCTGCATGTTCTCCGCACCCCACCCTCCCCACCAATGATTTTCCATTCCGTTTCTGAATTACTCTCTGGTTTCTTTGCTTTTTAAAAAGATTTCAAAATTCAAATGCTGCTGAGAACTGAAAAACAACAGTCCAAAGGCTTGCATGGTCCATGTGTTCACCATGCTTGCATTTTCTTTTCACACACTGGGATTGTCGAAGACATCAAACATGATGTTTCCGCCAGAACAAGACATTCCCAGAACCCACACGTGTTCTTCAGCACTTTCCCCAAGAGTGCAGGATTCCAGTAGTCAAGGATCAGCGCTGGTCTATTTTGGGGGAGGTGAGCGAGGAGACAACCCGCCAAAAAAGAGAAAATGAAAATCAAGCAGGTCTGTTCCAGGAGCACCTTTGCAAAGGTAATGAAATCAACAGGTGCCCTTCCTGCCTGCCCCACGGCTGCTCCCCCTTCCCCTCTAGTGATCTTCTCAGTCTCACTCCATTTAAAAACGAAACGTCTGCAGGCTGTTTCTAATCATTTTGTCAGTCTGATACTCATCTTCTGAAACCAAATCCTTCTTCACCTTTAGGAGTACACGTACAATAGTGATATGTAAGCAGCTCAAAGTCATGCGAGGTGTGTGTGTGTGTGTGTATGCCAAGCAAGGGCTGCCTGTGTAAGGGAGAAAAAGAAAATCAATATGTTAGAAGAAAAGGTCAGAGTGGGGAAAGTGACATGAAACAGTGCTTCGTGAAGGATATTGTTCCCTTCGTCTCTTTTGAAGTTCCTTTACCCTTGTGGGTGAGCCTGAGAACACATATATTTGGGATGGAAGCTCTGTCTTCCCATTGCTTCCTACCTTCTTTGAAATGGACGTTTCTCTCCCCCCCCCCCCCATAATCTCTCTTTCTCTGTCCCTCGCCCTTGCTCTGGGCTTGCCAACCCCAAGTGCCATTGCAGGGGGCGGCACCCCTAGCCAAGGCCTGTCTAGGCAGGATGAGCAAACGCTGCTCGCAGAATGGATTGGCCTCTCTTTTTCGAGCAGCCCTCCATTTGCTTCTTGAGGAGGGCAGAGCCGTTCTGTTCTCACCACTCAAAAAAGGTCAGGAGCATCTCCTTGTTCCTTGTTCCCTGCCCTTATCTTTTCCCCGAAACCCCCACCCCACCCCTCAGCTTCGTGCCCACCCCTCCCTTCTCTCTCTCTCTCTCTTGCTTGTGTGTAGTTTTAAAGTATCCTATAACCCCTTTTTAGTCTCCCAACACATTTACCCACAATTAACAATCAAGCGGCTCTTACTCCATTCAGCCCGTCATTCACTCCTTGCCTCATTTTGCTTGCATCTCTCTTGATCTGCCATTGTACCCAAAGCTGTTTGCGCCACCCTATCCTGCCCTTCTTACCAACCACAGGAGGATGGGGGGGGGGGGGAGGGAGAGAAAAAGAGAGGCAGAGGAAAAAGCACACAGTATTCAGAAGCTGAATAGCAAATTGCCCTTGAGTGTTCTTGCTCCCCTCCTCCTGTTCCCCCCCCCTCCACCTTTGGAAGGACAAGTTCACTCACCTTTTTTGGTGGGCAGTGTTGCAGCCAGGCATCCATGCCCCTGCAGTGATCCGATGTGGGGGGTGGGAAGTTGACACCACCACCCTTCATGCCGTCCCGGCTAAGCTAGCCTCAACTTCATCTAGCACTAGGTGGGACTTGGTGAATCAACCTGTGTGGATAAAGATGACAGGGTCTAACATCAGTAAGAAGCAGCCTGACACTAATAGATACCCCAAATTCACACCCAGGCTTCCACAGAACGTCAAGGTCTCCTGACTGACAAGACGTGGCATGAAATGGCATGAATTCATGCCCATCGTGACAATGAGAAGTGCGTTGAATGGCACCCCTCATGTGTTGGTCATTCAGCTGGGCGAAAATGACTTGGTTCTAAGGAAGGGCGTTGACCTAACCTGGAACACTAAAGAGGATTTTGATAAGCTTGCTGCCCCGTACCCGGACTTAACCATAATTTGGTCCCAGCTGCTGGAAAGGCATTGTTGGCGTGATTGCCCTGACCTGGTTGCCATTAATAAAGCTAGAAAGAAAGCAAACCGTGCAGTTGTACAAAAGGTGCAACACTTGAAAGACTGTGCGATACGTCACCCTCCCATCACCTTCAACCAGGAGGCCTTATGCCGTAATGATGGAGCACACGTTTCCGATGCTGGCAATGAATGACATGAATGACATGACAGAGGGCACCAGAGATTGGTTGCAGGTGTGAGGGTGTTGGCGTCAAGCCGCTTGGGCCTGAGTGCCGGTTAGGCATTGGTGGCGCTGTGGGTAAAAGCCTCAGCGCCTAGGGCTTGCCGATCGAAAGGTTGACGGTTCGAATCCCCGTGGCGGGGTGCGCTCCCGTTGTTCGGTCCCAGCGCCTGCCAACCTAGCAGTTCGAAAGCACTCCCGGGTGCAAGTAGATAAATAGGGACCGCTTACCAGCGGGAAGGTAAACGGCGTTTCCGTGTGCAGCTCTGGCTCGCCAGAGCAGCGATGTCATGCTGGCCACGTGACCCGGAAGTGTCTCCGGACAGCGCTGGCCCCCAGCCTCTTGAGTGAGATGGGCGCACAACCCTAGAGTCTGGCAAGACTGGCCCATACGGGCAGGGGTACCTTTACCTTTACCTTTTAAGCCTTTGTTTGGATGCAGGGGAGGTTGTAGACTTTGCCTGCCCCTTCTCATTAAGGCAGGTATGTCCAAAGCCCATTTCAGAGGCCGAATCCGGCCTGCCAGTCGGTTTAATCCGGCCCCTGTGGCAGTTTATTTCCTGGGGTAAAATCCTCCTGGGGTAAAAAAATCCCTCAGCAACCTTCAGCGACTTTGGTCAACAACTTTGGTTGGCCCCCACAGCCCTTCACTTCATCAAATCTGGCCCTCTTTGAAAAAAGTTTGGACACCACTGCAAGGGTATCCTGTTAAAGGGATCCAGGGGTATGGATCTCGTCTGATGCCCAGACGTGGGCTAGGGCCATGCCACGACCCCAACGGGGACACCTCAGGGTGCCCCTATTTGATGTAAGTCACAGGGTTCCCCCTATTGGTGGTTTACCCTTAAATGGACTCCCTGCAGATGGGTGGGAGTTGAGATATAGCCTGGCTTCACCCAATCCCTAAGCCAAACCACTCACATCTGTAGCCAATAAAGTTGTGGCCTATTTGAACCCATAAACCTAAATACTCATGTCCGTGTGTTTATTAATCACTAGGGAACTGCAGGTCACGGGGCTTTGGCACGTAAGGGAGGCCCTGAAAGCAACTATACATTTTGCTTAGTGCTCTTGAAAACAAGCGTTTCACACCTGAAGCTTTTCTCACTGGCCCAGAAGGACCCCCTTCAAACCGTTTAATTGCCAATTGCTTCAGAGCCTTTTTTTAAAAAAAAAAAGGAGGGGGGGGAGTCCATTATGTCAGGCAGCTCTATGGCAAACGACAAAAGTATGTGGGAAATGAAAGAGTCCTTCTTCCAGGGCCAACGCAGCATTAAAAAGAAGAAGAGGAGAAGGGAGGAGGAGGAGGGTGGGCAGAGAGAAAAGAAATACAGATCACTGCCTTGCTTGTTATTAGCAGGCAGTCACTGCCCCCCACCCCCTTTCTTTAAAAAAAGATGTAATTTCCATTTTGTCTTTTCACAAGCACATGCATGTGTGACCCAGTATGGGCACACAAAGGAAGACTAAGAAGGATAAACATGTAGAAGATGCACAGAAAGAAAATATCTCTATATTCAACTCTGTATGATGCTCATAGACTTTTCATTGTTTAAGTGGAAGAACAGTGGGAATGGTATTTCTTTCTGTTAAGGTAGAAACATTGACAAAAGGAAGAAAGAAGCTCTGGGGATTTTATGAGAGCATATGCTGCTCAGGTCCGGCAGGGCCTCACCATGATATCTCCTGCTTTGGAGGCATGTCCCATCTTCTATGGTGTTGGGAAACCAAGGGTTCCCATCTCAGGTCTAGTAGAAGTGTGTAAATTAATCCCAAGAAATTAGAATCATAGAATCATAGAGTTGGAAGAGACCACAAGGGCCATCGAGTCCAACCCCCTGCCAAGCAGGAAACACCATCAGAGCACTCCTGACATATTACTTCCCTTGATCTAGATGCTTTACTCCTATTGATGCAGCCCAGAATTGCATTGGCTTTTTTAGCTGCCGCGTGACACTGTTGGCTCATGTCAAGTTTGTGGTCAACCAAGACTCCTGGATCCTTTTCACATGTACTGCTCTCAAGCCAGGTGTCACCCATCTTGTATTTGTGCCTCTCATTTTTTTTGCCCAGGTGCAATACTTTACATTTCTCTCTGTTAAAATTCATCTTGTTTGTTTTGGCCCAGTTCTCTAATCTGTCAAGGTCGTTTTGAAGTGTGATCCTGTCCTCTGGGGTGTTAGCCACCCCTCCCAGTTTGGTGTCATCTGCAAATTTGATCAGGATGCCCTTGAGTCCATCATCCAAGTCGTTGATAAAGATGTTGAATAAGACCGGGCCCAAGACAGAACCCTGTGGCACCCCACTAGTCACTCTTCTCTAGGATGAAGAGGAACCATTGATGAGCACCCTTTGGGTTCGGTCAGTCAGCCAGTTACAAATCCACTGAGTGGTAGCATAGTCAAGACCGCATTTTACCAGCTTCTTTACAAGAATATCATGGGGCACCTTGTCAAATGCCTTGCTGAAATCAAGGTAGGCTACATCCACTGCTTTCCCTTCATCTACCAGGCTTGTAATTCTATCAAAAAACGAGATCAGGTTAGTCTGACATGACTTATTTTTCAGAAATCCATGCTGACTATTGGTGATCACAGCATTCCTTTCTAGGTGCTCACAGACTGTTTGCTTAATGATCTGCTCCAGAATCTTCCCTGGTATTGATGTCAGACTGACTGGGCGGTAATTATTTGGGTCCTCTCTTTCCCCCTTTTTGAAAATAGGGACAACATTTGCCCTCCTCCAGTCTGCCGGGACTGCCCCCCTATCCCCAACTCATAACACTATGATGCCAACTTTATCAGAGGAAGTTGCCTTATGCCAAGTCGCATTGCTGTCCATCTAATTCAGCAGCACCTAGCATCATTGTCAGAAGTTCCCCTGGAATTCAGAGAGGCCAGGTTTGGTTTATTGAACATGAACATCACTTCTCACAACAAAAGTCCTGGAGCAATTTACCATAATAATAATAAAATCAACAATTACAATATGTAAACATAGATTCAGGTAGGTAGCCGTGTTGGTCTGACATAGTCAAAATAAATTTAAAAAATTAAAAATTGTCCAGTAGCGCCTTAGAGACCAACTAAGTTTGTTCTGGGTATAACTTTCGTGTGCATGCACACTTCTTCAGATACACTGAAACAGAAGTCACCAGACCCTTATATATAGTGGGAGGGTGGGGTGGGGGTTTTCTCAGAAGGGTAGTAGGAGATGGGTGATTGACTCAATGGGTATGGTAAACCTGTTGACGACTGTTAACGACTGCAATTAGTCCTACAGGAAAAAGCAAGGGATGGTATGCAGATGACCAAAAATAGCTTTAGGATATGTAATGAGACAAGAATCTAATATCTCTATTCAGACCAGGTCTCTCCATAGTTTTCAGTTTTCTAGTAAGTTGTAATTCAGCAACTTCTCTTTAAAGTCTATTTCTGAAATTCTTTTGTAATAAGACAGCTGCTTTGAGATCCTGTATTGAATGTCCTGGGAGATTGAAGTGTTCTCCTATTGGTTTCTCTGTCTTGTGATTCCTGATGTCAGATTTATGTCTATTTATCTTTTGGCGTAGGGTTTGGCCTGTTTGTCCAATATAGAGAGCATACACAATGTTAGAGAGCATACACAATGTTAGAAGATGAGCAATTAAATAGGCTTGAGATGGTGTGTATGATGTTGTTGGGTCCAGTGATGGTGTTGTCTGGGTTTATGTGGCAGCAAAGTTAGCATCTGGGTTTCTTGCAGGCTCTGGTACCTGTGTTCATGTTAAGTCTGGTTGCTGTATTATTGTGCATGAGGAGTTGTTTGAGGTTGGGTAGCTGTCTGTATGAAATGAAAGGTTTTCCTCCCAGAGCTTGAGAAAGAGAACTGTTGTTGTCTAGAATAGGTTGTAAATCTCTGATGATGTGCTGAACTGTTTTAACTTGGGAGCTGTATGTGATTACTAGTAAAAAAGTAAAGGGACCCCTGACCATTAGGTCCAGTCGTGGCCGACTCTGGGGTTGCGGCGCTCATCTCTCTTTATTGGCCGAGGGAGCCGATGTACAGCTTCCAGGTCATGTGGCCAGCATGACAAAGACGCTTCTGGAGAACCAGAGCAGCGCACGGAAACGCCGTTTACCTTCCCGCCAGAGCACTTTTATCTACTTTTTATCTACTTGCACTTTTATGTGCTTTCGAACTGCTAGGTTGGCAGGAGCAGGGACCAAGCAATGGGAGCTCACCCCGTTGTGGGGATTTGAACCACCAACCTTCTGATTGGCAAGCCCTAGGCTCTGTGGTTTAACCCACAGTGCCACCTGCGTCCCGTTATTACTAGTGGTGTTCTGTTATTTTCTCTTTGGGGTCTGTCCTGCAGCAAGTTCTCTCTGGATTTGTTGATGTGTTGTTTAACTTCATTAGGTGGATATTTTAGTTCCAAAAAGGTTTCCTGTAGATCTCTTAGTCTGTTTCCTCCCTAGTCCATGTCATTTCCACATGTTCAATTCCATCTTTCTGTTCTGATTCATCTCAGCATTAATTTGCACATTCAAAAAAATCTCAATATACGCAATAAATATGCATCACCTACAAAAGTAGGTATACGGTTGAACCAATGAAATTCATCACAACAGATTATATGGGCACACATAACTGGCACACAACAAAGTGGTAGTTAAATTTCAGGCTGGCAGTTGGAAAGAATAGTGGAGTCAGATAAAAGGATTGTTTTTCTTTATTGATATTGTGAATGATGACAGCGAACTTGAGTCAAGAACAAAGAAAGTGGGTTCTAAAGGAGTTTACCAACTTTTGCGACACCCTGTATATTGCAATGTGCATTTTCTCTCAAAATATATATTATATTTCCTCTCAAAATACAGAATTAAGCACATATTTTTGATACTGTTAAACCGATAAGAACCGAGTTGTAACCCTCAACTCTTGAAAGTCTATGTTCAGATATGCATATATCTTTAAGGGGTGTGGAGTGAGTCTGTTGACGTGGGAAATTACCAAGTTTGAGTTCTTCCACAGCAGCCAGTGTGGTCTGACAGAACTATGGGGTCACCCTCCCAACATAGCCATTGCACAGTTTTTCTGGAAATTGCTAGGTGGAATAGGGTAGGGCAATGGCAAGGTTGGAGCTATGCGAATGCACTGGCAGGAGTGCTATATTGGCTCTGCTGATGCAGCCACACAGTCCTGACCAAGCCATTGCCCTGCCTCACAGATGCACCATCCAGATAAACTACAGTGACCCAAGTGTCGGGAGGGCCTCACCACACCACACAGTTGCTGGGAACCACAAGTAAGGCAAGGCTGTTTGTGGGTTTCTCAGAGGCATCTGGTTGGCCATTGTGAGAAAAGGATGCTGGACCAGATGTGCTTTTGGCCTGGTGCAGCAGGGCACTTATGTCCTTATGTTCACTGTCTGCAATTGCCTACTCACTGATGAGACTTTGCCAGTGCCAGCCTGACCTCAATGCAAATAGAACTCTTCTCTATAGAGCTCACCCAGGGCCTGGTGCAAAAGCAGCAAAGTCATTTTCCCATGCAGCTGGGCAGACCAGGAGGAATAACATCAAATACCTTTAACAATGCATATGTGTGTATGCACCACCTCTTAGTTAAGTCCGTGTTGCTGCAGTCTAAAACTCCAGTGAATAAGATCCTTGTCAACACAAGCAGATTCCTTCTGTAGTGACTTCAGAAAATGGAGGTTGCTGTGGTGTGAAAAAGGGAGAGCCTGCAGTTTGATTATTCATAGCTGTCACATTCATCAGCTGTGATAACTGGTGATGAGAGTCATTCTCCAAACTGAAGCAGTTCAGAATCAGTGCATATAATTCTAGGACTGCTGTGCAGGATTTTGTCTCAGAATTTACAGGATACAAATGAATCATATTATTATTATTATTATTATTATTATTATTATTATTATTATTATTATTCCCATGTGGGTTAAATATATGGTAAGCTCCTGCCAGCCAAGTGCTTCAGTTTATCTCCAAACTAGTGAAATGTCCATCATTGTGATGGGCAAGGATGTTAGTGGAAGGAAGGCCTATGTGTTAACAGAGAACATTTCAATTCAATTCAACCTTTGACCTTCCAAATGTTGCTGAGCTACAGGACTTCCGGGTTGGCGCCATTGTTTAATGGCGGATTCCCTCCGAGCTACGGAGGGAATCGGCTCCGTAGCGTCTGGGTCTGGCTGCTGCGGCGAAGCGGGGACCCTTAAAATCACAGGCGCGGATGCCTGTGAACACAGAGACTCGGCGGGCACCATTTGCGCCCCCCCAATCCGTGACGGAGCCTTTTTAAAGGCTTCGGAACGGAGGCAGGGTGAGGCGTGGTGCTGAGAGTACTCCCTCGTCTACGGAGTGAAGCCGCAAGCCATTGACAGAGAGCGCCAACTTCTTCTTTGGATCGATTGGATTTTAAAACATCAACCCGTGAGTAATACGGAGATTGGAACTTTAAAAAAAAAAATTTTTATTTTGGATCTGGAACGAGCGGGAAGGGGTTAAAAAGGAAGTCCACCCCCCCTCTTTGTAAACAATTTAAAGCAAAGGACCGAGCAGCTAAGGTCAAGAGAATCTGTTTCTTGCTTTTTAATAAAAGATCTTGACTTCACGATTTTGACATTATAAGAAGATATACTGGAGGATAAAAAGAATTTTGGGAGCTGAAATTTCACCCCCCCGCAGACCCGGGAACGTCCTATGAGAAAGCCTGCTGTATTGAAGAGTTTGACAGCTGTCAAGTTAGCTGTCAGTCAGCTAGTTGTCAGCTGGAAAAAGAGAACATTGTTTCTGCTGTTTCTGCTGGTTTACTCGGTATAACTTGTTGAAAATAAAGAGGGCTGATACAAAATAACTGGACTTTTGGTTTTGAGCTGAAAGGAATATTAAGGAACTAAAATCCCCCTGGAGGGGTATTAGGGACATTACACTACAAAAATGGCTGGAGCATGTAAAATCCAAGCAGAATTGGACAGAGCATTTGTTCTCCTGGGAAAGTTACAAGATGAGTACAATGCTTTGTCTACAGAGGTTTCAGTATTACACTTGACAGTAAATAACAGCCTTGAGCCTGATAAGGACTTGAAACAGGAAGCCCATTCAACTGAACAAATAAAGGAAACTGAAAGTGTAGACACGATGGAGCAATATGTTGTTTTTGAAGAAAATGAAGGAGGAGCTGGAATTCTGCAGGAGTCAAAGGAGAGTTGCAATATGAGGCCTAACATGATGAAAAAGGACAATGAAAATTTGATGCGGAAAGCCTGGCCTGAATGGGAGTCTGAAAAATGGAGAGACCTCCTTTGGAGGAGATCTGAAGACCTGAGGATTACAGATTTGCTGAAGGTGAAAGTTGGAGCTTTGGGGACATGTGGATTTGAAAGAAATTTGAAACAAGAGTTGGAGTACCCCATAGACTTTGCTTTCAAGTACGGAGGTCTGGCTGGAAGCAACATGGATCCTGTTGGGCCGGAGCCTCTCCGAGACTTGGGGTTTAACATCAAGGACTATCAAAGAGACCGGCAGAAAGGAACTGAGAGAGATATAAGGGCCTCGGACGTGAGATCTCCAGGCTAAATAACATAAAGACTGATGGATATTGGTTGGGGACTGGAACCGGGAAAGGGGTGGGTGGAGGTTGGGAATCCAAAGGGTACACAAGTATAATCTGCCTTGTTTTTTTTTTTATATTTTGTTAGCTGTTTGGAAATTGGGAAAATCGTGGAAGGGAAATTTCGGTCGACTTTAGGAAAAAGGTTTAAGAACAATTAATGAGGTATAAGTATTGATGTGTAAATTTGATAAGGTAAAATTGGTTTTGTTTTTTTAAATTAAATGAAAATAAGGATGGTAAAAATAAATTGAGGGAATGGAAAAAAGAAGCAAAGTAAAATAATAGTATGTTAGAACAAATGTTCAAGCTAAAGTGAAGAAATAAGTTAAGGACTTGCTGAATTGACAATTTAAATTGGAATACAAGAAGGGGAGGTGTGAGGAGGTCTGAGAAATAAGGTTAAGGAAAATAAGTATCTGAAACTTTATGTGTTTTTTTTCTTTTTCTCTGTTATGTATTTTTGTGCTTTTTCTATTTTTGTTTACTTTTTGTTTTTGATTGTTATATGTTTCTTGAAAATACCAATAAATATTTAATTAAAAAAAAAAAAACAAATGTTGCTGAGCTACAATTCCCAACAGCCCCAACATGCATGGTCAATGGCCAGGGATGATAGAAAATGTAGTTCAGCAACATCTGGAGGACCAAAGCTCCCGCACAATTGATCTAAAGAGATGCATGACTTCCTGTGGGAGTCAGGAACCAGGAGTCAGATTCCTCTTCATCAGGTGATGGTGAGGAAGAAGATTGACATGCAAGCTCAGCCCCAGTGGTGCTGCTAGCAGAGGAATCTTTGGGATATGTGAATGTGGCGCTGTCATCTTCTCACTCTGAGGACTCCAAGACCCTGGATGACCTGAGCCTCCCCTGTTCCATAGCAGGAGGAGACTGCTGGAGAAGGCTGGACCCCATTAAGTCAAGCAGCATCTTGGAGCATGGGTGCTGCCAACAAGCAGGCTGTACATGGGTACAGGGGATGGGTTCTGTTTTGCTGGAGCAGGCTAGCATTGGTACCCCTCTAGAATTTGTTGGCTTTCGAAAGCAAACAATTGATGAGATTCCATATGGCTAAAGAGATGTCATAACCGTCATAACGTGGCAACAAGTCTAAGCACTCAAACTGCAAAACCTATGGAAGAATTTCACATTCTGAATGCAAGTTCAAAATGTAATGGTCAAAAAGGCTTTTAGAAGGGATCAGGTAGACATGAATCCATGAAAGCTTATGCCATGATAGACTTGCTTCCCTCTAATGTCCTACAAGAGTCTTTGTGCTTTAGGTATGGCAAAATTGGAAATTTCAAATATTTGTGAATATTCCCTTAGTTTTATTAAAAACTGTGTGTCGCATCCAGTGCTAGTACTACTCAGCAGGGCTGGCCCACCCATGAGGCAATCTGAAGCAGCTGCCTTAGGCTTGGGTCAATGTTGTTACTCTTCTTATGAAATGGGCTCCAGCCTGCAATGGTTTATGCCACAATAAAGTGCACAGCCTTTCTGGTACAGTGGGCCTAGTTCCTGGTTAGTGTCTATAGAACGCAATGATTTTTGCCTAGTTACCACCTACAACCCACATTTTATCATCTCCTAAGTAGGCAAGAACAAGTGTAAGTAGAATTAGCTTGAAGCTATCCATCATTTCCAGAGGTTACCCAATGATATAGCTTTGCCATTTCTCTAGTCCACCCACTTGTGTGATGTTCTTTCCAGTCTCTTCCTGACCATTGAAAACAACAGCTGTGTTTTCTTAGCCAACTATCAAGAGTTTTCAGTTTCAACGTCTAATAGGACAGAACTCATTATACATCTTGTTTTCTTGTGCACCATAGTCAGCAGCTCTCATAAACATGGCCAGACATTGAGGTACATGAGAAAAATAAAACCTGATATTTAACGTATTTTGAAACCTAAGATGCTACCCATTAAAAGTCAGACCATTGATCCAGTGAGTTCAGTATTGTTTGCTCTGAAACCCTTAAGAGTTTCAGGCAAGGGATGCTCACAGATGTACCAGGAGATGCCAGGGATCGGAGGCACCATCTTCTCAAGCTGATTGAGGGGGCCCAACGCAACAGCCTGATGTCACATGCATGATGTTGCAAAGAGTCAGGGGTCAGAGATGATACACTGAGGGGGGGGGGCAAAACTGCCTTAGCCAAAAAACATGCTGGTCCTCATTGAGCTGCTGGTTGGCTGGGTGTTCCTTCTTAGGTTCTCAATATTTTTTTCTACTGCTTTAAACTTTAGATTTCCACCAAACATGCTGACATCTCTCTCCTGTTTCTCAACTCTCCACACAGCTGTCATAACTCACCTAATTTCAGTTCCTATGATGAAGACTTCCACATGAAAGAAAAGCATATATTCTCCTGCATCTCTTACAGGTTGGTGCCCTTAACCCTGTCCATTCTTTTGACAGTTCATATTGCATGAGAAAAATGCCTCATCTGTTCCCTAATTATTTGAACAATGAAGCCTAGTGGATACTTCAGGCACTGCATTTCATGCAGATCTGATTAAAGGAAGAGGGGTGGGGGAGAGAGAAGGAGAGAGAGTGAGTCTGAATTTGTGCATCCCCCCCAGGAGTCAACATATATATATATATATAAAACACTGAAGTGGTTTTCCTTGAAATATTTCTACTGAGTGAAATTCCTTTAAAAGATACAAAAGTGCTCCCTTCTTCACTCATCCATTCTACTACTCTTTAAACAAGCAAGCAAACAAACAAACAAACAACACTGTCTCCAGGATTTAGTTTGACCAAATCTAAAGAGATTTACTCCCTTTTTCTCATCTCTCTCTCTCTCTCTCTCTCTCTCTCTCTCTCTCTCTCCCTCTCTCTCTCTCTCTCTCTCTCTCTGTGTGTGTGTGTGTATAGATATAGATATATAGCTCTGTCGGTTTCAGTTTCTCTCAGGGTCTCCTGCTTCTCAGTCTTCAGTTCAATCCATTTCCAAACTTCTTTTTCTTTACAAAAACACATTTGTGGGTGCATTTTATCTTACCGTATGGCATTTCCCCCAATCAATTTCTCTAAACATAGTGGATTTTTTGTATATTGCTTTCACCTATATACATACTGTTGCCCACCCCTTCCCCTAATCTATGCTTTTTTGTACACATTTTTTTTTTTTGGTTGGAGAAGGGCATCACAGCACCTGGAGAAGTGGTCATTTCAGAGAAGAATTGCATTTTGGCTCACTATTGGTTCGGGAAATTCTGTAAGTTTATGTTAAAATGCAAACAAATTACACTTCCTCCCTGTCTCTGTATACACTGTGCCCATAGCACCTGTGCATGCCGTTAAGTGTGCATGAACATTAAGGCAACACACACAGCCCCCTTTGCACACTAAAGCTGGTGAGGATCATTTTGAACTGTTGAGAACTTCTGGTAGGACAATGATACTTTTCGGGCATATCTTGGACCCAAATGAAGAAGCATCTTCTTTGCCTTCAAACCTGTGCATGGCAGGCTTATACCAAGTTTATACTCTACATGCAAATAAAGATCCTTCTGCAATTCATACTTGCATTTTGGAGGGGAGGCCTCTGAGATGGGACTGCTGGGTGGGAAAGAGGGGTGTTATAATTGCAGCCTAGAGTGCCTGCAATTTCCTCCATGAAATATTGGGAGATGGTATAAAAACCAATCACGCTCCAATGGAGGGGGGCTACAAAGGGACGTGAACAGATCACTAGGAGGACCAGATTTAAAAGATGCTTGAACCCCCTTTTTAGCAAAGTGAATAGCTTCCCCAAAAGAAGGCCTTTCCAAGCGCAACCAATCTCGAAAGAGTTTTCTGAAGCTTTCGAATTCACCGGCTAATAACTTTAAATAGTTCATTGAGTCTTCCGGATTTTGTTGTTGTTGTTTTTTGTTCATTCTTTCTCTTTTTAAAGAAATAATCTGCTTACATCGTTAAGACCCTGGCTAAGCTCAGTAACACAAATTACCAGATGTTGCATTCCCCCACCCCAGTATTTTCTCTCTCTCCTTTCCCCTCAAAAGACCAACCACCAAGCATGTTGAAAGAGAGAGGTCATTGTCCCTTACTGGCAATAAAACTATTCCCCCCCCTTTTTTTTGCAACTCCCAACAAACGAAACACGAATACCTTTCAGCTGTAGTGGGGGAACCCTATCTCCAACTCCTTCCATGTCGGGCCCGTTTGGCTTTGTTACTTGCTAATAATGCACTCATGTGTAAGCTAATAATGTGAACAGAGGGAAAATGAAGAGACCTTTAAAAAAAAAGCAGAAAGAAAAAGCAGAATGAATTAGGGCAATTGAGGTCGCTCTCTTTCATTTTTGCTGGAAGGATAGTCGCCCTGGTTTTTACCTTATCGCTTATTACACAATTTATGATAAAATGAGATGTGAATCCACTCTTATTGTTGGGCTCTCCCCTATTGAACATGCATATATAGAATTCATTTCAAATTTAAACACTATCTTAATTATAAATTGAATAAAATGGACAACCTATCAGGTTCCCTAAATTGCATTCTAACAAATAATTTCATTTCCCATTACTTTCCCACCAATGATATATAGGCCACAACAATGTCCAGCGTAATCCCGTTCTGTTACCTTAATTGTGCTGGAGATTCTACAGTGCGACAAATCCCCACACCTGCTTCTATAGCTGTTGCCTGAGCATGTAAACAGTGGAGAAAATTGTGTGGACTTAGCAGGAGAGAGGAAACAAAACTGCCAAAATAGTTAAAGTGTGTGTGTGTGTGTGTGTGGCGGGTAATCTTGCATTACTTTAAAAACAATGACACAACATTTTCTAGAGCACTTAAGACATTGCTCTGGATTTGTTTGAAGCCCAAGGAAACCTGGTTACAAAAGCATTAAGTTCCCAAATTGACTGGGAAAGGCATCAGCTTGAAGATTTTATTTGCATTATTCTGCAGAAGAAACCTACTAACGAGTAGAGAGATTTGCAAATGCATATAATTTCCTTTTCAGCAAAGAAGAGTGTGTGTTGTTGTTGTTGAAAAAGTATGTATACTAGAAAAAGGCTTGCAGAAGTCTATTTTTCTCTTTTTTAAAAAAAAGAAAAAGAAATTTATCAGTTTCAACAGTACATTTAGGAGTAATTTTGAGTGAAAACTGCCAGAGGATAAATACTGTTTAGAAAATATATAGCATTTGGGTGAAAAAGAATAAGCAAAATAACAGCAAATTACTGTGTATAATTCAGTTTAACATTCTATAACAGAACCCTAACACAAGTTTTTGCCTATAGTCCTTCATGTGTTGCTCCTTGCACTAATAAAACAGATTTGATATATTCTCCAACTTCTTCCTGTAGGCTAAACCTAAGAAATAAAATTTCTTGGATTTCATATTCAATCTGAATGGTGTCTTCTATCTCACTGAGAACTTCGGCTATAGGAAGATGATATTTTGGGGGTTACTGTCTGCTAGATGTTCAAATGATATATATTACATTGCAAATCAAAAGCACAAATAATGGTTAGAATAAAGATTGAGAGACAGATTGTATATAGCCTATAACACCAATAATTTAAGCCAGATGTTTCACTTTTGTTATAATTAAGATAATATTATGAATTTCCCCCCACCTCTGTCATACAAAATATCTGCACGCTTTGATTGATGAGAAAGAGAAAAGAAAGAGCAAGTCTTATACAGTACCAGGTTTTCAAATATTGTAACAAAGCGATATGCTTCTGTAGATATTTGTTAAGTTGCAGCCGTGTGTTTCAAATTTCTCAACTCAGAATGAAGTTAAGCCCGTCTGAAGAACTTCATTTATCAAATGAGCTTTAAGAAACGTAAACTGATCCAATAACAAATCTGGAGTGTTAATATTCATTTTTATGTGAAAGGTACTACTGAGCAGCTGGCTTTTTTAATTCCATTATTAGGCCGTTTTGATGGCATTACTTATCTACTCAGAAAGAAAGAAAGAAAGAAAGAAAGAAAGAAAGAAAGAAAGAAAGAAAGAAAGACTTGTTGCATTATCAGAAAGTATGCAGGTTCTCTAAAGTTTGGTTTTAGAAAACACACCACCAGTCTAATAAAATCGAATGTTCATTTCCAATTTTCCAGAAGCAAGCTTCTACATCTAAATAGTGATCATAGCCAAAACTTTTTGGAGTGGGTGGGGTGGAATCTGTTTATTTCCCTTTGTTGCCCCCACCCCACATGCTACAATGCTTTACTACACCCTCCCACCATATCTTTTATCTTCCAACTAGTTTCAACTAATATGTTTGTATGTAACTCCTTCCACCCACCCACCCCCCAGCTTATCAGGCAACGGGCAGCATTTGTGATTCATAGCAGTCATCAATGTGATAATAAACTCATTCACAAGACTAACAAACATGCAGCTCCCAGTTATTTACGAGGCAAATTCACTTGCAATGCTGGGCAGTGGAACAGGGGGAGAATCAAGATGGTGTTGATTGATAAATTGACAGGTTAATTTACAAGTGGATAATAGGAGTTAGACCCAGAGGGAGAGAAGGCAGCTTCGCCTACTAGCTGGGTTACACTGCCATCTGTCTTGCACAGGCAAATCTGCAAGAGCAACTCTTTTGAGTCAAGATCAAATGCGCACACAGACACTTTCCCCCTCTAAGTTAGAGACAAAAGCTCCCCCTCCCCAATTTACTGCAGTTTAATTTCTTCTCTGCATTGACACAGTTCACAGTGTGGACCTCCCACCTTCTGATACCGTCCGTAACAAGGGAAATGTAAAGGTTCTTTGTCTCATAAAATGAAAGACGAATGCTTCTAGCTTTTCGGTTTTCATTTCTTTCTCTTCCCCCCTCCCTTCATTTTTGCTTCTTCTTTGGAAGAGGAAAGAGGGAAGATCTTTGTGGGTTTTTAACTATAATAAATTGTGCACCACTGTGACAGTTGCAGTAACAATGTGAAAATAATATTGGCTTCCCCATATAATATTTATGTATTCTGAAACCAACCGCTTCTAAAATTAAACAAGTTTTAACCGCTGCTAACGGAGGCTCCTAAATATTCTCCATTTTATCCTTACGGATGCTGTTGATGGGAATCCTGTCTTTATTCTAACACTTTATGCTCCTTAGAAGGTTGTGAAATTTGAAACTCTTTTTTGGGGGGGAGGGGTTCCTTAAATTCCCAGAGTTAGTTTATGAAAACCTGCAAAAGCTTCTCTCTTTTTTCGGTGGTTGAGAATGTAATGAAATTGGACAGCACCTTTCTCGAGCTGACCTGCAATTTGATGGAATTTGAGATCAAAGAACATTTGCAGCTCAGAGACTTTGAAGTTAATAACTTTCACTCTTACTCCTCAAAATTAAAGCAGTGTTGCACGAAACGTAGCTCGAGAGTTGTTCAAAATAACAGGATTCTCTTGCTTTCATTTCAAATTATAAATATTGGTGGGGATGTGCACTTTTTTCTTTCCACATATGTGGTAAGTAAGTGCCTTTCACATTTGGAGAGGCATTACAAATATATACGCTAACGTTCTGATAATTTAATCTTGAAAAATAAACTGGGGTGCACCTCTTACTTCATTTTTTGTTGCAATCAGTGCTATTCTATTGAGAATGATTTTTTTCTTCTCTCTTCTAAAAAAAGCTTTGTCAAAATTAGGCTTCCAAAATGTTACATCAAGAGATCTTCAGAATCACAAAGGGAAAAGCACAAGTAAAAATATGTTGTAATACGTATTTTTTTTAAAATACAAATAAAAATTAACAGCTGTTTACATGCCAAAAAGAGCCTTTTAAAAAAGAATAATTTTGGTATTAAGTTAGAGGAGAGGTTTGGGTTTTATGTGCTCAAAGTCTTGTGCTTTTTCCATTTTCTTTAAAAATCAGCTTGTGGGTGTGATTTTCCTGTTTTAAAACCAGTGCAATGCTTTTAAAACATTTTTTTAAAATCCACCCCAAACCAAAAGACTAAAGGTTTTGCCAAGCAAAATCTATACATCTCCGGCTGAAAGAACCACAGAGAGAGAGAGAAATCCACCTAACTCGGAATTTCAAGCTATCTGGCTATTCTTTATGTTCCTTTTCATTTAAACAACAACAACCAGCAACAGCAAAACAACCGTCATGTCAATAGCCCACCCTGGATCGAGACCTTATCCCTGAGGTTTTGCCGGCTGCCCCCTGCTAAGCACAAACTAACAAATCAATACGGCTGTCCTTTCCCAAACTAAAATGAGTCATAGCATTCAGTAATGAAGCTGTGTCAGGCATTCCAAGTTAAAATCCTCTCCTTGCATCCTCAGCCTAATTGTCGAGAAAGCTTTTATGCCGAGAGTTGGAAGGGATCAGCCAGAGCAATCCAGCCCTCCTCTCAGACCACAGACCAGATTTCTGGTCACCGCTCTCGCCTCGGAGCTGCAGAACCCGCCTCCTTGTCTGCAGCTCTGTCACAAGGGTGAATCACTGGGGGCTCTGCATAGCAAGCGAGGCCCTGGCCTCCACCTTCCACACTCGCGTCCCTCGAACAGCACCCTGCGGTGCCCCCTCAACACCCTCTCCACAAGGTTTGGCCTTCTGACCCTCCCCCTAGCTCTGTGAACAGCCTTTTTTTATTATTATTTTACCCCGATGCCTCAGCAGTCATCAAAAATCTCTCTTTCTGATGCCATGAAATGGGATGAATTTCTGCAAATTAGCCTCTGGAGCACAGGAAGATTTTACAAGTATGTGTTTAGAAATGATTCAGAGTTTGGAGGGGGGGGGGAATAAAACCAATGACCTCAGCATAACTTCCTAAGGTTTTAACCCTGAAAAGTTGGCTCTTTAAAAGAATAAACTTCTTAGCCCCTACTTTTAATATATTGACTAAGAATCTGAAACATAGGCTTTTATTCACAAAGCCTTAACTGTTTACCTCCCACAATTCTTATCCCCCACTTTATATATATACATATATATTGACTAAGAATCTGAAACATAGGCTTTTATTCATGAAGCCTTAACTGTTTACCTCCCACAATCCAACGTGGCAAATCGGTTTAGGGCTTCGGGAAAATAAAGGGCCATTTCCTTCACCAGCACACACACACACACACACACAGAGAGAGAGAGAGAGAGAGAGAGAGAGAGAGAGAGAGAGAGAGAGAGATCTCCTCACATCATTCCCAGGAAGAAGGGGTGAAATCCACACACCACATTTTGCAAGCACAGAGAGATTTATTTTAAATTGCGTTTTCTTGGCATAATTTCAGCCGGGGCCAATTGATGCTTAGCCCCAGCACCTCAACCTAGGAATGTGTAAGCAATGATAAAGAAAAAAATGCTGCTAAGCAGGTGCAAAGTGTCATCCCCTCCCTACTGATTAACACAGGAGTTTGTGCAGAATGTATTCAGAACCAACAACAGCAGAAGAAGGGAACGAGTAACAAAAGACGAAGAGTCTCAAAACGTCCCTGATTTTTTTTTGCAATACTGTACTTCCCATTTTCAGCTGAGCTAAAGATTCAGCAGTCATGTTAATGTCTGTTTTGGTGATTTCATAACTGAGATGAGGAGAAAGTGTGTGCCTGATCAGATAATAATAATAATAATAATAATAATAATAATAATAATAATAATAATAATTCACTTCATGGGGTTGTTTTCCTGGATCACATGTGACCATCACCATGCTTACAGATGCACCCAGAGCATAAAGAGCAATGGAAAGTTATAACTGCCTCCAGGACTTGTAATCCAGTGCTATACTGCTTATGAAAAAGGGAGCACAATTCAGCCACCATGGCTCTTGAGAGGTTACCCCATCATCAAATGATAGCTGGGTTTTCATTCATTCCACAGAAACTCCTATCCAGCAACAACAGGAATGTCATTTAGTTATTAGACACCCCTTTCCTTCCTGCCACTTAGGGCAAGATATCTGTTTTCGAAACATTGTGCTTTTGTTCATATTCTAGTTACAATTCTTCTCTTTTATGGCTATGTTTTTTATTGCTACAGTTCACAAAGAATCTTCACAAATTTTGTAAACTTCTAATTCTTTCCTCCTTTTTTTTTAAAAAAAAAAAAGCAGCCAAAGAATGGCTTGCAAATACCAGCGGTTTCTCTCAGATCTAAGTCAGAATGGTTCATGTCTCTCTGTGTCACTCCGACCACTTGCGTTTGAATGGGGTCAGTTCACACATGTACCTCAGAAGTTAAATTTGTGTACATGCGTGTGTGAATGAGGCTTGGAGATCTTGCCTTTTGATGTTCTTTCTAATCCCTCTTTTGAGGATTGCCGCTGCTTCTCACCATTGTGAACAGTTTCAGGTGTGTGTGTGTGTTTAGGCATCTCTTAGTACTCAGGACATCAAGTATACATTATATTCCCTGTAATTTAATGCCACATTTTTTTCCTGTTGTGTGCATTTTTATCTACAATCATTGCTGAATTCAGGTAAGACTCTGTACTGCATTTTTTCTTGAAAGAAAAAGAGGGCTCCGTTGTGTGCATTGGGAAGTATGACTGATGTCCTTGGTCTGTGGAAATGGGCATTTCAGCCTCCTTCTGATGTGGTAAAACTGTAAATGTGCTATATATATGGAGTTGTGCTTGCTGGGGGTTGAAAATCTGAAAGCGACTTGTGAACATGTTCACTTTAATATATATACAAGCATTCCCATAACTGGGAACCTGGACCATGGAAAAAGTGTGGGTCTAACAACTTCAACATGGTTATAGTTTTATAACACCTGAAAAAGGACTTTTTTCAAAGAGGGAAATGCAGGGGTGGGGCTAATATTAGAGGCCAGGTGCCACCAATTTTCTGAAACGGGGACTTTTTGGTGGTAGGACCACAACTGCAGACTAGCCTTTCCAAGTAAATTGAATCGGGACACTGACCTAGATTTTCTTTATAAATATGAACAGATTTTGTTATTCTCACAGCCCCTTTAATATCTATAAAACTGACTGTTTTGATCTTAGCAGTTCCACCTGCTTTTGTTTGAATTTTGTTTGTGTTAACCTTCACTGCCTCCCCAAAATATTCACTTAAACATAATTTTGAGAGAAGCACTTGATGAATTTCAAGAGAATCAAAGAGGGTTTTGATTGGAGAGAACCCACTTCTCAGGGTGAAATCTACACCCTGCTAGATTTCACTTCAGGTTAATATTGACAGAATATTAATGTTGAGGAATATTTATAGAAGCCAACATTTTAATAGGATTTGGGTCACAAGAGAAAAACACAGATCCTTAGTATTTGTAAAAAATAATAATAATTCTACCACTTTTTGTTGTTTTTTGTTTTTTACATTTTGTTGGGTACTTTGGGCAATTTTTTAAACAGACTAAGGACGATGCCAAAAATCTTGTTTGAAACTGGGATGAGCTGAAAAGCAGATTAATTAACGTTGAAAACAGTGATAATGCAGAATCAGTGAGCCAGCTTTTAGGAAAGTGTCCTGAGGAGAAATCACCTCTGTATGAATTACATAAATGTGCATGTGTGCCTTTACCAGAACAGAGTAAGTTATTCAGAATCAATACATTTTCTCTGTTTTCTAGAGACTGGCCGAGATTGAAAGATGAAGAAATCTCAAATGCTGAACACGGTATCAGGAAGCGGGGGGCGGGGATGAGAGGAAAAGGGCTGCAGATTTAATAGACATTGCTTCAATTATAAAAATTTTCCAGGAATGTTTTGAGGGAAGGGGGAAAAAAAGATCAAATATGTCATCATAACTGGGGGAAAAAATCCCTTTCAGAGAGTCGAAAATTCCCCTCTGGCCGGTGTCCTATTTTAAGCCTTTAAGAAATAGTAGTTGAGCCCATGGGAGAAAGCTCTTGCAAAGTTATAATTTCATGTGATTTGAAATATGGCACCTGAAGGGCTCCCAAACCGGATCACTTAAAATAAATAGGGGCTCTCTTCTAGAGGCATTTGTCCTTCCAGTTGCCTGAATATGCATATGTGTTGTATACAAGCACATGCATTGATGGAAAGAAAGATATAGAGGTAATGTCTCAGATGCAAACACAAAAAGGTGTGTTTTTTAAAAGCACCAGACATTCTTAAAAATCCCTTCTTGCATTTCCACCTGAGATTCTCTCCCCCCCTCTCTAATATTGATTTTTTTGAGATATTGATATACCACCCTTTGCCAAATGCACACAGGGTAGTTTACAGCACAGTAACATAACAAGCAACATATACACATAACAAAATAGCCATGTGAAAAACCTGTTATATTCACAATAAGCAGCCATGTCAAATCATTCGTAAATGATTTCAGTCATCGATAGCTGCATCCAAAAGTCTTATGAGAGAGGTGCACCTCCAGCTATTTCTGAAAGGAAAACAATGGTGTGGCTATTTGCACCTCAGTGCAGAGGGCTAGCCAGAGCTGGAGAGCTGGTACAAAACCACCACCACCATCCCAATAGGGTTATATTTTGTGTAAGCTGCTTACAGGTAGACTTAGCATCTGGTCAATGGGAAAGGAAATACTAGAGGCTAGACTATAGAAATCAGACTACCAAGAAGGGGTAGGGGGAGATGGTGGTAATTTATATTAGGTAAATTGGGCATCAACCATGAAAACACACCTTTGAGTTTGTGATTATGGTAGCAGTGTTCTGGATTCTGCTTCAAGGCAAAATTCACAGCCAGTGTGGAGGTTCCTGCATGAGGGGGCAGCGATATCAAGAAAAGAAGGATTTTGAAGTAAAAACAATAGTTTCAACAAGTCTAGTGAGATTTCTTTGGATACTGGCATCCAAATGTTATGGTACAAATGTGCTATTTAGCAAAGTAACAGTCCTGGTGTGTTACTAGAGATGAAAATATTTTTCTCTGTTTCTTTCTTCTCTTTGGTCCCATGTTTCCTTCTGACACTGTTTGGCTGGGGAGAATTTCTCAAGTTAATTTCATGGTGCAGGAAGTTAGGATCATAAGAAACTGTCTTATAACAGGCCAGGCCGATAGTCCAAGTATCTCATTATTATTGCCTATATGGTCTTACAGCTCCAAGCACTCAACTAATGTAGCATAAAAACAGAAGAGTGTTCTGGATCAGGCCAATGGTCCATCTAGTCCAGGCATAGGCAAACTCGGTCCTCCAGATGTTTTGGGACTACAGTTCCCATCATCCCTGACTACTGGTCCTGTTAGCTAGGGATCATGGGAGTTGTACTCCCAAAACATCTGGAGGGCCGAGTTTGCCTATGCCTGATCTAGTCCAATATCATATTCTCACATTGGCAACCACAGGCCCATGGCACAATTCCTGTGGGAATGAGTTCCATAGTTTAACTATGCTCTGCATGAATAATTTCTTTCATTTATCTGTCCTGAATTTTCCAGCACTCACCTTCAATGGATGAGTTCTGGTGTTAGGAGAGAGGGAGAAAAACTTTTCTCTATCTGCTTTCTCCATGCCATGCATAATTTTACAAACTTCTATCATGTCACCTCTTGCTTGCCTTTTCTCTAAACTAAAAAGTCCCAGACGCTGCAATCTTTCTTCATAGGGGAGCTTCTCCACCCCTTGATAATTTTGGGAGCACCTTGCAGGATTGGTGCCCCCTCCCCCCCCCCGGTCTGCTAGCACGGAGAACACAGATTACTGCTAAGCAATATTCATGGGATTTTGGTATGTATTCTTTTATTTTCTCCCCCTTTTTAGTAATGATTTCTGTCCCTCTAAGATCTATCAGGATGACAAAATGTGACAATTTTAAGGTAGAGAATATTTCCTTCAAGCAGTGGGGGGAGGAATCAAAGATAAATCCTAGCCTGGTTCTTCCACTCCCCCCTCCCTCTCGTCCTATTAGTTTTTTGACAGTCTGCTTATGGAGATCTGGCTTGTCAAGATGAAAGTCACCTCTGTCTCTTTCTCAGAGCTATTTCAGTCTCTTTTAAGGAGTTAAGTGCACTGTCAGTTGCTAGGAGCGGGCGGGGGTGGCGGAGGAGGAATCCTCTCAACCACATGGAAGTCCTGTAAAACTTCTTAATTTAGTAGAAAAAGAGAATGTCTCTGGTTCTCCCCCATCCAGTCTTGTTCCCAAGTTTCATTTGCACCAATTGCTAAAGCAAAGAGAGGTGCACATTTCTCTTGAGGCAAACAGGGACCCAGCAAAGGGGGGGGGGGAGATTGAGTCCTGTCTGCCTATGGAAAATGGGAAGGGAAATTGAGGAAAATGAGGTGGTAACAAAGGGTTACAAGCAAGAGATTAAGGACTCAGCATCAGGGTACTCTAAGGACCTCAACATCTACAAGCCACAAAAAATTTCAGACATTCAGAATGTCAGAACAGGGGTTCCTCTGAACATGTTCTGTGCCCAGGGCTTTTAGTATCATAATTGCACTGAGTTCACAATCCTCCATTCACACTCAATTCCATTCTAGGTTAGCTCTCTTCTTTTCTACAATCCAATTTAGCTGGGAGAATTTGTTTTCTTGTTGCTTTTGTTTAACAACCTTGTTGATCCACGGCAGATCACTCAGAGATCTCCCAGTAGATCCCAATCTACCTGCTCCAAGTTATGCCACCTATGCATATATACTGTAGGCATTGTTCAGGTTTCATGGGGTTGTACTCAATGCTAGTCTTACTCAGAGTAGACCCAGTGAAATTAATGATCTAAAGGAAGACATGTTCATTAACTTTGACTGGTCTGATTTTGGTAAGATTAGCATACTGGATAACTGACAATAGATCAAACACTTTATATCTATTGTAAAAAAAAAAAATCACCTGGGCGAGCAGCAGTTCTCACATTCTGTGATATCGAACTGGCAAAAGCACTTTTTATTTTTGCCTCTCACAAACCTGATACAAAATCAGCTTTGATGGGTAATCAAAAGCCGCAGGATTATGAAGAAGACCACACAAAATCTTAGCAGGGTAAATGAAGGAAGGGGGTGGGGAGAGAGAGAGAAAGAAAGAAGCAAAAAGGTGTCTGCATGTTGAGCTGGTTCCTCGGAGCCGAAGCGAAAGCAAAGAGGAGATTTAGCAGCTGTTCCTTGTGGCAGAAAATCTTCCCTGATTGTTGGCGGAACGGAGGCCTAGAAGTGTCAGACAGATACAGCTGATCCACAAAGATAAATCCTGACCTGCAGGGCCCACAAGATGTGCATGCAGTGCCTGTAATTTTGTCATGGTCCAAAAAATAAAATAAAAACAACAAAAATATATGTGTCAAAAGTCATGAAGACCCAGGAAAAATGAAAGGGAGAAAAGTCACTGACAAGTTTTGAAGTCATCAAATGACCCTTGAAGCTCTTCTATCTTTCTAATCTGATTTTCTTAAGGTCTGCGGAGCCATTGCGATATTAGCCAGCCCCTAACCCCGGACTTGCAAGGGTGCTGAGGCTGGTTTGCCTGCTTGCCTGTGTATATGTGAACATTTCTGTGTGTAAATTCCTTCTCAGCTCTCCGATTCCTCTCCTTTTCTTCTGTTCACACATTTATAAATCACTTTCCCACGTGAATCTAAGGCATATATAAACAAAGACATGTCTGGTTTTGTAGTTGGTAGGCAGGAATAATTTGCCAAACCCTTGGCACATCACAGTGCTAGCCAGGTGAATTTTGCTCAGTGGGTCAAGTTGTGCAGGCCAGACATAAAGATCTCTTTGCTGAGAACTTCCCCTCTTCTTCATGCATTTATATATTAAATCCCTCAGCCCTCCCATCAATCAAAGCCCCCTGGGTGGTTCACAAATATCAATGAAATGCACAAATAAAACCCAGTCGATAAAAACAATCTCATTACAAATAAGAAAACTCATAAGATGGCATAGAAGTACCCCCATAAAAACAGGCCTGCATAAAAGGAGAACAACTTTATATATATTTGTCATAGTCATTAGGAGTTCAATCAATCAATCAATCTCTTAATTATGGTCAATGATCCGCATTGTTGTTATGAGTTATAAAAAGGAATTACCCCCAAAATTCTAAGCATACACAGGATTTTGCTTTGTTGTTGTAGTGTGGAGGAGGATGTCACAATTAAATCTGGACTTTTTTCAGAGCAGGACTTTCAGGGCGGAATCCCAGATACACATATACATAACCACATGCTGAAGGTATGAAGAGATTTTGGAGAATGGAAAGGACTCTTTGGAAAACAATGCAAGAAGTCTTTGAAGACCTGATAACTGGAATGAAAGAAGGCATCCATTTCCACTCTGCCCCATAATTATTTGCATGCGGCGTTGCTTCTGTTGCACTGCAGTTTGGCTTTTTTTGGGGGGGGGACCACATTCTTCTTCTTACTGTCAGCTACAGTGAAACTTTATGGAAGTACGTTATCATTATATCATTCCACAACATTCATTTCAATTGAAAAGGGGGGAAATCGTTACTTTGTGTTACATAGTGTTTGTGGTCTGAAAACAAAAAAAGCTGACATTATCTAGATTGATTTCTGTTCCAGATATGGGGGTGAATAAGTGGTCGTCAATAATTTTCACTCCCATTTCTGCTTTTATTGGAATTGTACAGCATTCTTTCCTGGGAGTCATAAAAATCATAGAATTATAGTGGTGAAAGGGAGCCTAAGGGTCATCTAGTCCAACTCCCTGCAATGTGGAAATCCCTGACAGGCGGCCACCCAACTTCTGTTTAAAGACCTCCAATGAAAGAGTGCCTACCACCTTCCCAGGTAGTTTGCTCCACTGTCAAACAGATCTTAGAATTAGAAAATAATTCCTAATGTTTAGTTGGAATCTCCTTTCTTGTTATTTGAATCCATTGGTTTGGGTTCTTCCTTCTGGAGCAGTAGAAAACAAGCTAACCCCATGTTCCCTTGGACAGCCCTTCAGATATTTGAAGATGGCCTTTATATTTCCTCCCAGACTCCTCTTTTCCAGGCTAAACATACCCAGCTTCCTTAACCGTTCCCCACAAGGCTTGGTTTGCAGACCCTCTATCAGATTGGCTGCACACATTCCAGCTTGCCAATATCCTTCTTAAACCGTGGTTCCCAGAATTGGACACTATATACCAGGTGGGGTCTGATCAAGGTAGAACAGAGTGGTGCTATTACTTCCCTTGATCTGGACAATAATCTTCTCTTGATGCAGCCTAGAATCGCACTAGCTTTCAACAGAGAGTGCTGTTGTGTTCAGGTTCTACTTGCAGGCATCTGGTTAGCTGTTGTGAGAACAGGATACTGAGCCTTTGGCCTGATCCAGCAGGCTCTTGCTGTGTTCTTATGGACCACAACTCCCAAAGGGAAGGCTGAATTAGGATGTAGGAAACTGCCTTGTGCCGAATCAGGCCATCAGTCTATCTATCACAAGATTGTCTCTGAATACCAATTGCTTTGGATCACAAGTGGGGAGAGGGCTGTTGCACTCATGTGCTGCTTATCGGCTTCTCATAGGCCTCTAGTTGGCCACCATAGGAACAGGCTGTTGGGCTAGCTGGGCTACTCCAACATTACTCTTATGTTCTTCTGTGTTGTGTTCAGAAACATCTAGAAGGCCACAGATTCTCTATCTCTGGCATGGTTCGTGCATTTTAATTGTCCAGTACCTATGTGTTGCTGTTGGAATGTAGTGAAACCCACTGGAACACTCCTCAAAGTCCCTAACTACAAAAGCTGGAAGTCCTGAAAGAGTGGGAGAATATCATGAAGAGGTTCTGGAGCTTGATTCACTTCCCTCTGCCTTTCAGCTCTTTAAACACATTGTTTCTGTACCTGAAAATAAACAATTCTCTTGGTTCAAATCATATGGGGGGAGAGAGTATGCCTGCAAACATGTTCCCAGCTTCTTCTTTCTCTGCCCCATGGCTTTGCCAATAGTTGAAATTCAGGTGGCAGCAGGCTCCCCTCCAGCTCTGCTGTGCTGCTCATATTTTCCATGTGCTCCTCAGCTTCCCCATTAGTCTTGCCCTGGCAGCCGTAGCGAAGTCTTGCTGTCAGGGAAGCCTAGAGCCATTCAAGCCCCTCTGCAATGTGGAAGCTTGATGGGATGCCTGGGGCAATATGGCATCTACCTAGGGAACTTCCCCAAGGCAGAAGGAGATTAGTATGCACCAACAGCAGCCCCGGGTCCAAGCCTGTGGTCTGTCACTACCATTCTGCCTCACAACGCTGCAGCCGTCAGAGCTGACGAGTGGAAGTCTGAGGCTGAGGACAGGCAATCTCTGAGATGGACAGCAACAGGGGCAATTTGCCTCTCAATCTTCTGCTGAACCTGGCAAAGAAGGAACACGGGACTTGGATTACTGCAGTGCATTTGATGTGGGACTGCCCTTGAAGACTATTGGGGAAGCTCCATCAGAATGAGACAATCGAATACACAATGAGGCCAGTTGCTAACAGCATGTTACAGAACACAATCCATTGTCTCTGCTCGATGGCCATGCTGGCTGGGGCTGATGGGGTTGTAATCCAACAGCATTTGGAGGGAACCATGTTGGCTACCCCTAGAATTTTTAAAAAGAATTGAGCAAAGCAGAATCTCGCTCATCTAGAGTACACCTATGGACAGAAGTAGTATATCTCTGAATGTACAATGGTGGACGCAAGACACTGGGGAGGTGATATTCTCAGATACATCAGGCTGGCCATTGTTGGGAACAGGATTTCAGACTTGATGGTCTGATCCCGCAAATCCCTCCCTATTCATGGTGAATAATTGCAATTCTTGATGCTTATCACAAATGAGGTTCAATAGGCTACCCCCACCTGTCAGCATGAGTCACTGTAGCACACATGAAGCCCTAGACATCAAAGGGCGTCATAGACCTGTTATTGCTCAATCTCAGGTGGCTGGACACCACTTGTTCCACTAAGAAGTTGGAAGCCGACTGCTTGGAGGTCACATATTTTAAAGGCATTTCTAAAAAGATTCTTGAGCTTCAGTGCTAAATTCCTACACCGTACACTGAAATAACCAATCCAGGCAAAAAAGAAAAAACAATAATAATCTGACTACTAACCTTTCACCATAGTAATAAATGCTTTGCTACTATGCTAAGTAATATAATTATAATTTCAATTAATTCTTCTCATAAACACATACAGTCCTGTGCTATGTATAGACTCGAGGCCTAATTTTTATTTCCCAATGGCATTTCATTTGTCTGTGTATTTTTTCCCCTTCACTGCATCTATCTTTCTGATTTATGATCAGAAAAATGCTCAAGGAATTATGCCTTTTGTCAGTGTACTTGAATACAGCTAAAGAAGGCCAGACACAGGCCACTTAAGTTTGGAGAACTTTGTATCTTGGTACAGTTATTTTTGAGAAGGGAGCCTAGAGAGAGGCCTGGTTCACCCACGACATGAAACCATAGCTAAGATTAACCATGGTTAATCAAAGCCAAGGTGTCTGACAGACCATCCCTTAAATATTGATTTATCGCCTCATAGAGCAGTTAAAAGCAGCAACAAGAGCAGGTGAGCCTTGAGAGTGATTTGTAATTTTTGCCTATCTACACCCACAACTCTGTAGTTTTGGGTGGTCACAGCTCCTTAATCACAACTAAGGAGGAGTAACACTAAACTACACTTAACATTAACTCAGCTTTATAAACCATGGTTTGGCATTATGTGTGAAGCAAGCCAGCCTATTTGTTTCTATCTGTATTTTAAAACATCTACTATTTTAAGTCAAGCAAAATTACAAACCTGTGGCATTTCTAAATGACTGGATGGGAAACTTAAAACTCCTCCCATGAGTGCAATCTTAATGCTCTCAGAGTTTGATGAAGCTTTCTTCTCAGTGAAGATTACCAAGAAGTGGGAAATGCAGTGAGTACCATTCTCATCCTTGTTGCTTTATAATAAAGTTATAGTACCCAGCTTTCCTAGTGGGGAGAAGTGGGGGTGGGAGCCATTATGGTTATAAAACAACTTGCAGTACAGAAGAGGCTCAATACATTTTGCTAAGTGTTTCTAAACAAACAGGAGTTGTACAGAGTGAAATGGCCACTTACGCATCATCAACCAGACATCTTCATAAAGATATTAAACAGCTTGGGAAACAAGACTGAACAGAAGTCTCCTTTGCTCTATAACTGGGTGTGGTTTTTAAAAAATACTGATATGGCTCCAAGATCAACACTAACTTGAGTTGCAATTCTGAAAGTAAATCTCATTGAGCTAACCAAAGCTTACATCTGCATACCTAGATGTAGTCAGGATTATGCATTCTTATTCTTAAACTTATTCGTAATTTTCTTTACAAAAGTAGCTTAAAGCAACTTACAAAAATAATTAACACATACAGTGGTACCTCAGGTTACAGATACTTCAGGTTACAGACTCCGTTAACCCAGAAATAGTACCTCGGGTTAAGAACTTTGCTTCAGGATGAGAACAGAAATTGCACGGCAGCAGTGGGAGGCCCCATTAGCTAAAGTGGTGTCTCAGGTTAAGAACAGTTTCAGGTTAAGAACGGCCTTCCAGAACGAATAAGTTCTTAACCCAAGGTTCCACTGTACATTAAACCAGCATAAAAACAAAACATAGGAAAAAAATCTAAAACTCTGTCATATTTTTAAAAGTCAGGACTAAAACATCCCACTCACTGGAGGACACTTCAGATAATTAAAAGTCAAAGGCCTGGCAGAGAAGAAATATAAGTAATGATGGTGCCAGGCAAGTCTCCCTGGGGAGAGAATTCCAGAAGCAGGAAATCACCACTGAAAAGACTCATTCTTGTGTTGCCACCCTCTGGACTTCCTGTAGAGGCAGCACATAGAGAAAGGCCTTAGATGGGGACTGCAGGTTCTGGAGCTGTTCATAAGGGGAAGGGTAGTCCATGAAGTATTGGTGTCCTGAGCTGCACAATGCCTTCTTTCCCTCTGTACTGCTCTATCATAAAATATCAAGGCAGTGTACAACATTCAGACATGAAGCACAATTAAAAACAATACATATAATCATTGAAGTGACTGGCTAATCACAAGAAAAGAAAATAATGACAATAATAATCATCATAATATAGAAATTAAGCAGCTGCAAAGGCCTGCTGGCACAAAACGATCTTCAAGAGAAGCCTGAAAGCCAAGAGCAAGGGTATTTGCTGAATCTTCACTAAAATATTATTCCACTGTGTGACACTAAATGCCAGACATTTAGATGAGACCACTCAGGTGTCTGCAACACATGGGACAACTAAGAGTGTTCCTCTGGATTATCTGAGTGATGGGATATAAGGGTTCAGGTCAGTGGTGGATCTTGGGGCCTCAGATTTCACTGGTGCCCTGTGCGATGCCAACGTTCACCCCCTGCCTTCCATTCTATATAATGGTTGCGGAGCCCCCTTTGGTGCCACCAAGGCTCTTCACTCAGTGTGACTGAACTGGTCCCACTCCCCTAAACCCACCTCTGTTCAGGGGTGGTCTTTAAGATATCCTGGATTGCAGTTAGATTTCCAAATGACCAGAAAGAAAAAGGGCGAAAAACTCACATCCTGGCCTACTCTTCTGTCCTCCATAGCAGCTAAGCTTTTCGCAGTTTGGAGAGAAACTGCAATCAGCTGTAAATGCCTGCAGACAAGAGGAAAGCACAACTACAGAGGCCAGCTGAAAAATTGGCAACTCAGAGACAGATATCACATACAAAAGACTACCTCACCCCCCCCATCACCACCCCAGTTGCACCACCAATTGGTTCCACCTGACTGGATATAAGATCTGGCCTTTTACACTGCACCTCTCTTGAAAGCAGGAGACATTTTCCCTGCTTGTGGCGGGGAAAGCGGAGCCATGTTTTGCACGCAGGATCAATGACAAAGCCTGGTCGAGTTGTATGGCTGCAGGGACAAGTGCCATCTCTGAAGATGTGAGTCAGATCTCTTTCATACTCCCGAAGACATCTTTATTCAGCCTCTAATACAAATTTCTGCCCCAGGAGAAACAGAGTACCTGGAACTCTCCAAAGTTCGTCTGATGGCAAGACAACCCTTTTCAATCATTGGATAACGAGTCTCTTGGGGAGGGAAAAACACACACACACGGACACACATATGCGCATGCACACACTCACACACATATTAATGCAACCAATCAAGAATTCTTGATCATTTCCTTCCAGTGGAAAAACTTTCTTCTTTTTTTTACATCCTAAAGAGTCAATCACGTGCTGTGAAGGTTTTCTCGAAGTATGTACTAATTAATACAAAGTGTTAATATAAGGGGATTATTATTATTATTATTATTATTATTATTATTATTATTATTATTATTTTGAAAACTCCCCATTTCAATCGAGAGAAGGGAAGGAGATGTTGATAAGGAGCCATGAGGGGAAGGGATATTTGGCACGATTTAAAGCTCTGTTCTTTGATGTAAGAAGGATGAAGTGGCAGCTTATTTTTAAGACCATTTGTTGTTCTCCTTCCCACATTACCCAAAATTTAAGTGTGGTGTAGTGGTTAGAGTCTTGGACTAAGACCTGGGTGACCAAGGTTCAAATGCCCTACTCAGCTGTAAGTGCTTTTGCTATTTGACACCTTTTGTGCTGCTCATGCAGAGGAACAACAAAAAAGGGCCAAATTTAAAAAGCACCAACTTTGTGATTTCATGAGGAGGAAATGGAAACAAACTTAGAAGCTATTCCCAATTCTTCATTTTTGCTGCAGATTGATGTTTCCAAAGGTGGGTGTGCTTTTTTCAAAATAAAGGTCTAGTGAGCATGATAAAAGGCACCTGACTATACATTTTAAATACAGTGGTACCTCGGTTTATGAACTTTATCCATTCCAGAAGTCCGTTCTTAAACCAAAACCATTCTTAAACCAAAACCATTCTTTTTTTCTTTTTTTAAATAATATTTTATTAAGTTTAACAATAGAAAAATAGAACAATAAAAACACAGAGAAAATATAAAACACAACAATACAAACTTTCACAATACATAAAATACAAACATTTAACAAGGGGGGGGAAAAGAACAATCAACACACAAAACATAGAATAAGAAAAACACAAATCACTCTTTTCTAATTATTAATCTTCAATTAACTTATTTTCCTGACTTCCTCACGCCTCCCTTTTTTATATCCCTTTTTAACAATTAGTTCAGCAAATTCGTATCCTACTACTTTGTCCTTATATATTTTACCTCCCAAATTTATAATTTCAAATTTTTATCTCTTATTACTAGAACCCCTTCATTTTATTTCAATGTCATCAGCATTCATACATTTTACAATACTTCTGTAAATAAATTTTAAATTTCCTCCAATCTTCTTCCACCAACTCTTCTCCCTGGTCTCGGATTCTGCCAGTCATCTCAGCCATTTCCATATAGTCAATTACTTGCATCTGCCATTCTTCCAAGGTGGGTAATTCTTGTGTCTTCCAATACTTTGCAATAAGTATTCTTGCTGCTGCTGTAGCGTACATAAAGAAAGTTCTATCCTTCTTTAACACCAATTGGCCAACTATGCCCAGGAGAAAGGCCTCTGGTTTCTTCACAAAAGTGTATCTAAGTACCTTTTTTATTTCATTATAAATCGTCTCCCAGAAAGCCTTAATCCTCGGGCACGTCCACCAAAGGTGAAAAAATGTACCTTCAATTTCTTTACATTTCCAACATTTATTATCGGGCAAATGGTATATTTTTGCAAGCTTGACTGGGGTCATGTACCACCTATACATCATTTTCATAATATTCTCTCTTAAGGCATTGCATGCCGTAAATTTAATCCCAGTGGTCCACAACTGCTCCCAGTCAGCAAACAAAATATTGTGACCAATATCTTCTGCCCATTTAATCATAGCAGATTTTACCGTTTCTTCCTCAGTACTCCATTTCAACAGCAAATTATACATTCTTGATAATACCTTAGCATTGGGTTCTAACAATTCTGTTTCCAACTTTGATTTTTCCACCTGAAAACCAATTTTTTTATCTTGATTGTAAACCTCTCTTATTTGAAAATAATGTAACCAGTCTCGCACCTTCCCTTTGAACTTCTCATAACTCTGCAATTTCAGCTTGTCACCTTACCTTCCTGTTCCAAAATTTCACAATACTTTGGCCATTTTGCCTCCATATTAAGTTTTTTCATAGCTTTCGCTTCCATAGGTGATAACCACCTTGGGGTTTTGTTCTCCAAAAAATCTTTATATCTTGTCCAGACATTAAATAGTGCTTTCCTGACAATATGGTTTTTGAATGCTTTATGCGCTTTAACCTTGCCATACCACAAATATGCATGCCACCCGAATACATTATCATAACCTTCAAGATCTAGGATGTCAGTGTTCTCAAGAAGTAGCCATTCCTTCAACCAGCAAAAAGCTGCTGATTCATAATAAAGTTTAAATAATAAACTGAGGCGCGCTTTGCCTAATGAGGCCACCCACCACCGGTGTCCTTCCACCATTCGGATTCTGTTCTTAGACCAATGTAAACTTCACAAACCGGGACACTACTTCGGTTTTGCGGAGTTCATAAACCGAATCATTCGTAAACAGGACTGTTCTTAAACCGAGGTACCACTGTACATTGATATCATTTTAAACACTTGTGGCTCCCCCTCCCTCCCATATTCTGGGAACTGTGGTCTGTTAAGGGTGCTGAGAAACACCTTCTTCCCCTCACAGAGCTACAATTCCATAGTTCCCAGTGAAGAGAGATTTATTGATAAACCACTCTGCCTGCATTGTTCAAAAGGCTCAGCTGAGTTGAGCAGGCAACTGCCTCATGGACCATGCCTTCGCCATGCCCATATATGCCCCTTTTGCACTGGGGACGGACAAGCTGAATGGGGAAACACCAAAGAAATGGCATGCCATACATTGGCTGTACATGGGACAACCATAAGAAATGTTCCGAGTCTTATTGCCACTCTTTTGACTTCCCTTGAAAGAACTCATTTCTGCCTTGGGAAGGACTGTGGCATTTCCTAAGAATTTTGCTGTAGCCAACATGTCAGTGGCAGCTCTAGTTATGGCCGCAAACAGATGGCCGGGTCCAAATGTCCGATGACCAGGAAGACATATCCTGCAAATATGTACATGCTAAATGGTGGCAGTTGGGGGTGGCTGGTAGTGGTAGGGTTGGGACCTTGTTGCAACAACTGTAAGTCAATTATGTTTTGTTGCAATTAAGCAGAATGAAATTGTTATCGCATGCACAGAAGTGTCCCCTCTCCTTCCCAGCAAGACTGTGTTCTCCCTGCAATTTTGCCAGACTTCCCTTCCCTTCCCTTCCCTCCCTTTCCCTGTTGACATTTCTCCCAGACATGTGTAGAAATTTGTCTCTGTTCATACCTCCCTTGTCATGTACCTTACTGACTAGGTTCTGCTCAGATTTTTACCAAAAGCCTCAGGCATCGCTGTCTTCTCTGTGGTTCCAAATCCCTCTAACGAAGAGACGAGGTGACGTATTACTTTTAAAAACACAAACTGCACATGACTATGGCCCAATAATCCCCTCGCTCGCCCCTGAACCCTGAATGATTTGGTCTGACATCAGTCAGTGCCAGTAGTGGAGTTTTGATAAACCACTGTTGTCTGCTGTATGCCACAACATCTGTATTTTCTCACACCAGGGGCATATGTCTTCCTCCGGAAAATGAGAGATGTGAACGCCCACTGCACGGACAAGCAGGGAAACTGATGGGAACTATCCCAGTGATCACTCTAAATAGATTGCTTTTCTCTCTGCGATTGCAAATGGCAGATTGGGACCATTGTTTAGCTGGTGCAAGTACTTTCAGAACCCTACCACAGACTTGGTAGGAATTAAAATTACACTTGAAAGGAAGCCCAGACCTGATTTCTCTATTACTATCATCATCATTGAATTTATTACAGTGGAACCTCGGTTTCCGAATGTCTCGGCTGCTGAACATTTCGGAAGCTGAACGCCAGAAACCTGGAACTGAATGCTTCCGTTTTCAAACTTTTTTTGGAACTTGAATGGCTTCTGAGGTACATTTCTCATTTTTTCCCCATTGAAACTGCTGACAGCCCTTTGATCCTCTGTTTCTGAATGTTTCGGAAGCCGAACACTCTTCCAGAACGGATTACATTCGAAAACTGAGGTTCTACTGTACTTGCCCTCCAACATCAGGTCCCGGAGCGGGTTACAACAATTTAAATCTAAAATTTAAAAACAGTTCAAACAGACTACAGGCACAGAAATAGGGTGGGCTGTGAAAATACACATCTCAGGTTTCAAAGACCAGGGCAAAAAGGTGAATCTTCAGCATTCAGCAAAAGCCATATAGTGAAGAAACAAGGCTCAGCTGGGGGTGGCGGCAAGGAATTCCACAGAAAATGTCCACTTCTGAGGGAGGCAGAGCTGCCAAGAGGGTGTGTGACCTGGCGAAAGTCCTGAAGGACAGATAGAGAGGGTCCTCATCCCTGCTGTTTGGTCATCCTGGCTTTCAACCACAGAGAGTGCTGTCCTTCATGAATCAATCTAACCCTCCTTTAAGCCATCTCTGTGAACCCACCACAAATACATGGGGATAACAATGTGACTTATTTCATTTTATTAGCATACAAAGGATCTTTTTCATGTAATTTCCCCCTCCACCCACAAACACGTATTTCAATTCAGCTCAGGTGATTCATACCTTGATAAACTTTTTCCTGCACCCACACCATCCAACTAACCCATACTAGAAAAACAAGCGGGCAAGGCCAGAAATTTTTTAGAAGCCCCAAAAACATCAAAGGGATCTGTCACTTTAATGGGCTTGGCATTCTTACTTTTCTTTTCTTTTCCAAATTTAAAGACTTACAAACCACACTTTCATATAAAATATCACAAGGTGGTATACAGGCTAAAAGAACAGTACAGTGGTACCGTGGGTTACAGATGCTTCAGGTTACAGACTCTGCTAACCCAGAAATAGTACCTCAGGTTAAGAACTTTGTTCAGGATGAGAACAGAAATTGCATGGCGGCAGCAGGAGGCCCCATTAGCTAAAGTGGTACCTCAGGTTAAGAACAGTTTCAGGTTAAGAATGGACCTCCAGAACGAATTAAGTTCTTAACCTGAGGTACCACCATATTGCAATAAAAACAGTAGAAAAGTCAAGCTTTGCACTGAGCACCCACTGAAAGAATGTGTGATTTGCTAGCCCTGAGTGTTCCAGCTTAAGGTGGCTTTGCCTGTGTAAACCCTGCCCCCATCTAATAGTTGGCCCTATCATTTGACAATTTAACGCTTGACTATATTACATAAACTGTAAGACTTGTCCCCACATCAGGGATTTTTTTTAATCCTAGATGTGGGACCATAATACACAGGTAGAGGGATGCTCTACCAGCCTGGCGGAGGCGCTATTTCTGTTGGATTTAATTCCCTTCCCCATATGCTGCTAATCAAGTGGAAATCAGGGATCCTGCACCAAGGATTACATTTACAATTTCCCCTGATATGGCTCCAAGCACCATGCAACTAACATCATGTGCCACTGCTACTTGAACGAAGGTGTAAAAAAAAAATCACAAAAGTTCCTTCTAATGTAAGGTTACCATACGTCCCCGTTTCCCAGAGACAGTCCCCAGATTTACAAATCCCTGCCAAAATCCATCTGTTTAGTAGGAAGTTGAAAAATGTCCCCGGATTCATTGAAAAAAATCTGGTAACCTTATTCTAATGATAAGGGAAAGCGATAAGAAGAAAATATTTGTCTCAAAAAAGTAATGCAACGATGGAGAGGATTTGAATGCATCACAGACTGCTCTTCTGGCAAACCATGTTGTGCCACCATCTCCCCACATCTCACTCTACATGTTCAGGAGGCAAACATGAGACTAAGCAGAACAACTTTACATTGGGGAGGGGAGAGTGAAATTAAATAATACAGCCTGCTGGGTTTTTCGACTTTTTGCAGTGAGCGGCTGTTTGGTTTTGATCCCTGTCGAAAGAGCAGCCCATTTGACGTAAGGGCTACCCCCCAACAAGAGCCACTCCAGAGGGACATCTTCTAAACTGCATTAAAGTGGAATAATGCTGAGACAGGAAATGCCAAAAGAGTTAACAAGGGGCTGTAAGCAAAACTCAAGCAGAAGATGAAGATACATTGTGGAAGGAAGAAGGAGGAGGAGGAGGAGGAGGAGGAGGAGGAGGAGGAGGAAATAGAGGTGGTGAAAATTGAAGGATATTCTCTCTCTCTCTCTCTGTCTGTCTGTCTCTTTAAAAAAAAACCCAGAGGAATGCAGCTGTGGAATAATAAAATAAGAGCGAGAAGTTAAACCAGTGACCCTTGTCAGCAGTGAAAAGCCGGAGATTAGAAAATGTTTCATGCTAATTTCCATGGAGATTTCTTTAATTTATCGAAAATTACTTTCTTCTGCTTTGATTTGTCCAGCCGCCTGCCCCCTCGCAGGCTCCTCTTGGTGGTCCTTCCCGTCACGCCAGGCTCAATATGGGCCTCGTTGGCCCCCACACTGGGCCCAGGCTTCGTAAGATTACTGAAGCGGCTCTGACGTCTCTATCAGCCTGCGCCACCACAATACCCTTCTTTCCCCCAGTCTCTCCCCTCCCTCTTTTCCTTCTTGCTGCATGTTCTTAGGATTCTCATCACATGATAGTTTCATTGTGGGCCTTCTCGCTAAAGTGATGGCTCTCTCTCTCTCCCCCCACCCCGCCTCCCTTCCCCACACTCTCCTCCTGATCTGTTCAGCTTGCTTTTCTCTGCAGCCTGGTATTATCAAAGGAGATTTGCGGGTCATTGAGCCGTGGACAAGGAATATGGAGTCATCAAGATGGTTTGGCAGCAATACACACACACACACACACACACACACGAAAGAGAGAGATCTGAGTCAATGCTTCACATACTATCTCCCCATTCTTTCACCCACATGCGATCATTAACTTCCTTTATGAACGTATGTTGAAAGCATTTAATTTCAAAAGACTAATCAGAACATAGCAGTACAAGGCTCAAAAGAACCTTAAATATGCAGTCTTCTAAATCGGGCCCATCTTCTTCCAAGCTAGCAAAAGCGAAGGAAATGCTAGGTGGGTTTTTGGTGGGTTTGGGGTATGTGTGTATTTTGGTTTACAGATACTAACGGGCTTCATTTGGAATTTCATCCCAGTGTTTCAACAGCATCACGTGGTTCTTGCTAATGCAGCCTTTGGCTTTTGGGTGGAGGGAAGTTCAGTCCAAGGATCCATGTCCTCCCATTGTTCTGAAGCAATAGGTAATCTTTTTTTGGTGTGTTATGTACCACTTGCTGGTTTGTAGCAAACATGCCCAGGAGCATGGATAATGGGTGTGACAATTTTGGCTGGCAAAGTGAAATCGGCCTTACTTGAAAAACAGGATTTGACCATTTTCACTGGAGCAATAGATTCTGAATATTTTGCATTTTGAAGAGGTGTTGCAAGAAATATTTGTTCAGATCCAGGGAATCAAATTATGCCCAAAAATGCATTTGGGGAGAGGATGATATTTGCCTTGAAAAAATTAAGCCACCATATTGAATGCTTTCATCATTCTATGCCAGGGAGAGCCAATGTAGTATCCTCCAGAAATTGTAGACTCCATCTCCCATTTCAGATTGGAGAAAAAATGAGAAACCGGGAGAAACTGAAATTGACTGATTCACTCATCCCTAGCTATACCTGATTCAGGAAACCCACCAATCAAACCAAATGCACATGAGAATTCCCTATGAAAAGGAACTCAATTCAGTGTTAGAAGCTGTGAAGGCAGGGGCCAGTGCAATAATCTAGTTGCATTGCCCTTCATCAACCTGGTCTTCTCTAGATGTTTTGGTCTTTAGGTCCCATCAGCCCCAACCATCATGGCTATATTTGCTGGGGATGATGGGAGTTGTTTTCCAAAAGATCTGCAGTATTCCAAGTTGGGAAAGGCTGAGCTACCCTGAACATTCTTTTTTTTTTTTTTACATTTACATTTTACATCATTGTGTAAGTCTTTTTCGAAAGCCTGCAAATTAGCCTCTTCCTATCTTTGCTCTTACCTGTAGCTGCAAACTCTTTTCTAAACTATTCAAACCCAGGTGAACTTGCTTATTAAATACTTTTTCTCCCCTTAGCATAACCTAGATTCACCCTTTCTCTCCTGTGTATTCTCTAGAATTTGGCATTAAGTGCAATTGGCTCACCTACACTGCTGATTGGTAGGTATGTGGTCTGGGGGCCTGTTTAAGATTCACAGGATGCCATCCCTACTGATCTTTGAGAGACAATTGTCAGGCAGTAAGCACTTTCCAGGGGTGCAATAACTCCTCTCGGGCTATTGTATAATGGCAGGATACCACCTTATGGGCTCCATTAGCACTGGAACTTAACAAAGGTGAGTCTCAGTTGAATGAGAACTCCTAATCACTTTTTAAAGCAAGAAAACTTTATTCCTATTTTCACATGACTTTTCTTTTTTAAAACCAAACCTTCTATATCCAGGGAACCTTTTTGACATCAGCTGGTGATCTGCTGAGGATGCTTTGCGGAGAATTCTGGGACATAATTTTGGATGCATGCTCAATTCAATGCATGAAGCTATCCAGATACCTTATGGCATTACATGAGTCTGGAGAATGTGCCCTGTAATGCACCTAAGCTTCCCTTCCCTGCAAAAGCAGGGGGAGTTTGGTATGGGTTGGGCACACTGTTTTTCAGTGAACACTTGCCTGCAAATCCTCATTTTCCCACTGTCATTCCCATATAGTCATGATGATTAGATGCAGGGATGGATGGACCAACCTAAGCCCACTCCATGTCAGCTTCACTGGTGCTCAGTCATGTCCATTGTGTCCCGCTTTTGCAGACAGAAGAGTTGTGGCTAAGTGGCAGAGCATCTGCCTTGCATGCAAGAGGTCCCCAGTTCAATCCTTGGCATCTCTAGGTAGGGCAGGGAGAAACGGTCTTGTTGAAACTTTTGAGAACTGCTGGCCATCCGTGTAGACAACAGTAGATGGACTAATGACTCTGAATAAGGCAGATCCCATGTTCCTATGACTCAGACCACCATATGATTCTTCCAAGTGGTGAGAGGACAGTGTTCTCCACTGTGCTTGGGTGTGGCAGGCTACTTCTGGAAGCAAACAACAGGACACATAATACACACATCTTAAAGCAGAGAGGAATAGTTGTGGGGTTCAAAAAGAACAGCAGGGGGATTCCACCACTGCCTCTCCAGCATCTGCAGCCTGAAGTGGGTACCTCTTTCTGCTACTGGTTGAACTGGCCCTGTTCCCAGGTAAGACTGCATAGGATCATAGCCAGAGTTAGTTAATGGCTGAAGAGGGATTTCAAACAAGCACTTCTTAACTTTTGTATGAGACAGGCTGCTAGTGAGAACCAAGTTGGAAGAGAGATGATTCTGGGAAAGGAAGGAAAAAAAGGTACGTTAGAGTGAAAATTCCCTCTTGAAGCAAGTGTGTCTACAGAATCTGTCTGCATAGAAAAATGAGACAAGAGACTCATTCTGGCCTTTTCCCAGACTGACCAAGGAAATTTATAGCTTTGAACTCTATAGCACTCTTGGGCTGGTGCTCGACTAGGTGACTGAAGGTAAGGAAATAAATCAGTTATTGCTTACGATTCCTAAGGGGCCACACACCTTTGCACTAACAATAGTTATCTTCATCTAGGACTAACCTTCATAGCAGACCCACTACACAACCTTGATAGCGGTCACTAGTATCACCAGTATTGTTGATAAGCCAACTCTGATTCTTAATGGGCAAACACTGAGCATTTGATACCTGTAATCAAGACACAATATTTTACTTCGGCATTTGACATTCAGCAGCTTGTGTTTAAAAGTATTTGACATCTGGGGAATAATGGTGTTTCCACCTTAATAATAGTGATAGTTGAGACAAAATAGTATTTCGTATGGCTACTTGTTTTAATTGATATGCTGTTGTTTTTCTGTGGCCAAATGAAAACTGTCCAGTGCCATTTGATAGATGACATGCAATGTTATACTATTTTGTATCCCACAGCTTCTGATAGTGTATATGTGATGCCTGCCAAATCAACCATGGCATATCAGCAAGAGTAGACCACTTAAATCCTGAAGGCAACCTTGTACATTCAGAACCTCAATGTGAATTTGGAATTTGGGGTGGCATTCAGTTAAGTTTCTCTCAGGGTAGATCCGCTGAAATTAATATACCAAACTTCACATTCATTAATTATCAGTGGGTCTTCTCTGAGTAAAATGTGGTTGAATACCACCCCAGAATTCTACGTTCAAAATTTGCAGAATTTAGAATTGTTGACAACTTTCATTCGATTACAAGGATAAATATCATCATCATCATCATCTCTAATTTTAATCATACTCAGAGTCGACCCATTGAATGCAATGGACTTGTTCATTAATTTCATTGGGTCTACTCTGAGTATGGCATAGTTGAATATTATTTCTTCTTCTCATTATCTTTTGTTATTGATTTAAATGTTATTGATTTAAATGATTGTTGTTTTAGTTAATGTAAGGTGGATATGCAACATGATATCCTTATGATATGAAATTGCTGCTGAACTGTTTTGATATGATGAAGATTATATACTTTTTGCAATTTTAAAAATTTGCAATTGTTAACAGGAAAAAGAAATAATAAATAATGATGATGGTTAAAAAACAAATGATAATTGAATAATTATCATTATCATTGCTTGTTCCAGTCGAGCAAGGGCGGTCTCTCCACCACCATAAGAGATCCCAGAACCCTATTCTGTTGGGTCCCAAAATCACAGGATCCACAAATTTAAGATTCACAAAGATCAAAGATTACTCTAAAACAAAGTTGATGCAAGACATAAATTCTGACCAAAAAGGAAACACCACATCATATGCCTCAAAGAGGTGATTTCAGCATTATATCACCAAAATCGATCTGAACTTAAGCAATCCTTTCCTATAGAAATGTTGTGCAGTCAAATATATATGATTATTGCATTTTTCTAATGTATCATTGTTCTCATCATTTTCTTGCCTTTCGGGCACAATTTGTTGTGGGAAAGTGGGCTGCAGATAAAAGGTGCAGGTGTTCATGTTGTGGGAAAGTGGTGTGTGCAGGTGGTGATAACAACAACAACTGTTCCTTGGGCAACCTATTTTACCATTGAGGATATCAGAGTGGTACTTTCAAGAGATTCTGCATCTGAGTACTGACTGCACAGAGACCTGCTGAGCTTTAGGGGTGAATCAGCATCAGTTATCAACTATAGACTGTCTACTGAGGCACAGTCCCAACAGGTAAAACCTGCTCTGCCGCTCAGCATCACCAAGCTCACCTGCTTCATTTTAGTTCCATTTAAGTACAGGTGTCTGATGTCTTACTTTATCCATCTTGATTTTCATACTCCCTCTGTCTTCTTTCTTTCTTTCTTTCTTTCTTTCTTTCTTTCTTTCTTTCTTTCCTTCTTTCCTTCTTTCCTTCTTTCCTTCTTTCCTTCCCTCCTTCCTCCCCCCTCTTCAGTCTTCATATGCTGTTGTCTCAATCTTCAGAGAGAGAGAGATTGTTGTTTTGGAAGATTAAGATGAATCTGATTTTATGTTTCAGGTCCACACAAAACATAGATAGTTATGGAAGCTCAGACTCATCTTGACAGCAAATTCAGCCTCAGATGCCCTGCAGGGTATTGTGTCTAACCATATTGTGTCTCTCTCCCTCTCCCCCTCCAGTTGCCTGCGAGGTTCCTTTTTTATCACCATGTAACTGGCATGGTGGAGGACGTAAGAACTAGAAGTGGGGTCTATGAGAGAGAAAAGATTCTGAAAGGTTTTATAAATAAGGTTTTGGAAGGTTGTTTTTATAACTATCACCATCCTCATTTATTTATTAATTAATCACCTTCTAAATCAGGGTGATTGGCCCATAAGAGAATTAAAAACAGTTAAAAATGCAAAAACAACAAATACGTTTAAGACAAGACTAAAACCCTCACACGTGGGCACTCTTGGTGGGAAAGCCTTTTATATTAAATCTGTATCCCATTGTTTCTGGAAAGTGTGGGTAGTGAGAGCCTGTCATAACTCTACAGGATAGCTCAGATGATAGGGCATGAGACTCTTAATCTCAGGGTTGTGGGTTTGAGCCTCACGTTGGGCAAAAATATTCCTGCATTGCAATGGGCTACATTGATGACCCTTGCGATCCCTTCCAATTCTGTGATTCTATATGTCATAGGAATGCTGTTCCAAAGAAAAGTGGCAGCCACACTGAAAGCCCTGTTTCGGGTTCCCGCAGAGAGGACTTGCGTGGCTATTCCCGCCCCCTCCCACAGATGGAATAAATAAAGACACAGGACACCAGAATTTAGGTTAATGGGTGAAAAATGGCCACAACTTTATTGATTACAGGTAAGAGCGGTATTGGCTTTAGGCATTGGCCCTATCAGACTAACCGGTATAACCGGGAAGGGTTAAGCACCAACAGGGGGAGCCCCCAAGATGCACATCCCTAGGCGCACTCGGGAGCGCGCTTTAGGCCCTAGCCTCCATAGGTTTCGGATGAGGCGACACCCCCCCCCCGGAGTCCTTTAATGAACTACCCTTCAACATTTGGGGGAGGTGATGGCGCTCCTCCCCCCATCTCATTTGCATAATAATACCCCTGCCAATGCCTAACCGCCCAAACCAAAGGTGTTGTGATGTTTTGCTACGAGGTAGGAGAAAAAACCAAGTGGCTTCCAAAATATAGCCAATTAGCCAAATGGAAAAACTCCTACCAGGCCCCTTGCGGTGATCAGCCGAAGCCCATAGCAAAGTCCAAATGAGAACCTAAAGGGCGGGAGGGTGGGAAACCGCAGCTGCTGAAAGAAAAGAAAGGGGCGAGCATGGGCTGCCCCGACCTTAAATGCCCCTTACAAGTCCCGCCCCTGCCGCCAGCTGGTTGGCTGGCGCGGTGAATGATGAATACTAATGACCCCGGGATTCCCTAGGTCCCGCGGGGCTGCAGCCTGCCCCGCAAGGGTGTGAATGGGGTGTGAGCCCGCAACACCCCCCCTCCGGATGTCGGGAGTGGCTTTCTGAGATATTTGGAGCTTGCAAGAGAATCTGTCCCACAGACTGCAGCAATCTACTGTGTATGTAAGGGATAAGGCAGTCTCTTATGTAAACTGGTCCTGAACTGTATAGGGACTTCTATATTAGTATCAACACCTTCAACTTGGCCCAGTAGCAGGCTGGCAGCCAGCATGTTACATGTTGGTGGTAGTTTGCTCCCACAAGCAACCAAGCCACAGAGTTCTGCATCAGCTGCAGCCTCTGGACCAACTCCAAGGGTCGCCCCACATAGATTGCATTGTAGTAATCCAACCATGAGGTTACCAATGCATGGACAGCTGTGGTCAAGCCCTAAGACATACAGTATTAATCAAAAACCTCAAATGTTAAGCCACCCAAATTGCAGGAACCTAACAGGCAGGTTCTTGCTTATGCATTAAACAAGCAAACAGTTCCCAGCCAAGCCACAGCTTCAAAAACAAGAACAAAACAAAAGTCACTTTTTAGGAAATGTTTTTTTTTTAAGTTGCATGGCTCTAATATCCATCTGTCTTCTGAATGTAAATTCTAGAGGAAAACGGGCTTTCCAGTTGCTTCTGTAGCTTATATCTAGGCTTGCAGCTCACACTTAGTCGGCACCCTTAACAAGGTAGTTTTGCAAGGACAAGGGCAGGATATGGTTCCCTTCCCCTCCCCCGCTATACTTTTAGCCAGTGGCACTTAAAAATGTTGTAGGCTGAATCGGAGCCAAAGTGTCTACAAGACTGAGCTTTCTAACATGCTTGCTTAAGTGCAGCCAGTTCAGACTTCATAACTAGCCACCCAGGGGGCCTATCACCCAACAGCATCCTCCTGCATCGGCGCTGCATGTTAGGAAAGTCTCTGGAAATCAAATGTCACAATGTATGGACACCTTGGGTCTTGTGCAGGTCATTTCTTGTGGAAAAAGAAAAACAGCATTTTGCTTCATTAACCACACTTTTTGTCAAGTTTTTTAACATTTAAAAAAATTATTTTATATTATTTTATGTACTTATATTCCATTTTGCTTCCAAGCTGTGATTCAAGACAGATTACACACTTTTAAAAATATCATTCTAAGATACAGGTATTAAATCTGGAACTGTGTGCATCCGTAGTTTTTGGTTCCCATATTGTTTAAGAAAGTGTGGAATTGGTAGATTTAGCTTTAAGTGCATCCTGAATTTAATTTCTCTTCCATCCCTGCTAACAAGCCGTCATTTAAACTATCCAGGGATCCACAGAGACTGGACAAGATGGGCAGCACTAGTTGTATTAAAAGTTCCCAATCACCTCCTAACGATTGCATCTGAGGAGCAGAGGGACAGAGGAAGCATCAGAGCCTTGTTTCTGTAGTACAAGAAGTTTAGTATTACTTTCAAAGTGAGCTATTCTGAAAAGGTGTTGTGTTCTTGTCTGGTCCTGGATCCCACAGGGTAGGCGGCAAGGCTAGTCAGAAACTGCAGGACCACGGACAGCTCCAACAAAGGTTGAGAGCAGACAGAGCTTTTTAAAGCACCTGCTCTCAGACTACCTCTCTCGGGCTCCACCCACTTGTGACTAATTATAGATTCTTAAAGGGCCAGGCCTTTGGCCTGGGCACGGCACTTATCCTCTGTTCCCTAGCTTCTTGCCTGGTGTGCTCCCTGCACTGCTGACCTGGGGAGAGCCTGGAAAAGGCATTTGGTTCCTCTGGTGTAGGAGAAGATGCCAGTGATGATCTAGGTTCTGGTCCTGCAGATCCAGGAAGTTCTCCTGGAGACTTGTGTTCTGTAGCCCAGACCTCAGTTGTTTCCTGATTTCCAGAAGCAGGCTCAGAGCCCTGCCCCTGGTCTGGCTCCAAAACTGGGAAGTCTGGAGCCTCTGAGTCTGAGTATTGACTGCTGCTGAACTCTGTGAGGTGTTGGGTTCAATCCCAGGCATTTTCTGGTAAGCTTGAGAAAGACCCAGGAGAGCTGCTGTGATCCACTATTGACAATACTGATTGGTTGGACCAATGGTCTGACTCAGGATAAATCAGGTTCCTGTGTTCCAGGAGAGAGACCATACCTCAGTGGTACAGCCCATGCTTGGCCAACTTGCCTACCATTCTATCTTTACAATGACGACAGCCTTACATATATATGTATAGAGGAAGATATGCATCTCCTCCAATTAAAAAGTTTCCTCACCAATTAACATTTAGGGAACAAGCCATAATTTAGCAGTAGATCAACTGTATTGCACACAGGATGTCACAGGTTGGGTTCCTATGTTTTAGGAAACAGACTATAATTCAGTGATAAAGCATATGCTTTGAATGCAAAAGGTTGCAGGTTCAATCCCCAGCATCTCCAGGTCTCCTGCCTGAAACCCTGGAGAGAGTCACTGCCAATCATTGTAGACAATACTGAGCCAATACTGGTCCCATGGTCTGGGTCAGGATAAGGAAGTTTTCTATGTTCTTAAAACTTGCCCCATCTTAGGCAACTAAACCTTTAGTTGATTAATATGCGGATTCAAGCTTATTAAATGAGTGCCTATAGAAATCTTAGTTCTTTACAAAAGATCAAACATCCATACATTACAAGTTAAGATGGAGAAGCAGAGGGAATAGGTCAGGGAGAATCGATAGGATTTTTAAAAATATACCTACTGTTGCTTTTTTTAATTGTAAGTTTTCTTTTATATTAATGAAGGAGGAACAGAAGATTAGGATTTTGAGAGGTATATGCCAAACACCCCCAACACTTTGAGTATGATTCCCAAGTTGCTCCAGTCAATGAAATTGGCCTCTCCATTTCCCTCCACCTCTCCCTTTTTTCATTTAAACGTCAAGGTGAAATTCAAAGGCTTCTGTGGAGATACTTGAATCGTTCAGGAGATCACTGCCCTTCTGGGGATTGGCTTTGTTTCAGTGTTTGAACGCTATTGGTTTTATTATCCCCATTCAGGTAGGGTGATTATTCCCATTCCAGAGCCCCTGAGCAATCACCAGGAAAGCAGACTCAGAAAGAGAGTTTTAATTTGGCAGCCTTCAAATACACCCGCATAGACATGCTAGCAAGAACTGCAATAGAATGTTGCAGTGTGGATTGCTCTTTATTCAAGATGCCTGCCACTCCATCCCATTCTGTGGTCCTCTAGTTTTCTGGGATATTTTTCATTAATCAGTAGAGAGATACCATTTAGGTTACATAAGCAATGACACTCAACACTAAACAATGGAAAGAGAGTGGTCCCCCCCCTCTCATTTATTTCATTTATGAATGAATTTCCATGAGGTACCCCAAAGCAAATTACAATGTAGCAACAGTCACCCCCACCCAATATAATGATTGGATCCTCAGCACAATAGTTGCTTCTTCCATCCCCAGTAATTTAATGCATTCTCCAAGAAAGGACCTTTGGACGGCGGTGCAAATCCTTCGTCCTCACCTCCCCAAATCCCTTTGCTCCTCATCACTCATGTTGAAACCTCAAGTGGCATCCTTGTTTCCCATAGGAAGGGAGCAAGGGGGGCGGGGAGGAAGTCTGAGCTGAATTTAAGACCAAATCATTTATAAAGGTTTGTCTACAGAAAAGTAAAGAATGTTTCCCTTCTGATCGCACCCCCCCTTCCCTTAATCATCTGGTTGACCTAGGGTGAAAAAGCAAATGCTAAAAGCTGAAGGCAGAAGGCAAAAGAGCCTCCTCTTGCCGATGCTTCCCCCCTCCTTCTCTCCACCCCTTCCTGGTTCCTTTTTGATGAGTGCCTGCCTCTGTGGTTTTGCTACTTCTGAGCAGACTGATGGCTCTGAGTCGCTTTAATGACCTCCGAGAAACTGCATCAGGACCTATTTGCAGAGCTGAGGTTGCTTCGCCACAGCCCTGTCTCCTTCACTGCGTGCCCCTGATATTGAGCCTTCCCGTAACTGCAATTACAACATTAACCACAAAATGGAGATTTACAGATTGTTTTCAGCAACACCCATTCAAATTTACTTATATTTACACTCGGGGAAAAATGAGGGTAAGTGCTGTTGTGACCAAAGGCAAGAGACCCAGATCAATAACCAACCAATCCTTAGCTAATAAAGTACTTCTCTAAGGTCTATGGTTTCTGTATTCTGACTTTTGAGGTTGGCCCCTAATGTCTCATCCATTGACTTTTCCCGTAAATATGTCTAATCGAGACCGGGCTGAACCCTGAGGAGGAAAGATACACTTGGTTTGGTAAGAATTGCTAATTAACTAAGTATGTAAAACCTGGAGCTGCTTCGGGGTGTCCATCATGGCCTGAGTCCAGGCAAAGTGTGGGTCTCCAAGGCAGGCTGATTAAGTCCCATAGTACGTTATATGGTCACAGTAAGCCTAGACTTATCTACTCAGAAGTAAAGTATCCCAGGTACTAAAGCAATAAGGGTATGTTTCGAACTTTTTCATTTAAAGAAAAGGCAAGTAAGAGGTGATATACTAGAAGTTTATAAAATCACTAATGGTATAGAGAAAGTGGATAGAGAAAAGTCTCTGTCTCTCCCCCCCCCCTTTCTCTGTACTAGAACTCATGGACAGGGCAAGGAAGATGCATGTTGAAAGATTCAGGACAGAAATAAGAAAATACCCCACACAGCACATATTTAAACAATGAATTTTGCTCCCATGGAAGGCAATGATGACAACCAACTTGGAGGCTTTAAAGGAAGATTGGATAAATTCATGGTGGGTATGAACCTAGATAGCTTTGCCATGATGGCTATGTTTTGCCTTCATGGTCAGAGGCAATAATGCTTCTCAATATCAGTTTCTGGAAACCGCAGGATGAGAGAGTGCTCTTATGCTCCTGCTCTGCTTGCAGGCTCCCCAGAAGTTGTCTACTGTGAGAACAGAAAGCTAGACTAGATGGGACATTGGCCTGATCCAACAGGGCTGTTCTCGTATTCTTAACTGAGAAGGTGTGGGTTCTGTCTACATGATCAGGACAGAACTTAGTCCTAGAGAATCTGTTTTGCATGTGGAAGGTCCCAGGTTCAATCTTTGGCAGTTGGCATCTGCAGGTAGGGTGGGAATGTCCCCTGCCTAACAACCTGGAGATGTAACATAGGACTTTAGAGCTATGAATTGAGTCCTCATGGAAGTTTTTAAAAAGTGAAAGCCAGGACTGCATTGAATGTGCACTAACTCAGAGTAGGGTGTAATTCATTGATAGACCACAGGTTTTGAATGCCAAAGTTCCTATGTCCCCACCCCAAAAAAAAATCTTTAGCGGAGGAATGGGGAAGCTGTGGTCCTCCAGATGTTGTCTGACACCCAAAAACTCTAGACAATATAGCCAATGGTCAGGGATGATGGATATTATAGTCCAGCAACATCTGGAGGACTATAACTTCCTGACTTGTCTGAAACCCAAGAGAACCACTGCCATTTAGTGTAGACAAAGTGGAGCTAGATGGATCAATGATCAAAGCGGCTTCCTATTCCCCTAACTTTGATAGGTTTCAAGAATAGTGAAGTCAACACTGTGTGAAGCCAGTGTGGTGTAGTGGTTAGCTATTAAGGACAGATGTCCTTGAAGACCTGCTGCAAAAATCGATAGATCCTGATCTACCTTCAGTTCACCTCTGCCTTGGAGAGATTTGTGTGTTTCTTAATGAGGGACATGATGTATAAATAAGCCTGTTGCTGATAAACAATGCACACATGATGCACAGCGATGCTCCGGTACAGTGTATCCTGTTGCTGGAGAAAAGTGTCCTGGACGTATGACATTGGCAAGATGGAAATTTCCCCAGAAACAAAGAAGCAGTTTTCACACATCTCTTTTCTAGGCCAATAAAGGGAAAAAATGTTCTGACCTCTGATTCTTTTCTCTTTGTTCGGCTCTGAAAACAGCCCAAAGATCACGCCTGCAGAGAGTGGGAAAACCTGCTTCTTTTTTGTCCTAGTCTGCCAGGATCATTCAGCTGAAGCGGCTTGTTAACTGCAAGCGAGTTCCTCATCAGAAAAACAGGTAATACCACTTAACATTCCTTGAAGGGTGCCTGATGTTTTGACATATAAGCAGGTCACTTGGCAAGGTGCCATTAGACAGAGTAATGATATGATGTGATAAAGTGGCAAATGACTAGTTGCCTTCCACTGGAAAATTTAAAGCAGTCCATGGAGGAGAGAGGGGCTGTCAGAGACAGAAGCCACAACTAGCGAGGCTGAGCTGATGTGCTGCGTTTCACAGTCTTTCCTCTCACAACCCATTTGGTCAATCTATTTTGGTGGCCCTTAACATCCAAACTGTGTATGGGTTGGAGGGGGATTAGCTTGCTACAAGAAGTGAATTCATAAGATCTTGGAGAGGAGAGGTGGTGGGGCAGATGCTGAGCTCTCCTACCATGTCAGGTGACCCAACTTGGAAAGAAAGAATAGTGAATGCACTCCTAACCAGAGCCGTCTTTCCCGTAGGGCTTAGTGGTGCATTGCACCAGGGCACCGGCCTCTCAGGGGCGCCCCAGCAAGTGGGGGAGCTGTGCGGCTTTGCCGACAGCCTCCCCTTTCCCTGCATGCCTGCCAGCTGCTCCCCGCCAACCATAAGGCTGGCGGGCATGCAGCTTCCCTCCCAAGCCTCCTCGGGAGGTGAGCGATCCCCGCAGAGGCTTAGGATGGAAGCTGCACCCCGCCAACCATATAGCTGGTGGGTGTGCAGCTTCTCTCCCAAGCCCCCGAAGCTTCTGCGGGGATCGTTCTCTTCCCAAGGAGGCTTGGGAGGGGTGCAACTTCACTCCCAAGCCTCTGCGGAGATTGATCTCCTGTAGCGGCATGGGGGAGAGTTGCGCCCTCCCTCCCAATGGCTGGCAGTGTGAAGTTATGTCCACCCCAACACTATCCATGGTAATTTGGGGGTGCTGGGCGGATATTTGCACCCCGCGCTGCATCTGCTAAAGACGGCCCTGCTCCTAACTTTTTCCTTTCCTCCTTAGCAGGTGCAGCCTTTCAAGCGACACCTGCCAAAAGAAGGGCTTGCATCACAGACAGCAAGCCCTGTATTGGGCAGGAATCAGCTGCAGTTGGAGCTCCCAATCAGGTGTTACCATATGCAGCTGATCCAAGCTGGGTTTGCCTTTGACTGCAAATTTGAAAGGCACACAATGCAGGCCCAGCTTGTCAAGGAACAATAAGGTTGTCATTTTAAAGCTGCTAATAGTTCTTTTGTAGCCACATCATTAGGTGTGAAGCAGGTAGGCCTGATTTGGAGGAAACACCTTTATGGGATGATTTAGGACTATAGGATTATAATTTGGCTACTAGGTCAGAGGTTGTGGCTTTTGGGAGCCCAAACCACTCACCCACAGAAGAGATGGCTTGCTGCAATTCTGTGTGTTCCAGCCTTGCCTGTTCCTACCTAATTCTGCACTCAGTCCTAATGCAGAAACATCATGGAATTTCCTATCCATCATCAGGTGCTCAGGCAAGGACCCAGTCTAAACAGGAAAGCCTTGGAAAGCCCTTCCTTTCCAGAAAGCCCAACTATCCACTTGGATTGGACAGGGCCAGTTCCAGAACCTGAAAATCCTGCCCAGGTTGATATTGCAACCTGTGGCTTTTTTTGTGGCTTAGTACAGTACCACAGTTTTTAATTTTTAGCCCCCCACAGGTAAAAAGCACAACTCTCCCAAACCGTCTATTGTCGCTCTTGCTCCATGGTGTATGAAAACACATCTTACATTTTCCTCATTGAAGCAAACTGAATGTTGACTTCCCCTTATGTGTGGGGTTCTCCTTCACTGCTTTGCCCCAGTGGGCGGTCGAAAAGAAGGTTCCTTGTTAGTTCCACAAGGCTCATTTTGGGACTCTGCTATGATTTCCCAAGTGATGGGACTCTGACAGACTCCATCCCTCCTCGCCTTTGTCGATTTCGGCATTGTCACGCTGAACAAAGCAATTAATATGTCTTTAATTTGCACCTAACGAAACAGAGAGGAGGCATTTATGCTGTGTGACATGTAGACAAATTTTTCTTTAAAAACAAAGTTTCACGCTGTGACTACAATTAGTGTAATTGTCAGCTCCTCTCTTAAAAACAAATATGTATTAAAGGGAAAGCCAGCTCAGTTCCCTCCTCTGGTGTGAAAATGAGACAATCAAAATCTATTGTAATTACCACAGTGATATTATAATTAGCAACGATTAAGTTATTCCATGCTGCTTTTTTTCCTCTTGGCTACAATTAAAAAAGTATATATCTTCCTTCTGCACATTACCGCTGATCATATTACCTCAATACATGTCTAGGAAGTAGATAAATTAGAAGTAATTTTAAAGCAAAACTCTGTTGAAAACATATATCTTTCTGTATAATGGATTAAACATTTCTTATGGTTTACCCCTTTAACATCTGTGTAAGAAAGAGCCATTAAAATGTCGGCTGGGCCACTGAACAATAATACTTTTCATCATGTAGGGAACACTGTGTGTCTGCATGGATGAAGATGGATAAATATGGATAAATATATGTGTTATATTTAGTAAATTCAGCTTGCTTTTTGCACCCATGGATACTAGGATTGTGTATTAGTCTTGCGGGGACCCAACTATCCAAGCATACTGGGTGATTCAAGTGTCTTTCCCCCTCCCAAATTAAAAAGCAATATCAATAATCCCCATGCAGCTGGATTGGAGACCCCCATAAGGATTTATGTCACTCTTTCCTGTTCTATAATGCATAGCTCTATTTCCCCCTAATATCTCTATGTTTCTCTGGGTCCATGCACCTTGCAAGTAGTGAGGCCATCTAAAATGTTGCTTGTGGAGTGCTGAAGAGTTCTGTATTTTGTTGTTATTGTTAATGCACATCAGAGGTGCTTTTTAAAGTTATACATGTCATTGAAGTGTTTTTTTAAAAAAATCCTACATGGTTTTGCTTTAACTGCCCCCTCCCCCCCACCCAAAAAAAGGAATCACCTTTATTTCTCTAGCAAAGATACCCTGGACCTACTGCTCTGCAATTTGGCAGTCTTAATCCACTCTGGAGGGCTCCTGTGCCTGTAAATTTATCCACTTTGGTTAAAAAAGGAACGTGTTACCACCGTTTTTAAAATGCCTCATTGTAATAAATGAGGAACACAAGAGCTTCATTTTGTACAGTTTCTTGAAACCCACATTATAGATTGAACTGAGCATAGAGATGCTCAGAAACAGATTGGGATTTATTTTTTTAAAGATACAAGATAAATCTTGTGACCTGTGTGCATCCCTATGAAAACACATTCCTGGTTATTTCCAGATATCCAAACTTCCAGCCCCTGAACTTGTTCTGTTCTGGAATTCTGGCCTCTGTTATGAGGTAGACTCATTTATCAGGTAAAATATTTTAAGATAAGCTTTTATAAGGACCTTTTCAGCTGCCAAGCTTATATGAAGATGCATTTGGTTACCATGGGTCACCCAGTTACAATGTAAACTGTACCCCTCTTGAAGCATTACTCTTAAGTAAACACTTGAGAGGGACGAGGAGATGAGGGCGCTAGCTCTGCCCACACTGTGACTGATTCCTGTCACCTCCCAACTCATGGAAGGTGATGTTCAGAAGTGGGGATTCCTCTGTACTGGTGGAGCATGCATTTTACAACCCTGGGGAAAACAATTCTGAAATATGTACTCCCCACGTACAAGAGATTCTGACTTTTGGCTTCCTTGAGTTTGAAAGCAATGGGAATGGCGATGGAGGGGGCAGGGCTAGCATGCTGGTCTCCACAGCCCCCTCAGGTGTCTACTTAACCATGAACAGAACTCCTAAAGAGGACTTCTTATGAACTTCCAGCTTCCTAGCTACAGTGAAAATATGCCTACCATTCTGGACTACACTTCATGCTTTTCAGCATGATAAGCATTCAAAATATAAAAAAGCTTCACTTCTATATAAGGCTAAACCTGTTCCTCCTTTCTCCCCCTCCTTTCCAGACTCAAAGTGCTTGTTTTGGCAGCTATCCAGGACTAAATATGACAAGACCTATACCCTGGACCGATGTAATTCTCATTCCCTGCTAAGTGCCTACTTTTTTAAACCATGCTGAGACAGAGCACCGAGCCTCTCCTTTCCTGTGTGCCTGTGTCAGTGATGTTAATCATGTCTCCATTGGTATCTTGTCTCTGAAAAGCCAACTCCTGAGCCTTTCGTTCTGTGAGTGGAAATCCTTTTCAGAAATCTGCCTCCATCTCGGCCACCGCATGGGGTGATCCAGCTGAGTCTCATTAGAGACACAGAAAGCTCACAGGGCCAGGTGCGATATGACAAAGGAGAACTACATCTGTTCCAATTTTGCACAGGCGTAGAAATAACTGTTCTCCCTCCCACACGCATATCTCATTCATAAAAGTTTACACCACAATATATTTGTTAGGCTTTAAGGTGCAACAAGACTCTGCTATTTTTGCAACACAGACTAACATGGCTACCCCTCTGGAGCTATTGGTTTATCTAGTTAGGGATCTCTCTTCTGCACCCTCTCATTGGTAATCTGTCAGGGGCTTCTTCTACCTTCCTAGTAGGTAAGAAGTGGGCTATCAGCAGGTGCAGCCTTTGATTCCTTTGTACAACAAACAGAACCTGCAAAAATGCTCTCCTCTAAAACAAATTGTTATTTCATAGGATCATAGAACTGAAGGGACCACGAGGGTCGTCTAGTCCAACCTCCTGAAATGCAGGAATCTTTTGCCCAACGTGGGGCCCTAAACCCACAACCCTGAGATTAAGAGCCTCATGCTCTACCTACGGAATGAGCTATCCCAACAGATAGCTTTATTTAGAAAATTCAGAAGATTTATAAACTCTTAGGGATGCATTTAAGGGAGACTGGTGACGCTGTGGGTTAAACCACAGAGCCTAGGACTTGCCGATCAGAAGGTCGGTAGTTCGAATCCCCACGATGGGGTGGGCTCCTGTTCCTCGGTCCCTGCTCCTGCCAACCTAGCAGTTCGAAAGCACGTCAAAGTGCAAGTAGATAAATAGGTACTGCTCCGGTGGGAAGGTAAACGGCTTTTCCGTGCGCTGCTCTGGTTCGCCAGAAGCGGCTTAATCATGCTGGCCACATGACCCAGAAGCTGTAGCTCCCTCGGCTAATAAAGCGAGATGAGCGCCGCAACCCCAGAGTCGGCCACGACTGGACCTAATGGTCAGGGGCCACTTTACCTTTAGGGATGCATTTGTTTCAGTTCACAGTTCAGTGCAAAACTACCTAATTCACATTCCTTGAACTGCTTAGAAGCCTACTTTGGCAATAAGAACATAAGATGAGCTCTGCTGGATCAGGCCAAAGGCCCATCTAATTCACCATCCTATTTTCACCGTGGTTTTGCCTGGCTGGAATGTGTCCTTGAAATCTGATAATACCTCTTGGTTGTGTGGATGGAGGATGAAGAGGTGTTTTGTGAGTGTGGGTAGAAACTATCCTGCTGTACAAAGTAAAAAAAAAAGTACATTTCTTGTTCCACCCACTTTTGTCCCTGGCCCCACTGACCACTGGCATGTGGCCCCTGGAAGGTTACCCATAAAAGAATGTGGCCCCTGGGCTAAAAAAGGCTCCCTACCCCTGGTATAGAAGCAGACACTCAGCTATGAGATGACACTATGTGCCTTTCTTAGATCTGAGCCCCATACAGCGCTGCTTATTTCGGAGGAGCAGCCCTCCTCCCCTTTTCGACAAGTTAAGAGCAGCATCATTTGCTGGGTTCCCAGCTATTCTTTCATTTGAAGTTTCCCATTCCCTTTGAAAAGAATTTCCAGTAATCTAATAAGGGGAAATGTGTTCTGCAAGCACACAACAACAGCCCAATGTTTTACTGTAATTTTCAAGCGCTACCCTTTTGGCCACTAAAACAGCCTGGCCTGCTTTGAACTTGCATCACCACTGATTTGAGAGTAAAGACCGCCATGCCACCAGCCCATTCCACTTCTCTTGCTTTCAGCTGAAGCAAACCCAACGCCTGCTCTCGCTGCATTTGGCCAATAAACTCTTTCTCATCTCTTCAGAAGATTGCTGGCTGGGAAGCGGGGATGAAATGGGCAGGCTGAAGAGTGCAAGAACACAAGGGGGCTTGAGCATTTTTGTGAAGCAAGAAATCTGCGACTCTAGGCCACATTCGCACCACACATTTCAAGTGCTATGACCATCATGGCTTCCCCCAGGGAATTCTGGGAGCTGTCCTTTGTTGAGAGTGGTTAGTAGGCCCCTATTCCCCTCGCAGAGCTGCAATTTACAGAGTAGTTTAACAGCCAATTCCTCTTCACAGGGAACCCTGGGAACTGTAGCTCTGTGAGCGGAATAGGAGTCTCTAACAACTCTCAATGCTCTTAACAAGCTACAGCTCCCATAATACTTTTGGGGAAGAAGAGTTTGGATTTGATATCCCACTTTATCACTACCCGAAGGAGTCTCAAAGCGGCTAACATTCTCCTTTCCCTTCCTCCCCCACAACAAACACTCTGTGAGGTGAGTGGGGCTGAGAGACTTCAGAGAAGTGTGACTGGCCCAAGGTCACCCAGCAGCTGCATGTGGAGGAGCGGAGACGCGAACCCAGATTACGAGTCTACCGCTCTTAACCACTACACCACGACTGTTGAATAGTGCTTTAAACATATGGTGTGAATGGGGTCTGTGCATCATCCCACAGTCAACAGCTGGTGGACTTGTTTCAGTAGCCATTTTCTTCCAATCAAGGGTGACCTCCAGGACACACCCTCATTGAACTCGCTTTACATCCTGAATGTTTTGGTCTGTCTAGAATGTGCCATTGTGTTAATTCACAGAGCCCTTAACAGCTCAGGCACAAAGGATCATCTGATTCCTTAGGTTCCACCTTGATCGCTGAGATGCTCTGATGGGGCACAAAGGTTCAGTTGGCCTTTACTAGGGACTCAGCTTTTAGTGTACCACTCCTTGTCACTAGAGGTTCAGCAGGAATAATTCCTGCCTCCTTTTAGAAGTCTCTTAAAAAAAGATAGGCCTTTGGAATGTGCGTTTCTTTCAACCAACCAGTATTTATTGATGAACAGTCCTGGAAGTTCAGTGGAAGAGTGTCTGCTTTGCATGCAGAAGAACCTAGGTTCAGTCCCCAGCACCTCCAGGTAGGGCTGGGAGAGAACCCAAACCCTGAAATCCTGGAGAGCCACTGCCAGTTGCTGTAAGCGATGCTGAGCTGGATTGGTCTGGCCCAGTATAATGCTACTTCCAATGTTCTCATGTGCTTCCTTTGAGTTCTCAAAAGAGATTTTCCCTACAACCAAGCCTTACCTTCAAATGTTCCTCACGCCACACCATCACACTATATTTCCCCCCGTTCCAAGCATGAATGCTCACATTTGAGTTTAAGGATATAATTTAATTTTGCCATGCAAATTATGCTTATCCAGGCACTACTGTTCTCAATTGATTAGCACATTACCATTGATTGCTGATGTTCTTGGCTTTCCCCTCTGTGATATTGGAAAGTGAGTTGACAGTAATTAAATAATCATTTCATCACCAGGAGTGATTGAGTTTACCTAATGCAGTGGGTCTCTTATGCAACTAGTATTGAAATCCGAACTCTTATAGAATTATATTGATGGATGCCCGAAGGCCAGGGAATAGGCAGATCTTGTGGAGAGCAGCTTGCACTCCAAAGACTTCTTCAACTGGTAAAACACAGAGTTCGGGAGGTCTTGCTTCACAATAATTAGTTGTTGTGGAAACAGCTGCTGGGATCAAGGCAGCATTTGAACATGGTGAGTTATGCTATAAACAGATAGAGCCCATTACACGGGGATTTCTCGATGCTCAAGGGGGAGATAACATTTTATAGCCTTTTTATATCTTTCCTGTCCCTCAGAAATGGGCAGAGGAGGACAAGAGGAGATGGTGTTTGGATGTGAAAGCTACCATTGTGTCCTTGAAAGATGCCAGTGGTCTGAAACCAAGGAACCCAGTAGCAGGAGACAGATAGCTTGCTCTCTGCACCACCAGAGAAGGTCTTGAGCAAAGGAAACCATGGGCCTCGTACATGCTAGTCCGCAGCATTACCCTGAACATGAGCTGTATCTAATGTTCTCTGTCCTCTAGCACACACACACACACACACAAAAGTTTGGGTTTTAATGTTGGGCAAGGGAGGAATCTAAAACAGCAGCTGCACTAGCAGAAACTCATTGTGCATCAGATTAAGCAATCTACCATGCAACTAAATTACCAGAAACCTTCTTTATGCACTCCCTTCTGCAACAATGTTCCACTAGTGCAAAGCAGAATCAGTACACTGCTAAGTGACTTTAACTTCCTGCTACATTGAATACAACCCCAAGTCTGGAAGGTGTGTTGCCCAACTGTATCAGCCCAACTGGAACAGATGATTTGGGAAGTCAATATTTATTTGCACACCATATTACACAGTTTATGTTCTTAAGCTGCGCTCTGATATTCTCCTTGTTTTGTTTGCATGTTATTGTTTCAAGTACTTGCAAAGAGTGGGTGACACAGACAAGTGACAAACAAATTGACATTATTCCCTAACAGTGCCTTTAGCGCAGAAACATCTGTGAACGGGTGGCATTCACATGCCATCCTCAATCTTGTAAGGAGTATCAGAGCCACTACTCATTGTGCTGCCTATTCAAGTTTGTTGCTTCATGGACATTTTGACCAGAAGACAGAAAACTACAACCATTAAACGGAAATGTGTGTGCCACACACACACACACACACACACACACACATGAGAAGGGCTGTAGCTCAGTGGCAGAACATCTGCTATGCATACAGAAGGTCTCAGATTCAATCCCCAGCATATCTAGGTAAGTCTGAATTGTCACTGCCAGTTAAGGTGGGTAATACTGAGTTTTTTGCCTCCACACCATGGAATTCTTCTTCCTCTTCCTCTTCCTCTTCTTCTTTGTATACCACCCTTCATCTGATGATCCCTGGGCAGTTCACAACAGAAAAATGCAAAATGAGAATACAAAATACATTAAAAAACCAATACCCCGCCCCCCACATAGAATGCTAATCAGCCAAATGCCTGGTTGAAGAGAAACATTTATGCCTGGTGCCTAAAGATATGTAATGAGTTGAGCCTCCTGTGGGGAGAGCATTCCACAAACAGGGAGCCACTCCAGAAAAGACCTGTTCTCATGTTGTCACTGACAGATCACTCATGGAAGAAGCAAATGAAAAACTGTTGTGTGGGCAGGGTGGTCCCTCCCCCTACCAGGCCAATCCCCTGGCAACGCCCCCCCCCAGGCAGAATTGGGTGATTGGCTGAGGTAGGTGGAGACCTCCAGGTATCCAGCCTGGGGAGGGCAAAGCCAGCCCGTACTACCTGGAGCCGCACTGGGATCCGAGGGGCTGTGCACGACCACACAAAAGGCACCCCCATTTGATGTGGGGAGTGGTCATTCCACAAACAGGGAGCCACTCCAGAAAAAGCCTGTTCTCATGTTGCCACCTACAGATCACTCATGGAGGAAGCAAATGAAAAAAGGCCTCAGATGATGATTGCAGGTCTCCTCATATGGGGAGAGGCAGTCCGTGAGGTATTGTGGTCCTGAGAAGTTTAGAGCTTTATAGGTCAAAAACAGTACTTCGAACTGCTCCCAGAAACTAGTTGGCAGCCAGTGTAGTCGAGCCAGGATCAATGTAATATGCTGAAACTGTCTTGCCCCAGTGAGCAACCCAACTGCTGAATTCTGTACCAGCTGAAATGTTTGAACTGTCTTCAGAGGCAGTCCTACATATAATGTATTGCAGCAATCTAACCTAGAGGTTACCAGAACATAGACAAGTTAGGCTAAACCTCCCAAGATAGGGGTGCAACTGGGCCACTAGCTGAAACTGATGAAAGGATCTGCACCACTGAGGCTCCCTGGGGTCCAAGTGACAGCAATGGATTCAGAAGTGCCCCCAAGCTCATACCCACTCCTTCAGAGGGAATGTAATCCCATCAAGAGCAGGCACTCCCCATCCATCCAGTCTATGGAACCACCCATTAATAGTGCCTCAGTCTTATCCAGACTGAGCTTCAGTTTGCTGGCTCTCATCCAGTCCAGGCAAGATCCTGGTGGATGCAAGTGATTTCCCCCCCTCAATCGCTTTGCAAGCAAGTCACTGTGAGTTACCGTCAGTTCTACTGCCCCCTTCAGACAATACTGTAAGGGGCCCTGCACTTTCCGGGAAAAGTGATGACCTAAAATGAGAATATATGTGTGTGTTTGAGACATTCCTGTTTTAAAAAACCAGGGCATATTGATAAAACTAGAGAAATTTAAAGCAATAGACAATACATTGTTTTATCAAAACTCTCTGGAATGAGAGGACAGAGGAGACAATGGAATGAGGAAAATCCTTTCATCCATAGGTAGATAGCTTTCTATCCAAAGCACCCTCAGGATAGCACCCAAAGAACACTTTTAAAATCATTTAAATGAGTTGTACACAGATAAGTGGGGTTAGATCTATCCACTAAACATTTTGCTAAGCAGGGATCACCCTTGAACCATAAAACAGAGCCTAATACATCAAAATCCTTTGCATCTAGGAGTCGGCGACCGACGTGATGATGGACCTGGTTCTCTAACCTCAAGGTGTAATTTTTTAATAAAAAAATCCTGACTCTGTCTTTTGAGCTTCCCATTACTGTAAAGACATTAGCTCCCGAACTTAATTAATAAAATCAATCACAATTTATCCTTTCATTGTTCACAGAGCCAACATACATATTTTTCTTGAGAGTTTTCCTGTAATTTTGACATTAATGGACACTGAAAATGGGCCCGTGATTTAGAGCAGATCAAATACAGTAGCCCTTGCTTAGGTATATAATAAAGTTGTCTGCCCAAAGAGGAGGCCAGGGTGACCAATTTAAGCACAAAGTTCTGAGAGCTTATCTTTGTCAGGAGACCTGTGATCAAAGTGCACTGACACCAGTTAGAACTGGTCTTATTTCCACCAGCTGCCCATCAGATGTGGGCTTTTTGGTAGAGCTTTAGCATGAGAAGATTGGAGATTCCCTTTAGAAGGAGGAACCACTAGATCCCAAAAGGACCCTCAGGTGAGTTTGGGAGAGGAATCTGTGCCTTGAAAGAGAAGGATCACACTCCAATCTCATGTGCAAGTCTGATTCCTCACACAATATGTCATATTCCTGTTACACCTGTACTTCTGCACTGTAAGGTTCTCTTCATAATGTCCTCTAGATATTTTGGACCACAACTCCCATTATCCCCAGCAAGCATGGCTGATGGTTGGGGTAGAGTTGCAGATGAAAATATCTGGAGAAGCCTGATCTAGGCCTATAGTGGTGCTCTCAATTGTTGGAAAACAGGTCCCTGTGCATTATGGGTGCCACAGTGACGTTCTATGAAACTCTCTCACACAGTCCAACCATTTTGCCTCTGGCTCCACCCTCCACTGGCAGGTGGCCCCTGGAAAGATAATGTGGCCCTCAGTGCAAACATGGTTCCCCATCCCTGCCAAAAGTTTTTGGAGAGCTGATGGTCAAAAGAAGAGCCTGCTGGATCAGGAACATGGTCCACCTAGTCCAGCATCCTCTTCTCATGATGGTTGCACAGAAAACCCTCAAGCAAGATCCAAACATAAGAGCATGTTAGTCATAGTAGACGATAGTGAGCTAGGTATATATGTGTGCCAGCCCTTGTAAAATCTGGGCTGGTGGATTTTGACTATCAATAGCTCATCTGAAGCTTAACATTTATTTCAAAGGAAGACACCCCTTGCTGATCATTTCCCCGAAAGACTTTTCCTTTCCTTCTTTCCTGTAGAACTATTGTTTGCATTGGTCCCCTCCCCCTCCCGCAACACAAATGCAAGTGCTTTGTCACTGTTCTCCATCGCCCCCACCCTCCCATATAACATTGATGGATTTCATGTTGAATGGGTATTGGGTTTTAGTTAAACATGACAGAAGGAGAGATTTATGGGTAGCGGCCCGAGAGGTTGTTGGAAAGGGCTTGCTAAGTGCTCCAGCAAACAGCTGAGTGCCTGCCATGTTCCTGCGTGGCCAGGGGAGCCGTCAGCTCCGCATAAACATCCCACCATCATTATGGCTGCTCTCCTCGAGTGCTAACGACGATATAAGGTTTCTTTCTTTGGCGTTTCAAAGTAAACAGCATTCAAGGAGCAGGCTCATGTCAGGAATGCTGGGGCTAATGAGGACAAATTATATTCTAATCAGGTTTCTCCATTATTAATTCTCAGTTATCCCTCGCTCTCTTTTCCTCTCCTCGCACCCCACTCCTCTGCTTCGGCAATCTCCCTGCTTTGTGTCCAATGGAAAGTTGCAAAAGGGAGGCAGGGTGGAGTGGGCACCCCTCTCGACACTTGTTATTCACATTAAGGGGTCTTTTCTCCACTTATTGTGGGCCTAGGTGTTAAACAGTTTAAATTCCACCCTCTTTCACTCTGGCTGCATGAATGGAATAGAGTGCAACAACCAGCCGGTGGAGAGAGAAGGGGGAGAGGAATCTTGATTGTTTAATCACATTATACAGCTTCTTTTGACAGTCTGAATGTTTCAGTTACTTGTGTGGGAAATCAACAACGATTCCAAAGTGTAACTGATAAGGAGGGGGAGGTACCCTATAATTTCCCCCAAAAAATAATCCTCATGAAAATTCATTCATCAATTTAGTATGAATTTCTCCTTTAAAAAAAAGCAAAAAAAACATATATGCAGTTTTCTCTCATTTCTACAAAGTGGCTTCCGCTAATATAATGCAATTTAATATGCTATTTTCACTATCTTTGTTTTTAATGCACACTTTCCCCTAACATATGCATTTTTGTTGAAAAAAAGGTCATCATAGAATTTGGGTGAGAATTTCAATCATTTTATTTTCTAAGTTTATAGATGTCTGATTGATTACGGTAACTTTTTTAAAACCGAAAGCTAAGAGGCCTGGCCCCCTGCTGGAAGGGGGAGATGGATGTGAAGATGAACTAGGAATAGTTCAAAGTTCTACTCCCCCCCAAATAATCTTAATCCATCTTTTGCTCACCCCAAAATTGTAGGAATTGGTTTTTGAACAAGCTCAGTTAACTTAGTTCAGCCAAAGTAGTTCCTTCTAAGTGCTGCAACAAACACAAAAGTGAAGGGTATGCTACCTCTAAGAAGAACAGCGTCATGCAAAATACAAAATATGACTCATCTCCTGCCACTGAAATGTGTTCACAACTTGAGGTAACCCCTCTAGTTCATTCGTAAGAAATGGGAGGGATAATACATGCAAGTATTTATTACACTAAATTCTTATTATCCATAATGTTCTTATGTAAAGCCAATTGTATTTACAGGGCTGGTGTCAGGAGTTGGCAAGCGAAGGTCCAAACCCCAGGAGGGGTTCTAGTAACAGGAGCCCATGGGCCTGCTGTAATGAGAAGTAGATGCAGTGAGGGACATGGCCTCGTGGAAGGTGTCTTGCCCAAGGGCCCACCAAAATCTGCAACCAACAACATATGTTTCTAACTTACTGGTGAACAGTTCCGAAGCACCCTCTATAAGCCTTCTTCCTGAAAGCTGGATGTTGAATTGGTGGCCACATGGACAAAGAACAATATACCACTCAGCTATGATACAGTTTTCTAAGAGCAATGTACAGCTACAGTCCAGAGGGAAAGGACTCAAAACAACAGTGTTAGCGCTTAGAAATAGCTGCATAACCTCAGGTTAGGTTTGACCCCCTCTGAACCTGCTCAGCTTCCAAGGTCAATTAAGGCAGCTAAATGTTGTATTGATGGTTCTGGAAATTGTTTCGGCTACAAAAGCTGATCGATGGATCCACAAGCTATAACTAAATTTGGAAAGATCCCTTTATTTCACAGAACAGCAAACCAGCTATGATTTGTGGGCTCTCGTTCAGCAGCTGCAGGGTTTTAAATCACCCTTGACCAACTACAGTTCTTGGAGCCATCAATGGGACTCATATCTCAGTACTCTGGAGTTTAGAAATTTGAGAATGATGGCCCTTGTAGGATAACTTGCGTTCTTTTTTTGGTGATTCTGTTGCCAAGTGCGTGTGTTCCTGATAAAGCTGGATTGCTTACTTTCTTATTTAATTTATTTATAAATAACATCAGGGAGGTGTACAGCAGCATGAGAAAAACCTTTAAAACAAATCCAGAACGATCCTCAAAATGACTGGCTAATCAAGAAAATGTTGAACTGCATAGGCCTGCGAGCAGAAAAAGTCTTCAAGCAATAGCATGTCTGGATAGCTCAGTTGGTTAGAGTGTGTTGCTGATAATGCCAAGGTTGCAGGTTCAATCCCCATATGGGACAACTGCATTGCAGAAGGTTGGAATAGATGCTCCTCCAACTCTATAATTCTATGATTCTATGTCTGAAAGTCAAAAGTGAAGATGTCAGCCAAAAATCCCTGCTGGAAGAGTGTTCCACATCACAGCAACAGAAAGGGGAGTATTCTTTTGTTTTGTTTTGCTTTTTGATTCCACCATGCACACCCCATGCTTTCCCCAAATCTGCTCCAGAGGGTTAGGAGACAGCAAGAATAATGGGCACATCAGGAGAGTAGAGAGGGAGAATGCTCCATCACATCCTGATACTTGTGGAATATTCACCCACACTCTTCTGGTTTCTTTTATCAGGCTATGATATAAAGACCCAGGCTATGGTTAAGTCTACTTCTGGATCATGTTTTGACCTTTCCATTAATTCAATTTTGTTCTATTTCTGCATTGATCTGCACAATTAAAAAAAAATCCTCTAAAAATATTTAAGATAATGAAGGCTAAAATGTCTGCTTGTTCTTTGGCATCACAATCCTCCTGTGGTTTTTTCCTTTCTTTTTTTAATGTCACTCTAATATTTCTAACTCCTCAGTATGGATTCCCTAACCTTCTTGATCTGGACATCAAATATACTCTGATGATTTTCTGTGTCGTTAAAGTATCTTCCTGCATATAGGACCTTTCAGACCGTGCATATGTCTAGGTGCTCTAGCAGAGCCTTAATAGCCACTAAATGCATCTATTTCCTTTTCCTATAAAGGAGACTATGCATATCTCCTGAATTTTGCAAGAAGAAAAACAGATTCCATTCCCTTGATATGAAGAAGCAATGCTAAATCACCCTAAAAAAAAATTCTGCTCAAGCTCCTTACAGCTGTACGTTAGTACTTTTTTATATGCAATTTTACTTCATTTAGTCTTTAAGGTTGTGCCTGAGGTTAGTTTAAAAGGTTAGTTAAATGTTAATGGATGTTAATGCTGCAATTAAATTGTTAAATCAATTGAAAACCGTGGCTCCGTCTCTATCAGTGTTACTCCCAGCCCGACTTGCACTGGCGTAGAAATTAAAAGCTGTAAATCTAGTGAAGTCTAATTAGAGACCAAATTTCTCATTTATCTTATTTTCACAGGATTGTAAGCACTGATAGATAATCAACGAAGGGCTAAAACTTTTTAACATTAAAAAACTATTTTATCTATTTCAGGACTCAGGTGACTGATTATGATTCAGATCCAATTACTGTAAAAGGTCATATGTGAAATGAAGTTCTTACTGGCACTCCAAGTTTTTATGCCATAAGTTTGCATACAACTCGGCAGTATCTTCATCCCCCAAAGCAAGTGTAAATATATGATACAAAAATGATAAACATGGAATCATTAACACACCCACTTCCTCCCCTAGCCTAAAAAGGTAACCAAGAAAGCGAGCTGTGTATTGGATCCATCTGGGGCCCAGTTCATTCAGCTGCTTAAGCCATGTTGTTTTGCTGGGGAATGTGAGCAATCCCCATGCTGCTACTGTGTTTAGTAAATGTTGAGCAACAATTTGAATAAAGGATTTAGCAATTTACCTGCTTTATCTCTCTCTGTCCTTCTTTCCCATTTTATGCACGGTGAGAATCACACGCAACACAGGACTCTGCCTTATACCAAGTCAGACCATCAGTCCATCCAGCTCAGCATTGTTTACAGCACTTGTCTTCTGTCATTGGGCCAGGATCCACCCCCAGGTCATGGCTGGATCTAAAGTGGGTTGCAACAACAGCTCTACCACTGTATCAGTATGCGGTAAACAAGAAACAGGTCCCCAAATGCCTGGTTTGTGTAAATGCATGAAGAAGTTGAAGACTACTGGTCTACAGTGTCTGGCAGAAGTCCTACCCAGAAATGGTAAGGACCTTCTGCATGCAAACCACATGATCTATCACTTAGACATAGCCCTTCCCGAAAGGCAGGTTTTGAACAAACATTCACAACTTTATTTAAGTAGAATATGAAGAAAGACAGCGCAACAACATGTATAGATTTAACATGCAGAAGATAACAAGTAATGTAATAAACCAGAAAGGGAAGATGAGGGAAGTCAATGGGAGGGTGGGGATTGTAAAATATAAAATTTGGATAACTGTATTTGCAAATTGTTACAACAAAGAAACCCAATAATAATAATAATAATAATAATACATAATCCTTCCCCATGGCAGCAGCTCTCTTACTTGTAAATACCAGAGATTGAACTTGGGAACCAGGCAGAGGGCCTTCTCGGTAGTGGCACCCACCCTGTGGAATGCCCTTCCACCAGATGTCAAAGAGAACAGCAACTACCAGACTTTTAGAAGACATCTGAAGGCAGCCCTGTTTAGGGAAGCTTTTAATGTTCGATGCATTATTGTATTTTTGTTGGAAGACGCCCAGAGTGGCTGGGGAACCCCAGCCAGATGGGCGGGGTATAAATAATAAATTATTACTATTATTCTATAGAAAATTAATGTAACTTAGGATCCCATCCCTATACATCTTAGGATGACATCTTTGTGACGTTGACTTCCGTTGGCTTCTAAGCTGCTGCAGTGAGACAGTCGGGGTGGAATTGTCAATTCCATGGTCTTTATTTATGGTTTACTAGATTTTGAACAAGACTGAGGTGATGTGCAATTCAGTAACGCTTGCTACATGTTACGAGGAGAAATGGCATCCGCTGAGCTCTGGTTGACACAAGGCAATGCCTGCCTGAAGAGTAGTCATGGATGTAACTTGAAAACTGATGTTCAGTGGTGTCCACACTGGGGAGAAAAAATGGTATTCCTTTTTAGACCATCTAACACATACTAAAGAGTGAAAACAAAGCGATCTGGGAGGAAAGCCCTTTCAGGCCATTGAACAATGTGTTTCTTCAGGTGACATTAGCGATGACAGCTCCTTGTTGGAATGACTGTATCCATTTTGTTTTGCTGTAGCAATTACTTGAGAATTGAGAGGACAACGTGCGTTCAAAACAGAAGCCAACTACGGTGACAACTTCCATTAGGAGCGGCAACAGAGGTGACTCTTGGGAGAGACACTTGCCTGTGAGTGCCCAGCTGTTAACCAGGATGAACAGCAGAATCAGATATCGGGGGACTGACAATAGCATGAAGTGTTGAACACAGAGAAAGGCTCCTGGCTCTGCAAAAAAGAAAAAAAAGAAAAAAGCCCCGCTTCCAAAATTTGTCATTTGTTTCTTCCACATGCCCACGAAATCCATAACATTGTAATGTCATTATACAAATCTATGGTGTGACTGCTTGGAAAACTGTGTATAGTTCTGGTCACCTCATCTGAAAAAAAGGATATTGCAGAGCTGGAAAAGGTTCAGGTAAGAGCAAAAAAAAAAATGTTTGGGGTGACTCCCTACAAAGAAAGGACACAATGTTTGGGACTTCTTTGTTTAGAGAAAAGGCAAGTAAAAAGTGACACAAAAGAAATTTGCTCCCCCAGGATGCAGTGATGGCCACCAACTTGAATGGCTTTAAAAGAGGATTGGACACATTTATAGAGGAGGTGACTATTGACAGCTACTAGTCATGATGGATATGCTTTGCCTCCATGGTAAGAGGCAGTAATGCTTTTGAATTCCAGTTGCTGGAAGCCACTTAAGGGGAAGTGCTCAGGTTGAATCCTGACAAGACAGAAGTACTGTTTTTGGGGGGACAGGAGGCGGGCAGGTGTGGAGGTCTCCCTGATCCTGAATGAGGTAACTGTGCCCCTGAAGGACCAGGTGTGCAGCCTGGGAGTCATTGTGGACTTACAGCTGTCCATGGAGACGCAGGTCAATTCTGTGTCCAGGGCAGCTGTTTACCAGCTTCATCTGGTACGCAGGCTGAGACCCTATCTGCCCACAGTCTCTCCAGAGTGGTGCATGCTCTAATTATCTCTCACTTGGACTACTGCAATGTGCTCTATGTAGGGCTACCTTTGAAGGTAACCCGGAAAATGCAATTAATCCAGAATGCGGCAGCTAGACTGGTGACTGGGAGCGGCTGCCGAGACCACATAACACCGGTCTTGAAAGACCTACATTGGCTCCCAGTACATTTCCGAGCACAATTCAAAGTGTTGGTGCTGACCTTTAAAGCCCTAAACGGCCTTGGTCCAGTATACCTGAAGGAGCATCTCCACCCCCATCATTCAGCCTGGACACTGAGGTCCAGCGCTGAGGGCCTTCTGGCAGTTCCCTCACTGCGAGAAGCCAAGTTACAAGGAACCAGGCAGAGGGCCTTCTTGGTAGTGGCACCCACCCTGTGGAATGCCCTCCCACCAGATGTCAAAGAGAAAAACAACTACCAGACTGTTAGAAGACATTTGAAGGCAGCCCTGTTTACGGAAGCTTTTAATGTTTGATGGACTATTGTATTTTAATATTTTGTTGGAAGCCGCCCAGAGTGGCTGGGGGAGCCCAGCCAGATGGGTGGAATATAAATAATAAATTATGTTGTTGTTGTTTTTGTTGTAGTTGGGTCCTGCTTGAGACAGTCATCTGCCTGGCCACTGTGAGAACAGGATGCTGATGGGCCATTGGCCTGATCCAACATGACTCTTCTTATGTTCTTATGAAATTGCATACTATAAAGTCACCTGGAGTTAAGGATGTAGGAAAGACATTGGAGGATTTCTCATAAATCCAAGGTTCAGCAATACATTTATTGTAAGGCTGAGAAAAAATTTTCTGCCCAAGGCCCACAAGCCAGTAATGGCTAGGTCCAGAGGTAAAAGTGAGCAGAGCAATGGATGCAAATTTTGCCTTTGCACTCTAGGCTAGTTTGTGCACACATTCGCATACTCCATCTCTGTCTTTCATTCAGTCAAGCAAGAGGCAAGATCATAATTCAAAAACACATTCCAGCCATGCAAAACACTCAAGGAAGGTTTGAACCAAGACCAGTCAGGGGTGTGTCCTGGGGAGAGTTACAAGGACCAGACAGGCATACAGGACCACATTCGGCACCTGGGTCTGAGGTTTCCTACCCTTGATTTATGGGGACAAACCACAATGTCACAAAAGTGTGGGATATTTTGAGGTCTCTAGAGTTCCCCATCAAGCAAATGTTACACAAATCTTGGGATGAAGAACAGAATTTTACTCAAGTTTCAAGATGGAGACTGCAGGCTGATTAAATCCTTCCCAAGCATTGAAACTAATCAGGCCACACACCCAGGATTCTGGATTTAAAAAGCAAGGGCTGCTCCCTATCTCTCAGAAATCGAGATCTGGCTTGTTATAACCCAGATCCATGCACAGCATTAAAAGATGCATGCAAGAGAAATCTTATTCATCTTAGAGAAACATTTTTTTGATAACCACTGGAATTTCTTTAATGGTGCATCTGAAAAAGGAAGCTCAAAAATTCGGCAAATAGCTCATCAGGCAATATCTAGTTACAACCTATTGATGGCAAGAAGGTAGCCGTGTTGGTCTGCCATAGTCAAAACAAAACAAAAATTTCCTTCCAGTAGCACCTTAAAGACCAACTAAGTTAGAGACCTGGTCTGAACAAAGACATTGGATTCTTATCTCATTATACATGACAAAGCCATTTTTCACCTTCTCACCCATTGCTTTTTCCTGTAAGACCTATTGCAGTCGAGTCGTCAACAGGCTCATCACAGCTATCTGCCAATCACCCATTCCCACCACCCTTCTGAGTAATACCCCTCCCCACCTTCTCACTATATAGAAGGATCTGGCAACTTCTGTTTCAGTGTATCTGAAGAAGTGTGCATGCACACGAAAGCTCATACCAAGAACTAACTTAGTTGGTCTTTAAGGTGCTACTGGAAGGAAAAAAATTTTTTGTATTGATGGCAAGTTTCACTTGTCTTATTGAAACATTTCTCAAACATCTTTAAGAGTCACCAGATATTTTTCTGTAGGAGGAACCTCCAAATATAGTTCACATTTTCCTGAGGTTGATTCTGAAGAAATATTTCTTCCCATTGTTGGCATGATCCTGAAGAAAGATCTACTAAAGAACTGGTTTAACCTGAGATGATAACTGTTTCCCCACTATCTCATCTCTTCCCTTTCACTTCTCCTTACCAGCAAGCAATGTGGCTCCAAACGCATTGTTTGTGCACCAAGAGAGACCAGCTCCTGATTGCATCTTCTGACTGTTTTCAAACAATATAGGTCCTCTGCTGGTGTACTGATGGTGATTTGAAAACACACATAGGAGAAGAAGGGTAAAAGAAAGCTTTCTAGGCCCCCAGGCTTCAGACAGGCAGACTCAAGGGAAAACAAGAGAAAGCCATTAAGTAACCACAGTATTATCTTGATTCTCTATGAGAAATGAGCTAGGGACAGCTAATGAACTAGCCTTAACGTTTCAAACTGAACATACCTCTGGGAGCTGTGCTAGAACAAACAGTATGACAGATCAATACCTGATTCCTGTATCAAGAGAAAAGGTTATTTTCTTCTCTAAGGAATAGAGGAGTACCAGCAAATAAGTCCAGTACCATGATACATTTCCTGTTATTCTTTTAAATAAATACATACAACTTTGCTTGTTAGTGTCTTTGTCAGTGGAGGCTGGTCCATTAGGGCTCGTCCATTAGGGCAACCTCAGTCTGCCCTCAACCAGCCCCCACCTGCCTGCCTTCCTGTTTTCTACCCGTAAAGGAAGTACCAGTGCCTAAGAGCTTCCTCCTCCATAGAATCAGCATTGCCCCTTGTAGAACTCAGCAAGGAGGTGGGTGGGACAAAAGAATTAGTGGGCTCCACTTGTCTCACTCTGGCTCCACCTATTCTTGGTCTCCCTGCCCTCTTGCCCTGCTATTCCCAATAGGCACCAGCCACTACTGGTCTTTACAATCTGTTTTCAATGATAAAGTCAGGTTATCAACCCAAGGCACCAGTTGCACCTTTGTGCAATGAGGAGTACATCATCTGTATCTTTTTCGTGACACTAAAAAGAGCCATAGATCAGGGCTGAGGAGCTTGTGGCCCTCCAGATGTTGCTAGACTGCAACTTCCACCATCCCAGATCATTGGGCAGGCTAGCTAGGACTGGTGGGAGATGGAAGTTCAACATCTGGAGGGCCACCGGTTCCTCACTTCTGCTGAAGATACATCATATATCAGTTTAAATAATGGTATCCTAAGCCCTTCCAGTTTGGAACAGGGTCTGTTCCTGCAAGGTTTAAAGTGTAGTCTCCTGGGAGGTGTGGTCACATGCAGCCTAACAGTTCCAGGTTCACTTCCATTTGAAGACATGAAGTTTCATGTCTGCAGCTAGAAATCTATTAACATGATATTGGGGGGGGGGGGGACCACCTACCAACATAACTCTAGAGGCATGGTTGGATAGACTATGGAACATAGCTGCTATGGAGAAACTAATGAAGCATCTTAGAGCACTAAGAAAAACAAAGACCAAAGATGATTTTGAAACTATATGTTACATGTTTATTCAATGCATTGGAAGGGACAATGTTATCCCCTTACCACCAGCTACCATGGCTCATTTGGGGGCAATAAGATGGAGATTAGAGGACACTTAACTGGTATAAGGAACTCTAAACTATTATACCAACCTGCTTTATGTTTGACTGTATAATTTATATTGTATATGTGTCATATGTTTCTTAGGGTGGTATACAGGGAATTTTGATTATAAGATTTTCAAAAACTGAAAAATAAAGGGTTTTTAAAAAGAATCTTAGGTGGTAGGAAATTGTTTTTAAAAGACCTCTGCCTTTGGTCAGGCAGAGTAGATAGTTCTGAACTAAATGGACCAATAAACAGACTTGATGCAATGCAATTTCTTATGTTCAGCCTCCAAGGGTTACTCCATCCATTTTAATACATCTATGAATTCACTTACTGCATTGAAACAAAGCCCAGGTGGCCAGAAGCCCTATGTGTGCATGAAATGAACTCTGGGTCAGGGTAATATTTTGGGGGAAGCTGTATCGCAATGCTGTATCACAGGGTTTGCATGGAGAAGGTCCCAGGTTCAACCTTTGTCATTTCCAAGTAGGATTTGGGAAGACTCCTGTCTGAAATCCTGGATTCATTGGGTCATATGCAACTATGTTTTGCTTTGAAGAGAAACATTGGAAGGAATGGTTCCAAGTGTATCATGCCCATTAATTTCAGAAGACCAACTCTGAGTAAAACAACCCAATCAGTAGTAGCCATACTGAGCTATGCTCTGGCTCATTATATGGCAGCTTCCTATACTCTCTGCTTTTTATTCCCCATCTACCTTCCAGTGAACATAAATGTCTATGTGCCTCTAGTTTTCAACAAAACCCATAGACCCAATGGTTAGCAATTCATCATAATTGTAAAGAATGAAAAGGCGCCTGGGTAAACTCATTTGCTCTCTTTAGGGGGAGTGCTCTTATAATTTTTCTTACTATAATTTTGTCACCCCCTCACTTGCCCCCTCCCCAACAAGGGTACATCATTACAGTCTCATATTTCTCCTAAGTGTGGTAGGCTACTAAGGATAGCCACTAGGCTGTTGTTGAATGGCTGAACTTGTAGGCTCTGGCTTCACCAGGAAGCTTCTAAAGGAAATATTATATGGGCCATCAAGGCAGACTCAAATTACCCAATTGCATATGATTAAAAGAGGATAAGCTCCGATTACCTAAGCTTGACGTTGTAATGGAAAACAGGATACTAATGTGGTTCTAATCTTTCAAGCTCGCTGCATCCGTTAAAGGTGTATGGGGGGGGAATCTAAATATCTATTATTATACTATCAGAGCAAAATAAATGGACCAAAGGCCACTGAATGTGGACAAGGAAGAGGGGGAAAGAGTATTCACTGGGGTTTGCTTTAGCATTTAGACACTGTTTGCTGAATGCATTCATCAAAACACAGCAGCCGGTTTTGGATTTCGTCTTCCTCTTGATACTCTAGATAAGAACAGGTAACCAAGCCTTAATGGCTTCAACATTTTCTGCTGGCAGCAATAAAGCCACCATTTACAAATTGGCCTGCATTGTTCCATGACAATCCTCTTCCAGCCAGTAGGATCACAGGGAGCGATACACTGAACTAGACCATTGGTCCATCTAGCCAGTGGTAGCTGATGCCTATTGTGACTGGTAGGGCAGCAGGCGCAGAGCCCAAACAGCAGTTGGAGCCAGAACCAATGACAGGAAGAGCTGGCTAATTTTGTTCCCACCCTCTTCCCTGCTGAATTCTATTAGGGCAACACTGAGACTAAGTAAGAGGAAGCTGGCAGTCAGGAGTGACAGGACTGGTTGTATGTTGGAAGACAGGCAGGTGAGAGCTGCCTGAGGGCAGACTGAAATTGAAGGGGCAGTGCCCCATTTGCCTTAATAGGGCATCCTCCACTACAGCTAGATCAGTATTACCTACACCAGTTTGGCATGTGAAGGTGCCAGTATGCCTGCCACTAATTCCAATGGCACTCACAAATGGTCTTAGTAAACATCCTCTCAAAAATCTACAGTCCATGAGAGACTAAAGATTCTTGTTACTTGGTTTGCTCTGGCTTAGGACCTCCTATATGGAACATACCCCTTAAATATGTCCACCTTTCATTGGATGTCAGAATCAGACACCTGCCCGTCCTGAACAAACACATTGATGATGTGACTGATAGGGGGCATGCTTTGTGGCTCTGTCTCTTTTTCTGCTCTTGTGGTGGCCATTTTGTGTTCTCCTACACCATTACACAGCCATTTTGTGTTATGTCATGAGCTCCACAGCAGCTGTTATGTGACTGGAACCCACAGTATTCTCTCAAAATTCCAAACTCGCCGCTGGCTCCAAAAGTTTGGTGATCCCTGGTCAGCACTGATTGGTAGTGGTTCTCCATGATTTCAGGCAGTGGACTTCCACAATCCTAGCTGGAGATGTCAGGGACTGAACCGAGGACCTTCTGATAGAGCAAAGCTACAGACCTTCCCACCAATAGGTAGATGCTTTGCAGGTTGTTGTTTTTAAACCTACAACCAAAGGAGGGAGAGAGAAATACCCCTTGCTTCATCTATTTGAAGTGGGTTTACCAGAAGACAGCTGCTTAGAACAGCTGTCTGCTTCTACAACCATCTTAGGAAAGATTGATTAATGAATTCACTTGGGCAGCGAGAAACTCAGTTCACTGATCCATGCCTTCAGCACTGGTATTGATGTGAAACTAATGAGAAATTTGATGCTCACATTTGAATGTTGATTCCAATTACCAAACAACAGATCTAAATGTTTTCTTTTTAAAAAGTAGCTGGAAGTTTTAATCTTGCATGAGGAACATAAAGAGGCAAAACTGGCACTTTCCACCATGTGGTAAATCAAAAATCCATGAAGCGAATGTCCAAACTTTTTGGGGAAATGACTATGGCAGGATAGGGAATGAACTCCCATGACTGCTTTGCTTCATTGAGATACAAGAGTAACATGCAACTCAGCCAGGTTGTCAGGTGGCTCAGAGGAGCTTCCCATGGACCAGTTAGAAGGACATCTTCAGAAGCGTTAATATTTCTATAACATTTCAGACTGTTCAAAGCACCTGACATGCGTTTTCTCCACCATCATTGCAATTTTGTTAACATCATCCTTTCAGCAACTTAGTTAGTCACTTAGTGGTATACTTGTTGCACCGCTGAAATGTTTTGTGCTAGTGGAAACTTTGTTGCAAGAGAAAACAGGTTGCTGGTCATCATGTTACACAACAGATTGTGCAGTCCATTCCGCATGAGTTTCCACTAGAGCAAAAATTGTGTTAGATTCCTCTGTTGTGCAACATTAAAACTGCACTTGCAGTGTGGTTTGCAAGCCAAGTGATGTGTACAAAATCACACGTGTTTGTGTAAAAATGCATATATCCATGTAAATAATAACTATAAAAATGCATTATATTTGGGCAAATATTAATATTAAAGAACATACGTTTTGCAAAAATGTGTACGTTGAGCAAAATCACATACTAAAATGTGACTAGTAGGAGAATAGGAGAAATTCTTGCTAAGATCATGATGAATGTTCACGAGAACTTTAAAAAATAATCTCCAAACTGATGTGGAAATGTGGAGAAATGAATTGAAGATGGGGGCGGGATGAGAAAATGAGAAGCACCAAAATCGACAGATCCATCCCTCCCTATATCTGAGGCAACAGGCCTTTTTTCTAACAGAAGAGTCTGCCTGCCACCACCATTAATTTTCCTAATATCAGGACTTGCACTGTGTCAGAGCTGTACATGAGATATCAAGAGAGAAAAAGTTCCTGTAAAAAAACTATATTGGATGTCTACTGTTTGGCCCTGTAAACTGGGTAGTGTGTGTGTGTGTGTGTGTGTGTGTGTGTGTGTGTGTGTGTGTGTGTAAGGAAATGGTTTTGTGCTGTCTTCTCCATGACCCTACAAAATACCATTCTGATTATAGACTCCCAAAATGTCTTACTGGCTGTTTTCCTTGTTGAAGCTGATTTACCAAGACAGATATGCTAAGCATTAAGAAAATCTTCTCCTCCCCACCCCTCCCCGCACCTCACTTTTTCAATTTGAGAATTAAAGGTTTTGTACCCAGGCAAGCTTTTGAAAAGAGAAGATAGGGGAAGGGGGGAGAGAGCGAGAGAGAGCTGAAAGCCCTTTGTTACAGCAAAGAAAAAACTTTGAAAGGGAATGACCCAATCCCTTCTTCAGTTCACACCTACATGGTCAAAGAGTTCAGCTCTCTGCAGAGATCCAGAGACAGACTTAACAGCAATCATGCGGAACCTGTTCCCCTGCTTTTAGGTTACGCACTTTCCAGGGTGCCCCGTCTTCCAATACAGCTGACATTCTTGGCCCAGCAACCAAAAGAAAGCAAAAACTCTTGGGGAGCACCTAAAAGCAAACGACTCCTTTTTGGTCAGATTGAGGACCTTTATGTAAGTTAGTCCATGGCAATTCTGCCTCCATTTCTTCAACAATGGAGGGGCGTATCGCTCCTCCATCCACCTTCTCTATGGAAGAGGTTTAGGGGAGTGTTATCTATTTTATTTTGTTTTACTTTCATAAAATTTATATACCACTTGATTGTTAAAAAAACAAATAAATCTCAAAGCTGTGGGCAAAAGGAATAAAACAAAATTATCAATAAAACAGTTAAGGAGAACTATTTAAAACGTCCAGAACATAATTAAGATCAACCATAAACTAAAAAGTGATTAAAACACATGTCAGCATTCTACTTATCCAAGTAGGCTTATCTAAACAAATACTTTTTTATTTTTTATTTATATACTGTCTTTCACCTGGGGATCATAGGGCAGTTTACAATATAAAGATACAAAAATACAAAACATAATAATAAACAAAACAATACCCCCCCCATTTAAAAGGAGATAAATACATTGCCATATTTTTAAGCACTTCTGCAGGCAGTGAATGCAGCTGTCAAAGCTGCCCCAAGTCATCCAACAACTTCATGGTGAATTCCAGCACCTATTTTTCACACACACACACTTCAGTTGCCACTTTGGAAATCAGCTGAAACTAAACTAAGCTTAGTAGTGCATTTTTCTTCCAGTGTAGAATAGGTTATAAGGCGCCTTCTGAGATGGCTGAATCACAGCTACTACTGTTGTTTGAGAAAGTGGCTACTTCAAAACCCACAGAGGGTCAACAACAGTGTCAAAATGTGATTTAGGGATGTTCTCCCACTTCTCGGTAAAGGCATCAGCCAAGTAAGAAACTGTTGGTATAATATCCATGAGGGCGCAGAGGGCTCTGACCTTTCCTTCTTTTTCTTCCCAAATCATGACAGCCTAAATTGGCATCTAGCGCAGATTACTTGTTAAAATTATGCTCGTCGAGTACATTGATCTCGGGTATTTCCTAGCAACCATTTTGTTCTGCTGAAATGTGTTTCAGAAGGCCTCTTCATAGTTTAGAGGTCGGGTTTCAGGGTACAACCTGGCAGACCAGGGTTCAAATCCCCACTCGGCCATGAAGTTCACTGGGCAACCTTGGGCCAGTCACGGCCATTCACGCTACCCTACCTCACAAGGTTGTTGTGGGGATTGAAGGAGAAGGAGGAAAACTAGGTACACCACCTTGAGCTCCTTGAAAGAATGGTGGGATACATGTTCAATAAATAAATAAAATAAATAGTCCCAGCTAGGGTACAGGACTGCAATAGAATATGTGACCTCCTTCTTATGGAAGATCTCATACAGGACAACCCTAAGCCAGAGATTGTGGACCTTATAACTACAGGTTGTCTACCTTATTCAGAAATGGGAGGAGACTGTTAACAAGCACCTGATTCCTCTTGCCTTAATAATAATAATAATAATAATAATAATAATACAGTGGGCCCTCGGGTTACAGGCGCTTCAGGTTACAGACTCTGCTAACCCAGAAATAGTACCTCGGGTTAAGAACTTTGCTTCAGGATGAGAACAAAAATTGCATGGCGGCAGTGGGAGGCCCCATTAGCTAAACTGGTGCCTCAGGTTAAGAACAGTTTCAGGTTGAGAACGAATCTCCAGAATGAATTAAGTTCTTAACCCGAGGTACCACTGTAATACATAAACGGATAGAGGGAGCTTTTTAGGAACATAGGAATTATACCAAGTGGAAGATTTGGTACTGTCTATGTTGACTGGAAGTGGTTCTCCAGGATTTCAGAAAGGGGACCCTCCCTGACATACCTGATGACATTGGTAATTGACCCTGTGACCTCCTGCATGCAAACCAGATGCCCTATCACTGAGCTATGACCCTTCCTGCACTACCTCCAGTTTTGTAAGCCATGCATATCCATGCAAGCTTTTGCCTCATCGCCCCCGCCCCCAGGCCCAGCCAGCGCTCTGCTGTTTTTGCCACAGTTTGATTCAGAGCCAGTGGCCTCGACTCGGTGTTTATCAGCAAGTTACTTCTCGGGAACTGGGCCAGATCAATATCGTATTCTTTCAGACCGCTCTAAGCCCAGCAGGGAAGGCAATCACAGCGGTGCAGGACTCTGCACCTTACGAAATAGATCGATAGTCTGACAGTGCTCAGCTTTGTTCCTCCACCCGCTTTAAGATGTTCTGCATGCTCTACATGATTGCTTAAAGGTTTGTTTTCTCTCCTCCCTATACGACAACACTTCTCCCTCCCTGATCTCTCCTAATAACATCACGGTAATTGCCTTGACATGGGGAGAAGAAGAAAAAAAACCCAGCACAAACACAGACGCTTTGCTTTGAGGCTCCGTGTCCCCCCACCTCTCCCCCCCCTTTTCTGAACATCTCTATTAGGAAGAGGGTGTTGATTTGGCTTTAATATAGACTCAGAGCTTTAATGTGCTTCTGCGCCTATTTGCTCGAGTTTGCTAAGCTGTAGTCGAAATGATGTTCACCAATGGGAACCCGCAGACCAATCTGTGTGTTGGCAGGGCAAAGGCATATCATATAAACGGTGCAAAGGGCGAGAAAATTAGCTGAAAACTCATACTGACTCAATACCCCATTGAAGTCCTTGAGCTGTTTGGCCCCATCTTGCTTCCCAGAGAGGTGTTGGAGTGCATATCTCTACCTGCTAACAATGAATGGAATCAGATTATTTAGTTGTTGTTTAACGCTTCCGAGGAGTGGAACATGAATGCCAGGCAACTTCAAGATGTTTCTTTCACTTAATATCCATGTGATTTCAGTTACAGGTTCATGTTGTTTTGCTTCTCTCTGTCCCTACCATAGATCAATTGCTTTCTTTCAAAGTCAGAGTTGCTGTTGTTGTTATTTTACCTTGATGAGTACACACTTTCCCCCAATGAGAAGCATATTCAGTGTAGCCTTCCTAGGCTACAAGTCCTTTGTGAGAAATCTTTGGGGAAGGTCTGTAGTACAGTGGTAAGAACTTAGGATCATAAGGATGTAAGAAAAGGATGTAAGAAAGAACTTAGGATCATAAGGATGTAAGAAAAGTGTGCTGGATCAGGCTGAATGACCCATCAAGTCCAGCATCCTGTTCTGGCACCCAGGGCCTTTTCAACACTGGCTCCGGCCTGGTGGAACGCTCTGCCTCATGACACCAGGGCCCTCCTGTGATGAAGCTGCATTTTAATATTTTAATGTTACAATATTTTAATGTTGTATTTTAATCTTGTTTTTAAGTTGTATTCTTTCAACTTGTTTTTATTATTGCTTGTTAGCTGCCCTGAGCCCTGCCTTGGCTGAGGAGGGTGGGGTATAAATAAAAATTATTATTATTATTATTATTATTATTATTATTATTATTATTATTACATGTCTGTGAGAAACCTGCAAGCAGGACCCAGTCACAAAAGCCCTCTTCCCTCCTGTGGTTTCCAGCAACTGGTATCCAGAAGCATTTCTGCGTTTGACTGTGGAGACAGAGCATAGCCACCATGGCTAGTAGCCATTGATAGCCTTCTCCTCCATGAGTTTGTCCAGTCCTCTTTTAAAGTCATCCAGGTTGGTGGGCATCATTGCCTCCAGTGGATGCGAGTTCCATAGTCCAACTACACACTGCATAAAGAAGTACTTTCTTTTCTCTGTCCTGCATCCTCCAACATTCAGCTTCATTTGATGTCCATGAATACTAGTGTTACGAGAGAGGGAGAAAACCTTTCCTCTGTCCCCTTTCTCCATGCTGTGCATAACTTTATAAAATTCTCTCATGCCACCTCCTCCTCACCTCTTCTCTAAACTGAAAAGTCCCAACTGTAGCAACTTTTCCTCATCGGAGAGTTGCTCAATGTTTAGAAACACACACTTGGCCTGTAGAAGGTCTTAGTTTCAATCGCCCGCATCTCTAGGGAGAGAAGGCAGAGACTTCTGGTCCCAGAGAGTTTCTGCCAGTTACTGTAAACAATACTGAGCCAGATGAGCCAATAAATCTGATTTGGCATAAGCCAGCTTCCTAGGCATCAACCAGTTGTATCCAATGCAGCATTGAGTTGAAGTCATTTAGTGGCATAGTTCTTCTGCTGGTGAAATGTTTTGCACCAGTAGGATGCTGTTGAACAAAAGAATGCATAAGCAACTGGATAGCTCAGCTGGTTAGAGCATGGTGCTGACAGTGCAAAGGTTGCAGGTTTGATTCCCTATATGGGACAGCTGCAAATTTATGCATTGCAGGAGGTTGAACTAGATGATCCTCAGGTTCCCTTACAACAATACAGTTCTTTGAAAAGTTGCTTGCTGGCAGCTCTATTGTACAATATGTGGTGCAATCCATTGCACAACAAATCCAATGCTTCATTCCAGCTTTCCTTGGGAATCTCAAGCCAAGCAAGGACGAAGGAACAAAGTACATTACAAGCATGATACACGTTCTTCCTCTTCTTCTTCTAAAATGTAAATGTGATTCATAATTAATACAATTAAGAAACACATGGAGATACCTTTCTATATCTAATATTTTCTATCTGCTAGCACAAGGATTCTAGTGCAGGCAGACAAGCAAGCTTTAATAATGCGCAACAGAGGAATCCAACCCAACAGCCACTCCAGCGGAAGTTTACTGTGCAGCAGATTCCACAATCCATTGCACAGCAAAGTTACCAGCAACCTGGTAATGCAACAACATCCTTGGGCAACAATATCTTAATGGGGCAAAACATTTCCCCAGCGGAAGAAGTATACCTCTAAGTGACTTTAACTTAGTGCTACATTGGTTACAGAATTCAAGAAAATAGAAATACTGTTATTCTTTCACATGCCAATTCCCATTAAACCTATACCCTGACAGTCACTCATTGCATGGTGCCTTGAAGGGAACAGTGCAAAATAACAAAAGACAGACAGATGCAGTACCCCCTAAACAAAACAAATATCCACCCTCTGCATGGGGTCAAGATGGGATAAGATCTCCAATTTGTACTTCCCTTAATTACTGACTTCTGAGAGAGATGGATAATTTTCCTACAGTTGTAATGCACATTAATATAATCCATATTGGGTCATTTTCTGCTGTATGAAATTGGCCATATCTGATGTATATTTCTTCATTTCCTTTATAAAGGTAAATCTTTCTCACTTACGTTAGCAGCTCTCAGAGCCTAGATAAATACCAGAATCAACAGGATATATTCAAGCCCATAATATTGATGCTACATGGAATCATAGAATCTAAGAGTTGGAAGGGACCTAATGGTCATCTGGTCCAGCCCCCTGCAATGCAAGAATCTCAGCTAAACCATCCATGACAGACGGCCATCCAACCTCTGCTTTAAAACCTCCAAGAAAAGCATTGGCTGGATCAGGCCAACGGCCCATCAGGTTCAGCATCCTATTCTCACAATGGCCAACTAGGTGCCCCAATGTGAAACCTGCAAGCAGCACCAATCACTACAGTGCTCACATCTCCTATGGTTTACAGCAATTGGTATTCACTGCATGTGCCCATCTCATTTTTCCAAAAATGTATATAGCATAGACTATTACAGAGAGATCTGAGGATTATGGTGTCCAGTTGCCTACAATAAACATTTACTAAGTATGGGTGCTATATGAGTGGTGGAGATGAGATGTGCTACACCATCATGTTAAAGGCCCATCACAATATGGTTTCAGTATCACCCATTAAATGGGTCTCAGAAGTGCCGTGCAGTCTGAGCGCAGAGTGACAAACTCTGACACCAAACACTGAGTTTCTCAGGTAGACTGAAAGGGAACCAAGACTTGATTAACTAGTACCTCCCAAGGTGAGCTAAGCCTGGCAGGACAGCTTACTCTATGGTATTAACCCCTTCCTGCATTAATTAGACTTAAGCATGGTTATACAAGGCAGGTTGTCCCACTCATATTTCCTACACACTTTTTAATATAAAATGCACACTTTTATGTAAAATTAGGTATGCCAGGGAATTCCATCTGAAATGGGAGTGGAAATTTCTGGTGTTCTCTTCTTCATCTCATGTCTGAATAGAAATCAACCCAGTAAGTGCAGTTGGTGTTTGCTGTTGCTGCTTTCAGCCTGCAAAAGTCATATAATGGATTATATTTTCCCCATTTGCACTGAGTTTCCATCACACTGAAATGAGTGGGGTGGAATAACGTAATGACCGCAGCAAGCTGCAAGACAAGTCACATAGTTTGTGGTGGAAGATGAACCACAGTGGAATGGAAACAGTGCTGCATGCCACAAGTACAAGGGCACAGAAAATGATGTCTTCTTATATCTCTACATAAGAAACAAAACAAATAAATGCTTCTCAAGGCTTTTTAGTGCATTCATCCATAAAATATGAATTTTGTGTTCATCTCCTACATATAGTATGCTTTTTTGTGCACTGAAAATGTTTCACAAAATCCAGAAAATGCACCTAATCCATCTGGGAGTTGTGGCTGAATATGCAAGCAAGTATGGGGGCAGTGGATTGAGTCAGTCCACAGCACAAAGCAGACTGAATGATTTTTTGGCCCCCATCACAAGATTGACAAGCAGAATGTTGAGCCACAAACCAGTAGAAGCTACAAAACAGTTTAGAGGACCAGGAAAAAGCTGATTTGAACCACAGGCTGAGGTCTACTGGTACTCAGTGAATTGTTAGTCAAATCTGACATTTATTGGCCTTTCCCAATGAGGAAGAAGGCATTGGATTCAGCTTATGGTTTTCTTACAAAAGTAGAAAGTCTGCCTGGATGTATGGAATAAGTGGTAGTTGGTTACTCTCCCCACCCCACCCCCGTTTGATTGATCAAGGTTGCTTTCCTTCTGCCATTACAAAGGGAGAAAGGATTGGTTGAATTACTTTGCAGGTCGGAAAGTTCCCACTTGAGCTATTGATCTGGCCTTGTGGATACATCTAAGTAACAAAGAGGGCTTCTTTTCTTTCCCTTTCTTTTTTAAGTGATAAAGAGGTCAAAACTCAATCAAATCAAAAGTAACTCGGTGCCGCCTGATAGGCGGTAAAATTGACATTTTGACATGCTGCTGGATCATGTGGCTTCACTGGTTTGAGGAGAGAGCAATAAGCAAGCTGTTAACTACTGCAGGTTGCTTACATGCCAAGGGGAAAGTTCAGGCTAATGAGCCATCAAAGGTAGTAGCCCTGAATCCACTTGCTTCAGAGAAAGGCTTCTGGGTAGCCAGAGAGATAGACAGATGTCATGGCTTTAGTCTTGATGCTATGTTATTGTTATAATCAAGAAAATTCTCCAAGCTCCTCAGCATACTGCAGATTGTTCCCATCCCATAAACTTGATTCTCACAACAACCCTGTGAGGTTTGTTAGACTGAGAGAGGCTGCCTGTCCCAAGATCGGGAGTCCTAGTTTTACTTTCTAACACAGAGGTGAGCATTCTGCAGTTCACGAGAGACAAAATGGAAGGTTTGCAAGGTTTTAAGCAACCTTGGCTTTCCATGATGGCTGAAGCTGAGGGAAGCAGTGGTCTAAAACATATGGAAGGCACCAGGTTTGTGAAGGATGATCTAACAGTGGGCGTCCATGCAGTGAGTTTCTGCTTAGAGACGATTGCAATGAAGCAGTGTATAAATGGCCAAAATAAATAGCTAAATGGGACCATAGAATAGTGGTCAGTAGCTCAACAGAGAGCAAGCTATGGGTCCCTCTTACACACTTGACCTACTTGTAAGTCGTGGTGGGGAGGCGGGTTTACATACAGGAAGCACAGATAAAAGAAAGCACTTCTTCACGTGGTGCATAGTTAAACTTTGGATAAGGCTACCAATGGTTATGTTGTACCTCCACTGTCAGAAACAGTATTGCTTCTGGATACAAATTGCTGGAAACCACAGGAGAGAGGAGAGTATTCTTCTTCTCATGTCCTGCTTGTGTGTTTCCCACTGTTCTCATTGGCCACTGTGAAACTAGGATGCTGGACTAGATGGGCCCTTGGTCTGATCCAGAAGGTTCCTCTTATGCCTTTAAATTTTATGCTTTGATTTTGTCATTGGTCACTACAAAAGGAAATCCATTACACTGTCTCTGTGTTTGTGTGTGTGTGTGTGCGCGCGCACACACACACACACACACACACACATTAAATGATATCAACAGGCTTGGAAATTAAATTAACCAGCTGGAATGTCTGCTATCTCGGTAACATCATTAGCCATATCAAAGGTAATCACTGCTTTTATTGCTGCAAGCTTGGAATGGTGGTGGAAGTGAAAACTCCAGATGATCACATCTCAGTTTCAGTCAATTGCAACTTTCACATCAGAGCTGCCAGTCGTCAAAGCAGGACTTTAAGAAAATAAAAAAGATACATTGCTTTGAAGTGATAACACAAAGAAGCCTGTGGGGTAAATTTGGATGGAAAAAGGCCCCTGTGTGCAGTGTATGTGGAAAAACCACACATAGATACAGAAAGCTATCTGCTACATTTAGCAATTAAAAAAGGAAAGTAAAAAAGGAAAGCCGTATAGGGTTTTGCAGTTCAAAATGCAACTACTTTAGCACCGTTCAGAGAAAGAAGTGTATCATTATCCGCTTTGCACTTGCTGTATCACTGTAACACTGTTGCTGTTTTCTCAGGGATCACACAGATCATTATCTTTCTCCCCCCTCCCCCCTAGTTCCTGATGCTCTGTACTGTTATCCATCAGTCCACAACTCATCAAATAATCTGATAGTAAGCTAAATATCCAATGAAACCTTTGAAAATACATATGGAAGAGCCACTCTGACTGTCTGTCTGTTTTCATTCTTAAGCCTTTTCTCGTATGCCCGTTAAATCAATGAAGTCCCATTTCTTTAAAGAGGAGCCTGGGTGAAGTTGGTTGTCAGGCACGCAAATAGGCCTGAGAAGAGGCTGGGTATTGGTGTAATGGCTGCTGATGTCATACTGAAATCGCTCCCCAAAGCGGGGTGGAGGGGGGCATCCTTTCCCCTTATGCAGTCCTTAGGCGAAGGAGCATTAGGGAGGCGGGGCAGGGGCATTTCTATTAGAGTCCCCAAATGGCATCAAGGTTCCTGTAACACTTGAAAACAGGGGCACATTCTCCTTTCCCCAGCAAGTGCAGAAAGTAAAGTTCCTGGTGCCCGCGGCTGGAGCTCTGAGTTCGAGACCCTAGGTGCCCTACGGACACTTAGTACTGCATCAAGCCTTCAGGATCAGGCCCCTGTTACATTGTATCATTCAAATGGCACAGGAAGCTGCTTTATACTGAGTCAGATTATTGGCCCACCTAATATTGCCTATTGGACGTGGGTGGCGCTGTGGTCTAAACCACAGAGCCTAGGGCTTGCCAATCAAGTCAGCGGTTCGAATCCCCACGACGGGGTGAGCTCCCGTTGCTCGGTCCCTGCTCCTGCCAACCTAGCAGTTCTAAAGCACGTCAAAGTGCAAGTGGATAAATAGGTACCGCTCCGGCGGGAAAGTAAATAGCGTTTCCATGTGCTGCTCTGGTTCGCCAGAAGTGGCTTTCTCATGCTGGCCACATGACCCGGAAGCTGTCTGCGGACAAATGCCAGTTCCCTCAGCCAATAAAGCGAGATGAGCGCTGCAACCCCAGAATTGTCTGAGACTGGACTTAACGGTCAGGGGTCCCTTTACCTTTATCTTTAATATTGCCTACATGGTGGCCCTCCAGGATTTCAAACAGCCCCACCTGCATATGCTAGGGACTGAGTCTGGGACCTTCTACATGCAAAGCAAGTGTCCTACCCCTGAGCAATGGTCCCTTCCCATAAAGAGAAAGTAAGATTCCAGTCCACATGGTTCTGAATGTAGGGTTGCATAAATATGCACATAGTAAGCTGCCTTTCACCAAGTCTTTCTAGCTCAGCATTGCCTATGCTGACTGGCAATGGCTTCCCAGGACTTCAGACAGGGAATATTCCCAGCCCTACCTGGAGATGCCCTACCTGGCATTGCCCCTCCTCATATAATATTTTGGAACCTCAAATGGAAGCTTCTTATGGGGACACGCCCAGGGCCAGGGATCGAACCCATGGTCTCCTGCATGCCAAAGAGATGCTCTACCACTGAGCTAAAAGGACGCGGGTGGCGCTGTGGGTTAAACCTCAGAGCCTAGGACTTGCCGATCAGAAGGTTGGCGGTTCGAATCCCCGTGACGGGGTGAGCTCCCGCTGCTCGGTCCCTGCTCCTGCCAACCTAGCAGTTCGAAAGCACGTCAAAGTGCAAGTAGATAAATAGGTACTGCTCCGGCGGGAAGGTAAACGGTGTTTCCGTGCGCTGCTCTGATTCGCCAGAAGCAGCTTAGTCATGCTGGACACATGACCCAGAAGCTGTACGCGGGCTCCCTCGGCCAGTAAAGCGAGATGAGTGCTGCAACCCCAGAGTCGTCCGCGACTGGACCTAATGGTCAGGGGTCCCTTTACCTTTACCTTACCACTGAGCTACAGCCCTACCCCATGATATAGTTCACAACTGACATCTCTCTGCTGGTGTGAGACTTGGATAACTTTTCCCTCAAACTGCCATGGAATAATGGAGAGAATAATCTGATCTGGCCAGCTCCGCTGCTTGGACAATGGTTTCCCCCCTCCCTTCCCCAACCCCTTGTTAAAAGGTTGTCACAATGAGCCAAGCGCCTGATTACTGTATCGGTCCATGTCATCCGAGAAACTCGAGATAGCCTGTTGCGATGCTAGCAACCTGCCTCCACCACCCTTTTGCGTCCTCCCGCGTGTGAATGGCATATCGCTGCATTCCAACTTGTCTGAGAGCCCCTTATCTCTCTTGCTAGGTGGCATCGGTTGCAAATTCTAAACCTTTCAGCTCAACTTTATTTATCGCTCTGTTCTTTCTCTGCTTCCCGCCCCCATCCCACCCACCCCGAGCCCCAAGAGCGTTTTATTTAGGGGGTTACGTGGCTTGTTTGGGGTAAATGGAGAGGCACCCTTGGAACAGTCGAGGCAAGGGTGATCAGATAAGGCAGCATCCCAGACAGGTGGTCTTGATAATGCTGTCTGGGCCCTGATAGACTGTTGTTAAACAGGCGAGGCATCGGCGCCACTTTAGACACTGAACGCTGGTGCTCTGAGAAAATCATTACTTCGCAGCCCCTGCCCATTAAGGTTAAGGGTCCTATTGTGCTGTAGGTGTAAAGGTGAGTCAAGCGGAAGGGTGATTGTGGACAGAGGAGATCAGACATCTCTTTGGGAAGCAGTAGTCCTTCACTGAAGAGGAGGAAGAGATCCTGAGGTCATTTCGGAGCACAAACTGACATAATACCACCTTGCCTGAAGTCACACTATAGGTCCATCAGGAGTCAAACTGCATGTCATGCTGTGCAGGCTTGTTAGTTTTTTACACAAATTGCCAGTGCAGGGGAGCTCAGTCCCTAGCATGAGAGGTAAAAGCACTTAACACTTTAACACCATTAGAATTCTGGCCCATATTGTCCTTCTGTTGCTACTGTCTTTTCCCACACTTCACCAATGCTACTTTAAATGTATCCAACTGCATAGCCAGTGTATTGTTTGGGGCAGATTCTGTCCTTGATCCATACCAGAATTCCAGAATCCTCTGGGCATAGAATCGTCCACCCCGGGACTTACAATGGACAGAAATGAAAGGGAGTTCTAGGAGGAAGAACACCAGTCTACATGCAACTGGTAGCAAGCAAGGATCTCTAAAAACAACCTGTTCATCTACTAAGTACCGTCTGAGTCCAGGTTTCTTTTCCTAAAAGTCCCAGGCCTCTGAACAAAGCAGTCCTCAGTGCAATGTAGATAAATCAGAAGAACACAAAAGCCTTGACGATTCAGACCAAAATGGTCCATCTAGTCCAGCTTTTTGCTTTCCATGGTGACCAACCAGAGGTCTCCAGAATGCATGCTTGAACCCCCAGTTTCTCCAGGTAGGGCTGGAGAGACCTTGGAGAACAACTCCCAGTCAGCGTAGATGACAGCACTTTAACTTTGGAACTCACTCCCACAGGTGGCACTGATGACCACTAACTTAGATGGCTTTAAAAGAGGAATAGAGAAATTAATGGAGACGTCTATCAATGGCTATTAGCCATGATGGCTATTTTCAGCCTCTTAGAGAAAGTCATGCTTCTGAATAACATATCCTGGAAACCACAGGAGGGGATAGTGCTTTGGTGGTCAGATCATGCTTGAGGGTTTCTCACAGGCATCTGCTTGACCATTGTGAGAACAAGGTGCTGGACTAGATGGGCCATTGGTCTGAACCTAGGCAGGTCCCTATGTTCCTATGAAGGCAGTTGTCCTCTCCCATTGATTCTGCCTGACAGCTGGTAATCTAATCAGTGTAATTCAGTCTCTGAATGCAGAGGTTTCATACCATAATTGCTAATGGTTATTGGTAGGCCTTTCTTTGTTAAGCGTTAGGGTTTCACCCATCTTGTCTGCACCATTCAGTGATGAGAGTGCAAGGCGCCAGAGTGACTCTTCTGGAGAATAATATGTAGCTCTTGGGTATTAGCGGTTCGATGCAGGTGCTTAATAGGGAACCCATGTTTTCTCCAAGCTCAACTCAGTTCATTGTGGGTGGTCCAGGAGAAAGACAGAGGAGCAAGACAGAGAGAGGAAACCCAGAGAAGCACAAAAATACACAATAAAAAATGAGACATTGTTCACAAGTAGACATTCTGGGAGCATTTTAATAAACATCTGACCTCCACATGTGTTCTTCATTACAGAAGTGATTATTCCATGGAAGTACATATTTTTATCACAATTTTATCTCCTCTTCTCAATCCAGCTGATGTAAAACAGAAAGCTCATTTAACATTTATTTGAGTTATATCAGTGGCTCTTAGAATAGTTGGAAATTGAAAAAAGAAAGAACTGCTAAAGTATCTCTAGTAAGAGGAAAATAACTGCCTGAGCTGTGCAATAAATCAAGTGGTGAGCAGGACCAGACCAGGGTGCTGGGCAGCAGAATCCTGACCTGGGACTAGGGTGGCCTGCTTTATGGAGGACAGTCCTCTCTTTGAAGGTGTCCTCGGATGGGGAAAAAATGCAATTTAGGATCTAGAAAGTTGTATCCAACTGAATCATTGTGCCAAACAACTTCTGTGAGCCTCCCTGTCATACACAACTCTCCGATCTTCTTGTGCGGGGTGCATAGCAGGGAGGAGAGGGATGGAATGTTCTCTGGTCCTTATAGAAGCCATTCCGCTTGTCCAATGACTTAACTGGATTCAGCCCTCAAATCAAAATTCACCCACATTTGGGTCAAATATGGTAACATTTTTATATGATTATTATCAGCTCTGGGACCTTATGGTGAAGGGCAGATAAGAAACCCAAACAGCAGCAGCAGCAGCAGCAGCATCAACAACAACAACAATTTGCTAATCCAGTGTGTGTGTTTTTCTGTCACCATACCAACACACATTGACCCTGCTTAATTTGCAAAGAATGGTCATCAAAGCTGTTTACTGCTTTTATAAAACATCTATATTAACTCTCCCCCCCCCCAAACACACCAAAAATACATGGGGAAGGATTTTGCGATTCATGTCTGAACTCCTTCAGTCTCACTAGTCAAATAGAGATATAAGCAAGCTGTGTTGGATGTAGATTCCCACCCCCACCCGCCTTCCAATAATCACCATCTTAAATAATAATAATAGACGAAGAATGAAAGAAAAGCAAGCCAGCCCCTATTTAGGTGTCAATTTGATAAGCTGAAGAAATAGAACAGATACAAATAATGCCACTTTATCCCTAACAATTGACAGAGAGGCAACCGAGTGTGACCTTCGGTAAAGAGTGCCAGTTCTGCTTGTGTGATCACACGAGAGAGAGAGAGAGAGAGAGAGAGAGAGAGGGAGGCGGGGGACACACACCGGTCACCTCTTTCCACCCCACACTGCGACTTCCTGACACCTCAACAAATAAGAGGCACTGAGTGTGATTTTAAGTTTGCGAAAGTAATTTGATGGCCAGAGACGTAGAATTTTGTGGCAGAGATAAAAGACACAGAGAGAGATTTAAGCCTGTCCGCCAGAGCTGTGATGTCATGTCCACAAATATGACAATACATTCCATTTCTTGGAGGCGGGGGGACAGCATCTTCTTCCTTTTGTCTTCTTCTCTCCCCCCCCCCCCGTCCCCACCCTTCCACCATATAATTTTGCATTGGCGTGCGAATTGGCTCATTAGTGGAGGAGAGTGAAAATTGAGGTCAGGGTGTTTAAACCTGACCCTCCTTGAGGCCACAAATGGCCCCCCTCAGCCCACCAGGCTTTTCACTCCCAAGCCTGGGACCACCCTTGAAGGTGACACCGATTCAAGCCTCCCTCCCTCCCCTCTCTCCTCTTTTTTTTATTATAAAGGCCTTATTAATTATTGTCTTTGTGGAGAAGACGAAGAAGCGGCCACATAAAGAATCGTGTCATTCTTCGAGTAGGAGTAGGCTGGGGAAGGGGGGGTGGCGAGAGGTGGGGGGAGAGTGAGAGAGAAAGAAACAGAAGATCAAAAGCGAGCTTTCCCCCCCCACCACCACCCTTTTTGCTTTTCATGCCTCAGAACCTCAAAGGAGGTCGAAGAACAATCAGGTTTCGGGGTCTCGTGCGCTTTCTGGCAATTAGACTCAGCTGATAGGCTGAAAAGGAGTGAATGGCAAGGTTCAAGGCCCTTCTCCAGAGCTTCACACAGGCTTTTTTTATTATTATTTCTTCCAAAGGAGCAGAACAGCAGCCAGACACTGCTGAAATCATTTCAAATAGAGACTTACAGCCAGGGATTCATTAATTCACCGGCCTAAACAATTACTGGAACATATAATGTCTCTATATACACTTTGATAAGAACTGTCATACCAGGCCTTGGTTTTTCCCTGTCCTTTCCTCTACACACACACACACACACACACACACACACAGACTTTTCTCTTTAGGAAACCTTTCTAATGCCATTTTTGGAGTGTGTGTGTATGTATGTGTGTGTATATATAAATATATATATATATTCTTTGTATACTTATTTTTCATTGTTTGCTATTTTTAAACAAACAAAAACATCTCCACATTGAATAAAAGAATGTCAATCTCAGGTTGCTTCCTCCCCCGTTATCTTTCGAGATATTTCTCTGCCTGTGTGTGTGTGTGTGTGTGTGTATAGAATTACACTGTTTGGCTCAGGGGGGAAGAGACTGTAATAGGTTTCCAAGGTATCTTAGAATGTTTATTGGATTAAAAAAATAAATCCTCAAACTGCTATGGTGTACACAAGTGTGCCACTAGATATATCATTGCTGTTTTGTTAGCTATTAATAGCATTCACACACGCACACACATTTTCCCTGTTGCCATTTTCTTTTGGGAAAGGGAGACAACTCACCAGTTTTTCTTTTGAGAGAAGTGTGGTATGAGATGGAAGACCCTTGATTTAGCATCACATGAACACGCTGCCTCTTCTCGCCTCCAGACAAGCAACACCCACAACCATACATTCAAAGTGTTTGACTTTCCTCAAGGAATCCTGGGAAATGTGTTGGGTGCTGGGAATTGCAGTTTTCTCAAGGATATACTACAAATTCCATGTTTTTCTTTTGGGGGGGAGGTGTCATGTGCTTCGAATGTATGGCATGGATGTGACCTAAATTTGCCTAAAGGAGAAGAGGGTAATAGAAACAGGGGGCAGGCTCCTCCTCTAAGTTTGGGTGATTCTGACTCAGGCACACTCTCAAGCGGGGTGACTGACCTTATGCCAACCAGATGTTCTGGGTTTCCCTGAGTTACTTACACCCACAGTTAGCTAGCATGAGTTTGTGATCACTGCAGAAGCATTAGGAGTTAGGTTAATAAAGCTGTTGTCTTTATCTCCCAGTGGTTGTCTTCCATCTTCATTCTGGGAGAAGGGACAACAGCAAGAACTACAAAGCTGCCCCTCCTCTTTAAATTAGGTCCCTGAAAAAAAATAATGCTGTGTGTGTGTGTGTGTGTGTGTGTGTGTGTGTGTAAGAACTTGCAAGCTTTGTTCTAAGACCTGGAAGAAGTTCACCTCACCCCTTTCACACCCAGTCTATCATTGTGCTCTGCAGGTGAGGACCTCCTGCAGATAGTATCTTATTAGGAGGTCCGTTTCACACAATATAAAAATTGGGCCTTTAACATAGTGGCACCTATCCTTTGAAATTCCCTCTCCCCATTTTTTATTTTATTTTTTAATATCAGACAGGAGCATCTCTGTTGTCTTTTTGGCCACTTCCTCTTCCTACAAGCCTTTTAAATAGAGATTTTCCCCAGTCTGCCCCTCTACTGGAACTGTTTTTATTTTTATTTTTTGCAATAGTTATGAGTTTGCAACCCTGAGCTGCTTTGGGAAAAAGGGCAGGATATTCAACAATCTGATTGCAAATTCCTGGGCTGAACATGAACTCTGAGGCACCCTGTTGCTTAACACTGCTCAGAGGTAAGTGTGCTGCAGCACCATTCACCTTCCACATGAAAGCAGATGTTGCCTCATCAGAAGTTACTGTCAATTTAATCCTTATATAGGAGCTGCAGCTCTGCCTCAGCAGTGAGCTCTTACCTCACTGAGAGGTGACTCTTCATTTAGAGGGGACCAGTCTTCTCCAGGGGATGATGATGATGATGATTTATTAATTACTTCTCATGAGCTATTTACAATGTGATCATAGATAAAACAGTTACATACATAAAAACAGTTAAAAAAACCGCATATAAAAAAACAATTATACATATACATACAGAGAGAGAGAGAGAGATTAAAACAACAGTAGAATAGGCGAAATCAATTCCAAACCAAGGCATATACTAACCAAGAAAATTTGTTGAAAGTGGAATGTTTTTAGCAGGAACTGAAAAGAGGAGATGCCCATCTGCTGTGCAGTGGGAGAGAGTTCCAAAGGAGACATGTTGCCACAGTCAAGGCATAATTCTGACATAATGTGGAATAGAACTCCTGATGGGATGGTTATCGATTTGATGTATGATGTAAAAGATGCATAATGAAGATGCCACCTTTGTGGGAAGGGAGCTCCACAACTTAAGGGCTACCGCAGAGGATGACCTCTATCAGGCTACCACCATCCAGGCTTCTGTGTGTTTTTGTGACATTTTGGGGTCACTTCCCACCCACACCCCAAACTAAAGGCTGCATTCCCTCATGGGAAACCTTTTGGGGGCTACATGCCTGTCATGGGTGGGGCTACAGACACAAAATCAGAGGCAGTAAATAGGTAGGACCAGAGACAAAATTGGACGGAGCAATTTTGTACAGTTCTGGCCATGCAAAAACAAAAACAAAAAAGGAGATGTTTGTGCACTCTCACAAACAGAATACACCTTTCTCCATGAAAGCAAGAGGCATTCGCACAGTTCAAGCAGGCATCAAGTGTTTGAGCAGGGTGCGTGGCAGTGGTGATATGTGGCATGGCTTTGGGATGGGGCACAATCTTCACAAAGTCCCAGGGGCAGATAGAGAATCTGGAGGTCCACATTCAGCACTTGAAGCTGATATTTCCACACCCCTACTCCGCACCCATATTCATACCAAACCCCTTGACATTCAAGAGGAAAATCCTTCATCCCCACCCCCCCCCCGTGCACATTTTCTCAGTCTGAATCATTATTTGGATTTAGTTTAAACTGAGGCAGGAATGGTTTGCTTTGGAGTTTCAAAAATAGCTTAGTAAGTGAAGGGATGGGAATTAATTTCAGCTACATCTGTGCTTAATGTAGCAGTAAATTTAGTGACTGGTGAATGCAAGGTAAACCTTATATGGAGACACTGCACTCCTGTTCCCCACTTTAGTAACCTGGGCTATGACCAGGATGCTTTTCTTCTCCCTGAAATGCAGAGTTTCTTGAGGTCATGCCAGCAACCAGGCACATGGACTGTCTTAAGCAGTAACTCCATCTTCATGTCCTCGTCCCTCAAATGTGAGCTCCTTTGTCCTTGCCCACTTACCCGTTTGTACCGATGGCAATCAATCTTCATTAAATGATTGCAGTACATCATTAACTTGTCTTCTGGCAAGCCACTTAACCCACTAAAAACTGGAGCAGATTAATCATGCCACCATATTCCAACACATGGCCTCATCCACCACAGAACTCCCAGGAAAATAGGAAGCTGACTTGTGCAGAATCTAGATCTTTGGTCTAGCTAACTTTTTCAGATGGGGATCTCTCTGAGTCCTACTTGGAGATGCTGAGGATTGAACCTGGAACCTCTTGTGTGTATAGCAAGTGCATTACCAGGGCCATCTTTACCCGGGGGTGCAAGGGGTGCAGGGCACCAGGGCGCCAAATTCTGGGGGGCACCAGGCACCCGCCCCTGAAGCCACCTAAGTGTATTGTATTGAGCTGCTATGCGGCAGCGGGGTCAGCGGTACCTTTGATACGACTGATCTCGCGCCGCCTGCCTGCTAATGCTGCTGCAGGGAGAACCCTCTGGAAAGTCTCGCTCACCAAAGCCAGGAGGAGGGAGAATGACAGGAAAGAGGGAGAGACAGAAAGGGAACACGCCTATCTAGCGATGGGAACACACACAGGCTCCGGAAGAAGAACTCGTATGTACGCGCTCGCAAAAGCCCTCTAGAAATAAGCTCCTCTAGAAATAAGGTTGCTCCCACAAAGAAAGGCTGCCAGAGATGGCTATCCCACACTTGCGCACAATGCCTGGCCGTCTCATCTTTCAGACACCTCCCTATGACCATAAGTGCATGTCTGGAGTCTTTACACCGACTCCCAATGTGTTCTTCATCTTCTTTAGTAAAGCTGGTTTTAAACAAAACAAAACACACACACACAAACTTCTTTTGGAGCCGTGCAGGCGTGAGCACTATTTATCAAATGATAATAGTGGCATAAGGCATAATAAAAGTTAAATTTGGGGGTGCTGGGTGGATCTTTACACCCCGGCGGTGCATATGCTAAAGATGGCCCTGGGCATTGCCACTGGCCTATGGAATAGTAAGGAAGATAGATAGGACTCTGCCTTACACTGAGTCCTGGTTACTGGTGCAACCAGCTCAATATTGTTGACGTGGACTGACAGTGTCTCTCCTGTGTTTTAGATGCAAAGCATGTATTCCAAAAATGACCTATGGCCCTCCCGCCCATATTTCCTATATGGAGAATTAGGTATAGGCATAGGTTGTCAGCTTCTAGGATACAGTGCTACTGACAGCAGGCATTATCTTAGGCAAGAGTGGACAAAAAATTAATAATGTGCCAACTGCTTCTCATTGGTAATCATCCTTGAACTTCTTACGGAATTTCAGTTACCACCTGAATGGAGTGGAGAAGGCAAGAAACCATGTTTGAGGGATCTGCACTTGGGATAGACATCTCCAAATGCCCTCCCAATATGTGGGGAGGGGAATAACACTACTTCCCATGGTTTAAGAGGTCATCAGTGCTTCTGTGACATCAGCAGTTGTAACACCAATCCCCACCTTCCCCTCAGGCCTATTTGTTTGCTTAGCAACCAGTTATTTCTCACACCAAGGTGAAGGTGAGGAACCTTTTTCAGCCCAAGGGTCACATGACCTTCTGGCCTACCTTCTAAGAGCCACATGCTAATAGTGGTGGGCAAGGCCAGATGTAAATGAGGGCAGAGCAACAAATGTAACTGTTACCTTTCAACACTAAGCTAGTTTCTGCACACACTCCAGGCATTGTCAGAGTTCAAGGACATATTCCAGCCAGGCAAAAACTCTCAGGTGAGAGTTGTGGCATGAGGAGAATGCCAAGGGCCCAATATAGAGGCCTGGGGTCCACATTTGACCCCCTCCATCTGAGCCTGAGGTTTACCACTCTTGCGCTAAGGAGTGATCAAGAGACCACCGGGCTCAGTAATTTTGTAACCAAAGATTTGATATCGACTGTTCGCACACAGAGCTGAGTAACAACAACCTGCGCTGCTGCTCAGCACACATTCCCCACCACTTGGTAGGCACTTTGCTAGTTTAGCATAAAGATTAACCCAGCTCTTCGTAGGATTTCACAATTAAATATGTCCCACTTTGCAGCTTTTTACAGTAAAGGGGAAGAAAGAGGTCATTTTGCTGGCTTCGTTGTTGGTAATAAGAACACTGGTGACCAATTTTGGGCTGTGTGGGGAGAGAAAGCTGGAAGGAATTAAGCTTCTACAGTGAATTAATAGCTGGGATTACAGTTGTGGAGTCCTGTCATGCACTCTCATTCTTTAATAACTACTAAGACAGCTTTCCCCTGCTTCTAGCAGTTTGACAGCCCAATTTTCTTTATCATTTTCTCTTTTTCCCTCCCCCCCTTTCATGTCAGGCTAGAAATTTTTTATTTTTTATTTATTCATTGGAAAAGGGTGAAGCAGCAGCTGGATCTTTTATTGCTCAAAAACCAGCTTCTGCAGCCTGAATTTTCTAGCAGAGGACAGTCATCAATCAAAGAAGAAGGATATATGGAGCACATGGAAGCTTTCATCAGAAGCTGGTTTACAGTGTGGATCCGGGTCACAAGAAGTTCTGGGCAGTAGTTCGTTTCTGAAATGAGATGTGCCAGGTCTCAGGATACTGCTTGATCGGGAGTCCCTAATTCCTCGTGTGGCAGCTGGCTTTGGGTACTTGGTGTCATGGGGACACCATTTGGGAATATAAGAACAGCATGGATGAATCAGGCCAAGAGGACATCTCACCTTCCGTTCTTTTCTCAGCAGTGCCCTGAATGATGCTGATTGGGGACTTACGTGGGCATGCGAGATTTGCAAATTTTGATACGAACCACCCTAACATGTGAATTGAAATCTAGCTATCCTTAGTTCATCCTTCCTGAACATTGCAGCTCTGAACTTAAACCATGGGATAAAAATATATTTGCAAATTTGTAATTTGTTTTTTTTTATAAAGATATTTATTAAGTTTCCAATTTTATACAAACAAAAAAAAGCAAAAAAAACACATGCAGTTCTCAATACTTAATTTTCAATGACATATTTCCCTGACCTCCTCATACCTCCCCTTCTTGTATTCCAATTCAAATTATTTACTCAGCAAATCCTTATCTCAAAACATTACAGCTGGAAACCCCTTAATTTCAATCCAACATCATTCAACATTCTTTAATTTTACAATATTTCTGTAAATAGTCCTTAAATTTCTTCCAGTCTTCTTCCGCCAACTCTTCTCCCTGGTCACGGATTCTGCCAGTCATTTCTGCCAATCCCATACAGTCGATCATCTTCATCTGCCATTCTTCCAGAGTGGGTAAATCTTGCGTCTTCCAATACTTTGCAATAAGTATTCTTGCTGCTGTTGTAGCATACATAAAAAACGTTCTGTCCTTCTTTAGCACCAATTGGCCGACCATGCCCAAGAGAAAGGCCTCTGGTTTCTGCAAATTTGTAATTTGAGGGAGAGAGAAGATATACATATTTAAATGCTGGTGGTTATTTTCACTGTATACTTATCCACACATCCACACCCTGAGGATCTTCAGCATCAATATATTATTATTTCAGAGTAAAGATAAAAGGTAAAGGACCCCTGGATGGTTAAGTCCAGTCAAAGACGACTATGGGGTTGTGGCGCTCAGGCTGAGGGAGCCAGTGTTTGTCCACAGCTTCCGGGTCATGTGGCCAGCATGACTAAACCGCTTCTGGTGCAACAGGACACCGTGACGGAAACCAGAGTGCACAGAAACGCCTTTTACCTTTTTGCTGCAGCGGTATCTATTTATCCACTTGCACTGGCTGGCATGCTTTCAAACTGCTAGGTTGGCAGGAGCTGGGACGGAGCAACGGGAGCTCGCCCTGTCATGGGGATTCGAACCTCCGACCTTCTGATCAGCAAGCCCAAGAGGCTCAGTGGTATACTGGGTGGGGACAAGAACTCATTCCTTTCTCATCACTGGTCTCCTCCCCTGGGCTTGTCCTTTTCCCTGCTTCCTGCCCCAGCTTTCCTTTCATTTCAACAATTTCCTATTACAGGCTCACAACTTGGAGTTTTTGTCCCAGACCATGACTCCAAAATCTCTGTTTTTTGCTACTTTCGTATTTGCTCAATGTGTAAGGGCTGCCCTGTCCTCCTATCTCCTTTCTTTGGATGCTATTTTAGAGGGCTCTGCTCTCTTGTCTCCAAATCTCCAAATCTGCTCACACTGAAAGCAGGATGGAATGCATCCTAAGAATTCCCCTTCTCCTCTCCTTCTCCCCAATTTCCTGCTTGTCTCAGCTTTCCCCTTTCTGATTCCTCATCAAGCCAATGCCCACTTCTCAGCATTTCTGCTTTATTTTTGCTCATTGAGAGGAAGGGCACAGCTTCCAGTCCGAGCTGATTTATTGCTGGTGTGGCTTACTCCAAAGATTTACATAGATACGGTAGCATGGCTGCTTCCTCCTCACAAAAATTTCCATGCTGATTTTTAAAAATAATAATAATAATAATAATAGCACAGATTCATGTGGAAATGCAATTAAAGTGTCTGATAGGTGAACATATATGAAAGTAACACAAAACAGTCTCCATCTCTGCGTACAAGAATCCTTTCCCTGTTGTGTATTAGAACCCACTATTCTGAGGTAGACTATTTCTGTACATGGAAGTTCCATTTAGTTAGTTTGTCCATCATAGTTTGTCCTTTAGGCATTTGTCTAAGCCTCTCCTCTCCTCTCTGTTTTAGAGCTGACCATAGGTGTGATCTTCATATTATTGCTGACTTCTGCCACTCATACGTCTTCAGCAATTAAAGTCATGTGTTTGGCTCTGAGAAATTCCAGCCACATTTCTTTTCTTTTAAAATATACTTTTAGCTTACTCTTGAGCAGAAGCCCCCTATTTTATCCTGAGATTTGTGTTTGGTGAAATCCAGACACAACCTTCCCCATTTGGGGAAATCCTTTTGCTGGTGTAGCACTCTCCAAATTTTCCTCAGATTTTCCTTTGAGGTAGATTTATTTATTTATTTATTTATTTATTTATTTATTTAAAGGCATTTTAAGCCCCCTTTTTTAAAAAAAAAACCTAAGCAATGTACAAAAGCAATAAAAACAGTATCCTAAAAACAAACATGCACAAAATTAAAAACCAGCAAACCTTTATTGTCCAGTCAAATAACAGGAATTCAGTAATAATAGGGTCCAATCTTATTGGTCAGGGAAAACCAGGGTTAAATGATGTGTCTTTCCATAACTTTGATGGCAATGCCAGTCAATGCCCTCATCAGAAGGGCATGCTCCGCAATACACGAGGCAATATAAGATAATCCACACCAAGCCTAACTTTTTGTATGCAAGCAAAAAAAGAAGAAGCTGCAATCCTCAGCGTATTTTTAAAGAAATAAATCTCGTAGAACCCATGCATTACCGTGAAGCTGTGTGTGTTTTTGAAAGCTGCAACTCATTTCAATGCACCCCTGGATGACCGGTGCGACGTCAGATGTTAGCTTTCACTTTTCCACATTGTCATGAAAAATACATTGCCCAACGTGCGGCTGAGCAGTGCTCGCCCCCCCCCCCTACATTGGAAACCAGAGCCAAACCAGTTTGTTCTATCCTATTAGCCGTGTCTCGTTTGATGTAGCCTGTTTTCATAACCCAGCATCATTCCCATCTCAAGCTGCACCGCAGAGAACACAAAGGTTTCAGCATTGAAGTTGAAGGGGCTCCTAAGGGCTTCTTAGAAAGGCTACTTTGTCACCTAGCAGGAGTTCTTGGAAATGTTTCAATGTTTTTCTTTTCTTTTGTGAACGGGCAGAAAGTGCTTCTTTTCAAACCCAGCTAGGGTGTGCATTCTTCCTCACATCCCTCTCCGAAGTGCATTAGGCGAGCTGGCAAACTTTTAGACTCGCTGGGAAACACAGCAAGATAATGAGTGCCAACTTACTCCTCGTATGAATCCTGTTTGGGTAGATGGATTTCTACCCAAAGAGTAGAGGGGGGAAGCAAGTAGGACAGAGGAAGAAGTTAGGATTAGGGATGGGTGGAAAATTAGGTTCAATTCACATTTAAAGGTGAAACTGCCCAATCTACATTTTCTGGAGGAATATATGAACTGAGATGCGGTCATCATTTGAAACTGGCTCTTTTCTGCATTTTGCAGTGCAGCTCCCAACCCAAGAAACATCTACAAAAATGCATTTACGAGGTTAAAATGTGAGTAGAAATGTGTCTATTTATTACAACTACAACAAGCACACATGCATTATACTAGACCTTGTTATGGGGAAGGACTTGCAAAGACGTGCACAAGACAAAATTGTGTGTGCAAAATTCTGCAAAATAGGAGAAATTCACACCAAAATGCTGGTGCCTTTTCAGGAGGACTTTTTAAATGCAAACTGATGTGGAAATGTGCAGAACTGAAGTTACAATTGGAGGGGGGGAAATGGGAAAGTGAGAGAAACTAAAACTGGCAGATTCCTCCATCCCTGGTTGGGATGTTGAAGTTAACTGGAGATGAAAATTCACTATGCGGTCAGGAGAAGCAAGTGAAGCAATCCAGGACTGTTTTGAAAGCACACCCGCGCTCACACACAGAGACTGAAGGCCCAGGAGGACACCTTATTTATACAGCTTTGCTCCTCAGACTTCCTTCCACTTCTAAGTTTTATTTATGCCCCCTTTCCCTGTGCCATTTCTACCAATGTTTCTCGACAACGCATTAACTTCCCTCGCGGTACAATAATCGACTCCAATCTGCTATTATCACGGAAATAGAAGAGGTAAAGTGCTGGTAATAGGATCCAAATCAAATCACTTTCACTTCAGCCGGCTTTTGCTGTGAAGGCAAAGATTCCCCAGGGAGATTCAATACAGAGAAACACCTGCAGACAGAGGCTGAGGCCTGCAGATTATATAGAACACGACAGGCCTGGCTCCGCGGTAGCGTTTCCTTAGTCACAAGATGGTCGCGTCAGCGGTAATAACCAGAGGCAGGACCTGATAAAGCTGGACCTCATTGCCAGAGCTGGGCTCTGAGTTTTAGTTGATTTGACCCTTCCTGAAGCAACGCAGCAGTTTACTGAAGAAACAGCTATATTTAAATTTTGTCTCCCGGAGCATCTGCTGTGGCCTTATTGTTTTTGCTGTTATAGCAGTCACTTCTCTCCCTCTTTTCTCTATGAAACCTTGTTAGTGTTTAAGAGCAGTCCAGCCTGAAGTTTAAAAGGGAGGGCGTTGGGGGGGGAACCTCCATATCACTCCAACCTAGCGGCTAAGAAAGGCCAAAGTAAATTGAATTTAATAAGCTTCAGGCTTAAGGTGGAAAGAGGCCGGGGACCTTTCTCTTGTGACCTAAAAGATATTATGAGCCAAACAACAGTTGGAAGAATCATCAGAAGGACTATTTGCAACTCGGCCTCTCGTGAAGCAAAGTTGCAGCTTTTTGTGCCTCAGTTTGGGCTGAGCTAAAATGGCCTCCCAAAATTATCCACCCTAATTTGCAAATAGGGTAATTTGCTAGGGGGCTTTGCTGAATATTATTTACATGCAGAGGAGAAATCGAGCATGGAGAGAGTCCTGGATTTCCCCCCAGGAAGTTTCTCAGAAAATTTTCTTCAAAGAAATTGCCAGTCAGTTGATTCTTGTTTTTCATTATTTCATGATGATGAATGAAGAAATCAATAGGATAAGAGAGGAAGACAGGAAGGAATACAGAAAAATATTATTGATTTCAGAAAAAAAATAAACATTGTATTAAACAATGTTAAATCTGGATCAATAGTTTTGACCAAAATTTCCCACTTTATTCTCTGGGATGGAGGAAGGTGAAATTCTCCAACAGTTCTGGGGAAGTTTTTAGAAACCATTTCACTGAACATTTATCAAAATGTTGATCAGCCTCCAATAGTTCAGCACTAGAAAGTAACCAGTGTAATACTTTCTCTTAAGGGGAAAAAATCTGGGGGCAGATCTGAGAAATTACAGCCAGTTATCTTAAGATTCATCCCCAGAAAACTGGCATCAGGTGCAGTATGACTGAGTACCGTTTGCCAGGGAGCACAAGCAGGGAGAGTGTTGTTCTGCTTGTGGTTCTGCTTGTGGTTGAACCATGGACACCACACTTACTCTCTATATCTAACCAAATGAAAAACAGAACACCTATTACACTGGCAGGTGGAGCTGAGAAAATGCGGGTACCACTTCAGGCTGCAGTTGTGTATGGCTGGGGATGAAGACAGACATGTCACAAAACTTAAAGATAATAAAAAGAGCCCTGCTAGATCAGATCAAAGGTCCATATAGGAGCTCACTTCCCTCGAATGGCCAACCAGATGTGCCAAGAAGCCCATAACAAGAGAACAAGGGTGTGAAGGCAATAGCTTTCCTTTTGTACTACACCTCTGAAGATGGAGGATCTATATAGTCTGTTTACTGCCAGGTCCTTGAGATCTTAAATCAAAGGCCTTTCTCCAGGTTCCCTCACCAAACAGAGAGATGGAGACAGGGCATGCCCAATTTATTTCAAAGTTTGGTTTATTTTTCATTTGTATGCTGTCTTTCTGTATTGCTGTACACAAGGCACTTTACAAGCCATAGAAACAACAAAATATATAAGGCTTACATATTCTATAACAATCCTATGGAAGCTGTGGTAGCAGTGGTGGGGTTCATTGGCACAACATGATTTTACTGTCTGATCCTATGACCATAATAATCCTGTTAGCACCAAATGTAGATAACCCAAGTAGATGCTTGGCAGCAACTCTTTGATCACACTATCAGTGGGCTATTGACTTGCAGCTGCTTAATGAATAAACATTAGGTCTTGTGGGAGTGAATCACATAGTTTAACTATGTGTTGGGTGAAAAACTACTGCATTTTATCTGTCTTGAACTGCCCAACTTTCATCTTCATTGGATGACACCCAGTTATAGTATTATGAGATGGCAATTTGATGGCAACCAAGGCATTTATCCAGTGGCTCTTAAGAACTTTGGCCAGTCTTGTCAAAACTTTTTTCATCCTTCTTTGAAATTCCTCAGACATTTCATCTGAAGAGAAATCACCAAGTGCAGCTTACTTTTTGCATTAGGCAAAATCTGATGACAAGATGTTTGGAATTGCTCAGAGAGATCTCCCTGGTCATATCAAAACACTTTTGACTTCTGGGAGATTCCTCAAATGCTTTGCCTGAGGAGGAACCACTGATTTCACTTCAAATTTCTCTTTCAGGTGTAATTTCACAGGCAATTTGTAGATTCAAAGAAAACTGAAAAGGGGATGAAAATGGCAATTTCTCCAGATGAGAGAGTTGAGGGATTTAAGGCCTCCTTTGCAAGCAAATAAACCAGACAATTGCAAAACAATAATTTCTTACTTTAATGAAAGACTTCAGGGGATAGTTAAAAAAACTCTGAAAGAGCTGTTAGGCACTTACATCTTCTTCCTTATGGGAGAAAAAGGTTCCCCTTTCATAATCCTAAGAGAAAGGTTTCAAAAATTGTATTAAAAATATACAGGTATAAGGAGCTGGATTGTCCCTCCAGCTCTTGAATTGATTACCATTAATTACCAAAAATGAGGAAAGGAAAGCTAGGATCAAATCATATCTTAACAACATTTAAACGATGGATTTGCAATTCTTATCTTTTCCCCCCTGTTTGTTCATTTGTTTTAATGACAAGCTGAAAGCCCCACCCTTCTACCTTTTACCCAACCTGGAGGCATAGTTCAGATCTAAACAATAATAGCAAAATTCATACACACACTGAAGGGGAGAGGGTTGGAAAGTTGCAGATATAAAGGAAAATGTTAATGCAACCATATACAGTATTATGAAATGCGGCATAATCTAAGATAAAATGTGCATATTAGTGACACTTAATGACAATATCATACAAAGATGCATTATATTAGGGCAAACTGCTTGCTGAAATGCATGTTCAGGACCCCTATATTCCATCTTGATCACTGAGATCATCTGCCAGAGCATTACTGGTCATTTCCCAAGCTGGTGAGGCTCAACTGACAATAACAAGGAACTGAGCCTTTAGGGCCATGAGCCCACTCCTGTGAGACACACTGCCAACAGGCATTCAGCAAATGCCTTTGGTGCCAACTTTTAAACACCTGCTGAAAACTTTTCTATTCCATCCGGCTTATGCAGGCAATTAAGAATGCACCTTTCCACAATAGTTATCTTACTTCTGATTTTAATTTATATATATATATGGCTTTTATTGTATGGCTTAATGTTATGGTTGTTGTGAGCTGCGGTACATAAATATTTTTATAAATAAATATTGTATTGCATACAAAATGTGTCCTTGGGAGCAATGCATATGTCTTTACACGTGGATCTTAAAAAAAATGAAAACCCCAGAGAGAAGGAAATTGGACAAGCAGATTGGAAAAATGAAAAACTGAGAGAAATCCAAATTGACAGATTCATCCAGCCCTAAACATGAGTGGGTTGAGGACAAGGGAGGATTGACTGATACAGTTGACTTCTTTGCTCAGACCCATTTACTTTCTGGGGTCTCTATTCCGGGACAAACGCTCAGCAACTCACATCACATGCCATTACCCTGGGCTTGGATATTTTTAAGTCTACGTAAAATTAAACTGGTGACTGGGAGATTTTTGACTAATTAGGTTTCTCGGATAATAAGAGCTATTTAATAAGGTACATATCACTTACAATATTGCTAATGAAATGTGAAAGCGATTCAGGACTCGGAAAGATAATGGCTAACTTGTTTTAATTGTTAACATTTTTTCCTTGCTTGCAATGACACAGTCATTATTTTGCAGTCACCACTTATCGTGAAATCCAAGAGGATTAATGGTTTCACTTATACCAGCGAAAATGTTTAAGCTGTCCCGATTATCTGTGCACTTGGAAAGAATAATGGTTATTTGTCATTGCATTTAGCACCAGGATAAATTGTTCTCTGGGTAAGGGTATTTTAACCCTTTGAGGTCCAGGAAGAGGGCTTTACAAGTGAAAGCTAGAATGCCAAGGTTTATTGTTTGATAGAGATATGTGCAAATATATCTTTATGAATCCCTCTCAGTCTACTTCTATAAATGCTCTAAAAAGATATTTGTGGCCAGTTATGCCAGAATGGGGATAGGGATACATAATCCCAAGGAAAGTATTGATAATACAGAAATATGCATTTAAATATGTGTTTCCAAATACATTTTCTTATACAATGCAAGCTTTGAGATGTACTTTTAACTCAAGTTACTCAGTTTTTACAAGTTTCTTCAAAATGTATTTTGACGTCTGTTTTGAGCCAAGAATTGCATATAATTGTTCAGGAAGTGCGACAGCCAGTGGATAACTGAGTTCCAATCTACACATGCCCCCTGAGGTGGTGCGAGTCAGGTCATTCACATCAGAAGTCACGATAAGCGAATTCCTCAAGCATTCCTAGATGTATTCCCATCATTCCTGATCCAGTAAGCGATATATGTATATGTATTTTGTGCCTTCTGGCATTCAGATCTCTCTCTCTCTCTCTCTCTCTCTCCACACACACATACACACACCTGGTGCTGCCACTCCTGCTCACATTGCTCCTAACCCCACCCCCTGGCCAACCCCACTCCTCTCTTTACACTTCACCTAAATCTTCCATCCCTTCAAGTCCCCCATATTCTCACAGCATTTTCACATTCCGTTTTTTCAAAGCTCCATCAGCTCCCTCACAGATCACCTCAATCCCAAGATCCTGCTTCCACTCACAAAGGGGTACAGAATGACGAAGAGAAAGTCTCCCCCTCCCCCCCAAATGCCGCCATTGCCAGAAGGAAGTACAGTCATACCTTGGAAGTCGAACGGGATCCATTCTGGAAGTCCGTTCGACTTCCAAAACTGAATCGGCCAATGAGAAGCCTTGGAAGCCCCATCTTTTTTTAAAAAAAATAATATTTATTAAAGTTTTAAAGATTACAGAAAGAAAAAGCAAAAAAACACCATTTTAAACAAAAACAATACAACACATCACAATAAAGAAAAAACAAGAATGAGAAAAAGAAAGAGAAAACAAAAAAAATAAAATCCATTAAAAAAACAGGGGGGGGGGAATACAGCGAATCTTCCCATAACTTATCTTTCATTAGCTTATTTCCTTGACCTCCTCACACCTCCCTTTTTGTATTCTAGTTTGATTATCTGTTTCAGGAAATCCTTTCCATCTTTTCAAATTTTTGTCCTGTAATTTATCCTAATATAATGTAACTTTACTTTCCCTCCTTTCACCAATTAACAGTCAGTTTTTCCCAAATCCTTTATAACTTTTCTGCTAAAGCCACATAACATCATTCCAACATCCTTCTAACATTCATTAATTTTACAATGTTTCTGTAAATAGTCTTTAAATTTCTTCCAATCTTCCTCCACCGACTCTTCTCCCTGGTCTCGGATTCTGCCAGTCATTTCCGCCAGTTCCATGTAGTCCATCACCTTCATCTGCCATTCTGGGTAGATCTTGTGTCTTCCAGTACTTCCAGTACTTTGCAATAAGTATTCTTGCTGCTGTTGTGGCATACATAAAAAAAGTTCTATCCTTCTTTGGCACCAATTGGCCTACCATGCCCAGGAGAAAGGCCTCTGGTTTCTTCAGAAAGGTGTATTTAAATACCTTTTTCATTTCATTATAGATCATCTCCCAGAAAGTCTTAATCCTTGGGCATGTCCACCAAAGGTGAAAGAATGTACCTTCAGTCTCTTTACATTTCCAACATTTATTATTGGGCAAATGGTAGATTTTTGCAAGCTTGACTGGTGTCATGTACCACCTGTATATCATTTTCATTATATTCTCTCTTAAGGCATTGCATGCCGTGAACTTCATACCTGTGGTCCATAACTGTTCCCAGTCAGCCATCATAATGTTATGTCCAACATCTTGTGCCCATTTAATCATAGCAGATTTCACCGTTTCATCCTGAGTATTCCATTTCAACAGCAAGTTATACATTCTTGACAAATTCTTAATTTTAGGATCTAGCAGTTCTGTTTCCAATTTTGATTTTTCCACCTGGAAGCCAATTTTTTTGTCCAAGTTATATGCCTCCATTATCTGGTAATAATGAAGCCAATCTCGCACTCTATTTTTTAATTTTTCAAAACTCTGCAGTTTTAATCTGTCTCCCTCTTGTTCCAAAATTTCCCAATATTTCGGCCATTGCCTTGGAAGCCCCATCAGACATTCGGGTTCCAAAAGAACATTCGCATACCGGAACAATCACTTCCGGGTTTGCGGCATTCGGGAGCCAAAATGTCCGAGTTCCAGGGCGTTTGGGATCCAAGGTACGACTGTATGCATTTTGGATTGCACGGTCTGATGACAGCAGCAGCGGATGAAGGAAAGTAGGACTTCCCCCTGCAATGGGGCAATGGCAGTGTCAGTGACAATGATGGGGAGTAAGTGAAGGCCTCGCTGGGCTGCCTGCTTGCTCGGTCCAGTGGCTCATTGGCCTGTTTGCTCACTCGCTCAGGCAGGCATCCCAATCCCCGGACCCAGGGCTTCCCTCCCCCTGTTGTATATGCATGTGAGTGAGATAGCAAGTGAGCAGGCAGCTGGAGCAACAAAGAGGACAGGGGGACATGACAGGGCCTGTCTGCTCATTCACCTGTCTGTCCACTTGCTTGCTCTACCAGCCTGCTCAGTCATACCTCCAGCCAACCTGCTATGCTCACTCACTCTGCTCACTGCTGTCACACTGCAGTTCGCAGAATGATGACTGCTTTTCTTAAAATAGTTATATATATATATATATATATATATATATATATATATGCATGCAGATATGGGAAGGGTTCCCCAAATTTTGCAATGCAGTTCTCCAACCAAATGGTGTGTACAAGGATACACATATTAGAGGGAAGCATATACAGTAGTACCTTAGAAGTTGAACGGAATCTGTTCCGGAAGTCTGTTCAACTTCCAAAATGTTCAGAAACCAAAGTGCGGCTTCTGATTGGCTGCACAAAGCTCTGCAGCCAATTGGAAGCTGCAGAAGCCCCATCATACATTCAGCTTCCAAAAATAGTTCACAAACCAGAACAGTCATTTCTGGGTTTGTGACATTCGGGAGCCAAAACTTTCGAGAACTAAGCAAGGTATGACTGTACTGTATAAAAATGCCTGCCAGAGTGGAAATAATATACAGAAAAATGCATTATATTAGGGGAAACCTGCTTGCAAAGATGTGTACATTATTATAAACAGTATACAAAAAATATGTATTATACACGAAATTGAAAGCAAAATGCTGGCACAGTCTTATGACTTCTTCTTTTTTTAAAGCAATTGCTGAAGGTACGTCAGATTTAAGACTGGAAAAATGTGAAGCAGAGATAAATCAAAATTATTTAATAGATCTTCTTCCATCATGTGTGTGCACAAACACATACACACCTCAAATATTTTTTCTCTCTACATATAGGCCTCTTTCAAAAAAGCTAATTGTATCCATCTGCCAATAAACCACAATGCATTCTTTCTTTCTTACACTATTTCTTCCTCCATGTGGATTTTCTGCTCAGATTGGGCTGCTGCATTCTTATGATGAATGAACAAATCTTCCAGTTAACCAGCTTGGGGGGTGCAGGAGGTGGCAGCAATGAAACAAAAGAAGGAAAGAAATTGGATGAATGTTGAATTGTGGAAAAACTGGACTCAACAGCTTCACATTTTTTCCCTTTTAGGTTTGCTCTATATTTTTCAACACTACATTGAAAGAAATGCTTTCAGTCCCAGTGATGCTTATCATTATCAAGAACATAAAAAAGGCCCCATCTGCACTATACATTTGAAGCAGAATCATACCACTTTAAACAGTTCCCCATAAAAATCACAGGAACTGTAGTTTTCTGAAGGGTGCTGAGAGTTCCTAGGAGACCCTCTCACAGAGCTACAATTCTCAAAGTTCCCTGGGAGGAAGGATTAACTGTTAAACCACTCTGAGAATTGAATCTCTCTGAGGAAAGCAGACACCCCTGGACACTCTTCAAAACAAAAACAAAAAAGCCTTACAGTCTCCAGGATACTTTGGGGGAAGCCATGACTGTTTAAAGTGGTATGATAGTGCTTTAAATGTATAGTGCAGATGAGAACTACAGTGGTACCTTGGGTTAAGAACTTAATTCTCTCTGGAGGTCCGTTCTTAACCTGAAACTGTTCTTAACCTGAGGTACCACTTTAGCTAATGGGGCCTCCCGCTGCTGCCACACCACTGCGCGATTTCTGTTCTCACCCTGAAGCAAAGTTCTTAACCCAAGGTACTATTTCTGGGTTAGCGGAGTCTGTAACCTGAAGCGTCTGTAACCTGAAGCGTCTGTAACCTGAGGTACCACTGTATTATGCTTTTTATTATGTTTTTATTGTTGATGCTCCATAAAATGTGTTCTTAATGTTGTACACTGCCCTGGGATCTTTTGAAAGCAACAATGAAACAAATAAATCAACAATTCAATCATATAAGGAGTAGGAAAAAGGTAAAGGTAAAGGACCCCTGGGTGGTTAAGTCCAGTCAAAGGCGACTATGGGGTGAGGCGCTCATCTTGCTTTCAGGCAGAGGGAGCCAGCGTTTGTCCACAGACAGCTTTCCAGGTCATGTGGGCAGCATGACTAAACCGCTTCTGGCGCAACGGAACGTATTGACAAAAGCCAGAGTGCACGGAAACACCTTTTACCTTCCCACCACAGTGGTACCTATTTATCTACTCACACTGGTATGCTTTTGAATTGCTAGGTTGGCAGAAGCTGGGACAGAGCAATGGGAGCTCACCCCATTGCACAGATCCAAACTGCTGACCTTCCAATCAGCAAGCCCAAGAGGCTCAGAGGATTAGACTACAGCGCCACCCACTCCCTATAAGGAGAGTGTGAGGTAGGCTAAAAAGATGAACTAAAGGGCCAATTGAGGGATGCCCCCAAATCCCTACTTCCCCTTCTCCCCCTCTAAGAATGGCTAGCGATTCTCACACTACCCCCAGATATGGATGGGCAGAATGCTGTACAGCGGAAGTGATTGGGGTGGTGCCAGCCTTACAGTACAAGCGCTGTCCCTCTCTGATTGGTTGGCCAGGTCCATGAAAGCTCTTGCTCATCCCCCTCCCTTCAGGAGAAAGTCCTTTGAGACTTCCTCCTCTAGAGAAGTTGCTATCAACGGATTGTGCTTGTGGGCGTGAACTTTATTATTATAAAATTTATTAAAATGAAACTTCATTTTCTAAATACTTCTCTTGCTTTCTGTGAACCACATCATCATCGTCATCATCATCTACTACTACTACTACTACTACTACTACTACTACTACTACTACTACTTATTACCTGGCCTCTGCCCCACCATCCTAGGGTGGGTTAAAACAACTAAAACACAACATGAAAAACAGTTTAAGACACCTTAAAGTTACAGAATTAAGGTGGGTCTTAAAAACACACATCTCAAGTGTCAAAATCCAGGAGCAAAGAGGTTAAATACCAGGCCCTCGGAATAATGTTGTTAACTGGGTACCCCAGACACCACTTACTTCCTATCCTTCCTTGAATTCAACTGCTACAGGTCATCATGTTAAGAATTATAGTAAGAGTTTAACGGGACATACACAAAAGGAGAGTTCTCTGAATGTATGGGCACCCAGTGGATCACTGCCGACTTCTAATTGTCCCCTGGTGAAAGAGTTGTACACTCTGCTAGGCTGAGAGCACAGATGGGACTAAGAACTTGCACATCAGTCTCTAATGTTCAGCCCGCTCTGCCGTGGCTTCCTTGTGTAAATTGAAGGGGTCCTCCATAATTTATCACAGCTCCGCGCCTTCTAGTTCCAAACAAATTGGTGCCATTGTGCTGGAGAAGGATGCCGACTGAGCATAAGAGGATTGATTAATTTTACACTCTATTACATGATGCACTGAAGCCCCCTTATCCTCGATTCGAGTCGGCATTAATGTGGACCCCAACCAATATTGCATGCCATTTGGGTGACATAACTCTTTAGCTGGCATTCTCATGCAGAGAAAACCCCCAAATTAGATGATGGAATGATAGCGCTTGGCAAATGTCACTCCCAAACTCACTCGTTCGGTAGATTCCCCATTATTTCCTTCATTTTCAGCCTCATTTTTTCCCCCTCCTCACTATACAAATCTTCTCTTTGCCACCTCCTCCTCCTCCTCCTTTGTAACACTGGCTTCCTCAAAATAAGGAAAAGGGCAAAAGGGATAAAATAAGGGAGATGATAATAATGGATGCAAAGGAAAGCTGTCGATCATGTGATGTGCAAGAGAAGCGCCTCGGCAACCTCCATTATGCTGGAGAAAAAGGAAATCTCTAAACTGGTGCCTTTTCATTTTCAAAGAATCCCTCACCCTAACTGGCTGCACGCAATGCCCTCATTTATGTTGTAACATACGCTGTCCTCGCCTTCTTTAAAGCTGGCTAAGATGCTCACTGTTCTTGTCCTGAGTCTTCTTGGACAGCATGTCTTGGTACTCCTCCAATGCATGCTGCACCCTGCATTGGGGAAGGGCTGGAGTTCAGTGGTAGGGTATCAGCTTTGCCTGCTAAAAATCCCCAGTTCAGTCCCTGGGAGAGCTGAGAGCAGTAGCAACTGATGGCAAGCTGTGGGCAGGGCTTTGCTGACCTTGGCCCCAAAGGCCATGTGTTGCTGCCAGTTACTGAGAATGGGAGGGGCAAGGCAGCAAGGAGGGCAGGGCAGGTGCTGCAACAGGAGTGCCAAATTTCCTCCACTGCTATGTCTGCATTGTGCCAAGCTCCTCACCATCCTGTCCTCTTGCAAAAATAAATAAATGGTAAAGGACCCCTGGGCGATGAAGTTCAGTCAAAGGTGACTGTGGGGTTGCAGCGCTCATCTTGCTTTCAGGCAAAGGGAGCTGGCATTTGTCCACAGACAGCTTTCCGGGTCATATGGCCAGCATGACTAAACTGCTTCTGGAGCAACGGGACACCGTGACGGAAACCAGAGCGCACGGAAATGCCATTTACCTTCCCGCCACAGCAGTGCCTATTTATCTACCTGCACTGATGTGCTTTCAGACTGCTAGGTTGGCAGGAGCTGGGACTGAGCAACAAGAGCTCACTCCATCGCGGGGATTCAAACCGCTGACCTTCTGATCAGCAAGCCCAAGAGGCTCCGTGGTTTAGACCACAGCACCACCCTGTCTGGTATATGGGCCTTCTCTGGCTGAACCCTTCATGTCATTGTCACTTGAGATGAAATTTGAATGGAAAGCTATACTACAATGAAATGCTGTTGGATCCCTTTGGAACTTGTCAGATGACTTGCTGGAGGAGAATCCTCTCCACTCTCCCAGCTATGCTTTGCATCTTTCTTTGAGAAGATGTTTATCAGCAATTCCCTTGGAGACAAAGTAGTACTGAAGCATCCCAATAAATTTTGCTTGTCTTATCTAAACACCGCTGGCTCCCTTGGAAATTCCTCAGATGTCTGACAATGAGCGGGCAGTTTGAATTTCCAAAAGTGCATTGAATTTTGGGGAAATGTTGGCAGTAACTCTTGATTCGTGTCTTCAAATATCCTGAGATGGACAAACTTTTCAGTTCTCTAGAACTGTTTAACATGCAAGATGATAAAGAAGGGAATAGGGGGAATAAGGGTTTTGTTTTTTTTTTTAAAAAAAGTACAATAACAAGGCTGGATGTTGGAGTCAAGAGGTCAGTTTTTATTCTCGGTTCAAAAATGGAAATTGTAGACTGAATTAGACTCCATCGGTGCTATACCTTTAAAGGAATATCATAGCACTTTAAAAAGCAATTCCTGCCCCAAACCATCCTGTGAACTGCAATTTGTTAAGCATGCTGAGAGTTGTTAGGAAACTCCTGTTTCCCTTGCAGAGCCACAGTTTTCAGAGCTACAACTCTGGAATTCCTAACAACATAATAAGAGGCTGTTGGATTAGGACAAAGGCCCTGTTCTCACAGTGTCCAGCCAGATGCTTCTGGGAAGGCCATAAGCATAAACACAGGGAGATTCCTTATACTGGATCAGACCACTGGTCCATCTATAACTCACTATTGGCTACACTGACTGGCAGTGGCTCTCCAGGGTTTTAGGCAAGAGTCTGCCCAGCCCTGTTTGAGAAGCCAGGGATTGAAGCTGAGATGCAAAACAGATGCTTTACAACTGAGCCATGATCCATACTGCTGTCCTTCCATGCAACGGCAGACCCTCCAAGTATCCTTGTTTTCCAGGGACAGTCCCAGATTTACAGAAGCCATCCCAGTTTCTGTAAATCTGGGACTGTCCCTGGAAAACAAGGATACTTGGAGGGTCTGCCGTCGCTTTTCCTTAGGACGTCTCTATTGTCATCAGAGAAATGTTGGAGGGTATGGTAGGATGTCTCAATTTTCATTGGAGAAATGTTGGAGGGTATGGAGTTATGCAGCCCCGAGCCAAGGAGATAAGTAACTATACAACCTTTAGAAGAAATATGAAGGCAGCCCTGTACAGAGAAGTTTTTGTATGTGTTGGAAGCTGCCCAGAGTGGCTGCAGCAACTCAGTCAGATGGGCGGGACATAAATAATAAAATTATTATTGCTGCTGCTGCTACTGTTAAATAGGACATCCCTATTTTCATAGGAGAATTGTTGGAGGGTATGGCAATGGCAGCAAAATTAAGTAATAAGGAAACTAAAAAAAAAGTTCCACCCCCAGCATCACTCCTAAGGGCAAGTCACCCTGCAGACAATAAAACCTGGTGAACCCTCTCAAGAAGCTGGAAATTATCTTCTCTGTTCCAGGACTTAAATTGCTTCCAGTCCTAGGACCACTCAAACAATAAGTTCAGGTGATCTTGGTGACAGCATTATTGGATACCAAATAAAACCAAGCAAGCAATGGGCATCCCCATGTCCCTCTTCTGGGTGCTCCATATCACATATTACCATACTGTCCTTCCTATTCATTTTAGCATCAAACCCCCACCCCAGTTTCATAAAGCTATCATCCAAATATCTTGGTTATTTGCTAAATATTATCCAGAATGATTGGCATATTTGCTTGTGTGCTTTGAAATACACTCATATATATTCTTCTGTTCTTAGTCTTGTAAGCTCTCCGAGATAGAACATATGGCAATTCAGCAGTGCCATTTAATTTTGTCAAATGTACGGCACATGGGCGATGCAAATGGAGACCTGCACAAAATAGTGCAACCAAATGCTCGGTGGCATAATTGACTCAACGGAGCCAGGCGTTGTTATTAGTCCTGCAAACGGTTGTATTTACAACAATAAAACCCCAAAGCATGGAAATTAAAAGCCGTTTGTTTTGATTCTCTGGTGGGCATTTATTTGTGGGAACAGTGTCGATCTCCTTCCCAACCCGGTTTGTAAAATGTCTTCCAAATCACCTTTATCAAGTCTCCTAACGTTTATCACATTCCAAAGGAGTATTCATTTAAAGAGAAACAGTTCCAGCTCCGTAGAATTGGTTCGATTTAAATGCCATGGATGCTCTTGCAAGCCTGCAACTGCTATCTTGTCCTTGTCAAATAAATTCATGCCTTCCCTTAGGTTTGAGTGAAGGTTGGTTTTGGCTTTCCAATTCTGATTTTCTAACACCCTCCACCCCTCAAAATTGTGACTGCGCCCATTTATGCTACAAAGCATATTTGGCAGGATGTGATATGATGCAATATTCTAGAGCTTCACAACCCAACAGCAATTGTGTTTTAGTTAAGCAGAGTTCCTGTTTAAGTGGCTGTGGCATTTGATGGACAATGTACCCCAACAATGGTTCACTTATTAAGAGAAGCCCTGTCAAACAAGCTGGAAGCCTAGCATAAAAGTGACCCCTCCATTCACCTCCCATTAAAATGAAGATTTGAGATTCCTTTTGAGTATGCCAGTGTCAACATTAAAGAATCGGCATGTCTTTCCATCTCTGCTGACGGGCCACTAGACCACTTAACAGAAAATTGAGAGAGTATATTACGAGGTTAAAGAGCAAAGTTCAGGGGTCGCTATCATTCTCATTAAGAGATGTTTCTATGCACTACCCATAGGTGGATAAATCAATACTTTCTGTCTCAAAATGATCAGGGTTAGTAAAGAGCACTTTAATTGGGCTGATACCATTTATGGAGAACGAGTGTTTATGGGGTTTTGTGACAATAAACAGCAAGACAGGTTGACGACTTCCATGTTCCTTTGTGCGATGTGATATGACAGGCAAGATGACAGAGGATTCTGACATTTCAGACCTCCCTTGAGTGGAAATGCAAGCAATTGGTCAGGAACAGGACTCCCAAATTGGGATCCGTAGTTTGATGTGCACACATATTGCTTGAAAGCAGATGGATCCTAACACCAGGTATTTTCTGGAGGGTAGCATTTACTGCTAGTGGAACATTAATGAACAGAGTTTCCCCCTCACGTTGGCTGGTAATAATGGGAATTTGCCAACGAGCCTGGAAAAAAGACTCACACAACAGCAATTTGGAGAAAGGTTATTTTTATTGAGATACACACACACCCTGAGGATCTGCAAACCAACAACCTCATTAACCAAATCAAAATGTAGTCTGGGCAGGGAATCTTGTTAATTGAGTTAAATTCCCAAATGAGTCATGGGCAGGTTGACCAGCTTTGCCTGTGGTGTTGGAGGAAAGAAACCCCCTGCTCCATACACCCTGAGAATCTGGTCTTGGCATGCACACTGTGGCTCTGTTGGCTTGGCATTCACCTCAGGACACATGTCAAGAAGTAATCTCAGAACCACAATGTCTCAAGGACTGCCTCTTCCCATATGAACCTACCCAGACCCTGAGATCATCTTCCGAGGCCCTCCTTCGTGTGCCGCCTCCTCAAGCAGTCCGGAGGGTAGCAACACAAGAGCAGGCCTTCTCTGCAGTGGCTCCCCATCTTTGGAATGCTCTCCCCAGGGAAGTTCGTCTGGCACCTTCATTATGCACCTTTATGCGCCAGGCAAAAATGTTCCTTTTTACCCAGGCCTTTGGTTGATCTTATTGACATCCAACATCCTTTTAGAACGTGGCTCTTTTTTGGTGGGGTTCATTGGATTGTTGCTTTTGGTTTGATTTCATATGTTGTGGTTTTGTTTGTGAACTGCCCTGAGGCCTCTGGGTATAGAGCAGTGTATAAATTGAATAAATAATAAGAAGAATAAAATCCCCTGTTGCTGACCCCCCCCCCCAGTGAAAGGTGACAAAGAGTGTCCTTAACTCAACGCTGCCTCATTTGATTACCCCTTATCTGTTAACTATTGTGCCCGGGCTAATCACCAACTGAATGAATGCCACTCCAAACAAGATTCCCAGCAGTATGATGTAGGCAAAAACGAAGAGTAGGCAAATTGGAAGGGCTCTCCCCAAAATTCCTAACATTCCCAAAATTCCCTTGAGCAGGTAGCTATCAAAGCTCATCCTGCACAGGTAGGGTGTGTTCAGCAAAGAGAAAACTGCAATGTTTAGGGGTTGAACAAGCTTATAAGGCATGCTCCCCTCCCCTCACTTTAAGAGCCAACTCCTAAGAGCTGAGGTCCCTTTGGGGCCCCCAATAAAATATTTGAGGAGGCTGGGCCCCCAAAGTTGGTGGGCATGGCTATTCACAAAGCGTGTGTGCAGACTGTGTCTTGTGATAGATTATTTGATTCAATATTTGATTCAAATTGGCACCCCTGCCCCACACTGATTGGCAGCCGAAGACAGTTGAGAAAGCCACCACCCCAGGACAAATCAAGTCTTCTTTGAGGGACTTGAGTATGGCATATCTGTTCCTGCACTAATCAGGTGGTAACGGCCTTTTTGACCACGTTGCTTTCATTTGTGAAGGGAGTAATGTGTTTGGTGCGTGTGGAGAAGAAGGTTGTTTTCAGACCTTGTGTGGCCATGTAAAGGATGGGGCAGATGCTGGGGCCCCCCAATAAAAACACTCATATAAGAAAAAAAGAAATATGTCAGGGAAATCAAATTGGTATGATGTTCTTTCCAACAGTGGTCATAGCAGCAAAATTAAGCTGGTGACAGTTCTACATGGTAACTCTTCAAGACTGTAATTCCAACAGAAATTGACTAAGAAGTCAAAAGGACTTGGAGAGATTTAGGCTTCAATTGGCTTGTGAATAGGATTGCTTATTGCAAATGGGTGAAGATGGGTCTCTTTGGAATGTGTGTCGTCTTTAAAAAATGCACGAAAATACCAATCCTGCACCAGGGGTCTAGTTTTGATGGACATATTATGTGTAGTTATTGTTTCATCAGTAATCCATAATAACGCCACCAACTAGACCCGCCTGTCGTCTTATGGGCAGCTTAGAAAAAAGAAAAAGAAAAAACCCTCTCAGGAGATTATGGTCCAAAGTAGCCTTAAGGGACCTTTGGAATAAGCGATACCTTATTTGTGCAAAAGATTTCTCTCTCCCTCCCTCCGATAACTGGAAATTAAGCTTGCCTGGAAGAAATGTAAATAACGTTTTGAATTTGCATATTGAATTACCGTTAAATATTATGTGCACACATAATCACATCAAACATTTCAGAGCTCTGAAACTGGGATAACGCTCAGGCAGCCATATAACACCTTTCATCTTCAAATAGCTGCACCGACATTATTTACGTATTCATGTAACACCTCTGGTGGTCTAACACCTTAAGTTTTCATACGAAGAAAACCTGAAGTGAGGAAGAAGACTTGGGGGGGTCTGGAAGGCATATAAGGGAACTGGGAGTTGTGAGATTCTGAAATAATTTCACCAAAAATGGTGGTTGTCAAAACTTTTTGCCTTCAGTCAAAACCACATGCATTTTCCACTGAACCTCTGGCATTGTGAAGGTTTCCAAGGAGGGTTTTAGAAGGTGCAGTCACTCATTTTATGAGGGCTCTTGGACCTCATTCTCAGGCACTAAATGCCCAACACCTTCCCACATCCACTCATTGCAAGAATTGAGAAGTCAGCAGTCTTGCAAGTAGGGATGGAAGGCTCTGTCCAGTTTTGTCATCTCAGTTTCTCAATTTCCCAATCCTAATTCAATTTGGTTTTTTTAGTTTGTAAAAATATGCTCATGAAAATTCACCAGCATTTTAGTGCAAATTTCTCCCAATAAACACAATTTCTCTTCAGTTTTGTACATTATACACATTTTGCAAGCAATTTTCCCTCGTATAATGCATTTTTGTATGTTAGTTTCACTAATATCTTCATTTTATGCACACTTCCCCCATATATATATATATATATATATATATATATATATATACATTTTTTGTACAAATTGGTTAGAAAAACCACATAGCAAAATTCAAATATGTACGAATTTCGAAGAAACTTCAGTTTGCATGCTGTTTCGGAAAATGCACCAAAAATGGATTGGACAGAACAAGAAAATAAGCCAACTCAAGTTGGCATGTGTGAGAAATTTGTTTGGTTTCTGATGTGAATCTGCATAATTCACACTCCCTTAACAAATATGGAAACTGAAACACCCCTGCTCTTTCAAATTTTCACAGAGAGTCTCAGGGAGCAAGTATGGGGAAATTCAGGTAAAATGGTCACTTACACGCTGCCCCTCTCCACCCAAAATAGGAAACATCATCCAAAAGGAGAACACAGGTCTAACATTTGCATATGCTGATTTATTTCATTGCTGTTACTGTGGCAGCGGCTGTTGTTACATACCTCCCTGTAAACAAACACCAAAGCAGAATACAAACAAATAAGAGAACCAGGTCAGGAAAGCAAAGTTAAATCATCAGTCATGATAAGGAAGACTGTGGCCAGGTGGCCCATGTGCCTTCCATGTCTGCTGCTGAGGTGCTCACTGCTGATGGGCAGTTTTGAGTTTGGCCTCCTTGTCTCTCTGCTTAGGTTGCTTCATTGTTAAGTTGGATTTGGACAGGAGGTTAGACCTTCAGACAGATGACAAAGGAACAATAGGAGAGCCTTGTTGGATCAGACCAATGGTCCACATTGTCTCGCATCCAACCAAATCCCCCTGGGAAGTCTGCAAACAGGATCTGAGGACAGAGTCATTCTTCCCCACTCATGATTCGCAGCAGCTGGGATTCAGGGGCATCCTGCCTTTGACCATGGAGGACTTCTAAGAGTTTACCATAAAGCAGGATATGATAACTGCCCTCTGTCCACATAAAACCTTGGAGAGTCACTTCCGGCCAGGATAGATAGACCATTCCAGGCATATGCTGTGGGACAAAATCCAGTCAGACTCAAACAAAGAGGATTTTGCCAGCCTAACCATGCACAGGACTACTGGCAACAGTTCCCTTTCCCTCCTTCTCCTCCCCTGCAATACAGTCCCTTAAGAAAATGAAATGAAATAAGTGAACCTAGAATAACAAAACCAAGAGCCCGAACTGTGTGTCATGTGGGACCCCTCTCCACTCCTCCTGGCTGCATCGTTCGCATGAACACCACGCGCTGGCAGAGTATTGAAATGTACAAGTCTTGTTTCCAACAAGCTGACAGGTGGACCCGGGGGACGGTGCAAAATCCCTACCTGGTTGGTCTAATTTTAGGCCTGCCAGAACTGACAGTATCTCTTTGAAAGAAATCTATACTCCTTTCTCACTGATCTAAACAGCAGCATCCCCCTCCCCGCTTTCTTCTCTCTTTTTGTCTTCTTTTCTTTCTTTTTCTTTTAGCATGCAACGATAACAACAGAAGAAGAGCTGCCTTCCTGGATCGTACTGAAGGTCCACCCAGTCCATCTTTTGGCTTTCAACAGCAGCCTGCCAGATGCTTCTGGAAAGTTCCCGCACGGTTAAATGAGGGAATGGCCCTCCACTGTTGTTTAATTTCAGCATCTCCTGCTCAGAGGCGTGCTGCTGCTACTGCATATGGAAGCTCTATTTATTGATCATATCTAACAGCCAGGGGAGGCCCAAGCATGAGGCAAGGTGAGGTGACCACCTCAGGCAACAGGATCCACCAGGGCAGCAGGTCCTGATGTAGATATTTCTTGTTCCTGATGTAGATCTTCCTTCACCCCTTCTTCCCATATGTCTTGGGCTGGCCCTGCTAACAGCCACTGGTAGTCCAACATGCCTTCACCCATTTATCTCATGATTTACACCATCACTGTAGCAAGAGTATGGCTATAAATTCCATAATTTTAATTATTCTTTATCTGACAAGATTCATAGGCCACTTAATCTACAAAAAGCTCCAAGTGGTTTATAAGGTTTGCATTAACTATACACGCTTGTGAAGATGTCTTTCCAATGATGGGCTGTATTTTAATGGGGGGGCACTTGCTCTGCACGCAGAAGGCAAAATTTATATTCATTGTTCTGCTTAGTTTTGCCTCTTGCCCTGCCCACCACTGGCATGTGGCCCTCAGAAGCTTACCCAGAAGCAAATGTGGCTCTCGGGCCGAAAAAGCTTCCTTACTTCTGTTATCTGGGCTTAGTTATACAGTTATCAGGACTTATCAGCTATGTATGCATCAGCCCAACTGTTGCGGTCTTCCCCACAAAGCATTTTGGGACTTGTAGTACCAAACGGAGCTTCATTGTTCCAGAAAATGTGCATCTCATTTGCTAGTAACAACAGGAAAGCCCTCTCCTCGTCTGTGCATGCTTTTGACCCGTTTCTTCTGTTCTTGACATTGGCCAGATCCACACCAAATGCTGAAAGCACATTCAGTGCACATTTAATGTACATGGCTTTCAAAGAATCCTGGGCACCACAGTTTCTCTTGCAGCTCTAATTCCCAGTACACTTAACAATTCCTTGGATTATTCGATGGAAGCCATGTGTGGCGCTGATCTGCCCTTGACTAACACAGGTTTATTTTCCCCTCTTCCACAGACATTGAGATTGTAAAACAAGACTCTGGTGGTTTCCCCAATGTGTCTTGGCTATCTTTGCAGCAAAGAGCTTTCCCCTCTAATTCATGTTTGCTCGTGTGATCTTTATAACCTGTTGGAGAAATGCAAGATTCATCTGTTCCAGCCATTCTGGCAACTTAACATCATAGGGAGTGCTTGTGCCTCTCTCTCAGGATACTTGATCAAAGCTTTTATGTATAATTTGGCAGAATGATCCCAACTGGGTCCTGGAGTCACTCAGATGGCCGATCAATTACCCTTGCTTTCACCTGATTGCCTCAGACAGGCACCCAAAGTCTCTTCTGCCATCTAGGGAGGACATCGAGCAAAAGGAAGGCTTCTGAAGTTGGATGGTTCCCCAGCAATCCACAATCATTACCAGCTGAGAAAGAGTTGTTGCCATTTTATTTTTTTTGCCATCACTTAGTAAAGTGCTAGGAAGAGCATGACATAATTGGACCACCAGGGTGGTACTTAACCAAAGGGACAGCAGCCAACTGGTGGGGGGAATGCACATACAGAAGCTGTGCTAGTTATTGCTTACTTCTCTATGCCCATAGTTCCTTCCTGATCCTTTGTTTATGGCCCTATGAAAGATGGCATGGCAGGGTTGGGGAACCCTTTCCAGCCTGGGGGGTGCATCCCTCCTGGGCTGCCTTATAAGGGCCACACAACAGCTGTGGGCAGGGCCAGAAACAAAGCGGGGCAGAGCAGAGATTACAGACCCTCCAAGTGTCCCTGTTTTCCAGGGATAGTCCCAGATTTACAGAAGCCGTCCTGGCTTCTGATTTGATGACCCGCTTTTCCTTAGGATGTCTGCATTTTCATTGGAGAAATGTTGGAGGATATGGAGTTATGTGACCCCTGAGCCAAGGAGATAAGTAACTATAAAAACTTTAGAAGATATCTGAAGGCAGCCCTGTACAGGGAAGTTTTTTTTTTAATGTTTATTGTTTTATTAAATATATATTTGTGTTGGAAGCTGCCCAGAGTGGCTGGGGCAACCCAGTTAAATGGGTGGGGTTGTTGTTGTTATGGAACAGGACACCTCTATTTTCATCAGATAAATGTTGGAGGGTATGTGAATTTTTACCATTGTATAGTAGGTGAATTTCTACACACGCCCCTCTCTATCCACTATCAAGGCAAGAGAGGGGCATTCTCAGGACTCAAGGAGAAGAAGAAGAGTTTGGGTTTGATATCCCGCTTTATCACTTTGAGGAATCTCAAAGTGGCTAACGTTCTCCTTTCCCTTCCTCCCCCACAACAAACACTCTGTGAGGTGAGTGGGGCTGAGAGACTTAAGAGAAGTGTGGCTAGCCCAAGGTTACCCAGCAGCTGCATGTGGAGGAGCGGGGAATCAAACCCGGTTCACCAGATTACGAGTCCACCGCTCTTAACCACTGCACCACACTGGCTCTCAAGGCCAGGCAGAAACACTCAAATGTGGTACAAAGCTAATTCAATGAAGGGTTTGGCCTGGGGAGAGGAGGTGTGGCTGGAGCCTGGAAAGAGCCTCAATGGAGATGCTTGGAGGGCTATATTTGGGCCCTGGGCCTGAGATTGCCCACTCCTGCCATAGCATGATATGTGTTAGCTGCTTGGAATGCAAATAGGTCTGAGATGATGACAGGGATTGGTGTAACGGCTGCTAATGTCACAAAGGCACTGAAGCCACTGAAGAAGGAACAAGCTATGCTGGTTCCTGTTGCAATCCTTTCCCCACCAATCTCTCCTTCTTTAGTTGCCGACCCACTCTCACTACTAAAATGGAGATACCCCCTCCCCAGGGCAAGGGCATGGCATTTCTTGCTGACATTTCTTGGAAAAGTATCATGCACAGTAAGGATGCTGCAGAAAAACAAAAAAACAAACACAAAATAGACTAGAATATCTCCTGCCTGAGTTACATAATGCATTTGATGCATTTCTGCAAGCCTAAAGGAAACTTGATGAAGATAATAATAATAATAATAATAATAATAATAAGAAGAAGAAGAAGAAGAAGAAGAAGAAGAAGAAGAAGAAGAAGAGGAAGACGACTTTAAAAATGCTTAGCCAGATTCTGAAAGATGTTTGTGTGAGTATGGAGAGACATCAGAGAGACATGTGGTGGCCCCAGACTGTGCATCAGAGTGGATCATGGATCATGTATTTTAACTCCACCACTGGGCTCTGTACTTTTGAAGAATCGTCGGCAATTTTAAATCAATTCCTCGAGTCAGCATTGTCATGATTCTCCACTACCCTCTGATGAATTTCCCTGATGCAAGTTCCTTCATGCTTTATTTCTCCTCCGTCTAGCACACTCACAAATATTCCCCATAGTCTTTTATTGCTACTTTTATGCTCTCTCGTTCTGCTAAAAGACTAACAGATACCAGTCTCCTGTCAGCTGCCTTCCTTCTTCCTTGATTTCCTCTCCCCACCACAACATACCGCACACGTGGCTCAAGATGACTGGCCCTATCCTTAATACCTGACTGTGTCTGGGGTGATAATTACTTTCATTTGATGCAGCTGGTGCACCAAAAAACCCCGCAAAGTCTCCTGCAAATTGAGAATGTGAAATACGGGTGGGAGATTCTGAAAATGTACAGATCCCTTCCCTGTGGAGGTGAGGTGTGGGGAGGAGGAGGAAGAGGAGGAAGTCTGTCTGGCAATTTTCTTAGAATGTAATTCATCAATCATAGAATCTTAGCGTTGGAAGGTACCCAAGGGTCATCTAGTCCAACCCTCTGAAATGCAGGAATCTCAGCTAAAGCATCCATGACAGATCCAACCTCTGCTTAAAAACCTCCAAGGAAGGGGAGTCCACCATCTCTCGCAAGAGTCTGTTCCACTGCCAAACAGTTCTTCCTGATGTTTAGTTGGAATCTCCTTGCTTGTAACTTGAAGCTACTGGTTCGAGTCCTACCCTCCAGAACAGGAGAAAACAAGCTTGTTCCCTCTTCCATGTGACAGCCCTTCAGATATTTGAAGATGGCCGTCTTCACGTTCTCTATCACATTAACAGAGTCAATGTACTGATCAAATCACTCAGTATGTAATCATCATTGAACCAGAAAGACTGGGACCATGAAAAGCTGTACTTGTATTTTGTCCTGGCTGGCGTATATTGTTCAGTTCAGGATCCTAGAGGTCGGTGGCTGGAGCTGAATCACACTATACATTTAAAGCACTACAATAACACTTTAAATGTATTGACTCCCCTCTCCCAGTTTTGGGAGCTGCAGTTTTTAAGGGGTGCTGAGGGTTGTTAGGAGTTCCCCATTCTCCTCCCAGAGCTACAGTTTGGTTTAACAATAAATCCCTCCTTGAAGGGAACTCTGGGAATTGTAGCTCTATGGGAATCCCTTCATGTGCAGATACTACACCCTCATGCTTGGGGCCATTATTAATCAATTGCTGCTTTGTAGCTTACAGTAGGTGGAGTTTAGATGTTGGTGGAATCTGCACACATAGAAGAACCATTTTGAAAATGCCTTTTTTTAAAAGTGTTTTTAAAAATGCATTGAATTTTCCGTAAGTCTCACCGTCGTCATCTAGTGTCACATTGTATATTGTGCTTAAAACACACTTAAAATGTTTTATTTGCAGCTGTAGAGCTGAGTCAGTTGCGGGACTCCATATCCCATCATCCCTGGTCATTGGCCATGCTGGGTGAGGCTCATGGGGGCTGAAGTCCAACAAGGTCCATAGGGCACCCGTTAGCTACCCTGATTGTACTGTATATAATCTTCCAGTAGGCCACAACATAAATCCAAATCTATGAATTGAACTATGGGATATTAAGAATCAGAACTTTCCACTCCAACTAGAGTTCCAACTCCATAGCTGGTACAGTGATCTCAAAGAGCTGGTTCTGAAATGGTTACTGTCAAACAAGAAGACAAGAAGGCTACTTTGTGGTCATGATGTGTAAACTAAGCCTGGAGGAAAATAATAGAACTCTGAGGATCAGAAAGAACTCGGCTCATTTTCTGAGCCAATCTGAGCTCCTGCGCTAGCGCGCAAGTGAGTTTTACTCTTGTGGAAAAGGAGGAATCCACTGAAGCAGCTGAGTTAGCAGAAATTCGTTGTGCAACAGATTGAACAATCTCTTGCACAACAAAGTTACACATTCTCTTCTGCAACAATATTCCACTGGCATAAAACATTTCACCAATGGGAGACATATACTGCTAGGTGGCTTGAATTATGCACTGCATTGGATATAACCCGGTTAGCAATATACTGCTGGGCCTCCCTTTTGCCCATTTGCTCATTTCAATCTTAGCTCTTCAATCCTGAGGGCTAGAAACTTCCCCCTCCCTTTTTGAATTAAAAAATGGAAGATGTGAGTCCTTGAATTCTGGCATAAGGACCACACATAAACATTTCTGAAAACAAAAAACCAGCATCTGAACTGTTGTTTCTCTCTCTGTCTGTCTCTCTCTCCCCCTCTCCATCTCTCTCTCTAATTTAGGGAACACAGGAAGACATTTACAATGTGGATTGAAAATGACAAAAACAAGAGGGTCTGGTAACAAATTACAAGATAAATTTCACAATCCTCTCTGTAAATACATTAATATTTACACAGGTGGGTTTTTTATTTTTTATTTTTTAAAAACCCCAAAATCCAATAGTCTTCTCTGCAAATAATACACACTTACATTAATCCAAACAGGGAAGCATTATCTCAAACTGGTTCTTAATAAGCGGTTTCAAAATGCATGCAAACCCCCACAATTTCTCCACATTCTTGGGGGGGGGGGTTGCATGACATTAAGAGAGTTTTCATAAATGAGATTCGCCACCCCTAGCAAATCCTAACCTGCTCCTTCAGGCCGTAGTATCTGAAGTCACTGGAGACCCCAATAGCTTGAGTGCCATCTGAGAACCCAGTTTACTCTGCTTCCTTTTATTAGTATCTTTTTCAGCTCCCAGAAGATATTCTGTTTTGTGAAGCTAGAAAAATATATATAATGGAAACTATAATGAGTTTTCTGGTTATCTTGTTAGCTGCTCCTATTTCCTCCATCTTACCCCTCAAGAAAAGAAAAAACAAGGTCCCACTCTACTGAATCCAAGAGCCAGTTCAAGAGAAGTAAGAACGGCCATAGCTCTATGGTGGGACATCTGCTCCGCATGCAGAAGGTCCCAGGTTCAAAGCCCCCTCATCTCCAGGTCCACATCCTGAGACTCTCCACATCCTGGAACCCTGGGGAACATCAGAAGAGCCCTGTGCCTGGATCAGGCCAGTGGCCCATCTAGTGCAGCATCTTTTTCTCACAGGGGCCAACCAGATGTCCATGGGGGAAACCAAAAGCAGGACCTGAGCACAAGAGCCCTCTCCCCTCCTGTGGTTTCCAGGAACAGCTTTTCTCTCTGTGTGTGTTTGAACATATCATTTTCAACAATTATAAAACATACTTTTATATCTTATACATTTTTTTTTACTTCCGTCAATCACATCTGAAAATTTTCCAATCTTTTCCACTTAGTTTACATTTTTGACGTTCACTATTACTTTTAAATATCATAACTAATGTCTCTCTTCTTTATCTTCTTTGCAATATTTCATATATTCCTCCCTACGAAACTTCTTGTAGTCCTACTAGCGTATCCAGGAACAGCTTTTCAGAAGGAGAGCCACTGCCGACCACTGCAGACGATATTGAGGCAGGTGGATCAATGGTTTGACTCGGTATTAATTTATTAAATTGCACCCTTCCTTCCAAAGGAGCCCAGGGTGGCATACAACAAGTAATAAAAACATATTTAAAGCATCTCAGAATCAATAACGGTACATATGCAGCCTGGTGTAAAGTGGGATCCTATGTTCGTAATATATTAGCATCCTAGCCTGATTAAATGCACCCCGAATATATAATCAACCATAATGGCTGCCATTACAGGTCTTCACATTCACTTGAAGGGTTGGGAATAAGTTCAAAATGGAGAACTCCTCTTGAAGCAAAGGATTGTGGGAGAAAGGAGAAACTGGAACACTTGCAGTTAGGGTGCAGGGTGGACATATGCACAGTGACATAGCATGGGGGGCACAGTGGTGGTTGCCCCGGGCGCAAAATTGTTAGGGGCACAGAATTTCAACATCTGGTGCTGCCTCAATACAGCTGTGCACTTCCAGCCCTGGGCTCCACTGAAAACGGCTTCTCCATGCAAAACAGGAAGTGACCTCTCCAAACAATAGAACAACTCTTATTTTCTTCTCTCTGTGGCTGCGATCTCCTGGGTGACATGGATGCCGTTAGGCAGTTGAATGCGCATGCATACTCTGTCTGTTTCCTGCCCCTTCCAAACAGTCCCGGGCGCTGGCAACCAACGTTTTGCCACTGCATTGCCAAAAGAAGAACTTGCCACCCCACCCCCCCAAAAAAGGAAGAGGATGGAAGTGGACACAAATGTGCATAAAATGCAACTGTACTAATTCAGATACACAGGTTCAGTTTTATAAATCATGGCTATAATTTAAATAGAGATGTCTGCTCATGTGTACCTAAGATTTGCTTGTGATTGTGAACACAGAATTATAGGAAGCAGAAAAAGCTATTGTGTATAAAAACGAGTAACACACACACACACACACACACACACAAATGGGTACGTGGGGCAGCCATCTTCTCATGTGAACCCACCCATACAATGCCGTTGGGAGCAATGGCACTTCGTCCCAGAGCTTTGTTTCCCAGGAGTGCTTGAGGGTCTGAATGCACAGTGCTCAGCCTCAAGGTCTTGCAGTGATTTCAAAACGGAGGTTTTTGAGCTGTCTATAAGGAAGCATGTTAAGTAACAAACATTGTATATTGAATAAGGAAAACTGTTCAGTGTTACTGACAAGGGAATTCTGTGGGGATAGGGGAGAATGGGTTTACAAAAAGGTGACTTGAGAGAATGTGCTTTGAGCTTTCTACATGTTTTTAAAGAATGGCTTATTGTCTGCACTTTTTCTTTTGCAGAGAAGTCCACAATAAAGGCCATAACATGTTGGGCATAAAGGAAAAGTGCATTACTCTTTGGCATCTAGAGGTGAGGTCTCCTTTTGGGGTGTCTGTGGGAAGGAATGCATTAGAAGAGCATTTACCAACCTGTTTTGCACTGCAACTCCCCAGGCTATGCTGGCTGGGGCAGATGAGAATTGTAGTTCAGGTTGGTGAAGAACAAGCCTGCTGGAAGGCCTTTTCTGGTAGATGAAGAACAAGCCTACTGCCTGACTTATGATCAACCAACACCAATGCATTCAATCAACCAGGCATGCTAGGGTGTTTGTGTCAATAAATCTCTCATTTTTGTTGCCTGTCTGGCGAGGATGCAGTTTTGTTTGCATTTTAATGAAAAACTGCCTTCACACTTCACCAGCCAATATATAAACCGAAACACAGTAATCCTTCGAAATTTGCACTCCAAGCAAATAATGTGTACAAAAATGCATCTATTCAGAGGGAATATGGATCAAAATGCTTGTATTTCTGAACGTAATATACAAACAGCCTCTTATTGGAGAAAATGGTCTGCAAAAAAACGTGCATTTGTGTGTGCATCAAAACTGCATTCAAAAATGTGATTCTTGGGAGAAATTTCACTAAAATGATTACGAATTTTCGTGAAGATTCTTTTTTCAAAAAAAATTTGCAAATATCTGTGGAACTGTGGAGAACTGAATTTTGGAAAAATGAGAAACTTTGAGAACCAAAACTGACCCATCCATCCATCCCTACTGCCTGTTATGGTAAAATAAACAAGCTGTTAAAACAATAACACACTGTCAGTTGCATCTGGCTTACTGGACCTCAAGCTGTATTTGAAGCCTCATGATTCTTCCCACACCAAAGGAGGTGGTATACGCTGGTTGTCGTAATATTGTCTCGACATGTTTCATATGCAATTCAAGAGTAGAAGATGGAAGGACACACAGGCATGGAACCTAGGATTGATCTGCTCTGCACATTTCTTCAGTAATATTGGTTGTGAATGTCTTTTATTCATTCATGAGAATTAGTGCAGTGTTAGCAGGTCAAATGTGTGATATGTGTCTACATATATTTGCACAGATATATATATATATCTGCATTTATAGGATTTGCATCTGTGGCATGCTTAGCTAGTATATAAGTAATGTTAATACCACTTCCCTTGAAGCCCCATTTAATTCAATAAGGTTGCACTGTTAGCCTATTTAGTTGTCTATATGTAAAAAGCCAGTTCTAACTTATATTCCTTCCTATCTGGCTTGGTTTTGCTCTTATTTCCTCTCTCTCTCTCCCTCGCACAACACACTCACTTCTTTCCCTTTTCTCTTACTCATCCTTCTTTTTGATCTCTTTCTTTCTCGCTCTCCTGCTCAGATCTCCTCTTTGAATTTGGTTTCTATATAAAGTAACTGTAAATCTTCCCATGGTCTCCACTGATTAATTTTTTCAGGACCTTGGCAGCATGATAACCCTTTTCTGAAAGGCAAACATTTCAGGTAAGGTTAAACCAATAATAATAATAATAATAATAATAATAATAATAATAATAATAATAACAACAACAACAACAACAACAACAACCAGGCAGAAGAGGGAAATTTATCAATCACAACTGTGGCTTCAATAATAGATTGAACTTTTCCACATCAGGTTCCACACACACCCCTCCCTATTTCTAAAATGCCTTTTAAAATAAAATAAAAATTCCACAACGTGCTGCTTAAAAGCATTGTTTCTTTTTGAAAGGATGGCTGGTTTGGGTTTATAATTAGGAGATGCTGACTTTCCTGTCCATTCCCCCCTCTAATCATCAAGAAACCAGCTCTTCGTCGACATTAAAGCTGGGGTTTCTCCTCTGTATTTTTAATATTGAAATTCTTTTTGGTTTTTTTGTATAGCAATGTTGAGTAGGCAGTGCAGCAACAGACCATCATTAACTAAGCCCCCTTGTTTAATCTCCAACTTCTCTTGCTCCCTCAGACCACCCTTTCTTTTCCAACGATTTGCACCTCCGATCTCCATTTAATAGCAGGTGCAAAATATTTATTTGTGGAAATATTAATGGCGTGCGTGCGTCTGCATGTGCCTGCATTCTATCTGTCTGTCTATCTTTCTAAAATTGCCCTGGTCTAGCTGGAATCTTATTTTTTTATTATTGTCTAACAAAGATCTTTTCCTGTCAGTCTGCGTTATCAAAGCTGAAGAGGCAACGAACGTATTAAACCCAATATGTGAACAGGGACAACAAGACAACCTTTCTTTTCTTTTCTTTTCAATTCTTTCTTCTTAACTTCAGAGGCACAGATTTTGCTTTGCTGAAAAATGCAGTCGGAGGGTACTTCTCCAGCCCACCCAGCCCCAGACATATGTAACACATTTGTTTCAGTTTTATATCTCTTGTCATAATATGACGGTTTTATCCTGTGTGTGTCTATGTGTGTGTGTATTTTTATTATTATTATAAAGCACGCTTTGACTGGAAACACCACATCTTGAAATTAGGCAACCCCAGTGCCTCGGGGGTTTCTCCCCCCCTCCTCTCCCTTAGCTGTGCTCTCTCACCTTACCCAGGTGCATGTTAAATCGGTATTAATGACAATATCATTCTTGTGCAGTCATCTCCAGCACGCAATTTGGTTTTAATTACCCACCGCGTTGTCTTTCTCCCTCACTGACAGCCATTAAATAGGGAATGACACCACAGCCACACTGCCATTGAATAGACACTTCATCAGGCCTTCTGGGGGGTTTGTGGGTATACATATGTGTGCCTGCATTTTATTTTATTTTTTTTTAATTTTTTTTAAAAAAAAACAATAATCCAAAAAGCAGACTACAGCGCCTCCTAGTGGTACGCAGTGGGAAAGGGGGGATTTTGTTTCCCCCTCCCTTTAAGAGTTGTTTTGATAGCTTAGTTAGCAATGCTTTTCTTTGGCTAATTTAGAGCTCTTGAAAAAAAACACCCAGCACTGTGCTTTAAGAGAGGGAGAAAGAGAAAGAAAACACTTAAAAGATTAAGGCATGATCGGGACGCAGTGAAGTGTCTCTTCATAGAAATCTCGCAGAAACTTTGATGTAGTATTTAAGCCCGTCCTGAAGAAAAATCAGGCTGTTCTGCTGCAGGAACTTTGTCAGTTTGGATGTCAGTCCTTGAAGCAAACTGCTCGTGGAGATGAACCAAGCATCCCGGATGCATGACGTGTTCTGCCTTTTTTGCCAAGCTGATCTCTCTCCCATCCTTCAAGGATTTTTAATAGGGATTTTGTGATTATGCATACAAGCAGAGGAAATGTGTTAAAACAACATGAACATGCATTTGTGTACACACACACACACACAGAGAGAGAGAGAGAGAGAGAGAGAGAGAGAGAGAGAGAGATCACTAAGGCTAACTAGGTACAGGTCCAATTCTTTCTCCTAAAGCAGAGTCGACAGATGCCATAATTCAAGAACATGTGTGCTTGTTACCCAGTGGGCTAAGAAAGTGTGTATCAAAGGCTATAACCCCAAGCAGGAATTTCTTTGCAAAATTGAGAGTAAGGATCCCCCCCCCTTTTCAAAGCCAAGTTCACTTCATTTGACTTTACTCCAAATCATGTCCTTTATTTAATGGCTCAAAATAGCTTTGGATTGAAAGCACATGGCAAGGTAATTCTTCCCGGTAGCCATTGTAGCAGGTTGGACTCCGGTGACAAGATCCAAAGTGATGCCATGCCATCATTCAGCTGTCCACAACCTGGTGCTCTCCAGGTGTTTTGGACCACAACTCCCATCAGCTCCAGATGTTGACCTGGGGCTGATGAGAGCTGCAGTCCAGAACAACTGAAAAGGCAGCAGGCCGGGAGGATTGGCACAGTCTTCATAAACCTTTCTCTACTCCGTTGTTATGGGTAGCAGAGGGTGGTCAAAAGGCCACAGTTCAGAAGCCCCAAGCCTACATCTTGGTTCCCCAAGGACTTCCTTGGGTTACATACGCTTCAGGTTACATACGCTTCAGGTTACAGACTCCGCTAACCCAGAAATATTACCTCAGGTTAAGAACTTTGCTTCAGGATGAGAACAGAAATCGTGCTCTGGCGGTATGGCGGCAGCAGGAGGCCCCATTAGCTAAAGTGGTGCTTCAGGTTAAGAACAGTTTCAGGTTAAGAACAGACCTCTGGAACAAATTAAGTACTTAACCCGAGGTACCACTGTAAACAAAAAACAAAAACCCCTGCTTCAACAAAATGTTGCAGTTGAAGTGCTTCTGCTCAGGATTCTAGACAATTATCCATGCCACCCTTTTTTTAGAATACTCCATTCCATTCTCTCTCCGCTCTCATTTTCCATTCTATCCCAATGGTCACTCAGCATTGGGATTTTTTGGGGGGGGTCCCCTTTTAAGCTGCCCCCAAGATCTTTGTGCTTTTGCAAATCTTTGGGGTTTCTCCTTTGGGGGATACCTGTCATCTTGTGGGTGGCTGGTTTTTGGCTCCATGAGGATCCACACTCATAGAATGAGCTCACCAACCGGATATAGCAGGGGTCGCTAATCTGGGGCCTACACATGCTATTGGACTTCAACTCCCATCATCGCATGCCAGTATGGCCAGCGTCCAAGGAAGATGGGAGTTGTTGTCCAACAACAGGCAGAGGGTCACTGTTTAGTCACCCCAGTGTACAGGATGTCTCCTTTTTCAACATGCAGTTCTGGTGTGTCAAAATATAACAGTTGGGCAATTGTGATGGTAGATTTATTAATTGCTTTTTTTTCTCTTTGGGAAAATGAAACTGGAGGGGATAAACTGGTTGCTCTTAAAGAGCAAGCCTTCCAGAGCCCCTTCCTGTCTGAAACTGGAAGCTCATATGAGAAAGCCCTCCGCAGAGCCTTAATCTCCAATCCAGGTTCCCCTATATTGGTTTACAACTATATTGCACCCAGTTAGAGTGATTTCTTTACTTTCCTAATATGAAACTTGATGCTTGGGAAATCTGATAAGTGGGTTTCATTTCCCTGGAAATTTATTGCTTTTATTTCCAAGTGCAAGGAAATAAAACAAGTAAAAACAATAAACAGCCTGTTAGAATGGTATTAACGAGGGGTCACTCTTTTCTCACGCAATCGGGAGTGGAGGCTGGGGTTATAGGTGGTGGTGGACAGACACAGGCTCTTTCCTGGGCAGTTTTAACTGCACTGGAGTCAGCGCAGGCTTTTCCAGAACAGAGCCCAAATACGACGCGACAGAAATAGAAGCATTTGATGCGAAAATAGAGCTCTTGGGTGATCTGCAAGCTGATGACGCTCAGCTCAGTTTCTCATGTTTAGCTCAGCGGAGATACTGGAAGTCTTACAATTACAGCCATACCTTGGGTTGAAGTTGCTTCAGGTTGAGCATTTCCGGGTCGCGCTCCACGGTGACCCGGAAGTAACGGAATGCGTTACTTCCGGGTTTTGCCGCTCATGCATGCACAGACGCTCAAAATGACGTCACACGCATGCACAGAAGCGACAAATCGTGACCCACGCATGTGCAGACGCAGGGTGCGTTCTGCTCTGGATGTGAACTGGGCTCCGGAACAGATCCCGTTCGCATCCAGAGGTACCACTGTACTTAATTTTCTAACATTTATGTTACGCCATTCTTCATCATCAAACTCAATAGAGCATACATAAGAACATGAGATGAGCGTGCTGGATCAGGCCCAAGGCCCATCTTGTCCAGCACCCTGCTCTCACAGCAGCTGAGCAGATGCCTGCGGGAAACCGAACACAACCGAACAGGACCCGAACACAAGAGGATTCTCCCCCCCTGTGGTTTCCAGCAACTGGTATTCAGAAGCATTCCTGCCCCGAATGTGGAGCATAACCATCATGTGGTTCTCATGTATTGACCAGACCCAGATCTGCTTAGCTTCAGCATGGTAGTGATCTCATGAGCCCTCAGACCATACCCTAGGGATCCAGGGAAGTCCATGCCTCAATTCAGGCAAGACATTACAGATGCTAGAGGAATTTTAATTTAATGAATGCTGATGCAAACTGACCTGAACTGCACATCCCAGATGCACAGATTAGAACGCAGCTATCAATCAGTTTTTGCTCATCTCTGAATGTTGCAATGCAGTTCTTGGTTCGACATGTATAACAGACGTTTAAAAAGTATCCTTTAGAAATGTTGGGGGCTTTTTAAGAGAGAAAAATAGGCCTAGAAATGGTTAATTAGACAAAATATTTTTTAAAATGGATGCAAATGTTCATGTGGAATTTTTAATCATCGTTGTTCTTATCATCAGAGATTAATGTGAAGATGAGTTGCAACAGAGTTATGAATGAATGTATGTGAAAGGAATACATGTGAGAAATAAAACGAATCCATTCCTTTGGTCCCGTTGGTCTAATAAAGCATTAAACAAGTGGCACAAGTGAAAGAAAAAAAGAAACCTGACACTGGAGAGTAAACAACTTTCAGCTTTCAGAAATTCCCCCAGATGTAAATTCCACCTTTGAAATCCCTGTAATGTCCGGACATATGGCAGCTCTAGATGTGAGGAACAATTGGTCCTCTAGATTTGGGTGATCTACTACTCCCTTCATCCCTGAGGCAGCTGGGAGTTGAAGTTCAGCAATCTCTGGAGGGCCAAAGCTTCTCTACATCTGTGGTAGGCCAGTAGAATACAAATAAGTTAAACAGCCAATGGAAAGGGAATGTGGGGGAATAGACCTCTTGTGGCAGGGAGTTCCACAGTGTGGATGCAGCCACAGAAAAGGCTCCTTCCTGCATCACAGCCAGTCTTAGTTCTTTGGGGGCAGTGAACAAGGGCTGGAACATTAGCACTGAAAGTGTATCGAGGGGAGTTCCTCCCTCAAGGTTTGCCAGCCCTTTGAGCAGCAAAGGTGGGAAGGGATTCAACAAAAATATCCTCAATGACAAATATTGCCTCCAGCTCCAAGGATCTACACAAGGGGTGGGATGCTCATAGGCCACCGGATGTTGTTGGACTACAGATCCCATCATCCTTGACCATGGACTAAGCAGGCTGAGGATGATGGGCATTGTAGTCCATCAACATCTAGGAACCCAAGGTTGGAGAACATTGATCCAGCTGAGTCCTGTCTAGACTGTCTGGCAGCAACTCTCTGGGTCTTTCCCAGCTGCACCTGGAGACGCCAGGGATTGAACCTGCAGCATTATGAACTCAAAGAGTTCTGAGCTACCCTAGCTTTCTCACAGCTCCTGCTACTCTACCATCAGCTTAAGTTAGAAGAGGGGGGAGGATAAATGACAGTGCCATTCAAGGAATCTGACCAGCCTTTAATCTCATTGCCCATGAACCCTACAGCAAAATAACACAACAGAACAGAGATCTTCCAGTTAGGAACATGGAAATAAAGGAAGCTATCTTTTACAAATCCATGTAGCTCAGGTTTCTTCACTGAAAACTGGAACCAGCTCTCCAGAATTTCACACCTGGTGCTCTCCAAGTCCTACCTGGAGATACCGAGGATTGAACCTGCAAAGTATGCAAAGTAAATGCTCTACCGTGGAGCTCTGACCCTTTCCCCAAGACGTTTCCTTCATGCAATCAAAGCCCATCAATAGGATGGAGTGCAAATACATAATTGCCATGCCATGCAAGAACCATCATAAGGACAGGACACATGTCCTTCCAACAGCTGCCCACTATTGCTTTCCTTCCCGTCTTCCACTCAAAAACTTCCAGTACGTTCACACCCCTTCAGAGTCATTAAGTTTGGTTTTAGAGTCCTGTCAAATGTCATTTTCTTCCCTGGCTGGCCGCTGGTTATATTAGAATATAAAATTAATCTCGGGGGAGAAGCCAGCACTTAAAATTATTGCCACTGTTTAGCTTACTAATGCGATTTCCTCTCTGTGACCTTTCTGTTTGATCCTTCAACAAACCAAATCAACAAACACACACACAGGGAGACAAGAAGCACTCAGAAGACTTCGCTTAAAACTTTTTCATGCTTGACAGGCACTGCTTTGTTTTTCCCCTTCACCTCTTTGGGATCCAAATCCTTATGACGTCACTAGAGTAATTCAGTGATTATTCAGGCTGCAAATCGTGCTTGGAGACATATGTGAATCACAGAATTCAGAGGGCTGCTTTCCTTCCTTCCTTCTTTCCTTCCTTTCTTCCTTAGATTTATATGCTGTCCATTATCAAAAGATCCCAGGACAGTGTGCAACATTAAGAACACATTTTATGGAGCATCAATAATAAAAACATAATAAAAAACATAATAAAAACATAACCAAAGATAGCATAATTGCAGGCCATAGATTATTTAATGGCCAAAGACCTGGGTAAAGAGGAATGTTTGTGCCGGTTGCCTAAAGACATGTAATGATGGCTCCAGGCGAGCCTCTCTGAGGAGAGCAGTTCACAGGGAGCCACCACAGAAAAGGCCCGTTCTCATGTTGACACTCTCTGAACCTCTTATGGAGGAGCACATGAAGAAGGGCCTCAGATGACAAGTGCAGCATCCAGGTCATTTTGTATGGGGAGAGGTGGTCCTTAAGGTATTGAGGTCCTGATGCCACCTGCCAGTCAAAAAAGCCAATATTGTACATCCTTGTTGACTTCTGCTCTTGAAGAAGGCCTTGAGGCCTGCCTGGGAACAACATATCACAAGTAGGAGCTACCACAGAAAAGGTTCTTTCTCGTGTTGCCATTCTCCGAACCACCTGTGGAGGAGGCCTCAGATGATGATCGCAGGGTCCGGGTCAGTTTCTATGAAATCATAGTTTAGTTCTTTAAATGTATGTTGTCAATGTGATTTAATTCTATCCTATTTTAGTTCCACTGGTTCTCCGTCATAGGCCCATTCCATCCCATTTTGCAGGGATTATTTGAAAATAATCATTTCAACCGTGTTCATTTTCTATGCATTTTGTAGGCATGTTTATGCAAAGTGCACACTTTTAATGTAATAAATGCACTTTTACATAAAATATGTACGCTTTTCACATAAAAGATGCACTTTTCAATGTTTTAGTTATCCAACAAGGATGCATACTTTACATAAAATACATTTCCTCCCCTTTTGCACACCAAAGCTGCATCACAAAATCTGGAGAAGTGCTTAATCCAGCTGGGAATTAAACAAATTTGGGAGCATCAGACTAGAGAAGCCCTCTCCAAAAAGCAGACCATATTCCTTCCCCCTTATCACCCCAGAGTCCCCAATAACATTCTAGCATTTAGTATTGGAGGCAAGCATGATGGTGTCTAAATCTGATAATGGGGGGAAGTAATGTTTCATTCAACAGAGACTTTTAAGCAGGGGCTGGATGGATACTGTAGGCAGATTTCCCACCACAGCAAGGGGCATAGGAGCCAACCCCTAGGGGCCAAGGGGGCTTCCCCCCCAATAAAATATTTGAAGGGGCCACACTCCCCCCACAAGTTAATGGGTATTGCCATTCAAATGGTGTGTGTACACTGTGTCATGGGATTGATCATGCGGAGAAGGGCTTACCTGTCCCCCCCCCATATTTTGTTCAAGTTGGCACCCCTGGCAAGGGGTTATACAAGATTATATTTGAGGTGCCTTCTGGCTCTCTGAACTTGTGAGGCCAATTATTCACAGAGTGAACAAGAATGCTGTTAGAAGGGGGATAGTATAGTAAGATAAATGCGGATTGAGATGTCCTGAGGTTTGTTTGGGTTTGTTTTGCTTGTGTGAATACCTGAAATACATAATTTTCTAAACACAACTTGTTTCCCTCCTCACTCTCAGGGGAACAGAAAGCTGTCCACCTAGCTCAGTTTTGTCTACAGCAGCCCCTCAGATGTTGCTCCATCGTCCATCATCCCAGACCATTGGTCATGATGGGAGCTGGAGTTTTAACTCCACACCCTACCCCTGGTCCACACAGATTGGCAGTGCCTCTCTAGAGTTTCATTCACAATTCTTTCTCAGTTCTCCCTGGAGACTCCAGGAATTGAACCTGGGATCTCTTACATGCAAATGACATCTTGCACCAAGTCGTAACCATTTCTCTACTGGCATTCGCTGCTGTACTAAAAGTGTGTGTGGTCTACTCAACATGGCTTGTGGAAGTTCTCATAGAGGAAACAAAGCAAGACCTCTGTGTTGTGTCTGTCCTTGGTTGGAATCATGTCCGCTTCCATTTACCCCCTCCTCCCTCTCCCTCCAATAGCCAGCATCTTTGGGTAAAACTGTGTCCATTGCTGCCATCCTTCCTCCACTTTTCAAGATTGTCATTTAAGCACTTGGACGCTTCAGGGTGTCGGCGTGTCGTGCTGTGATAACGCTGTCCTCTGAGTGCTTCTTACAATGGTTTTCGGCAAGCTGAAGAGTGACATTATCCCAGCAGGAGGCCTGGCCTTCACCTTCCAGATGGAGACCCACCTTCAAAAGGTTGGCCATCCTCGCAGCTTAAAATAATATTTTATATTCGCTGCCATTTGGGATTCAGAGGAAGATGGGAGGGAAGAGAACGCTTGATAGCTGTGAAATTTGTAAAAAGGCCCATTAGACTTGGCAGAGAGAGTAAGGAGCCATGCATAAGAAATGGTCTGGAGATCCTTCCGGCGTGAAGATTTTTAAACATAACAAGTTTTCTCTTGGTGCAAGTGTTAAGCTGTTTAGAGACTGAGATCCATTTCTGCTATTGAAATGCAGGAGATCTGTAGCTCCATATTAGGTGGGTAGATTTCTGTATTGGGCTGCTTTCCTTATCTCCCTTCCTTGCAATCAGACAGTTTTCATCCTCTTGCTGTTGGTACTTCTCAATACAGATGGAGATATGCAAAGCCCATATGAATTCTGTTTTGGATTTCTATGAAATCCATGGAAAATAAGTTGGATAATATAAATTTTGAGGGATTCCAGCTGCGCTTCTTTTCCTTAATACTTTGTCAATTGTCACTTTATTTCCAACCTCCTGATGTGTTTACTCGCATATGATGTGCTTATACCCTGAAGAACTGCATAATATAGAACTGCTTTACAGAAGCATGTCCCACACTGGATAGCAGCAATATCAAGCCATGCCTCCATGTGTGAAGGGACCATCATCACAGCTAGATCTTCTACATCATCTCAAACACAATATGTTTCAACTAGGGAAGGAGGTGGAGTTCGTGCATAGGTATGGACAAGGTTTCTGATTTTGTTTTGAGATAGGATCGTGGTTTAATGAACTATCTAATTTACACTTTTCAAACCAATACACAAATTGAACCACACACACCTATCCTTCACAATGCATCCTCCAGATTTTGCAGTGCCATTCTCCAATGAACCAATTTGTACAAAACTGCATATATTTGGAAGAAGCGTGCATAAAATGCATGTTTGAGTGGTTGGCCCCTGTGAGAACAGAGTGCTGGAGTAGATGGGACTTTGGTCAGATTCAGCAGGTTCTTCTTATGTTCTTATGAATGGGGAAAGAGTAGAAAGGTGATGGTGATGACTCTAGGTCAGGCATGGCCAAACTTGGCCCTCCAGATGTTTTGTGACTACAACTCCCAGTGGTCAGGGATGATGGGAATTGTAGTCCCAAAACATCTAGAGGGCCAAGTTTGGCCACGCCTGCACTAGGTACTATACTTCAACTCAGTACGTAAGTAAGTAAATAAAGAGATATGCATTGACGTAACTGAGGTGAACATCATCCTGAGATAAGTGTTTGAGGGCCAAGTTATATAAGCCAGGAAAGATTCATTTGTCCATTATATTTTATTGTTGGATAGGTAGCATGTCCTGCACAATATTATTCAGAAATTCTGGGAGCTGTAGTTTGTTAAGGGGGCTGAGAGTTGTTAGGAGACCTCTATTCTCCTCAAAGAGCTGCATTTTTCAGAGTTCACTGGGGAGAGGGATTGATCATTAAGCCACTCTGGGAATTGTAGCTCTTGGGGGCAATAGGCGTCTCCTAACAATACTCTGCTCCCTTAACAAACTGCTCCCAGGATTATTTGGAAGGAACCATGGCTGTTTAAAGCGGTATGATACTGCTTTAAACGTGGGTGTTAATGTGGCCTAGCTGAAGAGAAGAATGATCAAGTGGAGGAGAGATGGACAGATGCAATAGTGCAGGTGTAAAGCATCGCAGAGCCCAAATTAGTAAGGTAAAGGTAAAGGGACCCCTGACCATTAGGTCCTGTCGTGACCGACTCTGGGATTGCGGCACTCATCTTGCTTTATTGGCCGAGGGAGCCAGTGTACAGCTTCCGGGTCATGTGGCCAGCATGACTAAGCCACTTCTGGCGAACCAGAGCAGCGCACAGAAACGACGTTTACCTTCCCGCCAGAGTGGTACCTATTTATCTACTTGCACTTTGACGTGCTTTCAAGCTGCTAGGTTGGCAGGAGCTGGGACCGAACAATGGGAGCTCACCCTGTCGCGGGGATTCGAACCGCCAACCTTCTGATTGGCAAGTCCTAGGCTCAGTGGTTTAACCCACAGCGCCACCCGCGTCCCTAGTATCACCTTCTAAAAAATGCTATCGTCCCACAATGCTGGCTGATGTTTAGTTTGCAGCGCACCATTAGATCCTTCTCAGTGCTAACTGTGGCACAGGAGCATCATGTTCCCAGGAGCCACTAGAAACTCAATGACTCTTGTGTCTGTGTTTGTGATCCTACTTGTCTCAGCAGGAACATCATTCCTTGTTCGTACCCCCTCCCTCCCAAATGAGCACTGCTCTCGTATAGTCCTTACACTTCCATAGTTTGTGTTTTTTGTTTTTGTTTTATATTCCTCATCAGTTTCAGAGGTCTAATCACTCTTGCAGCTCAAGAAGTCGGGGATCTTTCAAAGTGGTAATTAGACAGCTGTGCTCATTATCTCAGCGGGTAACATCAGTTAAGATCTCCTTGTTCTTTGTTTTCTTGTTTATTAAGTGGCACCGAGGAGGTAGAGAGAATGCCCCCCCTTTTTTGCCTGAAGACCAGGTTCCCCAAGGTCATTGTGCTGTAGGAGGCTATGGCTAGTCTGACCCATGCATTGGTACCCTCAAGACTGGACTACTGCAGTGTCCTCTATGTAGGGCTGTCCTGGAAACTGGTCTGAAAGTTGCAGCTAACATAAAATGCATTCCTTAAGCTGCTTACTGGGGCAGCCTATGTTATTGCAACTTCTGCTGAGAGGATGGTGGCATCCATCCAATGCACGTGGCAGCAGGACAGGTTGTGCAGGGGTCAAGGAAAGACTATGTAGCAACAGAAGGGGGTGACTGGGGAACACTGGCAGCCTTGAGGCTGGATTAACTGCAATGCACTGTGCATGAGGATACCCCTGAGGTTGACTCCTGAGGCTGCGGCTGGTGGCTAGGTTGATTGGGGGGGGGGGCAAATAACTACCAGCATAGACCATCTTGCATGTGGGATTTGCAGTGGCTGCCAATCTGCTACTGGGCCAAGTAAGGGATGCAGGTGACACTGTGGTCTAAACCACTGAGCCTCTTGGGCTTGCCGATCAGAAGGTCAGCGGTTCAAATCCCCGCAACAGGGTGAGCTCCCATTGCCCTGTCCCAGCTCCTGCCAACCTAGCAGTTCGAAAGCATGCCAGTGCAAGTAGATAAATAGGTACCACTGTAGCAGGAAGGTAAACAGCATTTCCATGCACTCTGGCTTCTGTCATGGTGTTCTGTTGTGCCAGAAGTGGTTTAGTCATGCTGGCCACATGACCTGGAAAGCTGTCTGTGGACAAACGCCGGCTCCCTTCACCTGAAAGCAAAATGAGTGCCACAATCCCATAGTCACCTTTGACTGGACTTCATGGTCCAGGGGTCCTTTACCTTTTATGTTTACTAGGCCAAGTTCAAGGTGTTGGTACTAAGTCCTTATACAACTCTGGACCAGATTACTTACTCCCTCTTACACCCTGCAGACCACCGCCAGCTGCAGGATTTTTTCCTTGCAAATTCCAAAGATCTCAGAAGCCCACTCCACAGCAACTTGGAGCAGGGCTTTTAGTGTGGCTGCTCCTATTCCATGGAACAGCATCCTTTCCAAGATACCACAAGTGCCCACTATCTGTACTTTCTGGAAGCAGTTGGAAACATTTTTGTTTCAATGGGCTTTCGCAGATGGATGAATGGTTCCCTCCTCAGGGTCATCTGCTGGCCACTCCTCTTCTCTGTCCTAGTCAGGCCAGCCCCCTGCCCCAGGAAGTAATTAATCAGCTGAGGTGACAGAGGGCTGTATCAAATATTCTATGTCCACTAGCAGAAGAGTCCTTGCTCTAGGAGATGGCAGAACTTAAAGGTTGCCCAGCAAAAGGAATCCAATCCAACAGTTGCACTAGTGGAAGCTCGATGCACAGCAGCCGATCTGTGTGCAACAGCTAATCCTTGTTTCATTGCTTATTTCATTGAAATCAGCCAAAATGTCCACTCCAGGAATGTTATGGAGAAAATCTCAATGGGGAGCAGAAGGATGTTCTTATAACTCTGTGCAGAAGACCAGGCTGCTGTCCCCTAACAACCGTAGACAGGAATCATCAAACTGCTCACTTTGTGCCACTGTGAAGTGCTCTTTCCAGTCTCCTACAGTGCCTTTTCACATGAAGGGTGACACAGTTTGGTAAAAAATCAAAGATGGTATGGAGCTGTAGTTAGTCATTGGGTTTACTTTCATGTTTTCAAACATAGTATGCTGCACAATCTGGTCCACAACTGGATCGGAGAGTTGTAGGCCCAGAAATTGGGCTACTTTCTGGATTTCTTGGGCCAGGTCCTCTTTCATGTCTTCCCCCCAATCTTCAGTAATGTGCTTGTACTTTTCCTTGCAGAACAGTGTTCCACCAGTTCAAGAAGCATGCTGCTAAGTGGCTTTTACTTAGTGATACAACAGCTCAGAATCTTTTCAGAACCCCTAAGTTGTTTGTTTGTTTTTTAATAAGTGTGCCAGCTTTGTTCCCTCACACATAAGGTTGAGCATTGTCTTTGGTTTCCAAGAGTTGCCCTCCTTCAAAGTTTAATTCGGTCAGTCCATTTCATAATATATTTAAGGCCCTTATGATCCAGCAGAAGCTATGGAAATGAAATGGTGTCTTCTAATTTACACACATACACTCCTTTTCATTTACAGTCTCTTTTGCTATAGTTGGCTGGCGAGCTGCATGGGTGAAGGATAATTTGAGTGCCCTCCAGTGCTCTTCTGTCTGGCATTGCACAATCAGGAATCTGGTGTCACATCAAGACAATTCTTATAATATAATCAAAGTCCTGATGCTGTACTGTCCTTCAGATGAAACAAAGTAATGAAATGTATTGACCCTCCACACATACTTCTGAAACAAAATGACTAAGCGGTATTGGAGGCCTCTACACGAAATAGCATCGGCATTGATTATGAAATCAGCGTTCCAAGAGTCACTTTGGTGACTGATTAAAGGGGTCACATTGATGACATGGACCCCTTTGAGGAGGAAATGAAAAGAAGCCCAGAAAGAAGCCCCCCCCCCAATATCTTACCTTTCCAGGTCATTTGACACCTTCACCAAATGCCTAAAATGAAGGTGTAATTTTGCAGTTTTACCAAATGCCCTGAATTATATTGAAGTTGCAAGGTCCTATCTGAAAGTGTACATTTGTGTGTGTGCTTATTTAAATATTGTTGGGCCACCTTATAGATCCCATAACAGTCAAGTAATATAGTATTGTGCTTCTGTTTTTCTATTTTTTAAAAAAAACACATGCACACTATCATTTATAAGAGTAGACTGAAACAATTCACAGGCCAGCAATACACTATTATAGAATTAACTTGGAAACAATTTAAAGCGAACTCAAATTATCATGCATATAATAATAATAATAATAATAATAATAATAATAATAATAATAATTTATTATTTATACCCCGCCCATCTGGCTGAGTTTCCCCAGCCACTCTGGGTGGCTCCCAATCAGTGTTAAAAACAGTACAGCATTACATATTAAAAACTTCCCTGAACAGGGCTGCCTTAAGATGTCTTCTGAATGTCAGGTAATTATTTATCTCTTTGACATCTGATGGGAGGGCGTTCCACAGGGCGGGCGCCACTACCGAGAAGGCCCTCTGTCTGGTTCCCTGTAGCCTCACTTCTCGCAATGAGGGAACCGCCAGAAGGCCCTCGGCGCTGGACCTCAGCGTCTGGGCAGAATGATGGGGGTGGAGACGCTCCTTCAGGTATACAGGACCGAGGCCGTTTAGGGCTTTAAAGGTCAGCACCAACACTTTGAATCGTGCTCGGAAACGTACTGGGAGCCAATGCAGATCTCTCAGAACCGGTGTTATGTGGTCCCGGCGGCCACTCCCAGTCACCAGTCTAGCTGCTGCATTCTGGATTAATTGCAGTTTCCGGGTCACCTTCAAAGGTAGCCCCACGTAGAGCGCGTTGCAGTAGTCCAAGCGTGAGATAACTAGAGCATGCACCACTCTGGCGAGACAGTTCGCGGGCAGGTAGGGTCTTAGCCTGCGTACCAGGTGGAGCTGGTAGACAGCTGCCCTGGACACAGAGTTAACCTGCGCCTCCATGGACAGCTGTGAGTCCAAAATGACTCCCAGGCTGCGCACCTGGTCCTTCAGGGGCACAGTTACCCCATTCAAGACCAGGGCACCCCCCACACCAACCCGCTCCCTGTCCCCCAAAAACAGTACTTCTGTCTTGTCAGGATTCAACCTCAATCTGTTAGCCACCATCCATCCTCCAACCGCGTCCAGGCACTCACACAGGACCTTCACCGCCTTCACTGGTTCTGATTTAAAGGAGAGGTAGAGCTGGGTGTCATCTGCATACTGATGAACACCCAGTCCAAACCCCCTGATGATCTCTCCCAGCGGCTTCATATAGATATTAAAAAGCATGGGGGAGAGGACAGAACCCTGAGGCACCCCACAAGTGAGAGCCCAGGGGTCTGAACACTCATCCCCCACCACCACTTTCTGGACACGGCCCAGGAGGAAGGAGCGGAACCACTGTATGACAGTGCCCCCAGCTCCCAGCCCCTCTAGACGGTCCAGAAGGATGTCATGGTCGATGGTGTCAAAGGCCGCTGAGAGATCCAGCAGAACTAGGAAACAGCTCTCACCTTTGTCCCTAGCCCGCCGGAGATCATCAACCAGCGCGACCAAGGCAGTTTCAGTCCCATGGTGAGGCCTGAATCCTGATTGGAAGGGATCCAAATGGTCCGTTTCCTCCAGGCGTGCTTGGAGTTGTTCAGCAACCACCCGCTCAATCACCTTGCCCAAGAATGGCAGATTTGAGACTGGGCGATAGTTGGCCAAATTGGCCGGGTCTAAAGATGTTTTTTTAAGAAGCGGTTTAATGACCGCCTCTTTCAGCGGGTCTGGGAAGGCTCCCTCACAGAGGGAAGCATTCACCACCCCGCAGAGCCCATCGCCCAGCCCTTCCCGGCTTGCTTTTATCAGCCAGGATGGGCAAGGATCAAGGAGACAGGTGGTCGGTTTCACTTGTCCAAGCAGCCTGTCCACATCCTCGGAGGTAACAGATTGGAATTGATCCCATGTAACAGGACCAGACAGAACTCTAGCACTCTCCCGCCCTGGCCCTGCTCCCACGGTGGAGTCTACCTCCTTCTGAATCTGAGCGATTTTATCTGCAAAAAACTTTGCAAAAGCATTGCAGGAGATCTTGGGGTCCCTACCAGGCCCCGGTGGTACAGGTGGTTCCGATAGATTGCGAACCACTTGAAAAAGTCTCCTGCTGCTGTTTTCTGCAGATGCAATGGAGGCGGCGAAGAAGGCCCTCTTCGCCGTCGCCATTGCCACTTGGTAGGCTCGACGTTGAGCTCTAACCCGTGTCCGGTCTGATTCAGAATGAGTTTTCCGCCACCGGCGCTCTAGCCGTCTCAACGATTGTTTCATCACCCTCAGCTCCGGGGAGAACCACGGGGCTGTCCGGGCTCCATGCAATCGGAGAGGGCGCTTCGGAGCCAGACAGTCAATAGCCCTGGTTAATTCCGCATTCCAGCGTGCCACCAGGGAATCAGCTGAAAGGCCATCAGCTTGGGATAAAGCATCCCCTACCACTCTCTGGAAGCCAATTGGATCCATTAAGTGGCGGGGGCGGACCATCCGAATCGGTCCCACCTCCCTGCAGAGGGGAAGGGTTGCGGAGAAGTCCAGTTGCACCAGGAAGTGATCTGACCATGGCACTTCTTTTGTTTCGCTTTTAGTTAGTGTCAGATCACCAACATCCATAGAGGTGAACACCAAGTCTAAGGCATGTCCACGGCTATGAGTTGGGCCAAACTTATTCAGGGACAGCCCCATGGAGGCCATGCTTTCCACGAAGTCCCGAGCGGCCCCTTGTAAGGTCGTGTCGGCATGGATGTTAAAATCCCCCAGGACAACCAAGCTAGGTGTCTCCAGGAGCATATCCGCCACGACCTGAAGCAGCTCGGGCAGGGAATCCTTGGTGCAGCGGGGAGGTCGGTACACCAGTAGGAATCCTGTACTGCCCCTATTGCCCAACTTCCAGAACATGCACTCAGAAAACTGGGTCTTCCCAATAGGACGCCTGGTGCAGACTAATGACTTCCTAAAAATCACTGCAACCCCCCCTCCCCGCCCACATGACCTGGGTTGCTGTGCGTAAGAGAAACCTGGTGGGCAAGCAGCGGCAAGGACAGGCCCATCTGCTTCATCCAACCAGGTCTCTGTCACACATGCCAGGTCAAATCCTCCATCCACAATCAGGTCGTGGATGGCAGTGGTTTTATTCATCATTGACCTGGCATTGCACAGCAACACTTTCAGGTCATGTGGGTTTCCCTTGCTGATTACTGTATCCTTCCGGTCAGGACCAGACCTGGAGGCAGGGATAGTCCTCAAACAACGACTAAACCAGCCTCCTCGGTAATGACATGGTCTGGTCTTAGCATAACTCCTCCTCCTGCCCGTGATCACTGAGATCGGGTGTCCCAATACATCCCCCCCCTGTGGAACCTGCCCCACCCAATCTATTGGCTGAGGCCCACTCCCAGGCAGCCATGACCCTTCCCCTTAAAAAGCAAAATACAAACTATATAATAATTTAACAGAATAATAATAATAATAAAACAAAACAGAACAAAACAAAGCAAAGCAAGAAACAATAGTGCTGACTAAATGCTTATCCCACCCCAAGCAAAAATAAAATAATGAAATAATATAATATTATAAAAAACAACAACCACCATTTAAGGTGCTGCAAATTAAAAGCGGTTAAAACATTTAAAACCATATAAATCCTCTTAAAGAAAATGTGCCATAGGGTATGTGGATTTTCAAGGCCTGTTTGTTTCATGTACCCTGCATGACTGCGGGACTCAGATTCAGATGACTCACAAGTTGCCATACTCAGGGGTAGGGGAAACATGGTATTTCCTTCTATGCTGCCCTGCCTGAGAACATGACTCTCCCATCCATCTCAGACTCTGGGAATGACTCCCTTGTCATTTCCCCAGCTCCACAGCCACATGGGACTTGTTTATCAGGCACCAGAAAGACAACAGAGAAGGTTCTTCTCATATATATATATATATATATATATATATATATATATATATATATATTAGAAGGGAATTCCAAATGGTAGGTGCTCCATACCAAAGCACTGATTCTGACATGAATTTCATTCAGGCCTCTGAATGAGGTGATATCTGCAGGAGGTCCTACTGCTCCTGCAGAACTCAGTGATCAATTGAGTAATAGAGCCTTAGCTGGCCATTTAAGTACTGCTCTTTACATGTCCAAACAGAATGCCCTGTTGCCATAGAGACACGCGTGGGCGTTTTCCCACCTCACCTGGCTGGATGCTACATCATCCTAGGAGGGGGAACGGTAGGCCAAGTGTGTGAGTTTTGGCTGATATTGGAAGCTGGAGATACAGAGGCTTGTCTTGCCCTGTGCTGGACCCAAAGTTATAGCTTGGGGCTCTCCCTGAGAACCTTAATAGGGAAGTAAGATCTGTTGGAGTGCTAATGCTATGGGTCCCTCCATGCTATGCTCAGGTTGTATATATGTGTATATATAAATCCATGTATCCTAAAGACACCACAGTCTCCATTGGCTTTCATTCCAGGAAACTGAACTCTGGATAGGTGAAAGCATCCCAGATACCTCTCACTGCTCAGAGAATGACTTGTGTGCAGCAATATCTGGTGGAACTTTGATCAGTGGATTTTCAGAGGACTGCTTGGAAGAGGATGTTCGCTTCCTGCTCTTCCCATCCCTTTATCCTGCCTGCGTCCAATCTTTCCGCTTCTCTTGAGAAACATTGTTGTCGCTCTGAAACATGGCACCAGCTGCTTACGGTGCCCTTTTGCCCCCAGATTTCTGTTCCCTGCTGCCCAGCATAGGTGAACAATAAGTTCCACTTCCAACAGTGGCCAGCCTCCTCTCTTACCCCTTGCCGGCAGGATTTTCTTGTGTTTGATGTGATATTTTTTAGTCACGCTGTGTCCTAATAATAAGAACAGGAGCATGGGGGATCCAAGATCCTAGTCTCCTTTCAGTTGCCATGGCTTGCCGCCTTGCGGTGTTGTCTCTGCTTTGGAGGGCCCCGGCGCTGCTGGCTTGACTCCCAGCTTCCGATTTCTTTAATAATGTTCCCCTGCCTTACTACAAAGTGAACAGCGGTGCCTGATCTCTCTAGTCGAGAGCCTGCTTTCCCCATGCTTGGCCATTATCTTTGGCAACAGCCCCAGTCGCAATCCCAAAGAGGGAATCAGCTTTGCTTTCAGTATATGGGGAGAGGGCAGGAGAGAGAGATGCACATTTTTTGCATGCTGCCCAGTTACAAGCTTGAGAGGCTCTGAAGGTTGCCTCTCTTGTCTTCTTGCTTCCTCTTGCAACTGGAATTAACAGAGTGACCCAGCCCTACTTTGCACCAGTAAAGGGGTGGGGTGGAATTGTATGGCATCATTGCCCCCCTTTGACCCTGCCAGCTTACACTGGCCATCTGCACAGTCAGTAGCATAGCATGGGTTGCAAGCACCCGGGGCAAGGAAAGTATCATGCCCCCTAAGGCACGTATTGTGCCCTCTAACTGGAGCCTTCATAAGGCACAGCTTTTGCTGCCAAACAGAACTGCAAAGCATTGGCGGGACATGCATGCATGCCTCCTTGGGCTGGGTGCCACTGCCACCAACCACGAGTCTCACTGTCCATCTGCCTCCCCACACAGCAAAGGCATGCAAGGGCCTGTCCTCTCTCAGCTCCTGTTCGGCATGCTGTTCAAGTGAGGCAGGCAGGTGGGATGGTGAGCAGCTCTGGTTGGGGCTGCAGCTGCAGAAGCATGCCCCTATTTTTTTGTGCCTGGGGAAATCGCCCCAGTAGCCCCCCAAACACACACACATACACACACTAGGCCTCTGTGCACAGTGACCCTATTATCAGCCCACTGGCTTGGTGCAGGCAAGGGGGAGTTACGCTAGCAGGATCACTCCAATTGCTATTGTTAATTGTGACTTTAATGTCTGTTGTGTGGTGCTCTGGGGGCCTTGGTAGGAGTATGGATTACAAACACCTGGAAAAATTCATTAATACTATGCACATTGATGGTCCTTAACTTACCACCACCACCATGGCTTCAAAAATTGTAACTGGGCAGCAAACCTGGCATCCTAGGGGCTGTGGGGGCTACGGTGCCCACAATAAAATACTTGAGGTGCTGGGCCCTCACAAAGTTGATGGGCATTCCCATTCAAATGGTGTGTGCAGGCTGCATCATGTGATCGATTATGCAGGGCTTACCTGGGCCCCCACAATATTTTATTCAAGTTGTCACCCCTGGTTGTATGGTCAACTCAGTGAGGACTGGCTTGCAGCAGTGTGTGGGAGATTGTCAACTTTTGTGTGGTTGGCAGAACTGCCTGATCATTTATCATTTATTCTATGTTCTTCTTCACCTCCAGGAAATAAGCTTTATCAAAAGTGGTGATAGCAGTTCCCCTGTTGCTGCTGAAAGCGGTGTGAGAGGTGAGCATAGGTGAGGAGAAATCAAGAAATCTTATGTACTATCCTTATTTAATGCTCTGTATATAGATGATGAATTTCCATCTATATATCAGAAACATTGTATTCTGCCCTACACTGCTAATGTCAGAAAATTCCTACTGTATAATTCATCAAAATATTCCACACTTTCATTTATTATCTTCTGCCTTCCAAATGGTATAATTTACCTTTATTCCCGATCAACGCAAGGAAGCCTAACCTTTGCCAGCCATGGTATGTGGCTCTATAAGTACCCCAAAAAAATGATTGGTAATGTACACAGTAGCCATGTAGAAATGTCCCACCAGTAGGTCACTGTGAGACAGGCATCATTTCTTTACTTCTTGTTCTACAGGAGCTGCTATCCACAGGAGTACATTGACAAACGGATCAAGCCAAGTTAAGAATATCTCACCTGGGGATTTGATGGCATTAGAGAACCAATCCTGTGCTGGAGTTTCAAGCTCTAGGAATAAAGGAATAAAGGACTTGCCTCATACCAAGTCATCCCATTGGTCCAGCTAGCTTAGAATTGTCCACACCCAAGTTCATCAACCTTGAGTTCACCAATGTTGCTGGGCTACAATTCCCATCATCACTGACCAATGGCTGAGCTGGCTGGAGATATTGGGAGTTGCAGTCCATCAACACCGGAGGACCCAAGCCTGAAGAACCCTAGCTTTTGCCAGCCTGCTACCCTTGTAGCTGTCTTGAACTACAGTGCTCATCAGCCCAGATAATGGTGGCAGAGTTTGCAGACAGAGGATATTCCCAGCCTTACCTGGAGATGCTGGGGATTGAATCTGGGACATTCTGCATGAAACACAGATGTTCTACCACTGAGCTACAGCTCTCCCCATTTCCATAACACCATTCCTACTTATCCCCCAGAAAGCTAAGTTCTCTGAGTTTACTGCAAAGAGGGATTGACTGTGAAATCATCCCAAGAACTGTAGCTCTTTGAGAGGGGCAGGACTCTCCTAACAGCTCTCTTCACCCTTAACAGACTACTGTTGATGGGATTCTTTGGGGGAAACCATGACCACTTAAAGCTATATGATACTTTTTTAAAACGCAGAAGGGGCCACACACATACATACCTCTGTGCATCCTCCATCCAGACAAGGGAGAGACATTATCATAGTTCAAAGACATATTTCAGTGGGGTAAAAAAGCAGTTGAGGAGTGTGTTTGCTGAGAGATTTGGTCTGGGGAGGAGCTTGGGGCCGTATGGGATCAGGGATCTCAATTCTTTTCTTTTCTTTTTTAAAATAAAGTTAGCTGTCATGCAATAGGACTTAGTATGTGACAGCATTTAACAGGTGATATGAGTTTGGATGTCAAGGTGTCTTTCCATATCTGAAATGTGTCACCTACTCCTTTGACAGTATGTATGTATGTATGTATGTATGTATGTATGTATGTAAGTTCCCATCAAAAATGTAATTTTGAAAACAAAATTCTGCTTCTGAATACCAGTTGCTGGAAACTGGGCAGGAACTGTGCTCAAATTCTGCTTGCTGACTTCCCACAGGAGAGGTGGTTTTAAAGCAGTGTGACTGGTACCCCTGTACTGGGCACCAAGCAGAGAGTGAGCGCTATAAGCACTTGCCTGGCTACAGGAAGAAAGCGAAAAGACTCTGACAGGGTCATGGAGTCCTCCTTCCCAAAGCTTAGTTAGTGTTTGCCCAGCTTTGGGAAGGAGATAGGAGGGCTCTGGGACCTTGCCAGAGCCCCCATATCTCCTGCCCTAAGCCTGGCATGCTACTAGGGCTGAAGGAGGCACCAAAGTTTGGTCTAGCTCAGGGAGACATAGTACCAGAGTCTGTCCCGGCCCACAGCAACTGTTCAGTTGCTGTGAGAACAGGATGTTGGACAAGATGGGCCATTGGCCTGATCCAGTAGGCCCTTCTTATGTTCCTATTCAAAATTTGACAGGAAACCCTGGAAATCTGGGCACATTTTGAAGATTTGGTCCAGATCTAACATGATGGGAATGCTATGTGTGTGAGAGCGTGTGTTTCTGGAAAATAAATATTTTTTTCTTTTTTAAGTGATCTACTTCAAAGCATCTCCTGTACTTCTTCCACATTTCATGCCTCTGCTTCCTTCTAGCTTGTTGCTGTGATATCTTTCCCCCACCCTCCCCAACTCCAAACGCACAGCCTCTTTCAAAAACACCAAGTATTTGAGATAAAAACACTCTGAGCCTGCGGCATAAAAATGTAGAGCTACATGAAAGTACAGAAGGATGAGAGCTTTTCAATCAATTTGATGAAAAATTTAAGTTAATTAAAAGAATGCTCCATTTTTCCCTAGAAGGCTACACTGATCTTTATTATTAATGCATACTAGTGTTTCATAACTCTGCATAATAATGGCCTGAAACACCAAGCTCAGTTTCATCCCAAGCTTAATTTGTTACAAAATCTTTTCTGGTATTCTTAAAGGATGCCCTTTGACACTGTATCCCTGACGCTCTTAGGCTAATTCCCAACTCCTAAAGGGTGTGTTATTTTAAGCTTGCACCTGAGAATTAATTTACCAGATTGTGTTGGGGGGGGAGGGTTATATAAAAAAAGAGGGGGGGAGCTTTTCAAGCTTTAAAAGTATCAGAAAATCATCATCAATGGGCTTTCATTTTACATTTTGTTATTCCTCTTTCGGTTAATGGAAATATCACAGAATTGTAGCATTTCTCCGAGGCCAGAGACGTGCCTTTGATAGAGAGAGAATGAAGAAACAAGCCAGTGATATTGCTTACATGCCTCAGAAATTCAAAAAAAGGGCTTAATGATGTTACAGAGTGCTATCCCCCATGGCTGTGGGGTGGTTTCTGGAAACATCTCGAGGCTATATAGGGATGAAAGGAGATGGCGACTAAAAGGTACAGAGCCATGGCAAAGGGTTTTTACCCACATAACGCAACTAAGCACAAAATACTTGCAAAGCATTTAATTCACTCTAATTGGTACATGATGTGGAGTGGTGTGAATGTCGCCACCCTGTGGCTGTCTTACTAACACCACTCAGAGCAATCTATACTGCTTTTTACCAACCTTCTTGGCAGATGTAGGTGGATGGGGTGGTTGTGAACAACACTAACTCTATCTCCCCCCCCATTGGAAGACTCTCTGTGTGTGTTGCTAAGATGATACAAACGGCATATATTACCTGGGGCATCATTAGCACAACCATAGATTTGGGCACAAAGTGAGTCTGAGTCAGCTGCATTTTCCTTATCTACAGAAGACAGTTGCCCGTGAACTTGATCTCTTGGGATGGGGTGTCATAGTCCTTTGGGACCAGCCATTTCCGTAAGATTCAGGAGACACAAAAAGACCCAACACACACACCCCTTAAAAAAAGGATTAATTTTAGATTTGCTAATTTTGGACTAGTGGATGGTGCTAAGCAGTTAGAAATGCAGCCACATGGGCTGGTGGCAGCAATGCCCCTCACTGCCAGAGTTGGTCCCTAGCAGAGTTGGAACTATAATTTAATTCATTGATTTATAAAAATTCTATTCCGTGCTTCATCCGAGGATCACAGGGCAGACTACAATATAAAACACATGGTAACAAACAAAAACTATGACCACCACCACCCCCAATTTAAAAGGTCATAGAATGTTTAATTAGCATTCACAATTTCATTTGAGTAACAGATATTTCAGAGAAATGATAAGGGATTTTATTTTTGTGTAGGAAAAGCAGGCTACAATAAATAAAACTAAATAACTCAGCAGAGGGGGAGTTGAGGGAAGTCCAGAGGAGGAGAGGGAGAATAATTGTAAATAACATGATGGATGAGATTTGTATCATTATTTGTTACAAAATTCAATAAATATTCATGTACAAAAAATAATAATTAGCGGAAAAGGTAGGCAGCAGCAGGCACGGCAACTAAAAGCAAAAGGGGGAAATTAAAACAAAAGAACAAGCAGGCACAAGCGCTCCAGAGCAGGCAACGCGGCGGTAAGATCTCCGACAAACAGGAACAGCTGATAGGTGGGAAAAGAGGGAGATCCCCAGCAGCGCCTGCATTAAATAGGGCAGGCCACGCCCCCAGAGCCAGCCGATTGGCTGGTCAGGGGGTGATGCGGCCGGGGATTCCCCCAATCACGTGGAGGCTGGGCTCTAGCACCGCGAGTGTGGTGGGGCTGTGACGCCCTCAATCCCACCTCCTCTGCAGGGTGGAAGTGGCTTTCCAGAATTAAGGTGGTGGGTGGCCGCGGTGGGTGGTGATCACCGGCCTCGCCACTGGTGACCTCAGTGCTAAGGAGCCTCGACACTCAGTGGGCATGGTGGGCAGCGGGGGTTGTGCAGTGCCAGCAGCCATGGAAGCAGTGTGCGGAGTAAGACCCAGAGGTGGAGGTAGGGGGGTGGAGGCCGGGCACCCATGAACAACCAGAGCAACAATTTTATGGGTGCCTGGGCCCCCGGGGGGCCCTTGAGATAGTGCCAGCTCACCTAAAGATATGTAATGAAGGTGCCAGGTGAGCCTTCCTGGGGAGAGCATTCTACAAATCAGGAGCCACTGAAGAAAAGACCCATTTTTTTGTGTTGCCACTGTCTGGACCTCTCACGGAGGAGGCACACGAAGAAGGACCTTCATATGGAGAGAGGCGGTCCTTCTGGTTTCTGACACATGATGTGTTCAAATCCCAGCTGCACCATGGGGTTGTTTTGGGCTCATCACTTCCTCTCAACCACGAGTAATAAAGATCTATTAGTGAGCAGTTTTATTTAATAGAATAAAACAGATTAAAGTGGTGAGATACTTTGCCAACTTGAGGTGCGATCGCTGACAATTTAATCATTAATTAGTTGTAAAATTAAACACTGAGCGATAAATTTGAGCATTGATAATAAAATTAAGCAGTTTCTGATTATACCATGATTATTAATAAACAATTGCTTCAGAAACGCATAATCAAGGCCTTTGAATTAAAGCTAATCTTAGATCACGTGGGTTCACACGCAAAGGATAATGAATCGAAGGCCTGTCTCGAAAAGCAAAAGAAACATGCCGGATTTTTATGACAAACCTCATGCTCTAAACATTCCTTTGTCGCTTTGCTGCTTCCATTTCTCCTCTTTCAAGAATATCGGTGGGGTTTCCTTTTGTCTCAGCTTCTCTGTTTCTGGACTTTAAGGGGTTCAGCTTCTTGCGGTAATAATACGCTTAGAGCTATGCAGGCAGACCATGAGAAGGGGGTCTGGCAGGGCGGTGGGGGAGGAGAGTATTCAGACACTGACCTCTTGTGCCAATTACGTGAACACGAGTGTGGATGAGTTCCAATGGGATTCTCGTCTAGCCTTCCTACATGGGAAGGATGGTGAGGCTGATACAGGCCCTCCAGAAATGAGAGACATAAAATAGAGAAAGGGATGGAAAATAATCAGAGCTTCCAAAGGGATGCAGTGGGACTCCTCCAGGAGAATTGAAGAGATTATGAAACATCCTTGGGGTGACTAATTAAGAGGGGGAATGGGCATCCTTCGATATGAGGATGTTTATACACAGGCGCGCACAAGCTTCTATACCTGCCACAGCTTTATCCGCCAGACATTGTCAAGGTGACACGGTTTTAATTATTCAATAGAAAATGATGGTAAAGCGATGCACCACACTTGAATATCTATGAGCTTAGATACCAGCAAGAAACAAAAAAGGAGTATCAAATGGGATTGACAGAGACAGTGGTTTTACACACACACACTCCTTCATAACTGTAGGCAGAATGACAGATTTGCAGCAGACCTGAGTCTAGAAAGCCAGGCCTTCTCCAAAGAGTTGTTGCAGCGACAGGAAAAAGAGGAATCTGGGCCATTGGCCTGATCCAGCAAGGCTCATGTTCACACATTGCCTGCCTGACAGCTTCCTCCTCCTTAGTCTTGTGGACTCTTCCTAGAACTTAGCAAGGGGGGAGATGGGGAGAAAATTTAGTTGCCTCAACCTGCCATTGGCTCTGGCTGCACCTACTGTTTGTCTCCCTGCCTTCTGCCCCACTATTCCCAATGGGCACCAGTCACCACTCCTCAGAAGGCTTCGCTCTCTCCCCATCTTCTGCTCCTGTGTCTTTCAAGAGGCTTTCAGAATGCTTCTCGGGCTAAACCACAGCACCTGTGTGATGCCAGCCCGTTTGGTGAACCATACTCCATCTATCCCAGCCAATGAAATATCTGGTCAGCCTGAGAAACATTCTGCCCTGATGTTAACCACTTCTATATTGGCATAGGGATCTTATTTCTGTGCCCAAAGTTTGGGTGTGTGTGTGTGTGTGTGTGTGTGTGTGTGAGAGAGAGAGAGAGAGAGAGAGAGAGAGAGAGAGAGGAGCGCCAATAATATAATGCCTATTCCCATATTCAAGCGGGGGGGGGGGGGAATTAAGGGGAATTAGCTTCTTAGCATGGAACCATTACAGGCTGTAATTTATTTTAGAAAGTGAAAAGTAGTTGAAGGGCGGAGGAAACCCTTTCTGCTGATAATTTGTTATGTTCTGGACCCAGTTAATAACCTTATACATATGGACTTAAGTAGACTTACTCTCTAAGCATAATATATCTGAAATGTCACAGTGGATTGAACCTAATTGATATCATTAGAGTGCCGTTCCTCTTAAGCTTGGCCTCTGAGAAGTTGGTGTAACCAAGAAAGCTGCTTTTGATTTATTCTGCTTCTCTTTTTCATTCTTTCCCTTTTTCTTTTTTGCTCACATTCTTTTCTCTACTGTTTCGCACCCTCCCCAGTCTTCAATTTCCTCGCCCTTCTCAAGTTCTCAAAGGCCAAAGCAACAGAGGCCACTTTAACCACAAAGCTACAACATTTACAGCATATACAGCAGATGCATTTCTAGTATACCAATGTGAAAAAGGTCCTGGCTGTGAGACTGGGGAGGGGGGCATTTTCCCACCTCTGCCTCGGAATGCTAGGGATGGAAGAAGGGCATCATTTTGCATTCTGCCCTATATTTGCTGCTTGCAGCAGTGTTTCTGTTCTGCTGCAGATCACCTGCCACCAAAAACTGCATTATTTGCCCTTAGGTCCACTTATGCAATAAGTAACTAATGTGATTTGCATTTTTAATTACATATTTGTTATGTCCAGTGCTTTTCTTCTAGAAAAATAGGTGCCAGAACTCATCATGAAGTTGTTACAGTAAGTGGCCCACTTCTACTCTGTGGTTTCCTTCTAGAAAAAAATATATATATGTGCCAGTACTGCATACTCTTGAGTAACCCCAGAAAAAAGCACTGGTTATGTCATTCCACCCCATTTCCAGTGGCAAAGGAAATGCGATGCAAATGAGGGAGGAAAGGAAATCTATTTTGTATCAGTGTGGTGTAGTGGTTAAGAGCAGTAGTCTCGTAATCTGGGGAACCGGGTTCGCGTCTCCGCTCCTCCACATGCAGCTGCTGGGTGACTTTGGGCCAGTCACACTGCTTTGAAGTCTCTCAGCCCCACTCACCTCACAGAGTGTTTGTTGTCGGGGAGGAAGGGAAAGGAGAATGTTAGCCGCTTTGAGACTCCTGAAGGGGAGTGAAAGGCGGGATATCAAATCCAAACTCTTCTTCTTCCTCTTCACTCACCGACTGAAAACAGCAACAGTGAACACCAAACACTTTCTTTGGATTGATTTCTGTTCCGGGTATGAGACAAATAATTGAACGTCAGCAATTTCCACTCGCATTTCTGTTTTCATTGGCATTCTCTGACACCCCTACTAAAGGCAGCCTCCTGGCTGGACTGCTGCATGGATTTACTGACTCATCTCCTCTTTATAGATTAACATCCTTATCTATAACTGCCTACCTAGGATACCTTTCTGGTGGACAAATGGCAGGATACACTGTTCGTCAGCTCTTTGAGTCCCTCCTGCCCCCAGCTCAAAGTGCCACATTTTCGACATCCACTGAAAATTGTATCGTGAAGTTGCCAGATACACCTCTGTGGGATGGAATTCCACAACTTAGCGGCTGCCACAGAAAATGTCCTCTCCCAGGCCACCACCATCCCTGAACCTCTAAGGGCAGAGGAATTACCAAGAGGGCTCCCTCGGTTGATCTTCACACCCAGGAGAGTCTGTAGGGAAGAAGGCAGCCTCTCAGATATTTGGGGCTTTAAACATTATTTGATACACACCCATGCAAATTTATGGCTTTAAACATTATTTGATTTACACCCATGCAAAGCAAACTGGGTCATAAAAGCAAGCTTTGTCTATCAGATTCTTGGACTGTGCTAGGTGCTCACTTGCATACTGAATAATAATTTACTTCATTTCAGTTCTGTCCCATCCATCTTCAAGGATTTGGGATCAACAACAACAGATGGGGAAATTCTTAAGGAACTTTCTCAGAATATTATTTTCCCAATAATTTCTGACCCAACCATAGTATATTCTTGCTCATGCATTGTACCAGTTAAGCCATGCAGAATGCCGCCTGGGCCCTACATAATGTTTACAGCATTTAGCCTGCCTTGGAGTGGGATAGCTCAGTTAGTAGACCATGAGGCTCTTAATCTCAAGGTCATGGGTTTAAGCCCACGTTGGGCAAAAGATTCCTGCATGTCAGGGGGTGGACTAGATGATCCTCACTGTCCCTTCCAACTCTACAATTCTATGATTCTGTGATTCATCCTTCAGCTTAAATCCTATGAGAACTAACTGAAAGGGGGAGGGCAAGGCAAACACAAGTCCTTTCAATTCACTGAATCCTCTACCTCCAATTTTTATGGGCATTTAGCCTAGGACTGTCTCACTTCCAAAGCGTCCCTTCCAATACCCACACATGTCCAACTCTGTAGAAACCACACTGCACTATTAACAACCATTACTAGCTAGTGCACTTTCATGATCAGAGAGCATTCTTGCCTCAGCAGCCCTTTGGGCCGGGATCACATAACTATAAATTTACCCAGGATCTTGTCATTCTATTTATATTTTCTCCTTGCCTTTTCTGCTCCCCACCATCACTTTCTTTCTCATTCCTTCCATGCACCAATCATCTTTACCCGCACCTTGACTCAGGTCTTTCTGCCCATATGCATATACGTAGCTGGGTGCAAGGGGCCAGAGCTTTGCCAGCCAAAATCTGCAATGAATACATCTCTTGCCCGCTATTAAGTTATGGTGGTCACATGTGAGGCCCAGCAATGTGAAACTAATGTGAACTTGACGTGTCTGCTAAAAGTCGACGAACGGGATGGGTCAGGCTTAGGGTGCAATGTCATTGCAGTTCTTTGGGGTTTCTTGAAGGACGGAGTTAAAAGAATTTCTTCTGTTGGGTCAGAGGACGGAGGAGTCATTTGCCTAAAGGAGAGCTGCCTAGAATTAATCAAAAACGGAACGTGGGTTTTCATCTCCTTCCGCTATTCAGATTCTTTCGGGCTCTTCCCTCCCTCCCGCTCCTTCTCCCCCTCTTCCCTTTGGAGAATGGAGTGTATTCCTTTATCCTTTTCCACCTTGTCCTGCCGAGGTTTTGTTCGCATTGGTGTCACAGGGCTTCCCCTTCGGTGTATAGCACCACTTTTAATCAGGACCAAGTCTCCATGTGATGCTGGGGAAAGGTCGACCAATGCCGCTGTGTTACTACCACTGCAACCGAGGGGAAGAAAGAGAAAGAGAAAGAGAGAGAGTCAACCCCTTCATGAAGAAGTTTGAGTTGAAAAGAGCCGGCCTATTCACCACATTTCTCTGACTTAAAAAGGAAGTTGAAAGAGTCGCTCCAACACTCAGAAGGAGGAAACTTTACATATTTTGTTTCGCTGTAACCCGAGCAGAGCAGAGTATTCAGCCAGAGATGCCTTTCATTCCCTTTTCAACAGATATAACCCAGAAACTGATTAACAAGCTGACCCTACCCTAAAAAAGAGTTATACCAATATTTTGGGGGTAGGGGTAGGGGGTTCTATTAATCCTACATGGCTTGTTGGTGATATACCAAAACCATTAAGCATTTGTGTAATATCTACATTTAATTAGAGCACAAAGAGAAACTCTTTTTCTTTCTTTTTCATTCCTTTCAAGGTTCTAGATAGCAAACCTTCACCTGCTGGTTGAACTGCTCTTATGTTTTGATACCCTTCAAATATCAAGATTTTGGCTTCTCTAGAGACAAGTTTCTTTCTTTTCTTAAAGGGGTGTGCTGAAGATTCTCACATTCCAATTTGGAAAGCCAAAAAATACCCAATAGGGTGGAGAACGGAAAGAAATATTTTCCCCAAAGCACTTGGCTAAGGACAATGAATCTTTCTGAATCCTATTCGATGTCAAAGTTTTCCTTCTTCACTGCTGTTTCAGGGCCATTTGCTACTTTCTTCTTCCTTCCAGTTATTGGGAAAACATAGACATAAGAAATAGAGATTTATGTTATTTCATCACTATCAAAATATGTGCTCAGGTAGTTTGGGATGATCCCTAATTTTTCCCTATTCATCTACTCCCCCACCCACCACTATCCAGCTACTATCTTTCTTCTTTTAATAAAATCCATAAGTGCTTTCAACAAGCTTGCTTATCAGTCTGTGAAACTCTCTATCCCTTAACATATCTGGATAATATTCTGTTCATTATACAAACCAGTATGGAGATTAGGGTAAGGAAGAGCAGAGCCTTTTCTGAGGTAGCCCCTTTGGCTCTGGAATAAACTCTGGAAGTGCAACACTGTGGCACCTTGCTGAAATTTAGGAAGTTTTTAAAGCCCTTTTATTTTAACAGACAGTCTGCAGCACCGATTTCAGGCAGAAGAACATTAAGAAAGTAAAAGGAGCCCTGCTGGATCAGACCGGAGGTCCATCTGTTCCGACATTCACCTTTGCCAACCAGATGCCTACAAGAAGCCCGCAAGCAGGGGCCCAAGTGGGATAGCCCTCTCCTCACCTGTGATTCGCAGCAAGGAGAATTCAGACGTAGTCAGCTTCCAACATAGAGGTAGAACAAAGCCATCATAGCTAGTAAAAAGGTAAAGGGACCCCTGACCGTTATGTCCAGTCATGGACAACTCTGGGGTTGCGGTGCTCATCTCACATTACTGGCTGAGGGAGCTGGCATTGGTCCGCAGACAGCTTCCAGGTCATGTGGCCAGCATGACTAAGCCGCTCCTGGTGAAACCAGAGCAGTGCACAGAAAAACTGTTTACCTTCCCGCTGGAGCGGTACCTATTTATCTACTTGCACTGGTGTTCTTTTGAACTACTAGGTAGGCAGGAGTGGGGACCGAGCAACGGGAGCTCACCCCGTCACGGGGATTCGAACTGCTGACCTTCTGATCGGCAAGCCCTAGGCACTGTGGTTTTGACCACAGCACCACGAGTGTCCCTTTTATCATAGCTAGTACTGATAGCCTTATAGGTGTTGACAGGGATGCGGGTGGCGCTGTGATCTAAACCATTGAGCCTCTTGGGCTTGCCAATCAGAAGGTTGGTGGTTCAAATCCGCACAACGGGGTGAGCTCCTGTTGCTGTGTCCCAGCTCCTGCCTACCAGACAGTTCAAAAGAACACCAGTGCAAGTAGATAAATAGGTACCGCTGTGGCAGGAAGGTAAATGGCATTTCCATGCACTTTGGTTTCCATCACAGTGTTCCGTTGCGCCAGAAGCAGTTTAGTTATGCTGGCCACATGATCCAGAAAGCTGTCTGTGGACAAACGTCAGCTCCCTCAGCCTAAAAGCGAGATGAGTGCGGCAACCCCATAGTTGCCTTTGATTGGACTTAACATCCAGGGATCCTTTACCTTTACCTTATCTAGGTTCTCTTTCCATTTGCTTATTACATTTCCTTGGTAGTGAGAGGGATTTGGGGAGCCCAGGATGTGGTTGGTTGTCTGGGATTGGCTGCAGTGGGGGTGAAACCAGCTTATTGACTGATACACCAGCATCTCGCTCTAATTTTCATTCAAACCAGTCGGTGTGGTGTGACATAGCCACAAATGTCGCCAGACAACACCACGGCTCCGCTGCCCTTTCTGCACATGTGCGCTTCACCTCCCCCAGCCCCCCCCCATTCCCCATGAAAACATCTGGGGGGACCTGTATGCTGGTATACGACCCCCAATTTTGTCAGTTTACTCCCAATATTTTCTGAGTTACGGCAGCTGCAAACAGATTTTTCTTTTTTGTGTGGAAAAAAGTAACACAAAAATGTGCAGTAAATATGCGCTACATTCCATAAATTTTGCAAAAAATAGTGGGCATGTGAAAGCTGAAATATAATGCAGAGATTAGCAGTTAGAGAAATGTCAGGGACGCAGCCATGTAAATGCAGCCTATGTCTTGTGGGAGCCAATTCCATGTGCTTTTCCCCTTCCCAAAGCACATATTAAGTATATAGCCAAACCACCCACTGCCACTTGCTTACACATTGACATATGCAACCACAGACACACCCAGTAGCCCATGTAGCACCAACAATATTCACAGCTGGCATATTTTTTTTTACAGTATTTGAAGCTCAGTAATTAACGCCTGTTAAAGAACTGGGGGGCGGGGGGAGAGAAGTGATGGCTCACTACTTTGCTACAAATAGCCTGATTCGGTGTGTCCAATTTATCAAGGCCTACTGTGGAAAGGCAGATCCCTACTATAATTTCCTATGATGTCGCTGTCACTATTACACTTGTCAGCTTCCTGGTATCAACAAAAGGCATTTAGTATTTCTACTAGGGAATGACTGTTTCTGACAACTAATGGAGTGACTCGTGCCTTCCAAACCACATAGATGAGTGGGGTTTTTTCCCCTTATCACCATAATTTCATTTCTTTCATTAAAGGCTAAAAATTGAAAACCTGGCCTTTGTGAGATAGCCTGGTGCTCAAGGGGTTTTTATATATGTTGGAAGCTGCCCAGAGTGCCTGGGGCAATCCTGTCAGATGGGGTATAAATTATTATTATTATTATTATTATTATTATTATTATTATTATTATTATTATCATTATTATTATTATGGAATAGGACGTCCCTAACTTCATTGCAGAAATGTTGGAGGGTATGTTTCAGGAGTAGCACGTACCTCTAAATATGCAACAATTTTTGCTTTAGACAGAATTCAGTGGTATATCCCATAATGATCAAATCTGGGGTGGTGGACCTCAGGTCTTAGGTAAAATGCAGCCCCCTAGACCTCTCTATCTTGCCCCTGGGACTCTTCCCAGACCACACCCTTCCATGGACCGGTTTCTCCCTGCTTTGCCTGCCTGGAATGTGCCATTGAGTTCTCTAGTTTGCTTTGATGGAGGGTGAGAGCAGTAATGGTGGAGAGGAGAGTATGTGTAGAATTGAGGCTACTCTACAAAGGTAAAATTGACATTCATTGCTGCAACCACTTCTGCCTCTGACTTTGCCAACCACTGGCATGTGGGCCCCAGATGGTTGCCCGGAAGGGAATGCATTAGCAAACACATTAGGCAGGTCCTTCTTGGTGGTAGCCCTGCAGTAGCCTTAAAAATGTATCTTTTCCTGAGGAGAAACTTGGTCACCTAATTCAGCTTCTTCCATGCATTTGTATGCACTCAGTGCTTCGTCCTCTGTCTGAGTTTCTATCCTTTTGTTTTGTACATCACTTTGTAAGGCCCTGTTCCTGAGAAGAGTATAATAAGTAAATGAGATAAAGTTAGTCTGGTAATTAGGAGGAAGCCTACTGACATCAGGAAAGAGACACCAGAGGGCATCTTATTCAAGACCCCTCAGACCACAGGTTTACTCCTGCTCCTGTGAACTATATTTTATTTAAGTTTGTATCCCAGGCTACCTCTCACAGGAGCTCAGAGCATCAAACATCAAAATGTTAAAAGAGTACAATTAAAAACAAAATAAAAACATATTGAAAACACTTAAAACTATTTAAACACATCAAAATCCATTTAAAAGTAATCACATACCCTCACAGTTATCAATTTCATGATTGTCATGGCCAGGAACTGAGAACCAACAAATACCTGGGCCAAGAGGAATGTTTCTAAATTTCTCCTGAAAGTAATGAGGGAGACAGACACACGTCACAACTGAGGGCTTTCCGCAAATGGGGAACCACCACCAAGAAGGCCCTGTCATGAGTAAATACCAAACAGGCAGCAACTGCAGGGCCTCCCCCGCTGATCACAGGACCCAAGTTGATTGATACTAGGGGATGTGCTCCATTAGGTACTTAGGTCCAAAGCTATTTAGGATTTTGTATGCTAATACTAATACCATGAACTGAGCTTGGTAGCTCACTGACAGCCAGTATAGAGCTTTCAGGCTCAGTGGTGCATTGTTCCATCAGGCTACCATTCATCTACACCAGGTATTGGGAAGATGTAGCCCTCTATAAGTTGTTAGACTCCAACTCCCATCATCCCAGACTGGAGCTGATGGGAGTTGTAGTGCGACAATATATGGAGGCCACAGCTTCCACATCCCTGGCCTCTAACTACTCCTTGAAGTAAGAACATTGTTCAGGCTTGACAAGCTGTGAAACTACTGACAGCAGGAGGGAGAGGATAATGGGGAGGAAAGCGAGGAACTCTTTTAGAAAATAAAAAAGGAAGAAGGGAACTGGTTTCTGTCTCTTGTTTTGTCCTCCAGGCAAAAGTGCCAGGACAAATCAGCAGGTCCACAGGTGAATTTCCTAGTTACACTAGATGAAACATCACGTAAGCCGCTTTGACGGATTGTTAACGTTAGTAGGGTTGAGTGTGATTAATATGCCCGCTCCATCAATGACAGAGAGGAAAAGGTTCTTTTTAAAAAGAAAATAACAAGTGCAGAGGGGTGACCGTCCTTCAATTTGTTAAAGGTGCAGAGCACGGAGTGAAAGGAGGGAGACCTGCTCTAAGCAATGGAGACATGGACATGTCAGGCTTCCTGCGCTGTGGTTCTCTGGATCAGAGAAAAGGGTGCTGCTGATTGGGAATGAAAGATTGGAACGAGGGAGGGCAGGGAGTCCCTAATCCAAACTGGCAGAGAGAAGGACTGATAGGGTCTGCCTCCCTTCATGGTGTGAACCACGGAGAAGGATGTGAGCAGACAGGGCAAAATGGCATGCCGGAGTGGTGATGGCCGCGAAGTGGTTTCTCAGAAGTTGTGAACTGACAAAGGCCACAGCCCCACCATACATTTAAAGCACCATGATAGCACTTTAAACAGCCATGGCTCCCCCCTGCCCCCAAGAATTCTGAGAGCTGTAGTTTGCTAAGGGTTGTTAGGAGACCCCTGCTGCGGACCCACAAGCAATGCCCCCCATGGCCACAGACGAAGACGTTAAGCAATGTTAGGTGGAACAAACTTGACACAGCAACTTTCTTGGGTGGAAAACTGACCACAGCCTTTACTGATTACAGTAAAGGTGGGCTTTGGCTCAGACATTGGTTGTGTATCCATTATCAGCCTCTGGGAGGAAGACCTTTGAACAAGATCAGGCCTGGGAAATGGACCACCTCAAGACACTGGTCAACTAAGGTGGCCCACTTCAGGTCGCTGCTGGAAGCTCCATGGCCCGTGTACACCTCACTTGGTTTCTGGACAGAGACTTCCCTTTAGACCCCTTAGATACATCGTTACATTCAAAGAAGAGAAGAATCAAGCCAACAGCTGAATACTGAGCCACACTGCAGTCTAAGAGATGTCAATGAGGTCATTTCATGCAAGGATTGACAAAACTAAATTCCGCAAACGTCTCTAATTAAATCTTGATTGGTATTTGGTCTGTTGTTGTTGTTGTTGTTGTTGTTGTTGTTGTATATTATTTATATCACACCTTTCCCCCGATGGGACTCAAGGGACCTTACAGATAAAAATAAGAACCAATAAAACATTGAAAAATCCATAATTAAAATACTGTTAAACATTGGTAGACTTAAAACTATACACATATATAAAATCTGTTTAAAGCATTGCCAATAATTACAGTGGTACCTCCTGTTGTGGATGGGATCTGTTCCAGAGGACTGGTCGGATCCCAAGGTTTCTGCAACCTGAGGACCGCTTCTTCGTATACCGCTTCTGCGCATGCGCGCGGGGCGAAACCCAGTAAAATACTTCTGTGTTTGCCGCGTGTGTATCCCGAAGTTTACATAACTAGAGAGTTAGGTAAACGGAGGTTTGACTGTACAATAAAAAGAGCACGGCACCCAATTTTTGTGGTTCTTTGGATCTTCATCCACCCTCCCGGTCTTCACAACCAGTTAGTAGGGCTGTGCATTGGAGTTGGACAAGACCCACACCAGATCAAGCATATTTGGAAGGCATCAGACCTCAAATGAATCAGGTACACCCAGCCATCACTGAGCTGGATTGTCCCAGAGCGCTTCATAGAAGTCCAGGAGCAGGGCAGCAGGAAATAAGGAAGAAGAGGCAAGCAGTGTTCAGAGGCTGGGATCACCATGCCAGCACCTGCAACTTCCCATGAGAAGGTAGGCCCCAGCCATTGCTCTCCTTTGTGCCTGACGCCCTACAGGATCAGTACCTCTGCTCAACAGCTTTTGCGCAAAGGCATTGATCCCGTGTGGTGTAGGTGCTGCTTCACTGGCAAAACAGCACCAGTGCAGGATTGGATCCCCCTGCTTAATGGATGCTTAGCAGGGGGATCCAATCCTGTGTGGTTATGGCTGATGCTCCTTCAAGAGTGGCTTCCCTGCGCATTAAGTCAGGCTGATTCAAGGTTTTCTTTTTTGTAACAAGAGACATAAGCCTCTTGATTCAAAGACAGTGAACGGGGAGTAGTGTTGTAGCAGTCTACTATGCAAGTCTGACTTACGTCTGAAGGACATCCAAAAATAGAATGATGCTTTTTATCCCCATTTTAATAAGTTTAATTGTGCTGCATCAAGGGAAGGGCAATCGGCTCCAGTACCTCTTGGAATCGGCCAAAATGGGTGCAAAGTGGGAGTATTTGCCACAATTCCCGAAGGCTCTCTTGCTTTGCTCTGAAGATCAAAACATACCTTTCACTTTCAGGGAATGCACAATAATAAGAAGAGCTTTACATTGTTTTCATGGGCCCCATTGTAAGACGAAAAGCAGAACCTGACCTCAGCTGCAATCTTGTGATTCTCAGAAATTGGTGTTAGGATGCAGTGTAGGGAGAAGTTAGCCGTCGTGGCTAGTAGCCATTGATAGTCTTATTTTACAAGTATTTGTCCAATCTGCCTTTGAAGTGTTCCAACTCCAGGGCCAGCACTGCATCTTGTGGGAGCTTAACTAGAAACTTAACTATGATTAAGAAATGTTCCTTATTTTTATTACTAATGGCAGGCATTCTTGGCTTCTTAAAAACCCACTCAGAAGACTATTGTGTGACTCCTCCAAACATCCATTTCATCCAGAGACACCAATAAAATATAAACATTTAAGTCTTGGATATTAGTTCTTGGATCTCAGAGGCTGGCTCAGAAGATACACAGCCCAGGTCTTGATCTAGACATGACCTCCCATGGATTGTGCTAGTCCTGACAGCCACTTCCAACTCCATGTCCCCATCTGAGCCTCTGGAAAGCTTGGAGCAACTTAAGTCACTTCCCAGAATACTTAACAAATAACCAGAAAATGGGCAGAAGAGTGAGAGTTTAGGATCAAGTGGGTTGTGTTTGAGGAAGTGCAGTGATAACCAGGAGCATTTCAGGAGAAAGATATATATCCATGTGTTCCTCATATTTCCCTAACTCGGTGCTCACTGATTCCAGATGTTGTGAACCAGAGTTCAAGGCTGTAATAAAATAGGTTGCAAAATACCAAATCACTATAAAATCCATCTGGGGCTGTGTCCGGTAGGGGCTATCATCATCCAGCTCATCCCGAACAAGAGTCTTCCGTGCCAAATCTCCCATCTGCCTTGTGTGCTCTTCTCCCCAAGAGTCCAAGAGAACATTGATACAAAGCCATTTTTAAAAAATGGCAAAGGATGAGGGTCCATTAGGCTTGCAGTCAGCTCTTATCAGCGGAAATTGTAAGTCGGGAGATGGATAACATGCACGCACCAAATATGGAGCATGTATTGGTACTTTTACAGACAGGCAAAAACTAGTAGGAACAACAATAACAACAAAAAGCTGCCTTATACTGAGTTTAAGCATTGGCCTATTTGACTTGAAATGTCTACATTGACTGGCAGCAGCTCTCCAGGATTTCAGGCGATGTTCAGATTTCAGGAAACAGAAAAGGAAGTGGAAATTGCTCACGTTTGCTGATTCATCCCATATCCAGAATGAAATCAGCCTCGCAAATATTATTGGTGTTCTCTGTTGTTGCTTTCAGTTGTTGCAAATAATTAATTGTGTTTCTTTCCCCATTTGCATTGAAATGGATGAGATGAAAGAATGTAGTGAAAATGAAACTGATTACGTAAATTATGGAAGTTATGCAATTTTGCCCACAACGGATCGCAAAACAAATAACATGGTTCTTGGCAGAAGACGAACTGCAGTGGAAACAGTGCTGCGTGTGGCAAAAGCAGGACAGAACGGAAAACAATGCCTTCTCACATTCCGGCTGCTGGCTTGTGGTATATTATCATTATACATCAGAAATAGCACACCCTGTGCCCACTTTGGTTTGTGGTTAGCAAGTTGCTGTTGATATTTTATTAAATGTCTGCCCTACCCTCTCTCCCAAAGGTGCCCAAACTCTAAAGTGGTAAAACAATACTATTTTTAAAAAAGTAGAAACATATTGAAGAACATTTTTTTAAAAAAAATTCAAAAATCTAAAAGCATTGAGAATATCTTGAAACATGTAAAGCGGTCACATACCCTGACAGCTAATAATCCCAAGGATACTGGGATCAGCTACCCAATACCTAGGTGAACAGGAATCTTTCTGAGTTCTTCCCGAGAGTTAATAAGGAGGGAGGCAAATACACCTCACCAAGGAGGGTCTTCTGCAAACGGCGAATCACCATTAAGGGCCAGGGTTTGCCCAAATGCACAATTTGGTTGGAAGGGGAGGAAGTACAACATTTCATTAAGTAAATCAGGACAGAGTGAATGTGTGTGGAAAGGCAGCTGGCTTGCCCCCAAGGTTTTGAAAACCTGGCCACTCCCCTTTAGTCATTACAGAAAGAGACCTGCCAAGATGAAAAATTACACCAGGAGGGTGGAATATTAGGATTAATTGTCTCGAACCAGCGCAGTGGAGCAGGTAGGCAAGTGAAATCGAGGTGCAGATAATGAGGGCCAATGAGCAGCTTTCATTGTCTTCTCTCATAAAGAAAAGTATTTAAAAGAACCTATTTCACATCTTTTGGTGCTGCTAAAATTGGATTTTTAAAGCGCCAAACCTTTTCAGCTATGTGATAATTATAATGCCTATAAAGAAGGTTTTCCTTTCAGGTACATCGGGTTTAACAGTCTGCGGACCATTAAATAATCGTCTCTTTATATGCCTGGTGCCATCTTTTCTCTGTACCTGGTAGGATTGCCATTTTACCATGCAATCATATCTTTATTTATCCAGGAGTAATCCTTATTGAACTGAATGGGGCTTACTTTTGAGGAGATATATATTGTATTATGCCATTTGAGGCCCTTTTATATACTACTTTCTTGACCTTGACATTGCAATGCACCTGATATTAAACTCAGATGCTCAAAGATGTGTGGAAGGATCTACTCAGGGTTTGTGTTGTCCCAGTTTAAATTACAAATAAGAGCCAACCTGCATATTGTTAGACTTGGCTGGACCATTCCAAACTCCAGGGGGCAGCCTCCTAATCTTGAACGCTTCCCCATTTCAAAACAAAACTCCCTGCATGTAGAAAACTAGGCATCAGGAAGATAGATCCGGTATAGCAGTTTCTTCGGGTCCATTCAAGAGGAAAACTATCAACCAAAATCCTATTTCCCAATTTTCAAATTTTATATGCAATCCCTCAGCCAACACAAAAATTTAAAATAGTTTTTTTAAAAAAGAGTTACATAGTACTGCAGTGAAAGTATCCCTAGGGATAGAGGGATTCAATTCAGATTGCATTTAAAGACAAACTTAATTAAATTTGGAATTTTTAAAATAATATGTGAACCAAAACATAGCTATTCTTAAAAATTCACATTTTCCAAATTTGGCAATGCAATCCTCCAGCCAAGCAATCTGTAAAAAAATGCATTTAGTAAAGTGTGCATTTAGGTGCATATATTAGTGAAAATATCATGTTATAGTAGGAGAAATTGCTTTCCAAAAATGTGCATATTAGGAGAAATTTGCACTAAAATACATATGAATTTTCATGGAGACCCCCCCCTCCAATTTGAGATTGGAAAACTGAGAAACTGAGGGAAATCTAAATTGATGCATTCGTCCATGCCTAAGTAACACACACAAACATACAAACAAAACCAGTTTAATCATGAACCTGATGAAAAGTAGAGAATGACAAGGAGAGCTTTGCAGATTACAATCATGATCATGTTTTTACAACTATGTGAGGTCCCTCTAAGGTTTCTCTTGTGTGAAAAGTCAGCAAGTCATCTCTTCTGGGTAAGGGGGGCATTCCATTATTGCCAAGGTGAGTAGCTGGATTTTCTATTTAGTGAGACCGACTCTCAGTGATAGATGGTATTGAAAAAGAAAAAAGAAAATCCCATTTTGGACAGTGGATCCAGAGTACCAAGACACAAAAGGCTGCTGTGGGAGAAATGCAGCCCTCTTTCTACACACACAAGCCCTTCCGACTGTCTTATCACAGGTAGCTGATTTAGATGATGAAAGCCTCCCAGAATTCCAAGCGCAACTGCAGTCACGGGCTATTTCAATCGGCAGAGGTCAGGCAAGGGAGAGGGTTTTCGAAAGTTCATCATAGTCCTTTGACAAGGCTGCCGAGACGCCAAAATGAAATCAACAAAAGCCGAGCTGCCTGTCACTGTGTCCTGTCTTCAGCCGGAACTGTCTAAAAAGCAGCGTAGAACAGATTCAGACCAAAATCGGCAGAGCAACGGGAATTATATAGCCTGTAGAAAGGAAATGTGTATGCAGCTAATGGGACAAATCCACAACGGAAGGCTGGGAGTGTTTATCTTGTGTGTCCAAGTACTGATGCATTTAGGTAGGGCCTAGGTTTAACCATAACATAACATACATAACATAACATAACATAACATAACATAACAACATAACATAACATAACATAACATAACATAACATAACATAACATTACATTACATTACATTACATTACATAACATAACAACATAACATAACATAACATAACATAAAGAAGGCTGATCGCCGAAGAATTGATGCTTTTGAATTATGGTGCTGGAGGAGACTCTTAAGAGTCCCATGGACTACAAGAAGATCAAACGTATCCATTCTGAAGGAAATCAGCCCTGAGTGCTCACTGGAAGGACAGATCATGAAGCTGAGGCTCCAATACTTTGGCCACCTCATGAGAAGAGAAGACTCCCTGGAAAAGACCCTGATGTTGGGAAAGATGGAGGGCACAAGGAGAAGAGGACGACAGAGGACAAGACGGTTGGACAGTGTTCTCGAAGCTACAAACATGAGTCTGACCAAACTGCGGGAGGCAGTGAAAGACAGGAGTGTCTGGCGTGCTCTGGTCCATGGGGTCACGAAGAGTCGGACCCGACTAAACAACTAAACAAGGATGCAATCAGCAAATGAATAAACTACTGAAAGAGACAATAATCCTTTAACCAGAGAAGCTCCTACTGGGGGTGGAGCTAACCACCCAAACTTAGCTTAAGCCTCCATCTTGGATAATCTGTTTCTTAAGTGGCATTTTAACTTATTCCAGCCCTGTACAGTCATCTCTGCCCTGAATATGCCAGTTCCTCCTAGAGCAGAACACCAAAGGAGTGTTTAGTTTACCTCTTTAAAAAGCATTATTGTTTTCCCTGACTTCCTACTACAGTGATTTTTCTAATGCCTCCTCCCGGCTGCATGAGAAGTAGGGTTGGCCTACCATTAAATGAGGTAGGGTTGGAGATCTAAGGAGGCAGCGATTTCCATCCCATCTCAGGTTTGTTGCAAGCAGTGCTGTTTCCATTCTGCTGCATTTCAGCTTCCACAAAACCCGAAGTTACTTATCTAACTGCTGTTGCTGAAACGTACTGCAGTCAAGTACATAATTAAGTAACTAATTTCAGTGGATGGGAAATATCCAAAACAATGCTGTAAAAAAATGTACCGTGTTTTTTGCACCATAACACTCACTTTTTTCCTCCTAGAAAGTAAGGGGAAATGTCTGTGCGTGTTATGGAGCGAATGCCTACGGGTGGCTTGGGGGGGATCTGCTGCAGTCGTGAGCAGAGGATCCATGGTTCCCCTTCCTTCCCTCCTCCGTGGCTCGCTTTGAAACAGCAAAGCGGGAGAGGAGCCGCTTACACAGGTGTAAGCGGCTCCTGTCTGGTTGGCTGCTTTAAACCGTGCTCTCTGTCCCTCTCTCCTCCCCACTCAGCTCGCTAAATAGCAGCAAAGCTTTTCAGCTCTCTAAGCCGGGGAGGAGGGAGAGAAGCAGAGCCTGCTTGTTTTAAAGGAGCAAAGTGGGAGAGGAGAGGAGCCTTCTCCCCTTATACCCCTCTTCTGCATTATTAGCAGCATCCTTCTCCACACACCCCACGCATGCTCCTTGTCCCTTGAGTGCTTTTCCTTCCCTCCCCACTTAAAACATGGTTACAAAGCACGGATCCACATGGATCCTCAGGATTTTTGCATTGGGCTACCCCAAACTCACCGTCAGATCACATGTCTGTGGCCACAGCATGAACCACAAAAATCATACATCCACTGTTTCGTTTAGAATATTTTTTTTCTTGTTTTCCTCCTCTAAAAACTACGTGCGTGTTATGGTCAGGTGCGTGTTATAGAGCGAAAAATACGGTAATTATTTTATCTTGTGACCTAAGAAAAACAAAGATAGTGAATACCATTTGTATTTGCTTGCCTGATTTCGGTTCCTGACCTCCGGAACATGCAGATGGCAAGTTTCTACTCCCATTTCTGTTTCTGATTGAATTCTCTGACATCCCTAGATGGGGGAAAGGTATCTTCTTATATTTTCAAATTCTATCTGAATTGCTCTGGTGCTCTTCTTGCCAGCATGTTCTTCCTGGGAAGCAGGGGAGCTCCCCCCCCCGGGTACTAACAGGGGTCAGAGTGTGCTTCTATTCCATTCTACACCCCCAAGCCAACGAGCTGTTGCAACCATTGGGCCATTGCCAACATGCCTGCTAGCACAACAGCCCTTGCACTAGTGGATGGCAGAGTTTGAAAGTTGTGCAACAAAGGAATCCAATGCAATAGCTTTTTGAGCAACATTTGATTCTTGTTGGACATTATTTGCAGGGCCATCTTTATAACAGGTAGATAGTTAAGAGCTTAGGCAGCATCAGCAGCAGGCACCTGGCGCCCCCCAGAATTCAGTGCCTGGGTGCCCCACACCCCTTGCACCCCCAGGTAAAGACAGCCCTGATTATTTGCACTTGTGCTTCCCTTGTGCAACATCCCAACAGGGACTTTAAATTAGCACTACATTGGGCGCAGCCCTTTCTTTGTGCATTTATAACGAAATGAAATAAAATGACTGAGAAATAAGGAGGAATAATTTGAAAAACAGAAAAGAAATATTCGCAAGTGCAAGTGAAGTTGGCATGGCCCCCAAATATTCAGATCCACCCATTGCTAGGCAACTGATGGGCAGATATGGGGAAGGAAACAATTAGTGTTTGGGGCCTGATCTTCTGAAGGGGTGCAGGGATCTCTCCCCACTCCATTTGCCTAAGTGCTTTAACTTTTCTTCCTGTAAGAGTTTGAGCCAGTTCCTTCCAAGACTCAGGAAACCTGCTCACAAACCTGTAAATAAACAGCAAGTAAAAATGCCCAAAACTGATAAGACTGGAGGGAGATGATATAGAAATTTACAGAAAATTCTTATTCACTGAAAGTGTTTGGGGGGATGATCAGACTTGAAGGACTGTGGCCACCAATAATGAAAATGATAGCAGATGCTGATGTAAATATGATGAAAGAAATAGACTCTCTCTGTGTGTGTATGAAATAATCTCTGTGTGCCACTAGAGTCAAAGCTTCTTCCCTGTGAATCTTGTTCTTTGCTGGTGAACAAAACTCTGAAAGGTAAATGGAAAACTGTTTTGAATTCTGACCGCCCCCATTTCCCATCTTGATAGCAATTTGCTTTCTAAAAGAAAAATTCGAAAATGCTTCCCTTCCCAACCCTTTTCCCTTTTGTAGTGTTTCTTGAGTGCTTCCAAATGACCTTGAAATTAGTGGTCCTCTTCAGTGTTCCTCGGCATCAGTCATCATATCCGCAAAAGCTGTCCTTCTTTGTTACCAGCAAAAACCACTCCAAGCTTAATTACATTTCACTCTTTCCAATGCACACACTTGACCATGTTTAGGAGAGCATGGCTCCCTGGCTGCGTGAGTTCCCCCACAACACCCGGTTGTCAGAAACTAATATATTTATCTATTACTCTGGCGTGGAGTTTCCAGGGAACACAGCAGGGCCATGCAAAGCAAACCCCCCTCCACCCAAGAAGGAAAACCACATAATAAAGAATGAATTGCCTATGGTCTCTTGATTATCTCATGGGTTGCGAGTGATGCTGTGAAGGTTCTTGGGGACGTGCCACTTAGGTTTCACATTGCTTCATTGATGCCTCTAAAATTATTCAGAAGGTCAGGCTAATGGTCCATCAAGTTTGACTTCCTAAATCTCATGGTGGTCCACCAGAAGACTCCCAGATGCCTAGAGGCAGAGCACAAAGGCTATACCTCTCATAGCAACTTGTATCAAGTGGTGCACTGCCTCTGAATATACTCTGTTGTTGTTGCTATTTTGCTTTATTTAACATTTAACAGGATCCTCAAGGCAACTTAACAAAGTGAAATAACAAAGCAAAAAATGCACATCATAAGCTCATAGGGCTATGGCCATTGTTCTCTGTCTGCACAACACAGAAATTGCACAACAAATTGCACTACAAATAAATCCAATGCAACATCTGTGCTAGTGGAAACTCATTATGCAGCAAAGTTACCAGCAACCTGCCTATGCATTCTGTTGCACAAAACATTTCACCCGCAGAACAAGCATACCACTAAGTGACTATAAGTCAGTGCTGCACTGGAAACAACCTGCTGTCTGGTGCAGGAGGAGAGATGGACTAGGACTGAGAGACCAGAGTTCAAATCCCCACACATCAATGAAGCTAATTGGGTGACTTTGGACCAGTCACAGACTCTCGGCCTAACCTGCCTCATAAGGTTGTTGTGAAGAGAGAGTCCTTCTTTATCTTTTCTCTCTCTCCTTTGACTTCTTTGTCTTTGGCTCAGAGAGCCTTTCGAATAGAGCACGGAAGGGGAAGCTGTTGCCCTCCAGATCTTGCTGGACTACAGCTCCTGTCATTCTTTATTTATTCATAAAAAATCAGGACAGAATCCTCCAGAGTCAGCTTACAGCATATATGAACTATATAAAAATAACTATTTCAGTCACACACAACGCCATTGAAAACTCCAATTACAAATATCAAACATTTCCTAAGCAACCAGCCACAGTCCTTGTAAAGATGGAGATAAAGACTACAACCCCAGCTTCATATATTTAAAACACATTTAGAAAGTTGCTGTAAAATGAATTTAAACTTGCATCTTCTATTGTCCAAGTGGTCAGTTGAAAGACTTAGAGCCCAACAGCATGTCATTTTAATTGTGCAGTGTGAGCTCCATTTTTTAAAACTTTAATTGTAAGCCCGGGTGTGTGCATGATCCACTTTCCACATGCAGCACAGTGGGGGGGGGGGAGAGAGATTTAACTCTTCCCTCTCCAGCCACAATTCCAGTATTTTTTTTTACCATTGGGTGCTTGGAGCTGGAGTCCAATAATGTATAGAAGGTCACATGTTCCCCAGCCCTGCTCCATTTGAAGGGCTTCTCAATTTGGTTTAAAGGTAATGAAATAGAGGATTCTGTTCAAATAGAAGATTGTCCTCTGTAAAGTGGGACACGTCATCACCTCACTGCAAGCATCAAGGTGGTGGGAACATCAGAAGATCCAGCTCTGATCATTCATGACACAAAATACAGTGGTACCTCAGGATGCAAATGGGATCCGTTCCAGAGCCCTGTTCGCATCCTGAAGTGAGCGCAACTCGCGACTGCGTGTCTGCACGTGCGCGGGTAGCGATTCGCCACTTCCGCACATGCACATGATGTCATTTTGACCGTCTGCGCATGCACAAGCGGCAAAACCCGGAAGTAACGCATTCCGTTACTTCCGAGTCGCCTTGGAGGTCAACCCGAAAGAACTCAACCTGAAGCGTATTCAACCCGAGGTATGACTGTAAGTTGTTTTCTTCAGGAAAGATTCAAGATCCTTTCTTTGGCCTTTGGAAATGTTGATGCTGCATTTAAAATGTTTGGGCCATCTAGGGCATGCTCTGGATGTGAGCTGATTCGCATTTCTCCTTTTTGCTATATTTGAGAAGAAAGAACATAACGTTGGTCTAATTGGCCAGAAGACTTTCCAGTCTCAGAGTGTTTTTATTAACTGGAGTGGACATCCCAGAACCAAGTCAGTGACATACTTGACCTGCCTTCTCCTGGCATGTTCTGAAAATAGAAAATAGAGGACAATACATCAGGCACTTCTTTTCCCTGCAGATGTTTGGATCACTCTCCCTTTATATTTTGCAATTTTTTTATGAACAGAAGTACTACTCTGAAAGATCAAAGGAATGGTTTCATAAGCCTACTATTCTGTTTCCAAGTCTGGGCAAGCCAGAATCTTATGAGAAGCTTACGTATGCAGAGTGTGAATGTAATGGGACTTTCCTCTTGACAGTCCCCCAATGCCTGAGAAGTAGACTTCCTCTGAAAATAGATGTGCCATTTCAGCATTGTGACAAATCACTGATTGACCTATCATCATCCATGGAGTTGTCTAACCCAGGGATAAGGAACTTGTGGCCCCCCAGATGGTGGACTTCCATCAACCCCAGCCAACATATGCAATCCCTGACCTAATCCCTTCTTAGCCAATACCTATCAATACTCCATGAACTGGCCTAATCCTTTTGAAAGCTGTCCAATAAAGGCATGAAGCACATGAAGCAGAGTGATGTGGTAGAATCCCTAGCCCAGGGGTATCCAAGATGATGCCTTCTAGATTTTTTGGACTACAACTCCCATTGGCCCAGACCACTTGCCATGCTGGGTGGGGCTGATGGGAGTGCAGCCCATAATATCCAGAGGGCATCACCTGCTTGGCTACCCCTGCTCTATTGGTGGCATCATCATCATCATCATCACCCCTGCTTCTTCAGCAGGTCCCAGTGAGTTACGACGATTTAAAATTCAATATAAAAACAGTTAAACAAATTGAAGTCACAGGAATGGGGCGGCTGAAAAACTGGGTAAATAAATAACTCTTTATGACAACAAAAATCCACCTTTTTAATATTGAAATAGTGTGCATATATGTTGTAGCAGTGCACTGTCTTAGAAGGGGCATTCTGTATAAAGTGAAGAAAAATGAGGCATACATTTTGAAAGGTACCTTTCAGGGGATGTGCTGCAGCTGAGAGGTAGAACATCTGCTTTGCATGCAGAAGATACTGGGTTCAATTCTTGGCATCTGCTGTCAGGGCTGGGAGAGCCTCCTGTCTAAAGTCTGGAGAGCTGGTACCAATCACTGTAAATGGTACTGAACTAGGTAAACCAGTGGTCTGACTCAGGACAAAGCAGTTTCCTATGTTCCTATGATTCTGCCTATCTCCTGTGGTTTTTGTATGAAATGTGTGTGTGTGTGTGTGTGTGTGTGTGCGCGCGTGTGCGTGTGTGCATTTCCTGACTAATTGGGATAGCCTTTTTAATCGATCAAAAGGTTTTGAATGGATTTAAATGTTGCCAATTAATGTCCTAAATGTTGCGGCCCTGCCTAAAACCTTTCCCTGCGTCACTTTCTAAGGATGCCCTGAGATTTGAAAGCTTCCCTTTTTGAATGCCGTCGACGTGCCCAGCTTGCGAGAAAGGTGATCAAAAGGACTCTAGTAGCTCGGGTGCCCTTTATCTCCAAGGAAGGTGATGCTCAGCATCTGGAGATGATAGAACGCATGATTAACAATACCACCGAGGATGATTAATATCTTCTTAAAGCACCTACTTCCAGATTATCCATCATTTCATTAGAGTGAAAAAAAAGCAGCCCTCTTTTTGAGAGGGGGCTGGGCCCCTGAACCATGAATAACTAACCCACCTCTTGACATGTTTACTAATTGAGTCGCGGAGTATGCTGACTACGATGGTGAACAAACGGCTATCTTTTGTGTTTTCCAAGACCGGGGGGAAGAAAAGAGGCAGTAAATTTGGAGCATTAGCTCAATAAAGTCATTTTCCCTTCCACGTGCAGGTCTCTGATAATTAACCCTTGGTTCTTAGAGCCGACATTTCATGTTGGCATCTTAACTGGGCATCTTTATTGTATGCGAGGCTGTTATTTATTTATATCCATATATTCTTGGAAGTTTGCTAAATAAGGTGCAATCTCCATAATGAGGCGCCGGGCTGAGAAAGTAACATTCTGGTTGCTACACTTCGTTCTGCAGGTGGCAAAAAGGGCAATCTCTTTCCCTGCGTGTAATAAACTGGCTTATCTGAAAGATTCAGTTCAACTTCGTGGTGCACTTGTTTAAAAAATATGACCCCTTCCTGCTCCTACTTACACTGAAGTGGTATTACCCACAAATAAAGATACAAGGAGGCATTGGTTTCCATTCTGCCCTGCAATTGTCTCATTCAACACTGTTTCCATTCTGATGCAGTTCATCTTCTGCCAAAAACTACATTATTCGTCTAACTGTGGTGGCAAAAGTACATAATGTGGGGTCATTTGCATAATTAATTATGTGAATTGCATTGTAATTATGTTATTTCATCCCATTCATTTCGATGCAAAGAAAACACAATGAAAAGGGGGAGCAAAATGGACTCAGTTATGTAGTGTTTGCTGACTGAAAGCAACAAGAACAGCTAATACCAGTCGTGTTCACTGGATTGATTTCCATTCTGGACATGAGACACCGGCAATTTCAACTCCTGTTTCCATTTTGGTTGGAATTCTCAGACATTTCTACCCACAAATCCTGCCATCTTAGGTGGGATCTGCACATACAGCAGAAGAATGTGGGAAAGGAGTGTGTTGCACTCCTTCGAATTTTGTGTGTGCGAGACTGCATTTTTGTTCAATAATGAGTGACCTTACTCCATCATAATCAGCTCATGAATCCTGCATTGCAAACTTGGATGCTGTTATTTTAAAATCTCATATTATACATGTGTTGGTGTTCTTTTTTCCCCTTTTTCTTTTTGCATGTGTACATGAAAAATGTATCCTGGGACTGTGTCACGTCATAAAGTCGTTCGTCACTTAGGCATGGTCTAAGTAGCTAATTCCATCCAGAATTACTGGCACTCGGTCGCAGACGTGTTCCAACCCAACCCATCCCCTTCCATTCTATCCCATTGTACATATTTTGTACACACTTTTAATATAAAATATGCACTTTTCAGTGCTTTTCAATGCTTTTGCCAGTAAACATTTATGTAAAATATGTATGTGTGCGTGCATTTTTTGTGCACCAAAGGCCGAGAGAAGTGAGCCATTTCAGAGTTGCATTCCAATCTGCAAGTAAATTCAGAAGCATTGAATGTGGTCAGACCACTGACAAAGGCAGAACAAATGAATTCTTCCCCAATCCTAGCTTTGAAGAACCACCATCCTCCAATACATGTGCAGAGGTAAAAACATTCCATTTAGAGAAAGCGGTTTGAATCCATGCCACTTCTTCCAAATGGACTTCAGCAGGACTCCCCGTAACCTCTGATCAGTTGAGCATTACTCGCACTCAGCATTCTGCTGATCAGCAGTTACAATGACTTCCTTTGAAATTTGGCGGGTGCCAATCACCTGAAGTTATTATGATGCCAGGTGATTGACACGTGCAAATGTTGACCCTTGGAGTAGAGGAATAAAGGATCCAGTTTCCCAGGCAAACCCAGTTTCCCACCCCTGGTCTTCACTGACCAGCAACAGCTCTTCAGCTCAGTCCCACTTGGAAATGCTAGAGATTAAAGCTGGAAACTTTTGCATGCCTCAGTGACATCTCCTCCCCAGTTGCCATGCATTGCTCATGGATGCATAACGGGCAGAAAAATTCAAGCACAAAACACTGAACATGTATCATGTCATCATCTTATTGCAAGACAGTGCACCATAGTGTGCTTGTGAATCTATTGATTGATTTGACTTGATTTTTAAACAAAATGCACCGGTATTACCAGAATAGTTGGGGAACGGTCACAAATCAGAGGGGAAGTGTAGACCCTCCAAAAGTGTGATCAGGTAAATCACTCAGAGATGGCGAAGGAACAGATGCCAGCAAAATCCTGGCAGCCGTGTCCCTGTTTACCGCTATCTACATGCCTCTTTTGTTAATGCCGTCCCATCTTTCCAGAGGTCAAATCAATATCTCGCTGCTTTTCATGTCATGCTTATAATATATAATATCTTCTTATGTTAATCTTATATTCCTGAGGTTTTGACGGGCAGCGGTGAAGCAGAATACTAAATGGGTGATTATTCATCATCAGTGGTATTGCATTTCAATGTGGGAGCCTTTCCGATCGATGAAAAGCCTCCCGGATGTTTTGGGGGTCACAAGCGTGATTTACAGAGGGGCATCAACTGCCCTTACGACTTGGCAATTCTAGACAGCTGTGCAGGTCACCATCCATTAGGATCGAGCGCTGCTCCCACATATTTATGGGTGGAGCTGCAAGTAAGGGGGGAGGCATCCAACTGCATTTTCCTCAGAGTAGACCCATTGAAATTAATGACCATAACTAAGTGAGGTCCATTCATTTCAAGGTGCTTTCTCTGAGCAGAACGTAGTTGGATACAATCGTAGAAGCCAATCTTGTCTTTGTCAAGGACTGGGAAAGTAATATTTTCAGGAGAAAATGAGTGAGGGGAAATAATCTGTAACCATTTTCCTGCTTGTCAATTCTCCCCAGCAGATTTCCTCACCACATGTGGTGCTGCAGCCTGTTCTTGAGAAGGTAGGCTGATAGAGAACGGAAGGAAGTCTGGGTAGGGGTGGAAATGTTAAACATGCTTTCCTCTCCCCGCAGATTCTCCCCACCATTCATATTCCCTCAGCAAACATAAGAAGAAGCCCTTGCTGAGGCAATATGTAGCGCGGCCAGAGGAACACTGCCTAGCTACAGAATGCTGTTGCCAGCTTTTCTTTTTAACCAGCCTGGCCTGCTCCTATGCCTTGAACAGCAGGTGGGTTATTTCCCTTTTTTAAAGAAAATAACATAAAATAACATACAAGAATAAAAGCAGTTGGATTTCAAAGCTCACACCGGTGAATGTTGCTCCCCCTCTATGTTGTGAAAGACTTCACCGGCTGATTTCTGCAGATCAAACTACTGTGAAAGGCACAAGAGCAGGTTGAGCAGTTTCTGTTAGCTAGATGGACCAATGCTCTGATTCAGTGTAAGGCAGTTTCCTATGTTCCTATGTTCCTATGTTTGTGCCAATGCACCAACACACCTCCTTAGGCTGTAACTCCAGACAGGAATTAAAACTCATGGTAGGCCAAAGTACATGACTTGTGGGTTGTGTTCAGCTTGGTGGGCCTCCTTCTTGCACAGGCCCATGTTAGTGGACACCACATACACTCTTTTTATCAAATAGGAAAAGCACTCCTACCCCACTATTTCTTCCCAACTATTTCAAAAACATACCGAAAAACAGGGAGTTACATTATGCTGAATCAGGCCATTGGCCCATTTAACTCAGAAGTGTCTACACCGGTCACATTCACACCATACACTGAAAGCATTATGATACACTTTAAACATCCATGGCTTTCCCCCTCCCAAGGATTCTGGGAAATATAGTTTGTTAAGGGGGTGGAGAGTTGTTAGGAGAAGTGAAGTTACAAGGACTTAGGCAGAGGGCCTTCTTGGTAGTAGAAAGGAACACTTATCCATCAGATGTCAAGGAGATAGGTAACTATATACCTTTAGAAGACATCTGAAGGCAGCCCTGTATAGGGAAGCTTTTGATGTTTATTGTTTTATTATGTTTTTATATATGCTGGAAGCTGGCCCAGAGTGCCTAGGCCAACCCAGTCAGATGGGCTGGATACAAATATATATATTCTTATCATTCCCCTCCCATTCCCAGGGTTTCCCAGGAAGAGAAATTGATTGATAAACCACCCAGAATTGTCACTCGGGGCAAGGGGTATTCTAACAACTTCCAGCACCCTTAACAAACCACAGCTCCCATAATTATTTGAGGAAAGCCCTGACTGTTTATATTGGTGTCATGGTGCTTTAAATGTAAGGTGTGAGTGTGGCCACTGTATGTCAGGGTTTCAGGAGAAGACATTCCCAGCTTGACTTGGAGGTGATGGGAATTGAAACTGGGGACTTTTGCACGCAAAGCAGATGCCCTACCACTGAGCTGCTGTCTCTCCATTGCTGAATCAGACCTTTTGTCTGCCTTGACTACTCCAAATCACCTAGTAACATAGAGGGCTGCATTGCATTGAATAAGACCATTGTCCCATTGATCACATTATTGTCAACACTGAATGGCAGCTGCTCTTGAGGGCTTCAGGCAGGGGGTCTTTCCCAGTCATACCTGGTGATTCAGGGATTTAACCTGGGACCTCCTGCATGCAAAGCATGCTCTCTTCCAGTGAGCTATGACTCTTTCCTTGTACTGCTTAAGTCCAGAAACATAGCATTCTCTCTCTCACGCACACACACACATACAGAGCTCCCTGCTTTTGTTTGGCTTCCTCCATACAGTGAGGTCAGAGCTGGGAATGTTATGGAGAGTGTCGTGTTTAAAGTTGGAATTAACAAGGGCTCTCCAGGAAGAACGAAAAAGGTATAAATTATGTCTGATTGAACAAACACAACTCCACTGTTGAACAGCCACTCAATGGAGAGGGCAGGGAGAGGCAATGGAGCATGGTAATGTGTAATATTACTAGTCAATGGGCTGTGTGTAGCACCAGGTTCCCAAATGCTGGAGATGTCAGGGAGATAAATAGCAGAGTGTCCTCCTCAAAAATATGATTAATACCCTCTTCGGTCCACTGCTGAAGATGTAGTGGGTGCAGCTGGTTTGGACAGCAGTTGCGGAGAGGAAAAAATCCAGGACAATTGCAATGGAGCAGAGAGGGCAAAGAGTAGGACAGACAGTCAAGTCAGGGGGAGTGCCAAGCGTTGATGAGAGAGGAGAATTTGGCCAGAGCTGGGGAAAGGTCTCCTTTGGTGGCTGTTTTAGGTATGTTTATTGGACTTCCATGCGTGCTCAGCTGAGGCTTGAGTGCAAGATCTCTGCAGAAGGGGAGGGGGAGAGGATTGTAAAGCGCTTTGAGTTCACTGTGCTTCAGAACACACAGGACAGACAGAGCTTTCAAGAGTAGCTGTTCTTCTTCTGCATTGTTTCTCCTAGGGCTACCAACAGCTATGGCAGAGAAGCAGAACACAGATGCATCGCTGACCGTGGCTCGATTCTTCAAAGCAAGAATGAAATAAGCCACAAAATCTGCACAAGAATGTAAGAAGAGCCCTGTTGGATCACACCAAAATCTCATCTGGCGAACATGAGTACAACAGTGACTCACCTCACTTGCAAGTCCCAAAAATTGGCATTCAACTGACACTGCAGGTAGCAAGTAGCCATCATGGCTAGTAGCCATTGATAGTCTTATCCCCTTCTTTGTAAGCTTAACAGCCTCAGCCCAGCGTACCTGAAGGAGCATCTCCACCCCCATTGTTCAGCCCGGACACTGAGGTCCAGCTCCGAGGGCCTTCTGGCGGTTCCCCCACTGCAAGAAGTGAAGCTACAGGGAACCAGGCAGATGGACTTCTTGATAGTAGCGCCCACCCTGTGGAACACCCTCCCATTAGATGTCAAAAAAATAAACAACGATCTGACTTCTGGAAGACTTCTGAAGGCAGCCCTGTTTAGGGAAGTTTTTAATGTTTGATGTTTTATTGTGTTTTTAATATCCTGTTGGGAGCCACTCAGAGTGGCTGGGGAAACCCAGCCAGATGGGCGGGGTACAAATAATAAATTATTACAGTCATACCTTGGATCCCGAATGCCTTGTGAGTCAAATGTTTTGGCTCCTAAACACCTCAAACCTGGAAGTGAGTGTTCCGATTTGTGAATGTTCTTTGGAAGCCGAAAAATGTGATGCAACTTCCACAGCTTCCGATTGAGTTCAAGAAGTTCCTGCAGCCCATGGGAAGCCGTGCCTTGGTTGTCGAACGTTTTCAGAAGTCGAATGGGCTTCCAGAACGGATTCCGTTTGACAACCAAAGTACAACTGAATTATTATTATTATTATTATTATTATTATTATTATTATTATTACAGTGATATCTTGGTTTAAGAACAGCTTAGTTTATGAACAACTTGAATTAAGAAAGCTGCAAACCCAGAAGTAGGTGTTTTAGTTTGTGAACTTTGTCTTGGAATAAGAACATGTTTCATTTCCTGTTGAGTGTGTTCCATTTGTAAATTGAGTCCCCCGCTGCTATGGGAAAGTACGCCTTGGTTTAAGAACATTTTGGTTTAAGAACAGACTTCCGGAACAGATTAAAAAGCACTTCCTTGAGTCTGCCCTACAAGCTTTGTCAGTCAGATTCAGTGGCTGACCTCAGATTCTAGTATTATTATGTCTCCTGGTTCAAACATGACTGTTTGAATCACTGTTCTTTTACACGTACACACCCAGCTATAATATTGGGATAACACCGGTATTCTTTATAGGGTTGTTGATTTCTGAGATACGTGTATAAAGTAGTCAGAACACCTGAATTCATTCAAAGTAGCTAGGTGTTCCCTTACCACCTCTCTTCCAAAATTGGGTTTCAGATCCCTCCTTGCATCATTTATTCTGTTATCACCAAGTTGGGCACTGCTTTCCTTTCAGTCGAAGACAGAGGCATTGTCTGTTGGGCAGTTCAACCTTCCTTTGGTCACATAATAGCATTTCTCCATCTTCTCCATGCAAAGGAGCTGCTACTTGCTTGTTCTTCTCTTGCTTTAAACATAGCTGAAGAAACCATTCTCATGAAACTGAAGCATCTTGTGTTTTCAGTATTCCTAATGCTTTGGAGCATTTGGTGGCTAAAAAGTTCCCCTTTAATGCAGATCAGGTGGCTCTAGGATGCAGGAGAAAGGGACCCTGCAAGGACTCTGCTACAGAAATAGTAGCAGGTCTTTGACCTCCCACGACCTTACATCACTACACTACTGCCAAGGACAGTGTCAGAACCAGTGGATTCTACCAGAGTTCTGCAGCTCTGCCAGGTGCCAACACTGGACCTGGTTTACAGTGTATAATAAACACTTTGAATGTTAATTCCTAATTTATTTTAAGAGAGTTTCCAGCCAAGTTAAAATAGAATCCTTGGATTTAAGCCAGTTCAGCCCCATTGCTTAATAATTCAATAAGGCTCCTTGTGGCCTAATCCGTAAAGCAATTAAACAAGGGCACTTGGAATCACAATATCATTTTGTTCCCTTCCTAAATGATCAGCTGATGTTTAAAGCATTAGTTCTTTTCCTCTTGTACTCATCTAAGTCTGTATCAAATGCTTTCTTCGGAAATAGTTGGGTCTCTCGATCAAAAGAAAAACTAAAGATATTGCTGGATTTTGAGAGGCTGCACCCAGCACATAAAGTTGCCAATTAGGTCTCCAGAATTAAATATCTGGCTCTAACATTTGACATCCATGTTAGAGCATGAGTGGAAATCTCTTTCTAAATACTCTTCTGAAGAGTCATGAGATCCAGTGGAATTTGCCTTCCATCTAGCAATAGCTGCCCAAACAGAGATAAACTGTTCTTTCCCTTTAGACATAACACTTTGCAGTGGCCTTATTCTGCATATTCAGCTGACAGTTTTCAAGTGTCCAGAAATAAAGTAAGGTGCAACTAGGCTTTGATAACCGTAACATACCCTTGTTAACTCCCCTCATTCAAAAGACCCAATGGTCAGCTCAGTGTCAGGATTTTAATAGCTCCAATGAACAGCTCATCACCAGGGCTTGTGTAGCACCATGCTGATCATCTGCACAGGCACGTATGGGTCATCTGACATTATCAGGATACGGCTGATTCTCCCAGCCCTACCTGGAGAAGCTGGGGATTGAACCTGAGGCTACGTCATGCAAAGCAGGTATGCTACCACTTAGCTAAAGCCCTCCACCAAACAAAGCTACTAGACAAGCAGGTTACCTCTTTATGATTCTGCACTCTTCAGGTAAGGGGCAGATGCTGGAAACAAGAGCCTGGACCAAGAGGATTAAAAACCATAGGGGGGGACACCAACCAACACACAATGGAGCAAATTGTCCTCTTGGAGCTATCCATGGTCCTGCAGCTCAGGCTTAATGACAGAGCATCTGCTTTGTATGCAGAAGGTTGTGGGTTTTATTCCCAGTATCTTTAGGTAGGAATGATGCCAGTCAGTACAGACAACACTATGCTAGATGGACCAATGATCTGACTCAATACCAGGCATCTTCTTATGTTCCTAACTTCATTCTGACCTGTCCTGCATGCATTACCCTCAAGTTTCTGCATTCTGTGTTGCCCTTCACTCACAGTTAGAACAGAATATGACCAGACCTCCTTCTTTCCATGCAACTAGGTAGAATTCTGCCTGAACGTTTTTCTTGATATCTCCATCAGTAAAAATTCACTAGGAAGTTACTGCTTTTTATTAATCTATCCACGCCCTACAATTGTATAGTTTTATACTAAAAATGCTGCTACCTCAATAGAGTTGTGATTAGTCACTGATCCATGGCAGTTAACAGATTAAAATGAGAAACATTCTAGTGTATAATGTGCAGAAGACAGACAGCACCACAGCCTCTATGAACAATTCTATCCAGCAGTGAAATCTGAAATATTTACAGATCTGTTCTGCATCCTTTCAGTGATGCTACCAAAAATTGTTTCACTGCATTATTGAGCTGTTCCAGTTAATTTGAGCACTTTGGCCAAAATTGAGTAAAAGGTGTGAAACATATAGCTGCAAACATGATGCTACACATTTTGCCCCCCCACACACACACACACAATTGAAGGGGGGGTGGTTCCAGTGAAAACTACTAATTTCTGATAGCCAACATAGCTAGCAATCTTACTAGTGTCATAGGCTGTTGGGAAAGGGCTACTGAGATTATTCATCCTACATCAGGGATGGGGAACCTTGGGCTCTGGGGACAGTTATATAATTATATTACTAAGATAAGGTAAAAAGAAAAAGAAGAAAAAACACTCCGGGCACTCCGAAGAGTGCTGAATATGTGCAGTGGAAAAGAAACCCATTGGTGAATTCAACTACCTCTTCTGAATTTAATTCATAGCCTCCTCCTCATTTTCTAATAATAAATGGCCAGAGTACCAAATCAGCTGCTTGGTTCCCCCTACCCCGCTTTATTTTAAATATTGGCAACACCTGTCAAACTGTGAGAAATGTCAAAGCCTGTCTTTCCTGCCACTTTGTAGCTTTGCAGGTACCATCCTGATGTTTTTGTTGACGGCGTTGGCAGGCGCTGTATATATTTGCACCTCCTGACAGATTTTTGCAGCACCCATGAGTCAATCAAGCTCCATTCTGACCCTGACAAATAAGTAAATAAATAATGAAGCAGCAAGGGAAGAGAGGCAGAAGACCCAGTGTTAACAACACAAGGTGGGGGTGGCAGGAGAAAATGGAAAGGAAATGCAGGTTGCAGCTTTTTTAAATGGGTGGCTTTGCGGGCAGTGGCCCCAGGGTGTTGAAATGGGACCTCCCAAGTCAAGTGCATAGAATAAACCCAGATGTTATAGAATGCTTATGAATATTCCAACTGCTCAGAAGTTTAAACACACAGACACACACACACACAAAAAGCTCAGGGTTGTATCCAATGCTAGCCCTACACAGAGTACTGAAGTCAATGGACATGACTATTCATAGCATTGTAGAACTGTAGAACTGGAAGGGACTGTCTGCAGTGCAGCACTCACAACTAAGTACCTTAGGTTCATTCATTTCAGTGGGTATACTCTGAGTAGGGCTAGCCCTAGGCAGAACTTCTTATTTATTTATTTATTTAAACTACGGTGTGTGTGTGTGTGTGTGTGTGTGTGTGTGTATAATCTCTCTCTATATATATATAGATATATATATGCACATATACACATGCATTTCTTGAAGTGGTTTACAATAAAAGAGTCAACTCTCTAAAACGTGCATCATTAAAACACAGTACTTAGATTTATTATTTGATTGATTTAATTTCTCTTTTGCCTTCCTCTCAGAGGAGCCCAGGGTGGCAAACAACAAAGCAGTAAAACAGCACAATTAAAATGTTAAAAAATGGGGGGGTAACACATTTAGAAATTTTAATAACATCTAGAAACATTTTAAATGTAGGCAATTAACTAAGAATAATATCAACTAAAAATAACCAAAAAGCCCCACAGCACAGGAGGTTTGGGCTTGGTTTGGCAGACTCTGATGGATGAGGAAGACTGAATGGGTTGGAAAAGGGAGAATTTCCCTAGGTTTCTGTGGAAGGGGAAGCCTCCACACCAGGCCCAAGCACAACTCCAAAGGCAGCTCCACAGAAAGTGCACAACAGTAATCCAATTGTGACATTTTCAGTTTATGGGCACCAGTGGCAAAGCTATCTATGTCCAGAAATTAGTGTAACCAGCACACCCCCTACTAAAGTTTGTAGTGGTTACTTCTTGCCACAGAAGTCACATGGCCCTCTACTGGCAATGATGGACCCAGCAGCACCATCGGAATATGTACCTGTTCCTTCACAACAGAATTGCAGAACCAGCAATTTTTAGATTATCAGTCTCTGGAACGACTCTCACACAGATTCCCCATCTTATCAGGATTCAATTTCACTGTAAGTCCAGAGACCAGGTGGAGCTGTATATGTGACGGGGGAGATGGGATCAGGCACTGTTCTCCCAATCAGGAGTGACTGGAGAGGAGGGGCTGTGTCACTCACCTGGCCTCCTGGCAGCGGAGGGGGAGGGGGGCACCAACAGCACCAGCCTCCACAGTGCCTCATCCCTCCTGGTAGTGGCAGCAACTCTACCAACCACTCCTGATCAACACTGGGATATGTGCGTCAATGTGGAAAGGGTTGTATGTGAAAGATTGAATGGGCATTGGACACAAGAAGTACTGCAAGCACAAGACACCCAACTGGAAGTTTCCATGTGTGTCAATTTCTGTGGACAAAGAAGATGCAATAGCGACCTAGAAAAAAAAAGTTTCACATAACTTAGCTTGAAAAACCCTTCAGAATGTTACAGTTAGCTAGCTGTTTCCAGCCGGAAGACACACACACAAGAATTGTAGACTGTATGCATGTCCCGAATGCTAAGACAGGAGATGTGATTTTTTAAACCCTTCCATCACTCAAAGTCCTGCTGAATAGCTTTGCGGGAATGGTGCCAGCTCCTTCCGTATTTCTGAAAAAGTCGCTGGGAATATTTCCGAAAGCGGCAACACACATTTGCCAAGTTACGTGCATTAAAAAAAGCATCCTTTGATCTTTCAGACTCATAAATATGTAATAAAGTACATGATTGCCCTGCTGATCTGTTCTCCATCAATCTTGCATCTCCCTTTTATTGATTCATCAAAATAAGATACGATCAAGGTACAAAAGAGTTAAAGGAGCTATTTATTTTAATGTTTCCTTAGAGAGCTCGCATGTTATTCTGAGTACAAATTATCTATATAATATTTCATGAATGATGTTGAAGCATTAAAACTCACCTCTGCACTTCACGTTAACACAAAACACTGGCAGGAAGCCATATTTGCTTTCCTTACAGTCTCTTATAAGGACTGTATAGAGGTGGGGTCATCTTTCCATGCCATATGTGTACCTCATTTTGAAAAATAAGCGAGGGATGTGAACTAGACCACCAGTTAAAATTAGAGTCACAGTAAATGCTGTCTGAGTTTGATAGTCACCTCCAAAGAGGCACATTTGACATAGTTGGAGACAGGAAAAATCCCTCAAACTAACAACAACAATACTTGCCTCATTGAATAATGTAAGTTTCAAGGCACTTTGCCACTCTTGTTTCTGGGGTGCTATTCCCTTCCTTTGTTCTCACTAGCCTCACCCATAGTTAACCACACTTCCATTTAATCCTGTTGGTTGAGGCAGTGCATATGAATTCATTTACAGGAGCATGTTATCTCCGTAGGCCTGCAATGCCACAGCATTGACAAATTTCCATCAGTTGCCATAGCCAACTAAATCAAATGACTGGGCAGATGAGGGCCATGAGGGGGAAAATCACACCAATAAGAACAACTTGAAGGTGCCAAAAATTGCCCCAAATTCAGCTTTTCTGAAATGGCTGCAAAGCAAGAGAAACAGTTACAGCTTAGCTATACTTTACATCCACTTTGGGGGGGAGGATCACATTATCAGCAGATGCTATAAATGAACATAAGAGCATAAAAAGAGCCCTAATGGATTAGGCTAAAGCCCATCTAGTCCAGCATCCTGTTCTCAAAATGGCCAACCAGATGCCCTTGGGAAGCCCCTAGTAGGACTGCAGTGCTTAAATTACATTTAATCTTGTCCAAATCCAAGGAGAATCAAAATTTATATTTGGGGTTAGGAGGAGTCTGGAGAAGGTTATATAAGAAAGATATTATAACCCCCAAACCCTCAAAACCCAACTCCGTGGGGTAGTAACGTTTTGAAATGGATAAAGTGAAATTTAGTTGGGAAGAGGGGGAAATTATACAAGCAATAAATTGAATGAATTATATACAGTTGGTAGTAAAACCTACATTTTATATCACAAGGGAGAAATAAGGTGGATCACTTAAGTGTTTGCCTGTAATTCTTGCTTTGGGGTGGGGGGGAGAATCCACATTTCTTCATGATGCTCTAATCTACTGAGCTAAAGGGACATCAGCTTTTGCTTTGACATATTTAGTGCAGTTGATGGAGGCTGGCTTGTGTCAAGAGGCATCCCCCCCCCCAATAACTTTATGGTATTTAATCTTGGGCACAACAACTCTGAGACACATTGAAAAAAGGTATACTAATAAACAAAATCAGTCCTGGACTCATATAGGATACCAGGGAAGACACAACTTTGCTGTATTGGGGTTTGGTGGGAAACATAAGGCAAGCCTGCTGGATCAGGTGAAAAGCCCACCTAGTCCAGGACTCTGTTCTCATGGTGGACAATACCTGTAGAGAACCTGCAAGTGAGACAGGGACGCGAGTGGCACTGTGGTCTAAACCACTGAGCCTCTTGGGCTTGCCAATCAGAAGGTTGGTGGTTCGAATCCCCGCAACAGGGTGAGCTCCTGTTGCTCTGTCCCAGCTCCTGCCAACCTAGCAGTTCGAAAGCACGCTAGTGCAAGTAGATGAATAGGTACCATTGCGGTGGAAAGGTAAACAGCATTTCTGTGCACTCTGGTTTCCACCACAATATTCCATTGTGCCTGAAGTGGTTCAGTCCTGCTGGCCGCATGACCCGGAAAGCTGTCTGTGGACAAATGTCAGCTCCCTCAGCCTGAAAGCGAGATGAGCGCTGCAACCCCATAGTCGCCTTTGACTGAATGTAACCATCCAGGGGTCCTTTACCTTCACCTTATCTTACAAGAGGACTCTACACCGCTGTGGTTTTCAGCACTACTGCCTCCAGCTGTGGACATAGAGCATAGCCATCATAGCTAGTATGTTTTCTTTAAAATATAAAGAGGTACAGTATAGATAAGAAATTAATAGTGATAGCCATTGGTAGCTTTTCCTTCCATGAGTTTGTCTAATCCTCTTTAAAAGTCATCCAAGCTGGTGGCCATTACTGCCTCCAGTAGTAGTGACTTCCATTGTTTAATGATGTATTGCATGAACATCAACAGATGCAGACGTGACATGTATCATGGTTGGCCAAAAATGACAGGGCAGACTAAGTGGTCAGTCCACTTGCCCCACAAAGAAACTCCCAAAGGGTGCATGACCCTCCCCCCCTTCAAACTTTTTGCATGCCAAACTATCTCTGGACCCTGCTATCTAATTTGCCAATTATGTCCCTTGATCCCAAATGGAGTAAAAGAATGTGGTTACTACGATAGGGGGAATTACTTGCAAAGATGTATATTTTCTGCAAAGTTGTGTACAATAATGCAAAAAAGTAGTCAAAGAAATGCACATGAAATGTCAGCTTAATCACAAACTGACATGGAAATGGGAAGAACTGAATTTAGGATTGTAGAGAAAGAGAAAAAATGGGAGAAAATGAAATTGATGGATTTGTCCATTCTTAAATTCCTCACTCAAATGTTATCCAGAGGTGAATACTTGAATGTGTCCTCCAGACAGGAAGGTTGTTGGATCAACATTTATTAGCCACAGATTTGAAAGATAAAGGAAGCAACGTTTGTTTTGATCCTGGCATATTATATTGTTTAAAACTAGCCTGTTTAACTGTAACTCTCCGTGATTTCGGTCTGAATGGAGGGGGGTTGGGGAAATGCCAGAGCTTTGATTTGTAAGGTGAAATAGCTATTCTTAGCCACTTTCATATCAAGGACCCTGGTAGGAGGAAATGTGAGGGCTCCCTGCTCCCTGCAGAATCAATAAACCCTTTTGCCGATCCCCACAGGAAATGAAATTGCAGTGGAGAGAGAAGGCAATTGTTTAAAATGGAGTAGATGAGTAAAGTTCACAGGTTTCCTTGTAGGACTTCTCCATGACACATTTCCCACCAGGGGGAGGAGGAAAAGAGATGTTTCTTTCCTAGCATGTTTAAAAGAGGCTTATTTCTCAACAAACAGTCTCTTCTTTTCCACACACCCCATGGTTATTGGAAAAACAGCCAGGAGCTTATTATTGTAGATGTGCTCCAGACTTGACATTGTCTTCCACTTTCCTAGATGAAGGAAGCTATAAAGAGACCCGTGTGGTTTATGCTGGATGTACCTTAGAGGCACAATTTCTCCCCAGATACCCACAGCGAGATGTGCCCCTTATCTAGCATGTAGGTACCTACTGGGCAGTTGAGATGATGAACTCTTTCTACATGGTGTGAGATCCAATGTAGTGTGAGTGGGCATCTGTCCATACAACAGAAATTATCCTTTCTCCTGCAACCTGTCATCTCCCCGTCAAAGAAAGAAAATCTGCTCCAGAAGATTGTAGGATCCTCCTAAGCAGACTTTGTGCAGGGGTGTAGAGGGGAGAGAAGAGAAATCAGAAGTCCCATTGTGCAAGTGGATGTCTATTGGGCAAGCAGGCAGATTGGATGTTCCCCTTTGATACCAACAGTGGTACCTCGGGTTAAGTACTTAATTCGTTCTGGAGGTCTGTTCTTAACCTGAAACTGTTCTTAACCTGAAGCACCACTTTAGCTAATGGGGCCTCCCGCTGCCGCCGCACCGCTGCCACGCGATTTCTGTTCTCATCCTGAAGCAAAGTTCTTAACCCGAGGTAATAATAATAATAATAATAATAATTTATTATTTATACCCCGCCCATCTGGCTGGGCCTCCCCAGCCACTCTGGGCGGCTTCCATAAAAACCAAAAATACAGTAAAATATCACACGTTAAAAACTTCCCTGAACAGGGCTGCCTTAAGATGTCTTCTGAATGTCAGGTAGTTGTTTATCTCTTTGGCATCTGCTGGAAGGGCATTCCACAGGGCGGGCGCCACTACCGAGGTACTATTTCTGGGTTAGCGGAGTCTGTAACCTGAAGTGTTTGTAACCTGAAGTGTATGTAACCTGAAGCGTATGTAACCTGAGGTACCATCTATCTAGTGTATAGATGTAAGGGATCACTACACTCCAGATATCCCTACCCAGCAATTACATACCCTCCAACATTTCTCCACTGATAATAGGGATGTCCTATTCCATAATGAAAATTTTACTATTTATACCCCACACATCTTACTGGTTTGCCCCAGTCACTCCAATGTATATAAAAACATAATAAGACATTAAACTTTTTAAAAAACAACCCCAAAAAAAATGCCCTATACAGGAAAGTATTTCATATATTGAAAAAGGAACAATTGGACTTAATTTGCTTGCAGGAAACTCATGTGGTAAGGCTCCATAGGAAAGTTCTTATCAACAAAAGGTTGGGTCAAGAATTTATTTTATCGGATAAAGTTAAAAAGAGAGGAGTTGTTATATACGCTAAAGAGAGCCTATCACCGAAATTTGTTTTTAAAGATGAACAAGGAAGGTTTATCGCAATTGAGATTCAACTACAAGGTGAAAAATATCTGATTCTAGGAGTATATGCACCAAATGAGGGGAAATCTGAATTTTTTAAGAAATTGCATGAGACATTGTTGGACTATATGGACTATAACATCATTTTGATGGGAGATATGAATGGAGTGGTATCTACTAATATGGATAAGTCGCAAAGACAGGTGGTAACTAAAGATGGAAGATTACCAAAAACATTTTTTGAATTGACTGACAATATGGATTTGATTGATACTTGGAGAACTAAGAACCCCCTTGGAAGAGAGGGAACATTCTTCTCTGAAGCCAATATGACATGGACAAGAATTGATCAAATATGGATAACTAGAGGACTGGCACCTAAGATTCGAAAAGTAGAAATCTGCCCTAAAACTTGCTCCGACCACAATGCAGTAAAGATGGAGATGAAACTAACGCCAATCGGCTCCTTCAGATGGAGGATGAATGACGCCCTGTTTAGAGATCAGGAGGTGATTAAGAAGGCCCAAAAAACATTGAAAGATTATTTTGAGATAAATTTAAACACTATGGTGGAAAAAAGAACAATCTGGGACGCAGGCAAAGCGGTCATGAGAGGGTTTCTGATTCAACAGAATGCAATAAAGAAGAGAATCCAAAATGAGAAAAAAGATAAAATCTTGGAAAAAATAAAAGAAGGAGAGAAGAGATTAAGAGCGAAACCAAAATCCCAAGAAATTCTGAGGGAAATTAAGTTATATCAAGTACAATATATGAGAATGATAAACCAGGAAGTGGAATGGAAAATTAAACAGATGAGACAAAAGTCTTTCGAATCGGCTAATAAATGTGGGAAACTGCTTGCATGGCAGATGAAGAAAAGACAGAAATTAAATACCATTACAAGTTTGGAGGTAAATGGAAAGATTATACAGAACCCATTGGAAATTAGAAACTGCTTCCAGAGATTTTTCAAACAACTTTATACACAAGGGCCACAGAAAGAGGTTGAGTTAGACCAATTTCTGAGGAAAAATGGATTACAAAAAATTTCTCAAGAAAAGAGGATAATGTTGAGTGACAAAATTACAGAACAGGAAGTGGAGGGCGCCATTCGGAATATGCAGCTGGGCAAATCTCCAGGACCAGACGGCTTAACCTCCAAATACTACAGAGTTTTGAAAGATTGGTTAATTCGACCACTAACGGAGGTGTGCAATGAGATATTAGAGGGGGAAAAGGCGCCGGAGTCGTGGCAGGAAGCATATATTACACTTATACCAAAAACTGAGTCTGAAAAGACGCAACTTAAGAACTACCGCCCCATATCCCTTCTTAATGTGGATTACAAAATATTTGCGGACATTTTGGCAAATAGATTAAAGAAAGTACTATTGGAAGAGATTCATAAGGACCAAGCTGGCTTTCTCCCGGGTAGACACTTGTCGGACAATACGAGTAATATAATTAACATTTTGGAGAAGCTGCAAGTGAATATAAACACTAAAGCAGTTTTAATTTTTATAGATGCGGAGAAAGCCTTTGACAATATTTCTTGGAATTTTATGAAGAAAAATCTTCAGGGGATGGGGGTGGGCCAAGGGTTTGAAAATGGTATAAGTGCAATTTACTCAGAACAAAAGGCTAAATTAATTGTGAATAATATGGTGACAGAGGGATTTAAGATAGAGAAAGGCACACGACAAGGCTGCCCAATTTCCCCATTGTTATTCATCACAGTCCTGGAGGTATTATTGAATATGATCAGAAGGGACCGTTTGATAAAAGGCATTCAGGTCGGAGCTAAGCAATATAAATTGAAAGCATTTGCAGACGATTTAGTTTTAACATTACAGGAGCCAGAATCTAGTTCGAAAAGAGTTTTGGAAGTGATTCAAGAATTTGGGAAGATGGCTGGTTTTAAGTTGAATAAGTCTAAAACTAAAGTTCTTGAGAAAAATTTAACACCGATTGAGAAAGATAGGTTTCAGAAGGAGACAGGCCTAACAATAGTAAAGAAAGTTAAATATTTGGGGGTTAATATGACAGCTAAGAACCTAAACTTATTTAAAGATAACTATGAGAAATGTTGGTTAGAAGTGAAGAAAGATCTAGAGATATGGTCAAACTTGAAGCTTTCCTTGTTGGGTAGAATTGCGGCTATAAAGATGAATGTATTGCCAAGGATGTTATTTTTGTTTCAATCTTTGCAAATTTTGGACAAGATGGACTGTTTCAAGAAGTGGCAGAGAGATATTTCTAGATTTGTCTGGCAGGGCAAGAAGCCCAGAATAAAATTTAAAATATTAACTGATGTTAAAGAAAGAGGTGGTTTTGCCCTGCCAGACCTGAAACTTTATTATGAATCGGCTGCATTTTGTTGGCTGAAAGAATGGCTGCTTCTTGAAAACACAGACATTTTGGATTTAGAAGGTTTTAACAATGTTTTTGGGTGGCATGCATATTTGTGGTACGACAAGGTTAAAGCTCACAAGGCATTTAAAAATCATATTGTCAGGAAAGCATTGTTTAATGTCTGGTTAAGATATAAAGACTTACTGGAGAATAAAACCCCAAGGTGGTTGTTACCAATGGAAGCAAAGGCATTGAAAAAGTCCAATATGGAGGCCAAATGGCCGAAATATTGGGAAATATTGGAACAAGAAGGAGATAAACTGAAACTGCAGAGTTTTGAGAAATTAAAAGATAAGGTGCGAGATTGGCTGCACTATTTTCAAATAAGACAAGTCTATAACTTGGATAAAAAAATAGGCTTCCAGGTGGAAAAATCTAAATTGGAAACTGAGTTGTTAGAATCCAAAACTAAAACACTCTCAAGAATGTATAACTTGCTGCTAAAATGGAATACGCAGGATGAAACAGTTAAATCTGCTATGATTAAATGGGCACAAGATGTTGGTCATAACATCATGTTTGCTGACTGGGAATGGTTGTGGACCACAGGTATGAAATTTACGGCATGTAATGCCCTAAGAGAGAATATTATGAAAATGATATATAGGTGGTACATGACACCAGTCAAGCTTGCAAAAATCTACCACTTGCCTGACAATAAATGTTGGAAGTGTAAAGAAAGTGAAGGAACATTCTTTCACCTTTGGTGGACATGCCCAAAGATTAAGGCTTTCTGGGAGATGATATATAATGAAATGAAAAAAATATTTAAATATACATTCCTTAAGAAGCCAGAGGCCTTTCTCTTGGGCATGGTGGGCCAATTGGTGCCAAAGAAAGACAGAAATTTCTTTATGTACGCAACAACAGCAGCAAGAATTCTCATCGCAAAGTATTGGAAGACACAAGAGCTACCCACCCTGGAAGAGTGGCAGATGAAGTTGATAGAGTATATGGAACTGGCGGAAATGACTGGCAGAATCCGAGACCTGGGAGAAGAGTTGGTGGAAGAAGACTGGAAGAAATTCAAAGACTATCTTCAGAAATACTATAAAATTAATGAATGCTAAAACTGTGCTTGGATTGGCAATAAGTGGTAATTAGTGATAAAAGTTAATAAGATTATGCAAAAAAAGGTATTGATATGCTTGAAAATATGGATATAGTATATGTTATGGTATAAAGTTTAACATTTGAAAAAGGGTAAGAATTTGCTGAATTAAATATTTGAATGGGAATACAAAAGGGGGGAGGTGCGAGGAGGTCAAGAACATAAGCATATGAAATTGAGGTTATTGGAAAAATGGATTGGTTTTAACTCTTCTTTGTTTAAATTTAATTTTTCTTAATTAGTTGTGCTTTCTTTTTGTATTTTTGGTGTTTCTTTCTTTTTTTTGTAATCTAGGGTTTTTTATTCTGTGAATTTCTATTTTTCTTTTCTGTAAAACTTCAATAAAAATCTTTTTTTTAAAAAAAAAAATGCCCTATACAGGATTGCCTTCAGACAGCTCAGGAGTCAAATAACTCCATACTCTCCAACATTTCTCCAGTGAAAATAGGAACATCCTACCATACCCTCCAATGAAAATGGGAACGTCCTAAGAAAAAGCAGAAACTTCCAGGATCAAATCAGAAACCAGGACAGCTTCTCTAAATCAGGGATGTCCCTGGAAAATAAGGACACTTGGAGGGTCTGCAATTACACTCCTCAGATGGGGCATTGCTGAGAGTATCACAGTCCCCACAGGGGCACTTAGCTTACACTAGAAACAAGGTTTCAATGTTGTAGCTGCAGCCCTCTGGAACCAGTTAAAATTAGACAAGCATTTAGCACAGGCGTGGGGAATCTGTGGCCCTCTATATCTTGGAAGACTACAACAATCCATGACTGGAGGCCATGCTGGCTTGGGATGATGGGAATTGGAGTCCCCTTGATATTCATGCTTTCTCTGAAGTGTGACCCAGTCATTTTATGGGATAGTAATTGTGCAATTGCAGAAACAGTTTTGTTTGTAGTTTACTGAGTCTGTATATTTGATATTTTATTTTTGCTTTATCTTATTGTCTGTGGTCTTGTTAGCTTCCCAGTGTTGTTGGACCACAAGTTCTCCACAACTCTGCTTGGTGTTTGTCTAATTTCAGTTGGCCACTGATTCCAGAGGGCTGGAGTAGCGACACTCAAATGTCCCTCCACATGAAGTGAAACCTAGCATGGCAGGGGGGAGTGAGGCAAGAATCCTTCCCCCTGGCATGCTAGCTTTCTGTGTGATGGGAGTCCTTTGCAGGGAGGACAATTTCTTATACACACCCTCCCCATTATGCAGTCTGCAGTGGTACAGCCCAAGCACAGCTTGGCTACCTCAGTGAAAATGAGACCCAAGGGGACAAAATTAGTATCAATGGCAACTGAAGTAGTAACCTTTGGTATTAAGTATTATTTGTAAAAATAATAATAACCCTGGGAGTCTGGCCTGTAGTTTTGAACTCCCTGCTATGCATTTAGCTTAAATCCCTTCTCATTAAAAGGCTAGCATATTATGGGTAACGAAAAACACAACCAAGGTGAAGTGGAAAGGGCAGAGGACATAGATTACCCTAATCTGATCATCTTGAATTTATTTTGGCACCTGCTGCAAGTTGAATTTGCAAGGCCCATAATTCTCAGAGGTCCCTGGGGAGTCCTGCAGGAAGGGAAATATTTGTTCACTTAATCTGTTTATTGCAAGAATATGTAAGTTACGAATGCAAACATCCAAAGCTGGCTTACTAGTGGCACGTATTCCAACCGGGATGTGTGTCTCTGTATGTTTCCAATTTAGAGCTGCAAATTAGATTCTCCATCCCTTAGTCAGTTGCCATAATACTCATTAACAGGATACATTGACTTAGAGATCTTTCATCTGGGGATGCACAGATCTGTCCATTTTAGTGGGCAGATCTCAGATTCTCATTTTCCCAGTCTTAAATTTAGTTTCCCACAGTTCCATATCAGTTTGCAAATTATTTCTTTTTAAAAAAACAACCCTCATCGTGAATCTAATATACACATTTTTGTATACTTCCTCCCCCCAAAAAAAATCTACACAATTTTGAAAAGCAATTTCACCATATGTAATGCATTTTGGTATGTCATATTCATGAATATATGAATTCTTATGCACATTTTACCATAAAATGTGCATTTTTGTACATATTACTTGGCTGGAGAACTGCATTGAAAAATTCAGAAATGTGTGAATTTCGAAGAATGGTAAGTGTGTTGCTTTGGAAAGCTGTACTTTGCTAAGAGCACTGACAGGGGATCCCAATATTTCCCGTGTTGAGGGACTGATTGTTAAACTGCTCTGGGAACCGTAGCTCTATGAGGGAGGGAGGTGTCTCCTGAAACAACTTTCAGCACCCTTAACAAATTACAGCTCCCAGAATTCTTTGGGGGGAAGCAATGGATTTAGGTCTCATAGTTATTTAAATGTAGAACGTGAACGTGGCCTTAAAGAGGACAGAATCAGTTGCTCAGCACATCCCTAGTTTCAGTGTGTGATATAATATGAACATTGCCTACACAAGTCCTCCAGAGAAGCTGGAGAGAATCTCACAAGCTCATTGTAAGGAGATGTCAATGAGAATCAGTCAGCTAATGGCCCCAGTATGGTGTCTCATGAATGTAATAGCCCTCTGGAGTTCTGATCTGCCCTTACACAGCTCCTCCCTAGATGATTGGGAAAAGATCACACGCTCATTGCATGGAGACAACAAAACACACACTCCCCCCCCCTTCTTTTGCCTTGCATACTTATGTCTTTGCAACAATGAAAATTCATTTTTATGGCATGTTAGCAAGATTTATGCTATAAATATTGCATTACAAGGTTCAGCTGTGGTGCTATTTTTGAACACATCCACACTTTACTGCATATCAGCGTGTCACTTAAATATTTCCTTTGAAGCAAGGTCCCCCCCCCCTTATTATTAAAACACATCATAAAAATTCCAAAATTGGGATTGGTTTTTATCGCTCCACAACCTTCTTTCCCTTCTTTCATTCCTCCCTCCCCACTCCTGCTCCAACCCAGCAGCACGTGTCAAAATGCCTTTATGAAAATAAGACATTAAAAAGTTATAGGTTTGACTTGGGGCTTGGTTGGGGCTCTGGTGAGGCAGGCAACATCGTTTTAATTGAAGGAGACAATGTTGTCAGCCTACCCACTCCTCTGGTTGGGAAGCCCAGCAGGATTGTATTCGTCAAGCCTGATTCCACCTGACACTTGAGTGAAAGCATTTTGTGCTAATTTGCTCGGTGCTTGTCTAGTAAATCTAAAAAAGAATGAGTGAGGAGGTGATAGGTGGCCATTAAACAGAATAAACAGCCTCCAGGAAAGGAAATGCATTTGGAAAACTTGTTGCTTTTCAGTTTGGGTGGGAGGGCAGAAGATGGGAGGCAGAGGTGGAAAGAGGGAAGATTACAGGGCTCCTTGGAATCAGCAAGAGCCTCCCTCTGAAATCACCTAGGTTAGCTTTGGTCTGGAGAAGGAACAGAACTCCTTTGACAGACACGCCTTTGCTCAGTGGCAGAGCAACTGTTTTGCATGTTGAATATCCCAGGTTCAGTCCTGAAGAAGGATCTGTCTATCCATCACTACTAACCCCGATGTCTACGCTCTGTCTCTAGGGTCAGGTGCAGCATGCTATCTGGTTTTTGGAGACTGCTGGAGGGGAGAGTTGCTGTTGCTCTCAGGTCCTGCTTGTGGACTTCCTGTGGGCATTTTGCTGGCCACTAGAACCAGATGTTGGACTAGATGGGCACTGGCCTGATTCAGCAGGGCTCTCCTTACGTTCCTATCCCCAGTATCCCCAGGTAAGGGTCCCTATCCGAAGACTCACAGGACAGCTATTGCCAGTCAATACAATACAGTGCTAGGTGGGCCTTTGATCTGTCTAAGGCAGCTTCCTATCCATGCCCACTTTCAGAGAGAGATTAGCTGAGCAGGTGGAAGTTCTGCTCTCTCACCTCCCCAGGAAAAGCTTCCTTCTGGGCATGCAATTCCTGTTTTTTCTTGAAATGCATGACTGAGGTCTCTGCTGCAATGAGGCAGCCATATGAACACCAAGTGTGATAGATTTCACTCCAAAGCTGACTGCTCTTCTTGGCTAAGCCTTTCCTGGTGTTACCACCTAGGTAAGAGGTTTGGGGGGGGGGTTAAGACAGCTTGGACGCCTTTTTATTTTTCTCGGTTTCCTTCTTCTGGTTCAATTTATGCTTTGTTTTTTACAAAAAATCTTAAGAGAGAGGAGCTTAGTCTTGTTACCCTTCTTTGCTTTTTTGCTGATAGCAGGCAGAAAATAGCTGTGTCAAGGCAGGGGGGTGGTAAACAGCTCACTCTGTGGACTCTAATTGGTTCATACTTTTGGACTGTGAAGAATAGAAACAAGAGGTGGAGGAGGTCTGGAAGAGAGCCTAACAAGGAACACATGGGTATCGGCAAACTAAACACAGCTGGACCTGGGGCTGCCTTTGACCACCCGTTCCATGCTCTCCAATATCCTTCATATCACGTTGTTATTGTCCTAGCCCCGGATTTTGAGTTGCAGAGAGGATGTGAACGCCACAAGGATAAAGGAGGCTAGAGATCATGACTAATGAGAAATCCAAACAAAAACTTCCGCTTTCACTCATTCCTTTGCTGGCTTCCTTCGGGGTCCTCTTGATCTCAGCAAGTTCCTTGCAAGGGGGTGTGGGGGTGTATGTCACGGTTGAAACCCTTGGTGCTCCTTCTTCAGAGATGATGACCACCGCAATGAACAAAAGTTTTTGGTTCGGAAGCTCAGTTGCAGATAACAACTCATTAAACAAAGTCATTGCCGACTTTCCATTATTTGGCAATATAAAAATTCTCTCTCACTCTCTCGCTTTCTGCACTGTTTGCTGGGAGCAGAGATTGTGAGCTCCCCCAAATACCACCACCTGGCTCACTTCAAACTAAACTTGGTTTTCACAAGGTTTCTTGGAAAATTCTCAGGAAGAAGGGGAAGCTTTTTTCAAGGATGCGCCAAAAAACAAAACAAAAAAAAAAGTATTGTGCAGCTTGACCCAACCCTGTCTTTCCCTTCCCTTCTCTTCCTAAGCAAACTTACATTCGTGAAAGGGGAAAGCAGACAAGAAGGTTATGTGGACCTCATCCAAAAGGCAGACGCAGTTTGCAGTTGGCATACGGACAAATAAGTTAACATTAGCAGCAATGAAATCACTTAAATCAAGCTGACGAAAGAAGAATGCTAAGCAGGAGTACTAATAATAATGACAGTAATAATAATGGCCTCCCCCACACATGTTTCAGTGTGATGTACAAAATGATCACCATCATCATCTAAAAAAAATAATCCAAAAAAACAACAGCAAATAAATCATTGGCTGGCAAATAGCTACCAGGCTAGGTACCAGTGCTGATATTGGTGTGCAAAGCCCTACTGTACAGCTTGGGACAAGGATATGCAAAAGTTTGATAACCTCATTCCCAATATCCCCAGCCAATCACTGCATTCTGCCAGAGAGCACCCTGCAGACACCATCCAATCAGGAGGTTCATTCCACACAATGTTGGAGTTGGGCCTTAATATGGTGAAAGCCACCATTTGGGACTCCCTCTCACTGCAGATCAGGCAGGCACCTTCTCTGTTGTTTTTTCGGTGCCTGATAAAGGCATTGTTCCTTCAACACCCCTTATAAAATCTTCATCCTAGTTGGCATCTGCCTGGGATTTGAATTAATTTTATGTATGTGCTGTGGTAGTTTTACATTTGTAACACTCTTCTAAAATTGTTTTTCTATATGTTATTGAATTGCAAATCATTTTGGGATACCTCGTGGGAAGTGATACATAAATGAAATAAATTCATAACTCCCATCACCATTTTGCGTGGACAGGCGGAGTCCCCCAAACCCAGGGCGGCCCCCGTGTGGAATAAAGGCTCAAGACAATGTGCTATGGGATTAAAATTGGCCACAAATTTATTATGTTTCAGATGTGGGTAGACCTTGGCTCAGGCATTGGGCGTTTATCCCTCCCAGTCCCCAGTTGGGGATCTGGGAGACATCAGGGTTATCCAGTGGGGGGGGGCGATGGACTGGTTCTGGAGAACATATGTTCAAGCAGAGAGAGACCACCCCCATTACGCCTCCGCCGCAGGAGAGAGCAATGACGACTTCTAGGTGTATGGCCAAAGCCTCCCCTCAAATAACCCCTTTAACAGGGAACCCTGGTACTGCTGCCGCAAAGAGGAGGGGGCATGGGTCACCACTGCACACACACCCCCATTCAGGGAATATAAGACTAAAGGATTCCGCCCAAGGCCTGATACCGCCAGAGTTGTGACATTTTGCTATGGGAAAGGCAAACCTGCCAATGCAGGAGAATTCCTTTCCAGCCCTTCAACAGCGACCTTGATGTAGCAGCACCCACGTACCTGTGGAGATTAGGTTAACCTGAAAAAGAAGTCTTAACTGAGGGTGGGTAGGATGGGACAAGCTCTGGAGCCAACTGACGATTCCCAGGTAAGATCCTCTCCCTATTGTGTGGGCAGGCAGTCCCTCCCCCTATCTGGCCTGATCACCTTGGCAACGCCTCCCCAGGCGGGAATGGGCAACTGACTGAGGTAGGCGGAGACCTCCAGGTATCCCACCTGGGGGGAGGCAAAGCCAAGCCTGTGCTAATGGTGCCACATAGGGTCCAGGAGGCTCCGCGTGACCACATAAAGGGTGCCCCCTATTTAATATGGGGAGCGGTCATTGCAGCTTCACCCCAAAATAAGGCAAAGCTGAACCAAGAAGGACAAACTTATGTAGTCACTGAGGTCTTTATAACTGTGGGAGGGAGAAGGCAGAAACAAGACTAAGAGCTGTAGCTACTGCTAGTCCTACTTAGAGTAGACCCATTGAAATTCATGGATAAAATTAATGAACATGTTTTCATGTTCATTAACTACTCAAAGTGAGGCTAGCATTAGATACAGTCCTCTGTAACTTTGCCCATTTGTGATTCAAGAATTTTGCCATTCATCTCAAGTGAGATTGTGGCTCCGCCAGAAAATTTAGCATCCTTGTTACACCTCCTGCATCTCACACACAGAATGGACAGAGTGGCATTTGTGCTTCAAACAATATAGTGATGATATGGAGCCTGATGGGGCGGTGGGGAGAGAGGGGCTCTGACCAGATAAAGTCTGGGAAATGGAGCCCAAATGGGTAATGAAGACAAAGGTCTGAATAGCATCAGAAGGTGAGCAGAAGGACATCAAACGGCGGCCAGAGAGCACCCACAAGTGCGTGAATTCTGGCTTGGACTTTTATCCTCAGTTCTCTTTGAAGAGGCTGCAGTTGAGTGAAAGGCGAAAGGGAAGGGGACTGAAATTGAGCCTTTTGGATGTGAACTTTATCCAGGAAAAATTACATGCGTGGGCAGGGGTGGACAGCAGAGAGGGAGATGAAAAAGAACATCCTTTGATTGCTCTGGAGAGATTTGGAGCCTTTGTTTATTTGCTTTTAAAGGTTTGTGCAGTGTGAAGGAAGAGACAACACTCCAGTCATAAAACTAAGGGAGCGAGAGAGAAAATGGAGAGCTTATCCACGGACTAGTCAGTACAACACCTCCAGCTGCATGTAGCTTAAGATTAAATCAAACACATAAACATAGGACAGAATCCTGTCACCATCACCCCCATTTAGCATGGGGAGTAAAATATGCTGGAGATGGTTTGCACAGGCCTGCACCAGAGTTGGCAAATTTTGAGTTCTAAAGTTTGGGTGCATTGTGGTGAGGGAAGGTCTTAGAAAGGTGTCTTCTACTGAGTCGGAGCAATGGTCAGGCTATACCATAAGTGTCCACTTTGATTGACAGTCAATTACCGGTAGGCATCGGGCATGGGAACTTGTTCCTAGACTTTCTTGGATTCTTCTCCTTCTTTTGTCTTTTTTTTTTATGGGGATGCTTGGCTTTCTACCTGAGATGTTCTGCATGTCATGAGGAAGAGCCTGGGGGCCTTATGCACACCCTGAGGACCTAGGGTAGAGTCTGGGGCGAAGCTCAATGGACTCTTCTGCATCAAGGGTGAGAACAAATATCAAAAGCTTTTTCTTTTTTGCAGCTGCTGAAAGCACAGCTGAGCCCAAATCTTGCAGGCAGCAAACTTGTGTGTGCTGGTGTGCGTGAAGCAATTTGTGTGGTTTTTGGAGGGGACAAAAAATTGAGAGAAAACATATGACCAGCAATGCTGCACTTCTGGTTGCTGCTGTGCCCCCACCCCCAAATGATGATGCAGTAATGTTCAGGGTGGATAGCCACCAGAAAAATAATACAAATATCTGAAATAAGCTCCAGATATCTGAAAGACTTCTTCCTTCCCTACAGACTCTCTCAGGTGTTACATCCCTGCAGCCCAATGTTGCAGCCCAACATTGTTGCAGCCCAAGAGAGGACATTTTCTGAGGCAGCTGTGGAATTCCTGCCCCACAAAGGTACATCTAGAACTTTCCTTGTATAGCTTTTATCACAGACTAAAGAGGCACCTCTTTACCCTGACCATTACTAGGCCATATCTTAGGATGCAGTCTATGCTTTTAATCAGGTGTGCCAACTTGAATAAAATATGAGGTGGGGGCAAGTAAGCCCCACCCCACATAATCAATCACATGACACAGTGCATGGACACCATTTGAATGGCCATGCTCATGGGGGGGGGGCTAAATTGTTTTAACTGAGTTTAAAATTATATTTTTATATTATTGTGGTAAGGCCCTTTTAATGACATTTTTAATTAATGCCAACGGCTCTTTGTAACCTGTTTAGTGGTTTTCTGTCGTTTAAGCAGTATTTATACTTCATCTAATAGGTATTGCTTTAAAATCTAACTTCTTTGTTTTTATTGCATGCTTTAAGATAGCCTTGAATAATAATAATTATTATTATTATTATTATTATTATTATTATTATTATTATTATTTGGGGGTCTGCAAGGATGAGGAAGGAGGCTGACCTGCCTTGTAAACTTTCAGTTTGCAAAAAACATGCAACAAGCCCAAGCTAGGGGGAAATCTTGCAAGTGTCCCCAGAGCCTCTGTTCACTTGCTGGCTGACTTGGTGAATCCCTTTGATCTAGTATTGACATCCTCGCTGATGCCTTCATTGCTTTGCCCACCTTCCAAAGCCAGCTTCCCAGAAGCAAAAAAAACCAACCCCAATATGTCTGTTTCTTTCCTTCTGGGGTAATCTGAAACACTGACATAAAACAGACCACTTACTCTTCCTCTCCCCCCACCTCATTTCTTTCTAGTAGTTTCCCTGCTAGTATCTTCTTTAAAACACTTAGAGGTCAGTGCAGGATCCCAACTGCAGCTTTCTAATATTTCCTGAGTGATAGAGTGATTAGGTATTACATATATATATGAATGCCAAGACGAGAAAAGAGGGGATATGTAAGTTGATATGGGATCCTGGGATTGACTTGTGTGTGATACCTTTCAAAGATTTTGCCAACAGATGTGAGTTTTGTTAGATTCTTGTGGTTAACTTGGGTTTTTTTTAAAAAAAAACCACCTATGGATTGGTGTAACAATAAAAATGGCTTAAGAGTTATTGGTTTGCTTTTGTTCTTGTTTTTATTATGCATTTTGTGTTTTTTAATCTTGTGAACCAATTTAATGTTGTGAACTGCCCTGAGATCTATGGATGGAGGGTGGTATACAAATTAAATAAGTAAATACAATAAAAAGTTGCATCAGGTGATGGGAGAGGACCTCAGAAAGGTTTTCTGGTTCCGCTCACCATTCTTTGTAAGCTTTCAATTATGGGGGGGGGTCCCTGATTACCTCTCTGTGGAGATCCAAATGAAGTCCAAATTAGGTTCAGCGCCTTGCCTGTTTGATCCCAGTACACACTGGGACGGCCTCTGGTCAAACTGAACACACAGAGTTGTTGTTTTAACCAGGATCCACACAAAACCTGAATGAATCACCTTGTGGTGGGAAAATAAATGATGGAGCTGTTGTTGTTGTTGAATCACAGGTTGCAGGAGCAAGCTGCTATGCCTCCAAGGGCCAGGATAAGCTAGGGGAGCTGTTAGAGCCATCTTGATTGGCTCTAAAAGAGAATTTGGCATATCCATGGAGAATAAGGCTGCTGATATCTACTAGCTAGGATGACTGTACTTCACCACCACAGTCAGAGGTAGTAATGTTTCTGAATCTCAGTTGCTGGAAGCCACAGGGATAAAAAGTGCTATTATGCTCAGATCCTTCTTGATGGCTTCCCAGAGGTAGTCACTGTGAAAACAGGATGCTGGACTAGTGGGGCCATTGGCCTGGTCCAGCAGGCTGTTCTGTTGCTGTTGTTGTCTTCTAGGTTTCTTCCTTGTCCAGTGATTTAAAAATGCAGGACCGCAGCCAATGTTTTCTGGTCTCCCAGTGCAAGAGTCCTTATGCCAGTGCATGGCAGAGTTTAAAGGCTGTGCAATAAAGGAATCCAATGCAGAAGCTTGTTGCGCAATAGCTGGTTCTTGTTGTGCAACCTTTGGTCATGTGCTTATGCCCCCCCCCCAGTGCAAGGCTAGGACCTAAGAGACCAAGGTTCAAAACCCCAATCAGTCATGAAACTTATGGGGTGAACTCGGGCCAGTCAGTCACTCCCAGCCTAAGGGTTGCTGTGAGGATAAAATGGGGAAGAGTTTGCATACCATCTTGTGAACCTTGGATGAAAGGTGGAGTATAAATATATTAAATAAAAATAAAGTATTTCTACCTTTTCAGGTTAGCCAATAAAGCTGATTAGCAGCAGGATAAGGTCAAACAACAGAGAAAGCAATCATGTACAAAAGCAGTTTGCCTCAGACTATACAGTGGTACCTCAGGTTAAGTACTTAATTCATTCCAGAGGTCCGTACTTAACCTGAAACTGTTCTTAACCTGAAGCACCACTTTAGCTAATGGGGCCTCCTGCTGCTGCCGCGCCACCGGAGCCCGATTTCTGTTCTCATCCTGAAGCAAAGTTCTTAACCTGAAGCACTATTTCTGGGTTAGCGAAGTCTGTAACCTGAAGCGTATGTAACCTGAGGTACCACTGTAATGTAGCAACAGAGCGAAGGCCACTTAATTGTGTGCTTCCAAAGCCACACAGTTGGCTACAGATCAAGACAGAATGGTGAGCTAACTCTATCCTTGGCTTGATCCAGAGATGCAGGTCTATGTTCTTAAGAAAATGATATTGTCTGCTTTGAGAGGAGGATAGGTCAGGAGGGCTTGGGGAGGGGGAATGGGTGAGGAGGGGAGAGCTGAGTTCACCAAGTGTCCACCTCCTTGCATTTTAATTAAGCCTCCGTGAACTTGAGATGACTTTCTCGGGACGTTAGTAAAAAGCCCCAGCAGCCGATCCCCAAGTTCAAAGCTCCAGCGTACGTCATTTTAATTTAGCACCTCCTGACAGCGAGGCTCGTAGGTGGAGGGCCATTAAGTGCCACTTAAATCTCTTCCTGAGCGTCTCCTTAGAAATATACTGGAATGATACTCTGAGGCTGACTTCATTGAGCTTGGTTATAAATCTCCACTTTGCCTTTCCTGACACGCACCTGCCCCTTGCAGGAGAGAACCTTCCGCTTTGCCAGGGCAAAGGCTAATCCCCCATTTCCCACCATTGCTCCGTCCATCCAAAACAAACACACCATGAAAACATTATAACACACACACATGCCCAATAGTGAAAAGGGCTTAATTCCAGGGCCCATATAAATTTCAAGCAGGATCATGCCAGGTTCAGTCCCTGGGAAAGACTCTGTGTCTGAAATTCTGGAGGGCCACTGCCAGTCAGTGTAGGCAGTAGTGAAACAGATGGGACAATGGTCTGGCTTGGAATAATAATAATAATAATAATAATAATAATAATAATAATAATTATTATTATTATTATTATTATTATTATTATTATTATTTATTATTTGTGCCCCGCCCATCTGGCTGGGTTTCCCCAACCACTCAGGAAGACTTCCAACAAAGATTAAAATACATTAACATGTCACACATTTAAAACTTCCCTAAACAGGTGTGCCTTCAGATGTCTTCTAAATGTCAGGTAGTTGTTTATCTCTTTGACATCAGATGGGAGGGCGTTCCACAGGGCGGGTGCCACTACCGAGTTGGCCCTCTTCCTGGTTCCCTGTAGCTTTGCTTCTCGCAGTGAGGGAAATGCCAGAAGGCCCTCGATGCTGGACCTCAGTGTCTGGGCAGAGTGATGGGGGTGGAGATGCTCCTTCAGGATGAGACAGCTCCTTAGGATGCTGCCTCACACTGAGTCAGAAACTTTTGGTCCATCTAGTTCAGTATTGTTTATACTGAGAGACTGGCTCTCCATAGTTTTGAACAGGGAGTCTTTCCCAGCCCTTCCTGGGAATGCCAGGGACTGAACCAAGGACCTTCTGTGTACAAAGCTGATGCTCTACCACTGAGCCATAGCCTTTCCCTAGTATTTCTAGTACCTGGGAACATGCTATATTACAAAGTGCATTCTGGGCAATCTTTCTGTTACAGCCCCTAGGAAAAGAAAGCATGTCAGTGCAAATGGAACGGGTAATCGTCCATTATGAGCAGAGAGGACAGAATTGTGCCTTTATAATACATGTTTTAAAGTGGATAAATGAAACCCTCCACTATTCTTATATTCTTATATTCTTACCCAAGTAAGCCCTGAACCTGTTTTTGAAGTTTTTTTTCTGTCTTGCTCACCCAAAAGCAACAGACATTCCAACCCTTTCATGGTGGTGGGGTGAAAGATTTTGGGGAAATGTTGTTGTTTTACATGGCAACAAGTTTCCCTCAGTCTATAGGCAGTGGTTGGAGAAATCTGTAACTCAGTTTCTCAAAGTTTCTCATTTTTTCAGTCTTAAGTTCATTTCTTCACATTTCTTCCTCATATATATATTCATTGATTTTCTCTTAATATATATAGTTGTGTGCAATTATTGCCTAATATACCTATTTTTCCCAATAAATGCATATACACAAAGCAATTTGTATCTTATTTTCACTAACGTATCTATTTTAAAGTGCAGTTTATTCTGTATATTAAGTTTTGTACACATTACTTAGCTCAGGAAATGCACTGAAAAATTTAGAGAAGTGCGAATTTCAAAGGCTGAGTGTGCCTTGGTTCTTCCATTGTTTCCTAATGTGTGAAATAGTGAGGTTCGCCTTTACATGTGAGCTGAATTGAATTTCTCCCCTGTCCATATTCTTCATGCAGCTGCTCTAGTTAACAGCACATATTTGCTGTAAGTCAAACTGGCAACACCCACAACATGAACTTGGCTTCCTCTTGGCCCTCCATTCCAGACAGAATCCATCTCTCACCATCGATCCAGCTGTGCTGTCTCTACATGGACACAACATTCACCCTTTCTTTGGCAAGCAGGAATGTCTAGGCAGCAAAGTTTATCTTAAACCACTGCTTCCTGTGTCCAAACATATTGAATTTAATTTTCCCCTCTTCAACAGTAAGAACAAGGCAGTCTCACTGGGGAGTCAATCGCAGACCATTTGCAAAGATCTAAATGTTAAAGACAGCTCTATAGTGGAAGGAATGCCAATGAACTTTTAACCATTAACAATGATCTACTTTTTATTATTTAAACACACTTGGTTGCTTTTTTTAAAATTGGATGGTTTCATTGTAAGACCAGAGAAGCATTTTGAGAACTAGACCCATCCTGGTAGGGATGGCTGCATCTGTCTATCTCCAGTTCCTGTCAGGTTTCAGTCCCATTTCTACATCAATTTGTGAAATATATTTTTTCAATGCACAAAAATTCAGGTTATTTCTGTATGTGTTTCCCCAAAAATTCACATTTTGGTACATTTTTTTGTGCAGAGAACTATATTGCAAAATTCAGAGACGGGCAGAAACTGAAGGATAACTGACTTCAAATCCGCATACAGTGGTACCTCGGGTTACGTACTTAATTCGTTCCGGAGGTCCGTTCTTAACCTGAAGCACCACTTTAGCTAATGGGGCCTCCCGCTGCTGCTGCACCGCCGGAACATGATTTCTGTTCTCATCCTGAAGCAAAGTTCTTAACCTGAGGTAATATTTCTGGGTTAGCGGAGTCTGTAACCTGAAGCATATGTAACCTGAAGCGTATGTAACCCGAGGTACCACTGTATTAGTCTGGGAAGTGTGAACCACTTTTAAAATTGGGTTCAGGCTACCTGAAAGACTGCATCTCCCTATACAAACCTGCCCAGGTGCTAAAATTCTTGGGCGAGCACCTTCCCTTGGTCCCATCAACATCAGAGGCACAGTTGGTAGTGACACAAGAGAGAGCCTTTTCTGTGGATGTTTTCACACTGTGGAATTCCTTTCCATGAGAGGTAAGTTTGGCTCCCTTTTTGTTATCCTTGAACTGACAGGCTAGTAACTTCTTATTCAGACAGACCTTTGGCAACTAAGGTGCAGAAGAAGCATGCCACTGGGCTGTTTTCAGGACAAACTGCGCCTTAATGCTGGCCATCAAAACTTTCACATTGGCTCATTTCTTTTCCTTTCCAGCCCCAGAAGGACCAGGAGGAGGAGGAAGTAGGAGCAGATGAAGGGCTGGAAGGCCTCCCCAAGGATGGAGGGGAGAGGTCAGAGAGAGAGAAACAAAATTGCTTGCTCTCTCCTCCACCCCTCTAGTGGTGCATGGGGAGGGGCTTTGACCAGCTAGGGTGGGCGGGCTAAGCATGAGAAGTTGAGGGCAGAGCTGGAGAAAGAGGGGAAGGACAAACACTTGTTGCCAAGAACCAGAGGCTGCCTTTGTAGGAGGGACCAGATGCACCCACCCCAATGAAGTGTGCATACAGCAGACTCATGGGGTGCAAGGGTGCCAACTTTAATAAAATATTGTGGGTGCCCAGGTAAGCTCTGCCCACATAGTCAATCACAAGATGTGGCCCACACACACTATATGAATGGAAATGCCCATAAAGGTGTTTTTTTGGGGGGGTGGCCAACTTAAATATTTTATTGGGTGGGTGAAGGCACCTCGAAGCCTAAGATTTGGCTCCTATGATAGGGTGAGAGAGGTCCATGTGTGAGCTTGCCCCATCTCATTTTTAAAGTTTTGCAGGAGGGGCATGTCAACCTATTGAGACATCTTCAAAGAGTCTGTGCAGTTGTGAAAATCTTGCCTTACTCAGTTACCTGGGAATGTTGATTTCTTTATCTTGTGCTTTGTTGAGTCTGTATCACTATTAGACTATAAGGATCTCCTCCTTACTTACAAGTAAGAATCACTGTCATTGTGTTGGGGATGGGAGCCTGGCAGCTGTCCTTGTAAATTAAAAGATGGAAGGATTAAAAAAAGAATATCCTTGCATAACTCTTCGATGAGTCCAGCAAGTCAAAGCAGTCACCTTTCAGACACAATCCCTTTAAAAGTGCAGTGTATATACCCAACAATGTCTCCGTTGTCACTAAATAGAACACAATTAACTGGGGAGGGGGTTACGTTATCAGGAAGCAAACTCACCAGTATTAGCTCAATAATACCATCTGGGAAACAACAGTTCCCTTCCTACAAAATATGTAAAAATATGGACTCCCTTAAGGAATTCCTTGCTCTGCATCTGCTCCTTTCTCTCTCCTCCCCCACCCCCACCACCTTCTATGCTAATGGGTTTTAAACTCAGCATATAAGGCATGCAGGGGAGGGGGGGAGGGAAACAACAAAAAACGTTCAGCTAAATTACTTGTTCACATTGAAAATGTCACAACGACAGAAATGGCCCCAGATGCTGGTGCCATCTTAGCTACAGGGGACTGAGAGGAGATAAAGAAATGAGGCAGGAAGCGGGAAGGGCCATAATTCAGTGATAGAACATCTGCTGTGCATGCAGAAGGCCTCAGGTTCAATCCGCAGCATCTCCAGGTAAGGCTAGGGATGTCCTGTCTGAAATACCAGGGAACTGTTAACAGTCATTGTAGACTAAGCTAGCCGGGGATGGTGGGAGTTGTTATCCAACAATATCAGGGGACCCAAGGTTCAATAACAGTGATTTCTAGCTCAGTGTGGTCTCTAGCAACTAGCAGCAGCTCTCCAGGGTTTCAGTTAGGGGTCTCTCTCAGTCCTACCTAAGATGCTGGGGTACTGACCCTGGACCCTTGTTCATGCAAAGTCTGGGGTTCACTATTGAACCACAGCCACTGAGCCTCATGCTGAGTCAAGCCATGGCTCTGTCCTAATCAGCATAGTCTACTATGGCTGTCCAAGGACTCCAGTTGAGTTCTTTCTAGTCCAGACCAGAGATCCTTTGAGACTGAACCTGAGACCTTCTACAGGCAAAGCTATATGCTCTCCTACTGTCTTATAGCACCTCCCACTGAGTAGTAAGGTAAAGGTAAAGGGACCCCTGACCATTAGGTCCAGTCGTGGCCGACTTTGGGGTTGCGGCGCTCATCTCGCTTTATTGGCCAAGGGAGCTGACGTACTGCTTCTGGGTCATGTGGCCAGCATTACTAAGCCGCTTCTGGCAAACCAGAGCAGCGCACAGAAACGCCGTTTAACTTCCTTCCGGAGTGGTACCTATTTATCTACTTGCACTTTCATGTGCTTTCGAACTGCTAGGTTGGCAGGAACAGGGTCTGAACAATGGGAGCTCACCCCGTCACGGGGATTCAAACCGCCAACCTTCTGATCGGCAAGTCCTAGGCTCTGTGGTGTAACCTCCCACTGAGTAGATTCCCCCGTTATTATTGCCAGTCATATTTGAGCTTTTTAGAAATAAGAAAAATCCCAAAAATCATAAATGATGTTATATATACCATCACTAGATGACATAACTACCATACCTGATATTGTAAGGAGCAACAAAATTATACATTGGCTCAGACTGAAAGTTGTCTGACTACCGGCACAATAGCAGTTGCGCTAGCAAAAGGGCAAGGATAATGGTTGCGCCATATGGAATTCAACATAACCATTTCGCTACTTGTGATCCCGAGTTACACCCTGCAAACCCTGATAGAGAAACATGGCACACAAATGAAGCTCAGGACCCTGCTAGCTTCTGCTAGTTGGCTTTCCTTTGTGTGCATCTTAATCTGAGCAAGGAGCAGTCCTTTACCTACAAAGAGAGCAACATTATTTAGAATCACAGGTGGCAGCCACAGGCTCAGGCCGTCTTAGACTCATGATGAATAATGTCGTTAGTGTAAAATAACAGTATCTTTTAGTATTGATGATAATATATGGAGTGCTAGCAAAGGCTTGTGCTGCGAGAAAGAGTTATTTCCTAAAGGGAAGTGAATTATGGAATTTTACTACCAGAGTACAAGGACTGATATAAATGATTAGCTTGGTTGCAATGAATGGGTTTTTTTTTAAAGAGGCTCCTTAAGAACTTGCCTTATACCCATAAATTAATGTTCAGTATAAGATGGGTTATCTAATCACACTCTTTCAGGTAAATCCTTTCTCAATATGCATGTGCATTGCTGCTGCAAAAAAAAAAAAAAAATCAGACTCGGCAGGGGCAGAGATCCCCAGTTGTATGTGGTTATATGCATCAGCTCCAAGGCAGGGGACCTCAGGAAGAGTTCAAACATAATTCAATCCAATGTGATGACTGGGAACACTGCTAGGTTCCAGAGAAATGCCAAGACTCCATGTTGCTAGGAAAGGGCGCTGGGGTTGGTCAGAGGTGAGGGTTCCCAAGTTGATGGTGTTTCTGAGGAGCTGGGTGAACTTCATGGTAAAACTGGGTCTTGATTTATGACCGCAGATGGGGGAACATATGATGGAGTGCCCCTCCATATCAAAAAGAGGGGGGATCCCTGGAAATAGAAAATAGCATACCAGGAAAAAGACTATACCCCCTTCTCCATGACATCTAGGTTTCTAAGTTGAGGCAATTTGTTTTCTATGGAAAAGGTGCTATGACAGTACATGGGAAGGGACATAGTTCCATGGTAGAGCATCAGTTTTGCAGGCATAAAGTCCTAGGTTCAATCTTCAGGTTAGGCTGGGAGAGTCTCCCTGTTTGAAATCCTGGAGAGCTGCTGCCAGCCAGTGTAGACAATACTGAACCAGTGGCACTTGTTTGGAGGAGAGAGCTTTAAGAAGATTTGTGGCATGCACTGAGATGCCCATGTGTCAGAGTTAATGGTGTCAAATCTCTTCTGTCCTCCAAATTTTAAATGAAAACCACTAGTGGTGAAGCTCTGAACAGCAGATATCAGGACTTTCTTTTATAGATATAATTTTTTATTAAAGTTTTTAAACATTTTCACAATAACCTTCCAATCAAATACATTGTTTCATAAATTGACTTTCTACCCTCACCTCCAAAGTATTCAAACCTTTTTATCTATTACAATAAGTTTCTCTGTTACAATTATTTTATCATTTTGCTTTTATCTCAAATCTTGCCTGTGATTTCATTTGACTGCATTTTTTAAATTAGTCCACGAAAGGCCTCAGTTCTTCTATAAAAAGTTCATCATTTTGATCTCTTAATTTCACTGTCAACTTTGTCATTTCTGCATAGCCTATTACTTTCAAAAGCCACTCTTCCTTTGTTGGAACCTTCTCTTCTTTTCATTTCTGTGCATATAATATTCTAGCTGTTGAGCTATCCTCCATCCACAGAAAATCTAGATACATTTTAAGGCACCCTGAGAATGAGGGAGAAAAATAGCAGTATATATTGCAGAGGAAGAAAACTTGAGAATTTGGAGTATGGTTTTTAGTATGGCACAAGTTCAGTCTTCTAAGGTGTAAACTAGGAATGAAAGATAGGATCCAGCTCCTAGATTGGTATCTAATGCAAATGAATACCTAATGCAAGTTATCCATCCACCCCCTTGCGTATTATTAGATCCTGATTGGCAGTTCCAGCTTTGTTGAGTGTACTTCAGGTGCGTAGCAAGCAAAGTCACAGGGCTCTTATTATTATTATTTTTTAAAAAATGTGAAGGTCATTCAATTCCATCCCCAAATGGGAAGGTATTCAGTGCTGCCAGAACCACGATAGTCCCTCAGCCTAGCCTACCAATGAACATCATATTTTGCAATTTGGGTAAGTGACATTTACTATACTTCACAGTGCTCATGATTCAAGAGCCTCTTTCCCCAACCTGACAAAGAAGATATGTGGCACTAAACTGCTTCCACCTGTTGAAGCAGCTCGCATTTTTAGGAGGGTTAACTACAGAGCACCATTTGGAAATAGTTACTGGAGATGCTTGAATCCTCCAGGGGCCATCGCATTGTACACCTTGGTGGTTGCTGAGTGTTTCTCAGCTTCAACTTTATCTCTGAAGTCAATCAAGCAGGGATCAGGCCAGAAGGCTGGCTAACAGTTTTGCTAATCAAAACAATTTTGGGAGCGTTGCAGAGTTTCATACGCTTCCCCCCACCCCTTGCTCCAGCCAGAAAGTTCAGATGGAGATCCTGGGAACGTAAGCACTGGGGTTGGAGAGGGGACACATACTTTGCTCCTGACTACCAGATTGAGCTTAACATTTTGTTTGTTTGATTTAACATTTAAACGACATTAACCGAGTTGTTGATTAAACTGATAAGCAGACCTCTGGGAAGCAGCCAGAAAATTTGCTTTTTTTTTTTTTTAGAAAAAACAAAACAGACAAGCAGAAAATCTAGGAATCTCCAAGCTGATATGCATCAAGAGAACTAGTCAAAGCTTGTGGCTCCTACCCAGGAGCGTTTGAGAACGATCTGATCAGCTGCAGTAACATCAGGAGATGGAGGATATATTTATTTTATTTATTCTTCACGTTTTGTGTCCTGACATTCTGGCTGTAACAGGCTCTGAGTGAGAATCGCTGGTGGAAGAGATCTCTTTAAAACATTGAGGAACCCAGGAACCTATTGTCTTGGTAGAACTGGGCATTTTGTAACAACAATGAAAAGCTTGGACTGGGGATGAGGGAGGAAATTGTTCAGTTTGCATTTCAAGGCAACTCTACCTGCTTTCCAAAACAATAAGCAGAAACTGAAACAGAGGTTGGCTGCTGGGAGAACAGGACACAAGCTGATGTGTTTCTATGTACTTACCCCTCAGCCTCAATGTGTGAGCCAGTATATGAACTAAATCTAATTTCTCCCTGTCCCTAAAAGAAGGTCCTAAATCTAGGAGTTACATTTGTTTTCCCCAACCTGAAACAAAGATAACTAAAGGTGACTTTATTTCAAACAAATGTCTCATCTCCTTCAGCAGAAAACCAACTTTTCATTAGCATCCGAAGACATGGCAAGACTCTTGAAGACAAGGGGGAGAGACGACATCGCCATAATTATGGGGGAACTCTGTTACAGGAGTATTCTAATTAGAACCAAGCACTGCACATTAAATGATGCAGAATTCAAAGTTAAGGTTAGAACTTCAAAGAAAACTGAATTCATTACAACACATAAATGAGCCATTAAGACGCTCTTACAGCCTTAACTCTGCCCTTTATGATCACACATTGCAATAACCATGCAAATCTGAGAAGCTCGTAATTGTATTTGCAAGCCCAGAATAGATTAGTCCAATCGCTAAAAACATCTTAATTCATTTTTCCTCTTATGGTGTCAGTGCCACCTGGCAACAGCTTGGCACAGTGTGACCTTCACGTGAAATGCACTTGCCGTGGGATGGAAGAGGAGACTAAAAGCACCCAAAGACAGATGGTGTAGAATGAAGATACTAAAAGGATAGGTGAATGCAGAGAACTGTCCATTAGACCTGGGGCAGCTGCATGTTCCAGCTTCCCATATTTACTAGGGATGCTTCTTTCTGGTAGTGGTCACTAGTGAATCTAACATTTTCTGCCTACTAGTACAGATGTGTAGGTTGTGAAACAAAGAAATCCACAAAAGCTAGTGAAAGCTCATACTTGTTGTTCAGTCCATTGCACATAACATCTTTGGTAATGTACATGTGTATTGCCTTGCACAATAAGAGCATTCCACCAGAGCAACAAGTATCCTGAGAAGTGACTTTAAGTTAGTGCTGCATAGGCTACAACCCATTTTTATTGGGATTGTGAAGGGGAGATACGCTTGCTTCTTCCTACCTATTTTTGCTCATTGTGAGTTAGGGATGGATGGGTCACTTGATTTTTGGACTGTATCGATTTTGCAGGCATAAGACTATTCTATCCAGTTTCTGAATTTTTCATTTAAAAAAACTGCAGGGAAAATTGTATTTAAATATTGCCTAAATGCCCATCTGTTTCATTACGTATTGCGTGTTTATTTTCTTACATTTCCGTATATGTATTTTATCTCAATCTACACATTTGTAAATTTACTTTAGGATAAAATGCATATAATAATGGTTTTTTTGGCACATTTCTGGAGTCGAGAACAAAATTCAGTGTGAAATCCAAGGACAATTTTCATTCCAATCCGTTCCTCAGTCTACGAGGTACAGATCTGGTTAATACACACTGAAATTCACAGAAATTTAATTTTAATACAACCAGACATCCACTGCACCTTCTGGAAAAATATGTGGGTGAGAACTCCAACTGTCCACTATTTTATCCACTTTTGCCTCTGTCTGCAGATGTAAGAAGGCATCGTTTTCCATTCTAACATTTTCATCGAATGCGGCGCTGTTTTCGTTCTGCAGTTCATCTTCCATCCAAAGCTACATTACTTACCTTGCTGTCCGCTATGGGAGAATTACATAACTTACATAATTATGTAAACTACTTTGTAATTATGTTATTCCACCCCATTCATTTCAATGCAAAGCAAATATAATGCAAATGGGTTAAATGTATATTGATTATGTAGCATTTGTGGACTGAAAGCAACAACGTTCCTGCACTGCAGGGGGTTAGACTAGATGAACCTTGGGATCCCTTCCAGCTCTACAATTCTATGAACAGCAAATGCCAATCATATTCAACAGATTGATTTCCATCCTTGGCTTGGGGTGAATAAGCAAACACCAGCAATCTCCACTCCCATTTCTTTTTCCACTGGAATTATCCAGTGTCCCTACCCCTGGCCACATCCACTGTGGTCTGCTCCCACCACCAACATGTGCCCACATGAGGGAATGTGGCCCATGGTCTGAAAAAGGGGTCATCTCCACCCTTGATCCCCTTTAAAACTGCGAGGCAATTTTAAATATTTCCATAACCAATTCCATCACATCTGCCGAAACAGCAACTAAAAAGTTCAAGTGTCAGGAGAGAGAGAGAGAGAGAGAGAGAGAGAGAGAGAGAGAAGGAAGAAATGTACATGGAGGCAGAGTAGTGACTGTCAATGCAGAGATGCCTGAAGACTTCATTCCCCCTTGATTTGAGGGACATTTTTGAGCAGACCTTCTTGACTTTACGATAGATGCGGAGAAAGGCTTTAATTATCCTTGACAGAGATGTCTTCCTATGGAAACACAGACTAAAGTGACAAATATCTTTACAACAATTACCGCTTGCTGAGTCACAGGGGGAGGGAAAATGCCAGGGACGTAACCTCGAAAACAAACCGAGCTGACAAATGTGTCATTAGCCAAGCGCTGGTTGTGGCAGTTTGTTTCACCTTAATTGTGGAGTGTACTGGGGTTTCCTACCTCCTTCCCATCACACCTACACTTTCTTCCCACCTCTGCTGAAAGGAGGGTCACTTCACATCAAAGGAATCCTCTTGATGAAGATCGTTTTGGTGTAAACAGTTGTGTGTGCAAACATACCGTCACGTATGCTGTCATGAACCCGAGTAGGGACCCAGGTCATACCCAGACCATGCCTTTAACACACATTTAAAGAACGTGCCTTGCCCCCAAAGAATCATGGGAGCTGTAGTTTAAGCTCTCACAGGGGGACAATATCCAGCACCCTTAACAAACTACAGCTCCCAGGATTTTTTTGTGGGATGCCATGTGCCTTAAATGCATTTTGAAGGCATGGGGTGAATGCCTTATTATTATTATTATTATTATTATTATTATTATTATTATTATTAATTTTCACAAGTATATGCATTTGTATGCAACCTTTACACCGTCTATTTTTATACACACTGCCTGGCTGGAGAACTGCATTGCAAAATTTGGCAAAACGTGAATTTCAAAGGATGGTGTTTCAGTTCACTGGTTTCAGAAAGTGCAGTTTAGGCAGATCGACTTTAAAATGCAAACTGAATCAAATCTCTCCTCCATCTCTACTTCTGGTCAGGTCAGATTGATGGCTCCAATATTCCAGAATAGTGATGGAATGATAACATCATGTGGGAGCATGCAGGAAAAAATTGGGGGTTGGGGAAGGAGCTACAACATGAGCCCCAGGTAGCAACTCCGGCCCAAGATACACTCACTACTCAACTAACTGATATTGAGTCTTGAAATGGTAAGGTGGACAGTATCATTTCACACTGCAATCAAAGGAATCAGATTACTAAGGGAAAAGACAACTCCTTGCAAGCAGGTAAAGGAATCTGTAATAAAAAAGAATAAGATTATGACGGAGGTGGTGGTAGATAAAAACAGTACGATACATGAGATTAAGAAACCTGAAGGCAAAAATTTAAAAAGTTGCAACATTGCCTCCTACTTTAGGCTTGATGTTAATTTTTGTCTACAAATTCGTATCTTCTTTTTAAAATGTTTCAACAAACTCGACTGCTTTGAATAACTCTGCGAGAAAATGCTTGCATTTCCCATGCTCCCTGCTTCTTGCATACATTGTTGATATCTATAATTGAAACTTAAAAGCTACGAGCGTGAATAATTTAATCAGAAAGCATATTGTTTTTACTGTTCTCAGTATGAATCCAAATGATCGCATTATTGTGATGTTAGAGTATCAGAATGTATTTTGCTTTACTTGCTCAGTCATCCTAGGACAGACTCTTTCCAGTGATGTGTTGTTTTTTTCAGGGGGGGAAATACCGAAAAGAAAAGAAGGGTGTGATTTATATGCATGGAGTGCTTTGGTCTAACTTAAGCAAATGAGATCTCTTGCCCGCTCCAGCAAATGCCTAGCCTGTTATTATGGTGTTTTCTATCATTTGTACCATATTCACTGAGCCGGGCCCTGAGGCTGGGTTGGATCATCCGTGCTAGGTTACACACAACCTCTTCAACTGAAGGCACCTCTGTTACTGAGCCCTCCATGGATACGGGAGCTCTTCAGTAGGATATGTCTGCTTAGTGAGTGAGAGAAAGAGAGTCCCTATCCCTCTAACCCTCCAGCTGCAAAAATTCTTTGTGTGGAGTTACAAACAAATAAGTCTGCACTGTGCTAATTTGCAGCAAAATAAATTGAGGTTCCTATGATGTGATTCTTGTAGACAAAGGGAGAGAAATGCAACTCAGTTCAC